>NW_026988456.1:0-600000 GCF_030222135.1 Aotus nancymaae
AAGCAGAGCAGTTTCAAGGAAATGTTCTCTCCTGAGTTTCAGACGAAGTTTACTGCTGTTTCGTACGTATGCCGCCATTTGGCTGGAAATACCAGTTTCGGGATTCTGCACAGAAAGTGTTTGCAACACCGCTGAATTCACTACGTGAGTTTAACTCCATCAGCAGAATGGACACATTGAAAAACCATTCAGTTTGATAGCTCCGTTTTGGTTTTAGAAGTATATATTTCTCTGTACAGCCTATGGTCCCCATTCACTCGGGAATATCCCAACACAGCTCCAGGAAGAAACGTGTTTCTAACTCGCTGAATCTCAACATAGATTCAACTCTCTTAGGTGGAACGAACGCACAGCAGAGCAGTTTCAAGGTAACGTTTCTCCTGAGTTTTAGACGAAGTTTACTGCTGTTTCGTTCGTATGCCCTTCATTGGGCTGGAAATGCTGGTTTTGTAATTCTGCACAGAAAGGGTTTGCAAAGCGATGTAACCACACATGAGTTTAACACTGTCATATGAATGCACCCATGGAGAACCATTCTGTTAGATAGCTCGTTTTTGGTATTAAAAGCAGATATTTCTCTGTACAGCCTACGGTCCCATTCAATCGGGGAATATCCCAACGCAGAACCTAGAAGAAACGTGTTTCTGACTCGCTGAATTTCATCATGGATTCAACTCTCTTAGGTGAACGAACGCACAGCAGAGCAGTTTCAAGGAAACGTTTCTCCTGAGTTTTAGACGAAGTTTTACTGCTGTTTCGTACGTTATGCCGGCATTGGGCTGGAAATGCCGGTTTTGGATTCTGCACAGACAGGGTTTGCAATCCGCTGAATCCACACGTGTGTTTATCTCTGTCAGTTGAATGCACACATTGACAACCATTCAGTTAGATAGCTCCGTTTTGGTTTTAGAAGCAGATATTTCTCTGTACAGCCTAAGGTCCCCATTCTCTCGTTAATATCCCAATGCAGCTCCTAGAAGGAACGTGTATCTGACTCGCTGAATCTCAACGTAGATTCAACTCTCTTAGGTGAACAAAAGCACAGCAGAGCAGTTTCAAGGAAACGTTTCTCCTGAGTTTTAGACGAAGTTACTGCTGTTTCGTACGTATGTCGGCATTGGGCTGGAAATGCCGTTTTGGGATTCTGCCACAGAAAGGGTTTGCAAACCGCTGAATCCACCACGTCAGATTAACTCTGTCAGTTGAATGCACACATTGACAACCATTTCAGTTAGATAGCTACGTTTTGGTTTCAGAAGCAGATATTTCTCTGTACAGCCTATGGTCCCATTCAGTCGGTAATAATCCTAAACGCAGCACCAGGAAGAAACGTGTTTCTGACTCGCTGAATCTCACTATAGATTCAACTCTCTTAGGGTGTAACGAACGCACAGCAGAGCAGTTTTCAAGTAAACGTTTCTCCTGAGTTTTCGACGAAGTTTACTGCTGTTTCGTACGTATGCCGGCATTGGGGCTGGAATATGCCGGCTTTGGGATTCTACACAGAAAGCGTTTGCAAAGCGCTGAATCCACACATTAGTTTATACACTGTCATTTGAATGCACCCATGGAGAATGATTCAGTTAGCTAGCTCCGTTTTGGTATAAGAAGCAGATATTTCTCTGTACAGTCTACGGTCCCATTCACTCGGGAATATCCCAACGCAGCTCCTAGAAGAAACGTGTTTCTGCACTCGCTGAATCTCAACATAGATTCAACTCTATTAGGTGAGGAATGCACAGCAGAGCAGTTTCAAGGAAACGTTTTCTCCTGAGTTTTAGACGAAGTTTACTGCTGTTTCGTACGTATGCCGGCATTGGGCTGGAAATGCCGGTTTTGGGATTCTGCACAGAAAGCGTTTGCAAAGCGCTGAATCCACACATGAGTTTAACACTGTCAGTTGAATGCACCTATGGAGAGCGATTCAGTTAGATAGCTCCGTTTTCGGATTAGAAGCAGAAATTTCTCTGTATAGTCTACGGTCCCATTCACTCGGGAATATCCCAACGCAGCTCCTAGAAGAAACGTGGTTCTGTCTCGCTGAATCTCAACATAGATTGAACTCTCGTAGGTGAACGAACGCACAGCAGAGCAGTTTCAAGGAAACGTTTCTCCTGAGTTTCAGACGAAGTTTACTGCTGTTTCGTACGTCTGCCGGCATTTGGCTGGAAATGCCGGTTTCGGGATTCTGCACAGAAAGGGTTTGCAAACCGCTGAATCCACACGTGAGTTTATCTCCATCAGCAGAATGGACACATTGAAAACCTTTCAGTTAGATAGCTCCGTTTTGGTTTAAGAAGCAGATATTTTTCTGTACAGCCTATGGTCCCATTCACTCGGGAATATCCCAACGCACCTCCAGGAAGAAACGTGTTTCTGACTCACTGAATCTCAGCATAGATTCAACTCTCTTAGGTGAACGAACGCACAGCAGAGCAGTTTCAAGGAAACGTTTCTCCTGAGTTCTAGACGAAGTTTACTGCTGTTTCGTACGTCTGCCGGCATTTGGCTGGAAATGCCGGTTTTGGGATTCTGCACAGAAAGCGTTTGCAAAGCGCTGAATCCACACATGAGTTTATCACTGTCAGTTGAATGCGACCATGGACAACCATTCAGTTAGATAGCTTCGTTTTGGTTTTAGAAACCGATATTTCTCTGTACAGTCTACGGTCCCATTCACTCGGGAATATCCCAACGCAGCTCCTAGAAGAAACGTGTTTCTCACTCGCTGAATCTCAACATAGATTCAACTCTCTTTCGTGAAGGAATGGACTGCAGAGCAGTTTAAAGGAAACGTTTCTCCTGAGTTTTAGACGAAGTTTACTGCTATTTCTTACGTATGGCGGCATTGGGCTGGAAATGCCTTTTTGGGGTTCTGCACAGAAACGCTTTGCAATCCGCTGAATCCACACGAGAGTTTAACTCCATCAGCTAAATGGACACATTGAAAACCATTCAGTTAGATAGCTCCGTTTTGGTTTTAGAAGCATATATTTCTCTGTATAGCCTTCTGTACCATTCACTCGGGAATATCCCAATGCAGATCCTAGAAGAAACGTGGTTCTGTCTCGCTGAATCTCAACATAGATTGAACTCTCATAGGTGAACGAACGCACAGCAGAGCAGTTTCAAGGAAACATTTCTCCTGAGTGTCAGACGAAGTTTACTGCTGTTTCGTACGTATGCCGCCATTTGGCTGGAAATGCCAGTTTCGGGATTCTGCACAGAAAGGGTTTGCAAACCGCTGAATTCACACGTGAGTTTAACTCCATGAGCAGAATGGACACATTGAAAACCATTCAGTTAGATAGCTCCGTTTTGGTTTTAGAAGCATATATTTCTCTGTACAGCCTATGGTCCCATTCACTCGGGAATATCCCAACGCAGCTCCAGGAAGAAACGTGTTTCTAACTCGCTGAATCTCAACATAGATTCAACTCTCTTAGGTGAACGAACGCACAGCAGAGCAGTTTCAAGGAAACGTTTCTCCTGAGTTTTAGACGAAGTTTACTACTGTTTCGTTCATATGCCGTCATTCGGCTGGAAATTCTGGTTTTGGGATTCTGCACAGAAAGCGTTTGAGAAGCGATGAAACCACACATGAGTTTAACACTGTCATTTGAATGCACCCATGGAGAACCATTCGGTTAGATAGCTTCTTTTTGATATTAAAGCAGATATTTCTCTGTACAGCCTACGGTCTCATTCAATCGGGAATATCCCAACGCAGAACCTAGAAGAAACGTGTTTCTGACTCGCTGAATTTCAACATGGATTCAACTCTCTTAGGTGAATGAAGGCACAGCAGAGCAGTATCAAGGAAACGTTTCTCCTGAGTTTTAGACGAAGTTTACTGCTGTTTCGTACGTATGCCGGCATTGGGCTGGAAATGCCGGTTTTGGGATTCTGCACAGAAAGGGTTTGCAATCCGCTGAATCCACACGTGTGTTTATCTCTGTCAGCTGAATGCACACATTGACAACCATTCAGCTAGATAGCTCCGTTTTGGTTTTAGAAGCAGATATTTCTCTGTACAGCCTTCTGTCCCATTCACTCGGGAATATCCCAATGCAGATCCCAGAAGAAACGTGTTTCTGATTCGCTGAATCTCAACATAGATTCAACTCCCTTAGTTCAACGAACGCACAGCATAGTAGTTTCAAGGAAACGTTTCTCCCGAGTTTTAGACGAAGTTTACTGCTGTTTCGTACGTATGCCGCCATTTGGCTGAAAAGGCCGGTTTTGGGATTCTGCACAGAAAGGGTTTGCAAACCGCTGAAATCACACGTGAGTTTACCTCTGTGAGTTGAATGCACCCATTGACAACGATTCAGTTAGATAGCTCCGTTTTGGTTTTAGAAGCAGATATTTCTCTGTACAGCCTATGGTCCCATTCACGCGGGAATATCCCAACGCAGCTTCTAGAAGAAACGTGTCTCTGACTCGCTGAATCTCAACGTAGATGCAACTCTCTTAGGTGAACTAACGCACAGCAGTGCAGTTTCAAGGAAAAGTTTCTCCTGAATTTTAAACGAAGTTTACTGCTGTTTCGTATGTATGCCGGCATTGGGCTGGAAATGCCGGTTTTGGGATTCTGCACAGAAAGGGTTTGCAAACCGCTGAATCCACACGTGAGTTTAACTCTGTCAGTTGAATGCACACATTGGTAACCATTCAGTTAGATAGCTACCTTTTGGTTTCAGAATCAGATATTTCTCTGTACAGCCTATGGTCCCATTCAGTCGGTAATATACCACCGCAGAACCAGGAAGAAACGTGTTTCTGGCTCGCTGAATCTCAACGTAGATTCACCTCTCTTAGGTTAACGAACGCATAGCAGAGCAGTTTCAAGGAAACGTTTCTCCTGAGTTTTAGACGAAGTTTACTGCTGTTTCGTACGTATGGCGGCATTGGGCTGGAAATGCCGGTTTTGGGATTCTGCACAGAAAGGCTTTGCAAACCGCTGAATCCACACGTGAGTTTAACTCCATCAGCTAAATGGACACATTGAAAACCATTCAGTTAGATAGCTCCGTTTTGGTTTTAGAAGCATATATTTCTCTGTATAGACTATGGTCCCATTCAATCGGGAATATCCCAACTCAGCTCCAGGAAGAAACGTGTTTCTGACTCGCTGAATCTCAACATAGATTCAACTCTCTTAGGTGAACGAATGCACAGCAGAGCAGTTTCAAAGAAACATTTCTCCTGAGTTTTAGAGGAAGTTTCCTGCTTTTTCGTACGTATGCCGGCATTGGGCTGGAAATGCCAGTTTTGGGATTCTGCACAGAAAGGGTTTGCAAACCGCCGAATCCACACATGAGTTTAACACAGTCAGTTGAATGCACCCATGGAGAACGATTCAGTTAGATATCTCCGTTTTGGTATTAGAAGCAGATGTTTCTCTGTACAGTCTACGGTCCCATTCAATCGGGAATATCCAAACACAGATCCTAGAAGAAACGTGTTTCTGACTCGCTGAATCTCAACGTAGATTCAACTCTCTTAGGTGTAAGAACGCACAGCAGAGCAGTTTCAAGGAAATGTTTCTCCTGAGTTTCAGACGAAGTTTACTGCTGTTTCGTACGTATGCCGCCATTTGGCTGGAAATACCAGTTTCGGGATTCTGCACAGAAAGTGTTTGCAAACCGCTGAATTCACACGTGAGTTTAACTCCATCAGCAGAATGGACACATTGAAAACCATTCAGTTAGATAGCTCCGTTTTGGTATTAGAAGTATATATTTCTCTGTACAGCCTATGGTCCCATTCACTCGGGAATATCCCAACACAGCTCCAGGAAGAAACGTGTTTCTAACTCGCTGAATCTCAACATAGATTCAACTCTCTTAGGTGAACGAACGCACAGCAGAGCAGTTTCAAGGTAACGTTTCTCCTGAGTTTTAGACGAAGTTTACTGCTGTTTCGTTCGTATGCCTTCATTGGGCTGGAAATGCTGGTTTTGTAATTCTGCACAGAAAGGGTTTGCAAAGCGATGAAACCACACATGAGTTTAACACTGTCATTTGAATGCACCCATGGAGAACCATTCTGTTAGATAGCTCGTTTTTGGTATTAAAGCAGATATTTCTCTGTACAGCCTACGGTCCCATTCAATCGGGAATATCCCAACGCAGAACCTAGAAGAAACGTGTTTCTGACTCGCTGAATTTCATCATGGATTCAACTCTCTTAGGTGAACGAACGCACAGCAGAGCAGTTTCAAGGAAACGTTTCTCCTGAGTTTTAGACGAAGTTTACTGCTGTTTCGTACGTATGCCGGCATTGGGCTGGAAATGCCGGTTTTGGGATTCTGCACAGAAAGGGTTTGCAATCCGCTGAATCCACACGTGTGTTTATCTCTGTCAGTTGAATGCACACATTGACAACCATTCAGTTAGATAGCTCCGTTTTGGTTTTAGAAGCAGATATTTCTCTGTACAGCCTAAGGTCCCATTCTCTCGTTAATATCCCAATGCAGCTCCTAGAAGGAACGTGTATCTGACTCGCTGAATCTCAACGTAGATTCAACTCTCTTAGGTGAACAAACGCACAGCAGAGCAGTTTCAAGGAAACGTTTCTCCTGAGTTTTAGACGAAGTTTACTGCTGTTTCGTACGTATGTCGGCATTGGGCTGGAAATGCCGGTTTTGGGATTCTGCACAGAAAGGGTTTGCAAACCGCTGAATCCACACGTCAGATTAACTCTGTCAGTTGAATGCACACATTGACAACCATTCAGTTAGATAGCTACGTTTTGGTTTCAGAAGCAGATATTTCTCTGTACAGCCTATGGTCCCATTCAGTCGGTAATATCCTAACGCAGCACCAGGAAGAAACGTGTTTCTGACTCGCTGAATCTCAACATAGATTCAACTCTCTTAGGTGAACGAACGCACAGCAGAGCAGTTTCAAGTAAACGTTTCTCCTGAGTTTTCGACGAAGTTTACTGCTGTTTCGTACGTATGCCGGCATTGGGCTGGAAATGCCGGCTTTGGGATTCTACACAGAAAGCGTTTGCAAAGCGCTGAATCCACACATGAGTTTAACACTGTCATTTGAATGCACCCATGGAGAATTCTTCAGTTAGATAGCTCCGTTTTGGTATAAGAAGCAGATATTTCTCTGTACAGTCTACGGTCCCATTCACTCGGGAATATCCCAACGCAGCTCCTAGAAGAAACGTGTTTCTCACTCGCTGAATCTCAACATAGATTCAACTCTATTAGGTGAAGGAATGCACAGCAGAGCAGTTTCAAGGAAACGTTTCTCCTGAGTTTTAGACGAAGTTTACTGCTGTTTCGTACGTATGCCGGCATTGGGCTGGAAATGCCGGTTTTGGGATTCTGCACAGAAAGCGTTTGCAAAGCGCTGAATCCACACATGAGTTTAACACTGTCAGTTGAATGCACCTATGGAGAGCGATTCAGTTAGATAGCTCCGTTTTCGGATTAGAAGCAGAAATTTCTCTGTATAGTCTACGGTCCCATTCACTCGGGAATATCCCAACGCAGCTCCTAGAAGAAACGTGGTTCTGTCTCGCTGAATCTCAACATAGATTGAACTCTCGTAGGTGAACGAACGCACAGCAGAGCAGTTTCAAGGAAACGTTTCTCCTGAGTTTCAGACGAAGTTTACTGCTGTTTCGTACGTCTGCCGGCATTTGGCTGGAAATGCCGGTTTCGGGATTCTGCACAGAAAGGGTTTGCAAACCGCTGAATCCACACGTGAGTTTATCTCCATCAGCAGAATGGACACATTGAAAACCTTTCAGTTAGATAGCTCCGTTTTGGTTTAAGAAGCAGATATTTTTCTGTACAGCCTATGGTCCCATTCACTCGGGAATATCCCAACGCACCTCCAGGAAGAAACGTGTTTCTGACTCACTGAATCTCAGCATAGATTCAACTCTCTTAGGTGAACGAACGCACAGCAGAGCAGTTTCAAGGAAACGTTTCTCCTGAGTTCTAGACGAAGTTTACTGCTGTTTCGTACGTCTGCCGGCATTTGGCTGGAAATGCCGGTTTTGGGATTCTGCACAGAAAGCGTTTGCAAAGCGCTGAATCCACACATGAGTTTATCACTGTCAGTTGAATGCGACCATGGACAACCATTCAGTTAGATAGCTTCGTTTTGGTTTTAGAAACCGATATTTCTCTGTACAGTCTACGGTCCCATTCACTCGGGAATATCCCAACGCAGCTCCTAGAAGAAACGTGTTTCTCACTCGCTGAATCTCAACATAGATTCAACTCTCTTTCGTGAAGGAATGGACTGCAGAGCAGTTTAAAGGAAACGTTTCTCCTGAGTTTTAGACGAAGTTTACTGCTATTTCTTACGTATGGCGGCATTGGGCTGGAAATGCCTTTTTGGGGTTCTGCACAGAAACGCTTTGCAATCCGCTGAATCCACACGAGAGTTTAACTCCATCAGCTAAATGGACACATTGAAAACCATTCAGTTAGATAGCTCCGTTTTGGTTTTAGAAGCATATATTTCTCTGTATAGCCTTCTGTACCATTCACTCGGGAATATCCCAATGCAGATCCTAGAAGAAACGTGGTTCTGTCTCGCTGAATCTCAACATAGATTGAACTCTCATAGGTGAACGAACGCACAGCAGAGCAGTTTCAAGGAAACATTTCTCCTGAGTGTCAGACGAAGTTTACTGCTGTTTCGTACGTATGCCGCCATTTGGCTGGAAATGCCAGTTTCGGGATTCTGCACAGAAAGGGTTTGCAAACCGCTGAATTCACACGTGAGTTTAACTCCATGAGCAGAATGGACACATTGAAAACCATTCAGTTAGATAGCTCCGTTTTGGTTTTAGAAGCATATATTTCTCTGTACAGCCTATGGTCCCATTCACTCGGGAATATCCCAACGCAGCTCCAGGAAGAAACGTGTTTCTAACTCGCTGAATCTCAACATAGATTCAACTCTCTTAGGTGAACGAACGCACAGCAGAGCAGTTTCAAGGAAACGTTTCTCCTGAGTTTTAGACGAAGTTTACTACTGTTTCGTTCATATGCCGTCATTCGGCTGGAAATTCTGGTTTTGGGATTCTGCACAGAAAGCGTTTGAGAAGCGATGAAACCACACATGAGTTTAACACTGTCATTTGAATGCACCCATGGAGAACCATTCGGTTAGATAGCTCCTTTTTGATATTAAAGCAGATATTTCTCTGTACAGCCTACGGTCTCATTCAATCGGGAATATCCCAACGCAGAACCTAGAAGAAACGTGTTTCTGACTCGCTGAATTTCAACATGGATTCAACTCTCTTAGGTGAATGAAGGCACAGCAGAGCAGTATCAAGGAAACGTTTCTCCTGAGTTTTAGACGAAGTTTACTGCTGTTTCGTACGTATGCCGGCATTGGGCTGGAAATGCCGGTTTTGGGATTCTGCACAGAAAGGGTTTGCAATCCGCTGAATCCACACGTGTGTTTATCTCTGTCAGCTGAATGCACACATTGACAACCATTCAGCTAGATAGCTCCGTTTTGGTTTTAGAAGCAGATATTTCTCTGTACAGCCTTCTGTCCCATTCACTCGGGAATATCCCAATGCAGATCCCAGAAGAAACGTGTTTCTGATTCGCTGAATCTCAACATAGATTCAACTCCCTTAGTTCAACGAACGCACAGCATAGTAGTTTCAAGGAAACGTTTCTCCCGAGTTTTAGACGAAGTTTACTGCTGTTTCGTACGTATGCCGCCATTTGGCTGAAAAGGCCGGTTTTGGGATTCTGCACAGAAAGGGTTTGCAAACCGCTGAAATCACACGTGAGTTTACCTCTGTGAGTTGAATGCACCCATTGACAACGATTCAGTTAGATAGCTCCGTTTTGGTTTTAGAAGCAGATATTTCTCTGTACAGCCTATGGTCCCATTCACGCGGGAATATCCCAACGCAGCTTCTAGAAGAAACGTGTCTCTGACTCGCTGAATCTCAACGTAGATGCAACTCTCTTAGGTGAACTAACGCACAGCAGTGCAGTTTCAAGGAAAAGTTTCTCCTGAATTTTAAACGAAGTTTACTGCTGTTTCGTATGTATGCCGGCATTGGGCTGGAAATGCCGGTTTTGGGATTCTGCACAGAAAGGGTTTGCAAACCGCTGAATCCACACGTGAGTTTAACTCTGTCAGTTGAATGCACACATTGGTAACCATTCAGTTAGATAGCTACCTTTTGGTTTCAGAATCAGATATTTCTCTGTACAGCCTATGGTCCCATTCAGTCGGTAATATACCACCGCAGAACCAGGAAGAAACGTGTTTCTGGCTCGCTGAATCTCAACGTAGATTCACCTCTCTTAGGTTAACGAACGCATAGCAGAGCAGTTTCAAGGAAACGTTTCTCCTGAGTTTTAGACGAAGTTTACTGCTGTTTCGTACGTATGGCGGCATTGGGCTGGAAATGCCGGTTTTGGGATTCTGCACAGAAAGGCTTTGCAAACCGCTGAATCCACACGTGAGTTTAACTCCATCAGCTAAATGGACACATTGAAAACCATTCAGTTAGATAGCTCCGTTTTGGTTTTAGAAGCATATATTTCTCTGTATAGACTATGGTCCCATTCAATCGGGAATATCCCAACTCAGCTCCAGGAAGAAACGTGTTTCTGACTCGCTGAATCTCAACATAGATTCAACTCTCTTAGGTGAACGAATGCACAGCAGAGCAGTTTCAAAGAAACATTTCTCCTGAGTTTTAGAGGAAGTTTCCTGCTTTTTCGTACGTATGCCGGCATTGGGCTGGAAATGCCAGTTTTGGGATTCTGCACAGAAAGGGTTTGCAAACCGCCGAATCCACACATGAGTTTAACACAGTCAGTTGAATGCACCCATGGAGAACGATTCAGTTAGATATCTCCGTTTTGGTATTAGAAGCAGATGTTTCTCTGTACAGTCTACGGTCCCATTCAATCGGGAATATCCAAACACAGATCCTAGAAGAAACGTGTTTCTGACTCGCTGAATCTCAACGTAGATTCAACTCTCTTAGGTGTAAGAACGCACAGCAGAGCAGTTTCAAGGAAATGTTTCTCCTGAGTTTCAGACGAAGTTTACTGCTGTTTCGTACGTATGCCGCCATTTGGCTGGAAATACCAGTTTCGGGATTCTGCACAGAAAGTGTTTGCAAACCGCTGAATTCACACGTGAGTTTAACTCCATCAGCAGAATGGACACATTGAAAACCATTCAGTTAGATAGCTCCGTTTTGGTATTAGAAGTATATATTTCTCTGTACAGCCTATGGTCCCATTCACTCGGGAGTATCCCAACACAGCTCCAGGAAGAAACGTGTTTCTAACTCGCTGAATCTCAACATAGATTCAACTCTCTTAGGTGAACGAACGCACAGCAGAGCAGTTTCAAGGTAACGTTTCTCCTGAGTTTTAGACGAAGTTTACTGCTGTTTCGTTCGTATGCCTTCATTGGGCTGGAAATGCTGGTTTTGTAATTCTGCACAGAAAGGGTTTGCAAAGCGATGAAACCACACATGAGTTTAACACTGTCATTTGAATGCACCCATGGAGAACCATTCTGTTAGATAGCTCGTTTTTGGTATTAAAGCAGATATTTCTCTGTACAGCCTACGGTCCCATTCAATCGGGAATATCCCAACGCAGAACCTAGAAGAAACGTGTTTCTGACTCGCTGAATTTCATCATGGATTCAACTCTCTTAGGTGAACGAACGCACAGCAGAGCAGTTTCAAGGAAACGTTTCTCCTGAGTTTTAGACGAAGTTTACTGCTGTTTCGTACGTATGCCGGCATTGGGCTGGAAATGCCGGTTTTGGGATTCTGCACAGAAAGGGTTTGCAATCCGCTGAATCCACACGTGTGTTTATCTCTGTCAGTTGAATGCACACATTGACAACCATTCAGTTAGATAGCTCCGTTTTGGTTTTAGAAGCAGATATTTCTCTGTACAGCCTAAGGTCCCATTCTCTCGTTAATATCCCAATGCAGCTCCTAGAAGGAACGTGTATCTGACTCGCTGAATCTCAACGTAGATTCAACTCTCTTAGGTGAACAAACGCACAGCAGAGCAGTTTCAAGGAAACGTTTCTCCTGAGTTTTAGACGAAGTTTACTGCTGTTTCGTACGTATGTCGGCATTGGGCTGGAAATGCCGGTTTTGGGATTCTGCACAGAAAGGGTTTGCAAACCGCTGAATCCACACGTCAGATTAACTCTGTCAGTTGAATGCACACATTGACAACCATTCAGTTAGATAGCTACGTTTTGGTTTCAGAAGCAGATATTTCTCTGTACAGCCTATGGTCCCATTCAGTCGGTAATATCCTAACGCAGCACCAGGAAGAAACGTGTTTCTGACTCGCTGAATCTCAACATAGATTCAACTCTCTTAGGTGAACGAACGCACAGCAGAGCAGTTTCAAGTAAACGTTTCTCCTGAGTTTTCGACGAAGTTTACTGCTGTTTCGTACGTATGCCGGCATTGGGCTGGAAATGCCGGCTTTGGGATTCTACACAGAAAGCGTTTGCAAAGCGCTGAATCCACACATGAGTTTAACACTGTCATTTGAATGCACCCATGGAGAATTCTTCAGTTAGATAGCTCCGTTTTGGTATAAGAAGCAGATATTTCTCTGTACAGTCTACGGTCCCATTCACTCGGGAATATCCCAACGCAGCTCCTAGAAGAAACGTGTTTCTCACTCGCTGAATCTCAACATAGATTCAACTCTATTAGGTGAAGGAATGCACAGCAGAGCAGTTTCAAGGAAACGTTTCTCCTGAGTTTTAGACGAAGTTTACTGCTGTTTCGTACGTATGCCGGCATTGGGCTGGAAATGCCGGTTTTGGGATTCTGCACAGAAAGCGTTTGCAAAGCGCTGAATCCACACATGAGTTTAACACTGTCAGTTGAATGCACCTATGGAGAGCGATTCAGTTAGATAGCTCCGTTTTCGGATTAGAAGCAGAAATTTCTCTGTATAGTCTACGGTCCCATTCACTCGGGAATATCCCAACGCAGCTCCTAGAAGAAACGTGGTTCTGTCTCGCTGAATCTCAACATAGATTGAACTCTCGTAGGTGAACGAACGCACAGCAGAGCAGTTTCAAGGAAACGTTTCTCCTGAGTTTCAGACGAAGTTTACTGCTGTTTCGTACGTCTGCCGGCATTTGGCTGGAAATGCCGGTTTCGGGATTCTGCACAGAAAGGGTTTGCAAACCGCTGAATCCACACGTGAGTTTATCTCCATCAGCAGAATGGACACATTGAAAACCTTTCAGTTAGATAGCTCCGTTTTGGTTTAAGAAGCAGATATTTTTCTGTACAGCCTATGGTCCCATTCACTCGGGAATATCCCAACGCACCTCCAGGAAGAAACGTGTTTCTGACTCACTGAATCTCAGCATAGATTCAACTCTCTTAGGTGAACGAACGCACAGCAGAGCAGTTTCAAGGAAACGTTTCTCCTGAGTTCTAGACGAAGTTTACTGCTGTTTCGTACGTCTGCCGGCATTTGGCTGGAAATGCCGGTTTTGGGATTCTGCACAGAAAGCGTTTGCAAAGCGCTGAATCCACACATGAGTTTATCACTGTCAGTTGAATGCGACCATGGACAACCATTCAGTTAGATAGCTTCGTTTTGGTTTTAGAAACCGATATTTCTCTGTACAGTCTACGGTCCCATTCACTCGGGAATATCCCAACGCAGCTCCTAGAAGAAACGTGTTTCTCACTCGCTGAATCTCAACATAGATTCAACTCTCTTTCGTGAAGGAATGGACTGCAGAGCAGTTTAAAGGAAACGTTTCTCCTGAGTTTTAGACGAAGTTTACTGCTATTTCTTACGTATGGCGGCATTGGGCTGGAAATGCCTTTTTGGGGTTCTGCACAGAAACGCTTTGCAATCCGCTGAATCCACACGAGAGTTTAACTCCATCAGCTAAATGGACACATTGAAAACCATTCAGTTAGATAGCTCCGTTTTGGTTTTAGAAGCATATATTTCTCTGTATAGCCTTCTGTACCATTCACTCGGGAATATCCCAATGCAGATCCTAGAAGAAACGTGGTTCTGTCTCGCTGAATCTCAACATAGATTGAACTCTCATAGGTGAACGAACGCACAGCAGAGCAGTTTCAAGGAAACATTTCTCCTGAGTGTCAGACGAAGTTTACTGCTGTTTCGTACGTATGCCGCCATTTGGCTGGAAATGCCAGTTTCGGGATTCTGCACAGAAAGGGTTTGCAAACCGCTGAATTCACACGTGAGTTTAACTCCATGAGCAGAATGGACACATTGAAAACCATTCAGTTAGATAGCTCCGTTTTGGTTTTAGAAGCATATATTTCTCTGTACAGCCTATGGTCCCATTCACTCGGGAATATCCCAACGCAGCTCCAGGAAGAAACGTGTTTCTAACTCGCTGAATCTCAACATAGATTCAACTCTCTTAGGTGAACGAACGCACAGCAGAGCAGTTTCAAGGAAACGTTTCTCCTGAGTTTTAGACGAAGTTTACTACTGTTTCGTTCATATGCCGTCATTCGGCTGGAAATTCTGGTTTTGGGATTCTGCACAGAAAGCGTTTGAGAAGCGATGAAACCACACATGAGTTTAACACTGTCATTTGAATGCACCCATGGAGAACCATTCGGTTAGATAGCTCCTTTTTGATATTAAAGCAGATATTTCTCTGTACAGCCTACGGTCTCATTCAATCGGGAATATCCCAACGCAGAACCTAGAAGAAACGTGTTTCTGACTCGCTGAATTTCAACATGGATTCAACTCTCTTAGGTGAATGAAGGCACAGCAGAGCAGTATCAAGGAAACGTTTCTCCTGAGTTTTAGACGAAGTTTACTGCTGTTTCGTACGTATGCCGGCATTGGGCTGGAAATGCCGGTTTTGGGATTCTGCACAGAAAGGGTTTGCAATCCGCTGAATCCACACGTGTGTTTATCTCTGTCAGCTGAATGCACACATTGACAACCATTCAGCTAGATAGCTCCGTTTTGGTTTTAGAAGCAGATATTTCTCTGTACAGCCTTCTGTCCCATTCACTCGGGAATATCCCAATGCAGATCCCAGAAGAAACGTGTTTCTGATTCGCTGAATCTCAACATAGATTCAACTCCCTTAGTTCAACGAACGCACAGCATAGTAGTTTCAAGGAAACGTTTCTCCCGAGTTTTAGACGAAGTTTACTGCTGTTTCGTACGTATGCCGCCATTTGGCTGAAAAGGCCGGTTTTGGGATTCTGCACAGAAAGGGTTTGCAAACCGCTGAAATCACACGTGAGTTTACCTCTGTGAGTTGAATGCACCCATTGACAACGATTCAGTTAGATAGCTCCGTTTTGGTTTTAGAAGCAGATATTTCTCTGTACAGCCTATGGTCCCATTCACGCGGGAATATCCCAACGCAGCTTCTAGAAGAAACGTGTCTCTGACTCGCTGAATCTCAACGTAGATGCAACTCTCTTAGGTGAACTAACGCACAGCAGTGCAGTTTCAAGGAAAAGTTTCTCCTGAATTTTAAACGAAGTTTACTGCTGTTTCGTATGTATGCCGGCATTGGGCTGGAAATGCCGGTTTTGGGATTCTGCACAGAAAGGGTTTGCAAACCGCTGAATCCACACGTGAGTTTAACTCTGTCAGTTGAATGCACACATTGGTAACCATTCAGTTAGATAGCTACCTTTTGGTTTCAGAATCAGATATTTCTCTGTACAGCCTATGGTCCCATTCAGTCGGTAATATACCACCGCAGAACCAGGAAGAAACGTGTTTCTGGCTCGCTGAATCTCAACGTAGATTCACCTCTCTTAGGTTAACGAACGCATAGCAGAGCAGTTTCAAGGAAACGTTTCTCCTGAGTTTTAGACGAAGTTTACTGCTGTTTCGTACGTATGGCGGCATTGGGCTGGAAATGCCGGTTTTGGGATTCTGCACAGAAAGGCTTTGCAAACCGCTGAATCCACACGTGAGTTTAACTCCATCAGCTAAATGGACACATTGAAAACCATTCAGTTAGATAGCTCCGTTTTGGTTTTAGAAGCATATATTTCTCTGTATAGACTATGGTCCCATTCAATCGGGAATATCCCAACTCAGCTCCAGGAAGAAACGTGTTTCTGACTCGCTGAATCTCAACATAGATTCAACTCTCTTAGGTGAACGAATGCACAGCAGAGCAGTTTCAAAGAAACATTTCTCCTGAGTTTTAGAGGAAGTTTCCTGCTTTTTCGTACGTATGCCGGCATTGGGCTGGAAATGCCAGTTTTGGGATTCTGCACAGAAAGGGTTTGCAAACCGCCGAATCCACACATGAGTTTAACACAGTCAGTTGAATGCACCCATGGAGAACGATTCAGTTAGATATCTCCGTTTTGGTATTAGAAGCAGATGTTTCTCTGTACAGTCTACGGTCCCATTCAATCGGGAATATCCAAACACAGATCCTAGAAGAAACGTGTTTCTGACTCGCTGAATCTCAACGTAGATTCAACTCTCTTAGGTGTAAGAACGCACAGCAGAGCAGTTTCAAGGAAATGTTTCTCCTGAGTTTCAGACGAAGTTTACTGCTGTTTCGTACGTATGCCGCCATTTGGCTGGAAATACCAGTTTCGGGATTCTGCACAGAAAGTGTTTGCAAACCGCTGAATTCACACGTGAGTTTAACTCCATCAGCAGAATGGACACATTGAAAACCATTCAGTTAGATAGCTCCGTTTTGGTATTAGAAGTATATATTTCTCTGTACAGCCTATGGTCCCATTCACTCGGGAATATCCCAACACAGCTCCAGGAAGAAACGTGTTTCTAACTCGCTGAATCTCAACATAGATTCAACTCTCTTAGGTGAACGAACGCACAGCAGAGCAGTTTCAAGGTAACGTTTCTCCTGAGTTTTAGACGAAGTTTACTGCTGTTTCGTTCGTATGCCTTCATTGGGCTGGAAATGCTGGTTTTGTAATTCTGCACAGAAAGGGTTTGCAAAGCGATGAAACCACACATGAGTTTAACACTGTTATTTGAATGCACCCATGGAGAACCATTCTGTTAGATAGCTCGTTTTTGGTATTAAAGCAGATATTTCTCTGTACAGCCTACGGTCCCATTCAATCGGGAATATCCCAACGCAGAACCTAGAAGAAACGTGTTTCTGACTCGCTGAATTTCATCATGGATTCAACTCTCTTAGGTGAACGAACGCACAGCAGAGCAGTTTCAAGGAAACGTTTCTCCTGAGTTTTAGACGAAGTTTACTGCTGTTTCGTACGTATGCCGGCATTGGGCTGGAAATGCCGGTTTTGGGATTCTGCACAGAAAGGGTTTGCAATCCGCTGAATCCACACGTGTGTTTATCTCTGTCAGTTGAATGCACACATTGACAACCATTCAGTTAGATAGCTCCGTTTTGGTTTTAGAAGCAGATATTTCTCTGTACAGCCTAAGGTCCCATTCTCTCGTTAATATCCCAATGCAGCTCCTAGAAGGAACGTGTATCTGACTCGCTGAATCTCAACGTAGATTCAACTCTCTTAGGTGAACAAACGCACAGCAGAGCAGTTTCAAGGAAACGTTTCTCCTGAGTTTTAGACGAAGTTTACTGCTGTTTCGTACGTATGTCGGCATTGGGCTGGAAATGCCGGTTTTGGGATTCTGCACAGAAAGGGTTTGCAAACCGCTGAATCCACACGTCAGATTAACTCTGTCAGTTGAATGCACACATTGACAACCATTCAGTTAGATAGCTACGTTTTGGTTTCAGAAGCAGATATTTCTCTGTACAGCCTATGGTCCCATTCAGTCGGTAATATCCTAACGCAGCACCAGGAAGAAACGTGTTTCTGACTCGCTGAATCTCAACATAGATTCAACTCTCTTAGGTGAACGAACGCACAGCAGAGCAGTTTCAAGTAAACGTTTCTCCTGAGTTTTCGACGAAGTTTACTGCTGTTTCGTACGTATGCCGGCATTGGGCTGGAAATGCCGGCTTTGGGATTCTACACAGAAAGCGTTTGCAAAGCGCTGAATCCACACATGAGTTTAACACTGTCATTTGAATGCACCCATGGAGAATGATTCAGTTAGATAGCTCCGTTTTGGTATAAGAAGCAGATATTTCTCTGTACAGTCTACGGTCCCATTCACTCGGGAATATCCCAACGCAGCTCCTAGAAGAAACGTGTTTCTCACTCGCTGAATCTCAACATAGATTCAACTCTATTAGGTGAAGGAATGCACAGCAGAGCAGTTTCAAGGAAACGTTTCTCCTGAGTTTTAGACGAAGTTTACTGCTGTTTCGTACGTATGCCGGCATTGGGCTGGAAATGCCGGTTTTGGGATTCTGCACAGAAAGCGTTTGCAAAGCGCTGAATCCACACATGAGTTTAACACTGTCAGTTGAATGCACCTATGGAGAGCGATTCAGTTAGATAGCTCCGTTTTCGGATTAGAAGCAGAAATTTCTCTGTATAGTCTACGGTCCCATTCACTCGGGAATATCCCAACGCAGCTCCTAGAAGAAACGTGGTTCTGTCTCGCTGAATCTCAACATAGATTGAACTCTCGTAGGTGAACGAACGCACAGCAGAGCAGTTTCAAGGAAACGTTTCTCCTGAGTTTCAGACGAAGTTTACTGCTGTTTCGTACGTCTGCCGGCATTTGGCTGGAAATGCCGGTTTCGGGATTCTGCACAGAAAGGGTTTGCAAAGCGCTGAATCCACACATGAGTTTATCACTGTCAGTTGAATGCGACCATGGACAACCATTCAGTTAGATAGCTTCGTTTTGGTTTTAGAAACAGATATTTCTCTGTACAGTCTACGGTCCCATTCACTCGGGAATATCCCAACGCAGCTCCTAGAAGAAACGTGTTTCTCACTCGCTGAATCTCAACATAGATTCAACTCTCTTTCGTGAAGGAATGGACTGCAGAGCAGTTTAAAGGAAACGTTTCTCCTGAGTTTTAGACGAAGTTTACTGCTATTTCTTACGTATGGCGGCATTGGGCTGGAAATGCCTTTTTGGGGTTCTGCACAGAAACGCTTTGCAATCCGCTGAATCCACACGAGAGTTTAACTCCATCAGCTAAATGGACACATTGAAAACCATTCAGTTAGATAGCTCCGTTTTGGTTTTAGAAGCATATATTTCTCTGTATAGCCTTCTGTACCATTCACTCGGGAATATCCCAATGCAGATCCTAGAAGAAACGTGGTTCTGTCTCGCTGAATCTCAACATAGATTGAACTCTCATAGGTGAACGAACGCACAGCAGAGCAGTTTCAAGGAAACATTTCTCCTGAGTGTCAGACGAAGTTTACTGCTGTTTCGTACGTATGCCGCCATTTGGCTGGAAATGCCAGTTTCGGGATTCTGCACAGAAAGGGTTTTCAAACCGCTGAATTCACACGTGAGTTTAACTCCATGAGCAGAATGGACACATTGAAAACCATTCAGTTAGATAGCTCCGTTTTGGTTTTAGAAGCATATATTTCTCTGTACAGCCTATGGTCCCATTCACTCGGGAATATCCCAACGGAGCTCCAGGAAGAAACGTGTTTCTAACTCGCTGAATCTCAACATAGATTCAACTCTCTTAGGTGAACGAACGCACAGCAGAGCAGTTTCAAGGAAACGTTTCTCCTGAGTTTTAGACGAAGTTTACTACTGTTTCGTTCATATGCCGTCATTCGGCTGTAAATTCTGGTTTTGGGATTCTGCACAGAAAGCGTTTGAAAAGCGATGAAACCACACATGAGTTTAACACTGTCATTTGAATGCACCCATGGAGAACCATTCGGTTAGATAGCTCCTTTTTGATATTAAAGCAGATATTTCTCTGTACAGCCTACGGTCTCATTCAATCGGGAATATCCCAATGCAGAACCTAGAAGAAACGTGTTTCTGACTCGCTGAATTTCAACATGGATTCAACTCTCTTAGGTGAATGAAGGCACAGCAGAGCAGTTTCAAGGAAACGTTTCTCCTGAGTTTTAGACGAAGTTTACTGCTGTTTCGTACGTATGCCGGCATTGGGCTGGAAATGCCGGTTTTGGGATTCTGCACAGAAAGGGTTTGCAATCCGCTGAATCCACACGTGTGTTTATCTCTGTCAGCTGAATGCACACATTGACAACCATTCAGCTAGATAGCTCCGTTTTGGTTTTAGAAGCAGATATTTCTCTGTACAGCCTTCTGTCCCATTCACTCGGGAATATCCCAATGCAGATCCCAGAAGAAACGTGTTTCTGATTCGCTGAATCTCAACATAGATTCAACTCCCTTAGTTCAACGAACGCACAGCATAGTAGTTTCAAGGAAACGTTTCTCCCGAGTTTTAGACGAAGTTTACTGCTGTTTCGTACGTATGCCGCCATTTGGCTGAAAAGGCCGGTTTTGGGATTCTGCACAGAAAGGGTTTGCAAACCGCTGAAATCACACGTGAGTTTACCTCTGTGAGTTGAATGCACCCATTGACAACGATTCAGTTAGATAGCTCCGTTTTGGTTTTAGAAGCAGATATTTCTCTGTACAGCCTATGGTCCCATTCACGCGGGAATATCCCAACGCAGGTTCTAGAAGAAACGTGTCTCTGACTCGCTGAATCTCAACGTAGATGCAACTCTCTTAGGTGAACTAACGCACAGCAGTGCAGTTTCAAGGAAAAGTTTCTCCTGAATTTTAAACGAAGTTTACTGCTGTTTCGTATGTATGCCGGCATTGGGCTGGAAATGCCGGTTTTGGGATTCTGCACAGAAAGGGTTTGCAAACCGCTGAATCCACACGTGAGTTTAACTCTGTCAGTTGAATGCACACATTGGTAACCATTCAGTTAGATAGCTACCTTTTGGTTTCAGAATCAGATATTTCTCTGTACAGCCTATGGTCCCATTCAGTCGGTAATATACCACCGCAGAACCAGGAAGAAACGTGTTTCTGGCTCGCTGAATCTCAACGTAGATTCACCTCTCTTAGGTTAACGAACGCATAGCAGAGCAGTTTCAAGGAAACGTTTCTCCTGAGTTTTAGACGAAGTTTACTGCTGTTTCGTACGTATGGCGGCATTGGGCTGGAAATGCCGGTTTTGGGATTCTGCACAGAAAGGCTTTGCAAACCGCTGAATCCACACGTGAGTTTAACTCCATCAGCTAAATGGACACATTGAAAACCATTCAGTTAGATAGCTCCGTTTTGGTTTTAGAAGCATATATTTCTCTGTATAGACTATGGTCCCATTCAATCGGGAATATCCCAACTCAGCTCCAGGAAGAAACGTGTTTCTGACTCGCTGAATCTCCACATAGATTCAACTCTCTTAGGTGAACGAACACACAGCAGAGCAGTTTCAAGTAAACGTTTCTCCTGAGTTTTAGACGAAGTTTACTGCTGTTTCGTACGTATGCCTGCATTGGGCTGGAAATGCCGGCTTTGGGATTCTGCACAGAAAGCGTTTGCAAAGCGCTGAATCCACACATGCGTTTAACACTGTCAGTTGAATGCACCCATGGAGAGTGATTCAGTTAGATAGCTCTGTTTTCGGATCAGAAGCAGATATTTCTCTGTATAGTCTACGGTCCCATTCACTGGGGAATATCCCAACGCAGCTCATAGAAGAAACGTGTTTCTGTCTCGCTGAATCTAAACATAGATTCAACTCTCTTAGGTGAACGTACGCACAGCAGAGCAGTTTCAAGGAAACGTTTCTCCTGAGTTTTAGAAGAAGTTTATTGCTGTTTCGTACGTATGGTGACATTGGGCTGGATATGCCGGTTTTGGGATTCTGCACAGAAAGCGTTTGCAAAGCGCTGAATCCACACATGAGTTGAACACTGTCAGTTGAATGCGACCATGGACAACCATTCACTTAGATAGCTTCGTTATGGTTTTAGAAACAGATATTTCTCTGTACAGCCTATGGTCCACTCACTCGGGAATATCCCAACGCAGATCCTAGAAGAAAAGTTTTTCTGACTCGCTGAATCTCAACATAGATTCAACTCTCTTAGGTGAAGGAACGCACAGCAGAGCAGTTTCAAGGAAACGATTCTCCTGAGTTTTAGACGAAGTTTACTGCTGTTTCGTACGTATGCCGGCATTGGGCTGGAAATGCCGGTTTTGGGATTCTGCACAGAAAGGGTTTGCAAACCGCTGAATCCACACGTGAGTTTATCTCTGTCATATGAATGCACACACTGACAACGATTCAGTTAGGTAGCTACGTTTTGGTTTTAGAAGCAGATATTTTTCTGAACAGCCTATGGTCCAATTCACTCGGGAATATCCCAACGCAGCTCCTAGAAGAAACGTGTTTCTGACTCGCTGAATCTCAACGTAGATTCAACTCTCTTAGGTGAACGAACGCACAGCAGAGCAGTTTCAAGGAAACGTTTCTCCTGAGTTTTAGACGGAGTTTACTGCTGTTTCGTACGTATGCCGGCATTGGGCTAGAAATGCAGGTTTTGGGATTCTGCACAGAAAGGGTTTGCAAACCACTGAATCGACACGTGAGTTTATCTCTGTCAGTTGAATGCACACATTGACAGCCATTCAGTTAGATAGCTCCGTTTTGGTTTTAGAAGCATATATTTCTCTGTACAGCCTATGGTCCCATTCACTCGGGAATATCCCAACGCAGCTCCTAGAAGAAACGTGTTTCTGACTCGCTGAATCTCAGCATAGTTTCAACTCTCTTAGTTGAACGAACGCACAGCAGAGCAGTTTCAAGGAAACGTTTCTCCTGAGTTTTAGATGAAGTTTACTGCTGTTTCGTATGTATGCCGGCATTGGGGTGCAAATGACGGATTTGGGATTCTGCACAGAAAGCGTTTGCAAAGCGCTCAATCCACATATGTGTTTTACACTGTCAGTTGAATGCACCCATGGAGAACGATTCAGTTAGATACCTCCGTTTTCGTATTAGAAGCAGATCTTTCTCTGTACAGTCTACGATCCCATTCACTCGGGAATATCCCAACGCAGCTCCTAGAAGAAACGTGTTTCTGACTCACTGAATCTCAACAGAGATTCAACTCTCTTAGATGAAGTAACGCACAGCAGAGCAGTTTGAAGGAAACGTTTCTCCTGAGTTTTAGACGAAGTTTACTGCTGTTTCGTACATATGCCGGCATTGGGCTGGAAATACCGGTTTTGGGATTCTGCACAGAAAGTGTTTGCAAACCGCTGAATCCTCACGTGAGTTTAACTCCATCAGCTTAATGGACACATTGAAAACCATTCAGTTAGATATCTCCGTTTTGGTTTTAGAAGCACATATTTCTCTGTATAGCCTGTGGTCCCATTCACTCGGGAATATCCCAACGCAGCTCCAGAAAGAAACGTGTTTCTGACTCGCTGAAACTCAACATAGATTCAACTCTCTTAGGTGAACGAACGCACAGCAGAGCAGTTTCAATGAAACGTTTCTCCTGAGTTTTAGACGAAGTTACTGCTGTTTCGTACGCATGCCGCCATTGGGCTGGAAATGCCGGTTTTGGGATTCTGCACAGAAAGCGTTTGCAAACCGCTGAATCCACACATGAGTTTAACACTGTCAGTTGAATGCCCCCATGGAGAACAATTCAGTTAGATAGCTCCGTTTTCGTATTAGAAGCAGATCTTTCTCTGTACAGTCTACGATCCCATTCACTCGGGAATATCCCAACGCAGCTCCTAGAAGAAACGTGTTTGTGACTCGCTGAATCTCAACATAGATTCAACTCTCTTAGGTGAACTGACGCACAGCAGAGCAGTTTCAAGGAAACGTTTCTCAAGAGTTTTAGACGAAGTTTACTGCTGTTTCGTACAAATGCCGGCATTGGGCTGGAAATGCCGGTTTTGGGATTCTGCACAGAAAGGGTTTGGAAACGGCTGAATCCACACGTGAGTTTATCTCTGTCAGTTGAATGCACACATTGACAACCATTAAGTTAGATAGCTTCGTTTTGGTTTTAGAAGCAGATATGTCTCTGTACAGCCTATGGTCTCATTCACACGGGAATATCCCAACGCAGATCCTACAAGAAACGTGTTTCTGACTCGCTGAATCTCAACATAGATTCAACTCTCTTAGGTGAACGAACGCACAGCAGAGCAGTTTCAAGGAAACATTTCTCCTGAGTTTTTGACGAAGTTTACTGCTGTTTCGTACGTATGCCGGCATTGGGCTGGAAATGCCGGTTTCGGGATTCTGCAGAGAAGGGGTTTGCAAACCGCTGAAACCACACATGAGTTTAACACTGTCAGTTGAATGCACCCATGGAGAACGATTCAGTTAGATAGCTCCGTTTTGGTATTAGAAGCAGATATTTCTCTGTACAGTCTACGGTCCCATTCAATCGGGAATATCCAAACTCAGATCCTAGAAGAAACGTGTTTCTGACTCGCTGAATCTCAAAATAGATTCAACTCTCTTAGGTGAACGAATGCACAGCAGAGCAGTTTCAAGGAAACGTTTCTCCTGAGTTTTAGACAAAGTTTACTGCTGTTTCGTACGTATGCCGGCATTGGTCTGGAAATGCCGGATTTGGGATTCTGCACAGAAAGCGTTTGCAAACCGCTGAATCCACACGTGAGTTTAACTCTGTCAGTTGAATGCACACATTGACAGCCATTCAGTTAGATAGCTCCGTTTTGGTTTTAGAAGCATATATTTCTCTGTACAGCCTATGGTCCCATTCACTCGGGAATATCCCAACGCAGCTCCTAGAAGAAACGGGTTTCTGACTCGCTGAATCTCAACAGAGATTCAACTCTCTTAGATGAAGTAACGCACAGCAGAGGAGTTTCAAGGAAACGTTTCTCCTGAGTTTTAGACGAAGTTTACTGCTGTTTCGTACGTATGCCGGCATTGGGCTGGAAATGCCGGTTTTGGGATTCTGCACAGAAAGGGTTTGCAAACGGCTGAATCCACACGTGAGTTTATCTCTGTCAGTTGAATGCACACATTGACAACCATTCAGTTAGATAGATTCGTTTTGGTTTTAGAAGCAGATATTTCTCTGTACAGCCTACCGTCCCATTCACTCGGGATATCCCAACGCAGATCCTAGAAGAAACGTGTTTCTGACTCGCTGAATCTCAACGTAGATTCAACTCTCTTAGGTGAACGAACGCACAGCAGAGCAGTTTCAAGGAAACATTTCTCCTGAGTTTTTGACGAAGTTTACTGCTGTTTCGTACGTATGCTGGCATTGGGCTCGAAATGCCGGTTTCGGGATTCTGCACAGAAGGGGTTTGGAAACCGCTGAAACCACACATGAGTTTAACACTGTCAGTTGAATGCACCCATGGAGAACGATTCAGTTAGATAGCTCCGTTTTGGTATTAGAAGCAGATTTTTCTCTGTACAGTCTACGGTCCCATTCAATCGGGAATATCCAAACTCAGATCCTAGAAGAAACGTGTTTCTGACTCGCTGAATCTCAAAATAGATTCAACTCTCTTAGGTGAACGAACGCACAGCAGAGCAGTTTCAAGGAAACGTTTCTCCTGAGTTTTAGACGAAGCTTACTGCTGTTTCGTACGTATGTCGGCATTGGGCTGGAAATGCCGGATTTGGGATTCTGCACAGAAAGCGTTTGCAAACCGCTGAATCCACACGTGAGTTTAACTCTGTCAGTTGAATGCACACATTGACAACCATTCAGTTAGATAGCTTCGTTTTGGTTTTAGAAGCAGATATTTCTCTGTACAGCCTATTGTCCCATTCACTCGGTAATATCCCAACGCAGATCCTAGAAGAAACGTGTTTCTGATTCCCTGAATCTCAAGGTAGATTCAACTCTCTTAGGTGAAAGAACGCACAGCAGAGCAGTTTCAACGAAACGTTTCTCCTGAGTTTCAGACGAAGTTTACTGTTGTTTCGTATGTATGCCGGCATTTGGCTGGAAATGCCGGTTTCGGGATTCTGCACAGAAAGGGTTTGCAAGCCGCTGAATCCACACGTGAGTTTAACTCCATCAGCAGAATGGACTCATTGAAAACCATGCAGTTAGATAGCTCCGTTTTGGATTTAGAACCATATATTTCTCTGTACAGCCTATGGTCCCATTCACTCGGGAATATCCCAACGCAGATACAGGAAGAAACGTGTTTCTGACTCACTGAATCTCAACATAGATTCAACTCTCTTAGGTGAACGAACGCACAGCAAAGCAGTTTAAAGGCAACGTTTCTCCTGAGTTTTAGACGAAGATACTGCTGTTTCGTACGCATGCCGCCATTGGGCTGGAAATGCCGGTTTTGGGATTCTGCACAGAAAGCGTTTGCAAACCGCTGAATCCACACATGAGTTTAACACTGTCAGTTGAATGCACCCATGGAGAACGATTCAGTTAGATAGCTCCGTTTTCGTATCAGAAGCAGATCTTTCTCTGTACAGTCTACGATCCCATTCACTCGGGAATATCCCAACGCAGCTCCTAGAAGAAACGTGTTTGTGACTCGCTGAATCTCAACATAGATTCAACTCTCTTAGGTGAACTGACGCACAGCAGAGCAGTTTCAAGGAAACGTTTCTCCTGAGTTTTAGACGAAGTTTACTGCTGTTTCGTACGAATGCCGGCATTGGGCTGGAAATGCCGGTTTTGGAATTCTGCACAGAAAGGGTTTGGAAACGGCTGAATCCACACGTGAGTTTATCTCTGTCAGTTGAATGCACACATTGACAACCATTAAGTTAGATAGCTTCGTTTTGGTTTTAGAAGCAGATATGTCTCTGTACAGCCTATGGTCTCATTCACACGGGAATATCCCAACGCAGATCCTACAAGAGACGTGTTTCTGACTCGCTGAATCTCAACATAGATTCAACTCTCTTAGGTGAACGAACGCACAGCAGAGCAGTTTCAAGGAAACATTTCTCCTGAGTTTTTGACGAAGTTTACTGCTGTTTCGTACGTATGCCGGCATTGGGCTGGAAATGCCGGTTTCGGGATTCTGCAGAGAAGTGGTTTGCAAACCGCTGAAACCACACATGAGTTTAACACTGTCAGTTGAATGCACCCATGGAGAACGATTCAGTTAGATAGCTCCGTTTTGGTATTAGAAGCAGATTTTTCTCTGTACAGTCTACGGCCCCATTCAATCGGGAATATCCAAACTCAGATCCTAGAAGAAACGTGTTTCTGACTCGCTGAATCTCAAAATAGATTCAACTCTCTTAGGTGAACGAACGCACAGCAGAGCAGTTTCAAGGAAACGTTTCTCCTGAGTTTTAGACGAAGTTTACTGCTGTTTCGTACGTATGCCGTCATTGGGCTGGAAATGCCGGATTTGGGATTCTGCACAGAAAGCGTTTGAAAACCGCTGAATCCACACGTGGGTTTAACTCTGTCAGTTGAATGCACACATTGACAGCCACTCAGTTAGATAGCTCCGTTTTGGTTTTAGAAGCATATATTTCTCTGTACAGCCTATGGTCCCATTCACTCGGGAATATCCCAACGCAGCTCCTAGAAAAAACGTGTTTCTGACTCGCTGAATCTCAGCGTAGTTTCAACTCTCTTAGTTGAACGAACGCACAGCAGAGCTGTTTCAAGGAAACGTTTCTCCTGAGTTTTAGATGAAGTTTACTGCTGTTTCGTACGTATGCCGGCATTGGGCTGGAAATGCCGGATTTGGGATTCTGCACAGAAAGCGTTTGCAAAGCGCTCAATCCACACATGAGTTTAACACTGTCAGTTGAATGCACCCATGGAGAACGATTCAGTTAGATACCTCCGTTTTCGTATTAGAAGCAGATCTTTCTCTGTACAGTCTACGATCCCATTCACTCTGGAATATCCCAACGCAGCTCCTAGAAGAAACGAGTTTCTGACTCGCTGAATCTCAACAGAGATTCAACTCTCTTAGTTGAAGTAACGCACAGCAGAGGAGTTTCAAGGAAACGTTTCTCCTGAGTTTTAGACGAAGTTTACTGCTGTTTCGTACGTATGCCGGCATTGGGCTGGAAATATCGGTTTTGGGATTCTGCACAGAAAGTGTTTGCAAACCGCTGAATCCTCACGTGAGTTTAACTCCATCAGCTAAATGGACACATTGAAAACCATTCAGTTAGATATCTCCGTTTTGGTTTTAGAAGCATATATTTCTCTGTATAGCCTATGGTCCCATTCACTCGGGAATATCCCAACGCAGCTCCAGGAAGAAACGTGTTTCTGACTCGCTGAATCTCAACATAGATTCAACTCTCTTAGGTGAACGAACGCACAGCAGAGCAGTTTCAATGAAACGTTTCTCCTGAGTTTTAGACGAAGTTACTGCTGTTTCGTACGCATGCCGCCATTGGGCTGGAAATGCCGGTTTTGGGATTCTGCACAGAAAGCGTTTGCAAACCGCTGAATCCACACATGAGTTTAACACTGTCAGTTGAATGCCCCCATGGAGAACGATTCAGTTAGATAGCTCCGTTTTCGTATTAGAAGCAGATCTTTCTCTGTACAGTCTACGATCCCATTCACTCGGGAATATCCCAACGCAGCTCCTAGAAGAAACGTGTTTGTGACTCGCTGAATCTCAACATAGATTCAACTCTCTTAGGTGAACTGACGCACAGCAGAGCAGTTTCAAGGAAACGTTTCTCAAGAGTTTTAGACGAAGTTTACTGCTGTTTCGTACAAATGCCGGCATTGGGCTGGAAATGCCGGTTTTGGGATTCTGCACAGAAAGGGTTTGGAAACGGCTGAATCCACACGTGAGTTTATCTCTGTCAGTTGAATGCACACATTGACAACCATTAAGTTAGATAGCTTCGTTTTGGTTTTAGAAACAGATATGTCTCTGTACAGCCTATGGTCTCATTCACACGGGAATATCCCAACGCAGATCCTACAAGAAACGTGTTTCTGACTCGCTGAATCTCAACATAGATTCAACTCTCTTAGGTGAACGAACGCACAGCAGAGCAGTTTCAAGGAAACATTTCTCCTGAGTTTTTGACGAAGTTTACTGCTGTTTCGTACGTATGCCGGCATTGGGCTGGAAATGCCGGTTTCGGGATTCTGCAGAAAAGGGGTTTGCAAACCGCTGAAACCACACATGAGTTTAACACTGTCAGTTGAATGCACCCATGGAGAACGATTCAGTTAGATAGCTCCGTTTTGGTATTAGAAGCAGATATTTCTCTGTACAGTCTACGGTCCCATTCAATCGGGAATATCCAAACTCAGATCCTAGAAGAAACGTGTTTCTGACTCGCTGAATCTCAAAATAGATTCAACTCTCTTAGGTGAACGAACGCACAGCAGAGCAGTTTCAAGGAAACGTTTCTCCTGAGTTTTAGACGAAGTTTACTGCAGTTTCGTACGTATGCCGGCATTGGTCTGGAAATGCCGGATTTGGGATTCTGCACAGAAAGCGTTTGCAAACCGCTGAATCCACACGTGAGTTTAACTCTGTCAGTTGAATGCACACATTGACAGCCATTCAGTTAGATAGCTCCGTTTTGGTTTTAGAAGCATATATTTCTCTGTACAGCCTATGGTCCCATTCACTCGGGAATATCCCAACGCAGCTCCTAGAAGAAACGTGTTTCTGACTCGCTGAATCTCAACAGAGATTCAACTCTCTTAGATGAAGTAACGCACAGCAGAGGAGTTTCAAGGAAACGTTTCTCCTGAGTTTTAGACGAAGTTTACTGCTGTTTCGTACGTATGCCGGCATTGGGCTGGAAATGCCGGTTTTGGGATTCTGCACAGAAAGGGTTTGCAAACGGCTGAATCCACACGTGAGTTTATCTCTGTCAGTTGAATGCACACATTGACAACCATTCAGTTAGATAGATTCGTTTTGGTTTTAGAAGCAGATATTTCTCTGTACAGCCTACCGTCCCATTCACTCGGGAATATCCAAACGCAGATCCTAGAAGAAACGTGTTTCTGACTCGCTGAATCTCAACGTAGATTCAACTCTCTTAGGTGAACGAACGCACAGCAGAGCAGTTTCAAGGAAACATTTCTCCTGAGTTTTTGACGAAGTTTACTGCTGTTTCGTACGTATGCTGGCATTGGGCTGGAAATGCCGGTTTCGGGATTCTGCACAGAAGGGGTTTGGAAACCGCTGAAACCACACATGAGTTTAACACTGTCAGTTGAATGCACCCATGGAGAACGATTCAGTTAGATAGCTCCGTTTTGGTATTAGAAGCAGATTTTTCTCTGTACAGTCTACGGTCCCATTCAATCGGGAATATCCAAACTCACATCCTAGAAGAAACGTGTTTCTGACTCGCTGAATCTCAAAATAGATTCAACTCTCTTAGGTGAACGAACGCACAGCAGAGCAGTTTCAAGGAAACGTTTCTCCTGAGTTTTAGACGAAGCTTACTGCTGTTTCGTACGTATGTCGGCATTGGGCTGGAAATGCCGGATTTGGGATTCTGCACAGAAAGCGTTTGCAAACCGCTGAATCCACACGTGAGTTTAACTCTGTCAGTTGAATGCACACATTGACAACCATTCAGTTAGATAGCTTCGTTTTGGTTTTAGAAGCAGATATTTCTCTGTACAGCCTATTGTCCCATTCACTCGGTAATATCCCAACGCAGATCCTAGAAGAAACGTGTTTCTGATTCCCTGAATCTCAAGGTAGATTCAGCTCTCTTAGGTGAAAGAACGCACAGCAGAGCAGTTTCAACGAAACGTTTCTCCTGAGTTTCAGACGAAGTTTACTGTTGTTTCGTATGTATGCCGGCATTTGGCTGGAAATGCCGGTTTCGGGATTCTGCACAGAAAGGGTTTGCAAGCCGCTGAATCCACACGTGAGTTTAACTCCATCAGCAGAATGGACTCATTGAAAACCATGCAGTTAGATAGCTCCGTTTTGGATTTAGAACCATATATTTCTCTGTACAGCCTATGGTCCCATTCACTCGGGAATATCCCAACGCAGATACAGGAAGAAACGTGTTTCTGACTCACTGAATCTCAACATAGATTCAACTCTCTTAGGTGAACGAACGCACAGCAAAGCAGTTTAAAGGCAACGTTTCTCCTGAGTTTTAGACGAAGATACTGCTGTTTCGTACGCATGCCGCCATTGGGCTGGAAATGCCGGTTTTGGGATTCTGCACAGAAAGCGTTTGCAAACCGCTGAATCCACACATGAGTTTAACACTGTCAGTTGAATGCACCCATGGAGAACGATTCAGTTAGATAGCTCTGTTTTCGTATCAGAAGCAGATCTTTCTCTGTACAGTCTACGATCCCATTCACTCGGGAATATCCCAACGCAGCTCCTAGAAGAAACGTGTTTGTGACTCGCTGAATCTCAACATAGATTCAACTCTCTTAGGTGAACTGACGCACAGCAGAGCAGTTTCAAGGAAACGTTTCTCCTGAGTTTTAGACGAAGTTTACTGCTGTTTCGTACGAATGCCGGCATTGGGCTGGAAATGCCGGTTTTGGGATTCTGCACAGAAAGGGTTTGGAAACGGCTGAATCCACACGTGAGTTTATCTCTGTCAGTTGAATGCACACATTGACAACCATTAAGTTAGATAGCTTCGTTTTGGTTTTAGAAGCAGATATGTCTCTGTACAGCCTATGGTCTCATTCACACGGGAATATCCCAACGCAGATCCTACAAGAAACGTGTTTCTGACTCGCTGAATCTCAATATAGATTCAACTCTCTTAGGTGAACGAACGCACAGCAGAGCAGTTTCAAGGAAACATTTCTCCTGAGTTTTTGACGAAGTTTACTGCTGTTTCGTACGTATGCCGGCATTGGGCTGGAAATGCCGGTTTCGGGATTCTGCAGAGAAGGGGTTTGCAAACCGCTGAAACCACACATGAGTTTAACACTGTCAGTTGAATGCACCCATGGAGAACGATTCAGTTAGATAGCTCCGTTTTGGTATTAGAAGCAGATTTTTCTCTGTACAGTCTACGGTCCCATTCAATCGGGAATATCCAAACTCAGATCCTAGAAGAAACGTGTGTCTGACTCGCTGAATCTCAAAATAGATTCAACTCTCTTAGGTGAACGAACGCACAGCAGAGCAGTTTCAAGGAAACGTTTCTCCTGAGTTTTAGACGAAGTTTACTGCTGTTTCGTACGTATGCCGGCATTGGGCTGGAAATGCCGGATTTGGGATTCTGCACAGAAAGCGTTTGCAAACCGCTGAATCCACACGTGAGTTTAACTCTGTCAGTTGAATGCACACATTGACAGCCACTCAGTTAGATAGCTCCGTTTTGGTTTTAGAAGCATATATTTCTCTGTACAGCCTATGGTCCCATTCACTCGGTAATATCCCAACGCAGCTCCTAGAAAAAACGTGTTTCTGACTCGCTGAATCTCAGCGTAGTTTCAACTCTCTTAGTTGAACGAACGCACAGCAGAGCTGTTTCAAGGAAACGTTTCTCCTGAGTTTTAGATGAAGTTTACTGCTGTTTCGTACGTATGCCGGCATTGGGCTGGAAATGCCGGATTTGGGATTCTGCACAGAAAGCGTTTGCAAACCGCTGAATCCACACGTGAGATTAACTCTGTCAGTTGAATGCACACATTGACAACCATTCAGTTAGATAGCTACGTTTTGGTTTCAGAAGCAGATATTTCTCTGTACAGCCTATTGTCCCATTCACTTGGGAATATCCCAACGCAGATCCTAGAAGAAACGTGTTTCTCATTCGCTGAATCTCAAGGTAGATTCAACTCTCTTAGGTGAAAGAACGCACAGCAGAGCAGTTTCAAGGTAACGTTTCTCCTGAGTTTCAGACGAAGTTTACTGTTTTTTCGTATGTATGCCGGCATTTGGCTGGAAATGCCGGTTTCGGGATTCTGCACAGAAAGGGTTTGCAAGCCGCTGAATCCACACGTGAGTTTAACTCCATCAGCAGAATGGACTCATTGAAAACCATGCAGTTAGATAGCTCCGTTTTGGATTTAGAACCATATATTTCTCTGTACAGCCTATGGTCCCATTCACTCGGGAATATCCCAACGCAGATCCAGGAAGAAACGTGTTTCTGACTCACTGAATCTCAAAATAGATTCAACTCTCTTAGGTGAACGAACGCACAGCAGAGCAGTTTAAAGGCAACGTTTCTCCTGATTTTTAGACGAAGTTTTCTGCTGTTTCGTACATATGCCGGCATTGGGCTGGAAATGCCGGTTTTGAGATTCTACACAGAAAGCGTTTGCAAAGCGCTGAATCCACACGTGAGTTTAACTCTGTCAGTTGAATGCACCCATGGAGAATGATTCATTTAGATAGCTCCGTTTTGGTTTTAGAAGCAGATATTTCTCTGTACAGTCTACGGGCCCATTCACTCGGGAATATCCCAACGCAGCTTCTAGAAGAAACGTGTTTCTGACTCGCTGAATCTCAACATAGATTCAACTCTCTTAGGTGAAGGAACGGACAGCAGAGCAGTTTCAAGTAAACGTTTCTCCTGAGTTTTAGACGAAGTTTACTGCTGTTTCGTACGTATGGCGGCATTGGGCTGGAAATGCCGGTTTTGGGATTCTGCACAGAAAGGATTTGTAAACCACTGAATCCACACATGAGTTTAACACAGTCAGTTGAATGCACCCATGGACATCCATTCAGTTAGAAAGCTCCGTTTTGGTTTTTGAAGCATATATTTCTCTGTATAGCCTATAGTCCCATTCACTCTGGAATATCCCAACGCAGCTCCTAGAAGAAACGTGTTTCTTTCTCGCTGAATCTCAACATAGATTCAACTCTCGTAGGTGAACGAACGAACAGCAGAGCAGTTTCAAGGAAACGTTTCTCCTGAGTTTTAGACGAAGTTTACTGCTGCTTCGTACGTATGGCGGCATTGGGCTGGAAATGCCGGTTTTGGGATTCTGCACAGAAAGGGTTTGGAAACGGCTGAATCCACACGTGAGTTTATCTCTGTCAGTTGAATGCACACATTGACAACCATTCAGTTAGATAGCTTCGTTTTGGTTGTAGAAGCAGATATTTCTCTGTACAACCTATGGTCCCATTCACTCGGGAATATCCCAACGCAGATCCTAGAAGAAACGTGTTTCTGACTCGCTGAATCTCAACGTAGATTCAACTCCCTTAGGTGAACGAACGTACAGCAGAGCAGTTTCAAGGAAACGTTTCTCCTGAGTTTTAGACGAAGTTTACTGCTGTTTCGTACGCATGCCGCCATTGGGCTGGAAATGCCGGTTTTGGGATTCTGCACAGAAAGGGTTTGCAAACCGCTGAATCCACACGTGAGTTTAACTCTGTCAGCTGAATGCACACATTGAGAACCATTCAGTTAGATAGCTACGTTTTGGTTTCAGAAGCAGATATTTCTCTGTACAGCCTATGGTCCCATTCACTTGGGAATATCCCAACGCAGATCCTAGAAGAAACGTGTTTCTGACTCGCTGAATCTCAATGTAGATTCAACTCTCTTAGGTGAACGAACGCACAGCAGAGCAGTTTCAAGGAAACCTTTCTCCTGAGTTTTAGAAGAAGTTTACTGCTGTTTCGTACGTATGCCGGCATTGGGCTGGAAATGCCGCTTTTGGGATTCTGCACAGAAAGTGTTTGCAAACCACTGAATCCTCACGTGAGTTTAACTCCATCAGATAAATGGACACATTGAAAACCATTCAGTTAGATAGCTCCGTTTTGGTTTTTGAAGCATATCTTTCTCTGTATAGCCTATGGTCCCATTCACTCGGGAATATCCCAACGCAGCTCCTAGAAGAAACGTGTTTCTGTCTCGCTGAATCTCAACATAGATTCAACTCTCGTAGGTGAACGAACGCACAGCAGAGCAGTTTCAAGGAAACGTTTCTCCTGAGTTTTAGACGAAGTTTACTGCTGTTTCGTACGTATGCCGGCATTGGGCTGGAAATTCCGGTTTTGGGATTCTGCACAGCAAGTGTTTGCAAACCACTGAATCCTCACGTGAGTTTAACTCCATCAGATAAATGGACACATTGAAAACCATTCAGTTAGATAGCTCCGTTTTGGTTTTTGAAGCATATATTTCTCTGTATAGCCTATGGTCCCATTCACTCGGGAATATCCCAACGCAGCTCCTAGAAGAAACGAGTTTCTGACTCTCTGAATCTCAGCGTAGTTTCAACTCTCTTAGTTGAATGAACGCACAGCAGAGCAGTTTCAAGGAAACGTTTCTCCTGAGTTTTAGGTGAAGTTTACTGCAGTTTCGTACGTATGCCGGCATTGGGCTGGAAATGCCGGATTTGAGATTCTGCACAGAAAGAGTTTGCAAAGCGCTCAATCAGCACATGAGTTTAACACTGTCAGTTGAATGCACCCATGGAGAACGATTCAGTTAGATACCTCCGTTTTCGTATTAGAAGCAGAGCTTTCTCTGTACAGTCTACGATCCCATTCACTCGGGAATATCCCAACGCAGCTCCTAGAAGAAACGTGTTTCTGACTCGGTGAATCTCAACAGAGATTCAACTCTCTTAGATGAAGTAACGCACAGCAGAGCAGCTTCAAGGAAACGTTTCTCCTGAGTTTTAGACGAAGTTTACTGCTGTTTCGTACGTATGCCGGCATTGGGCTGGAAATGCCGGTTTTGGGATTCTGCACAGAAAGGGTTTGGAAACGGCTGAATCCACACGTGAGTTTATCTCTGTCAGTTGAATGCACACATTGACAACCATTCAGTTAGATAGCTTCGTTTTGGTTTTAGAAGCAGATATTTCTCTGTACAGCCTATGGTCCCATTCACTCGGGAATATCCCAACGCAGATCCTAGAAGAAACGTGTTTCTGACTCGCTGAATCTCAACGTAGATTCAACTCTCTTAGGTGAACGAACGCACAGCAGAGCAGTTTCAAGGAAACGTTTCTCCTGAGTTTTAGACGAAGTTTACTGCTGTTTCGTACATATGACGACATTGGTCTGGAAATACCGTTTTAGGATTCTGCACAGAATGTGTTTGCAAACCGCTGAATCCTCACGTGAGTTTAACTCCATCAGCTAAATGGACACATTGAAAACCATTCAGATAGATATCTCCGTTTTGGTTTTAGAAGCATATATTTCTCTGTATAGCCTATGGTCCCATTCACTCGGGAATATCCCAACGGAGCTCCAGGAAGAAACGTGTTTCTGACTCGCTGAATCTCAACATAGATTCAACTCTCTTAGGTGAACGAACGCACAGCAGAGCAGTTTCAATGAAACGTTTCTCCTGAGTTTTAGACGAAGTTTACTGCTGATTCGTACGCATGCCGCCATTGGGCTGGAAATGCCGGTTTTGGGATTCTGCAAAGAAAGGGTTTGCAAACCGCTGAATCCCCACATGAGTTTAACACTGTCAGTTGAATGCACCCATGGAGAACGATTCAGTTAGATACCTCCGTTTTCGTATTAGAAGCAGATCTTTCTCTGTACAGTCTACGATCCCATTCACTCGGGAATATCCCAACGCAGCTCCTAGAAGAAACGTGTTTCTGACTCGCTGAATCTCAACATGGATTCAACTATCTTAGGTGAACTGACGCACAGCAGAGCAGTTTCAAGGAAAGGTTTCTCCTGAGTTTTAGACGAAGTTTACTGCTGTTTCGTACGTATGCCGTCATTGGGATGGAAATGCCGGTTTTGGGATTCTTCACAGAAAGGGTATGCAAACCGCTGAATCCACACGTGAGTTTATCTCTGTCAGTTGAATGCACACATTGACAACCATTCAGTTAGATAGCTCCGTTTTGGTTTTAGAAGCAGATATTTCTCTGTAGAGCCTATTGTCCCATTCTCTCGAGAATATCCCAACGCAGCTCCTAGAAGAAACGTGTTTCTGTCTCGCTGAATCTCAACATAGATTTAACTCTCTTAGGTGAACGAAAGCACAGCAGAGCAGTTTCAAGGAAACGTTTCTCCTGAGTTTTAGACGAAGTTTACTGCTGCTTCGTACGTACCCCGGCATTGGGCTAGAAATGCCGGTTTTGGGATTCTGCACAGAAAGGGTTTGCAAACCACTGAATCGACACGTGAGTTTAACTCTGTCAGTTGAATGCACACATTGACAACCATTCAGTTAGATAGCTCCGTTTTGGTTTTAGAAGCATATATTTCTCTGTACAGCCTTTGGTCCCATACACTCGGGAATATCCCCAGGCAGCTCCAGGAAGAAACGTGTTTCTGACTCACTGAATGTCAACATAGATTCAACTCTCTTAGGTGAACGAACGCACAGCAGAGCAGTTTCAAGGAAACGTTTCTCCTGCGTTTCAGACGAAGTTTACTGCTGTTTCGTACGTATGCCGGCATTGGGCTGAAAATGCCGGTTTTGGGATGCTGCACAGAAAGCATTTGTAAAGCGCTGAATCCACACATGAGTTTAACACTGTCAGTTGAATGCACCCATGGAGAACCATTCAGTTAGATAGCTCCATTTTGGTATTAGAAGCAGAAATTTCTGTGTACAGGCTACGGTCCGATTCACTCGGTAATATCCTAACGCAGATCCTAGAAGAAACGTGTTTCTGATTCGCTGAATCTCAACATAGATTCAACTCTCTTAGGTGAACGAACGCACAGCAGAGCAGTTTCAAGGAAACATTTCTCCTGAGTTTATTACGAAGTTTACTGCTGTTTCGTACGTATGCCGGCATTGGGCTGGACATGCCGGTTTTGGGATTCTGCACACAAAGGGTTTGCAAACCACTGAATCCACCCGTGAGTTTAACTCCATCAGCTAAATGGACACAATATAAACCATTCAGTTAGATAGCTCCGTTTTGGTTTTAGAAGCATATATTTCTCTGTATAGCCTATGGTCCCATTCACTCGGGAATATCCTACGCAGCTCCTAGAAGAAACGTGTTTCTGACTCACTGAATTTCAACGTAGTTTCAACTCTCTTAGGTGAACGAACGTACAGCAGAGCAGTTTCAAGGAAACGTTTCTCCTGAGTTTTAGAAGAAGTGTACTGCTGTTGCGTAGGTATGGGGACATTGGGCTGAAAATGCCGGTTTTGGGATTCTGCACAGAAAGTATTTGCAAAGCGCTGAATCCACACATGAGTTTAACACTGTCAGTTGAATGCGACCATGGACAACCATTCAGTTAGATAGCTTCGTTTTGGTTTTAGAAACAGATATTTCTCTGTACAGCCTATGGTCCCATTCACTCGGGAATATCCCAACACAGATCCTAGAAGCAACGTGTTTCTGACTCGCTGAATCTCAACATAGATTCAACTCTCTTAAGTGAACGAACGCACAGTAGAGCAGTTTCAAGGAAACGTTTCTCCCGAGTTTTACATGAGGTTTACTGCTGTTTCGTACGTATGCCGGCATTGGGCTGGAAATGCCGCATTTGGGATTCTGCACAGAAAGCGTTTGCAAAGCGCTCAATCCACACATGAGTTTAACACTGTCTGTTGAATCCACCCATGGAGAACGATTCAGTTAGATACCTCCGTTTTCGTATTAGAAGCAGATCCTTCTCTGTAAAGACTACGATCCCATTCACTCGGGAATATCCCAACGCAGCTCCTAGAAGAAAGGTGTTTCTGACTCCCTGAATCTCAACAGTGATTCAACTCTCTTATGTGAACGAACGCACAGCAGAGCAGTTTCAAGGAAACGTTTCTCCTGAGTTTTAGACGAAGTTTACTGCTGTTTCGTACGTATGCCGGCATTGGGCTGCAAATGCCGGTTTTGGGATTCTGCACAGAAATGGTTTGCAAACCACTGAATCCTCACGTGGGTTTAACTCCATCAGCTAAATGGACACATTGAAAACCATTCAGTTAGATAGCTCCGTTTTGGTTTTTGAAGCATATATTTCTCTGTATAGCCTATGGTCCCATTCACTCGGGAATATCCCAACAGAGCTCCAGGAAGAAACGTGTTTCTGACTCGCTGAATCTCAACATAGATTCAACTCTCTTAGGTGAACGAACGCACAGCAGAGCAGTTTCAAGGTAACGTTTCTCCTGCGTTTTAGATGAAGTTTACTGCTGTTTCGTACGTATGCCGTCATTGGGCTGGAAATGCCGGATTTGGGATTCTTCACAGAATGCGTTTGCAAAGCGCTGAATCCACACATGAGTTTAACACTGTCAGTTGAATGCACCCATGGAGAACAATTCAGTTACATAGCTCCGTTTTCGTATTAGAAGCAGATATTTCTCTGTACAGTCTACGGTCCCATTCACTCGGGAATATCCCAACGAAGCTCCTAGAAGAAACGTGTTTCTGTGTCGCTGAATCTCAACATAGATTAAACTCTCTTAGGTGAACGAACGCACAGCAGAGCAGTTTCAAGGAAACGTTTCTCCTGAGTTTTAGACGAAGTTTACTGCTGTTTCGTACGTATGCCGGCATTGGGCTGGAAATGCCGGTTTTGGGATTCTGCACTGAAAGGGTTTGCAAACCGCTGAATCCACACGTGAGTTTATCTCTGTCAGTTGAATGCACACATTGACAACCATTCAGTTAGATAGCTCCGTTTTGGTTTTAGAAGCAGATATTTCTCTGTAGAGCCTATGGTCCCATTCTCTCGAGAATATCCCAACGCAGCTCCTAGAAGAAACGTGTTTCTGTCTCGCTGAATCTCAACATAGATTAAACTCTCTTAGGTGAACGAACGCACAGCAGAGCACTTTCAAGGAAACTTTCTCCTGAGTTTTAGACGAAGTTTACTGCTGTTTCGTACGTATGCCGGCATTGGGCTGGAAATGCCGGTTTTGGGATTCTGCACTGAAAGGGTTTGCAAACCCCTGAATCGACACGTGAGTTTAACTCTGTCACTTGAATGAACACATTGACAACCGTTCAGTTAGACAGCTCCGTTTTGGTGTTAGAAGCAGATATTTCTCTGTACAGCCTATGATCCCATTCACTCGGGAATATCCCAACGCAGCTCCTAGAAGAAACGTGTTTCTGACTCGCTGAAACTCAACGTAGATTCAAGTCTCTTAGGTGAACTAACGCACAGCAGAGCAGTTTCAAGGAAACGTTTCTCCTGAGTTTTAGACGAAGTTTACTGCTGTTTCGTACGTATGCCGGCATTGGGCTGGAAATGCCGGTTTTGGGATTCTGCACAGAAAGCGTTTGCAAAGCGTTGAATCCACCCATGAGTTTAAGACCGTCAGTTGAATGCACCCATGGAGAATGATTCAGTTAGAAAGCTCCGTTTTGGTATTAGAAGCAGATATTTCTCTGTAAATTCTACCGTCCCATTCACTCGGGGATATCCCAACGCAGCTCCAGGAAGAAACGTGTTTCTGACTCGCTGAATCTCAACATAGATTCAACTCTCTTAGGTGAACGAACGCACAGCAGAGCAGTTTCAAGGTAACGTTTCTCCTGAGTTTTAGATGAAGTTTACTGCTGTTTCGTACGTATGCCGTCATTGGGCTGGAAATGCCGGATTTGGGATTCTGCACAGAATGCGTTTGAAAAGCGATGAATCCACACATGAGTTTAACACTGTCAGTTGAATGCACCCATGGAGAACAATTCAGTTAGATAGCTCCGTTTTCGTATTAGAAGCAGATATTTCTCTGTACACTCTACGGTCCCATTCACTCGGGAATATCCCAACGCAGCTCCTAGAAGAAACGTGTTTCTGACTCGCTGAATCTCAACAGAGATTCAACTCTCTTAGGTGAACTAACGCACAGCAGAGCAGTTTCAAGGAAACGTTTCTCCTGAGTTTTAGACGAAGTTTACTGCTGTTTCGTACGTATGCCGGCATTGGGATGGAAATGCCGGTTTTGGAATTCTGCACAGAAAGGGTTTGCAAACCGCTGAATCCACACGTGAGTTTATCTCTGTCAGTTGAATGCACTCATTGACAACCATTCAGTTAGAAAGCTCCGTTTTGGTTTTAGAAGCAGATATTTCTCTGTTGAGCCTATGGACCCATTCTCTCGAGAATATCCCAACGCAGCTCCTAGAAGAAACGTGTTTCTGTCTCGCTGAATCTCAACATAGATTAAACTCTCTTAGGTGAACGAACGCACAGCAGAGCAGTTTCAAGGAAACGTTTCTCCTGAGTTTTAGACGAAGTTTACTGCTGTTTCGTACGTATGGCGGCATTGGGCTGGAAATGCCGGTTTTGGGATTCTGCACAGAAAGCGTTTGCAAAGCGTTGAATCCACCCATGAGTTTAAGACCGTCAGTTGAATGCACCCATGGAGAATGATTCAGTTAGAAAGCTCCGTTTTGGTATTAGAAGCAGATATTTCTCTGTAAATTCTACCGTCCCATTCACTCGGGGATATCCCAACGCAGCTCCAGGAAGAAACGTGTTTCTGACTCGCTGAATCTCAACATAGATTCAAATCTCTTAGGTGAACGAACGCACAGCAGAGCAGTTTCAAGGTAACGTTTCTCCTGAGTTTTAGATGAAGTTTACTGCTGTTTCGTACGTATGCCGTCATTGGGCTGGAAATGCCGGATTTGGGATTCTGCACAGAATGCGTTTGAAAAGCGATGAATCCACACATGAGTTTAACACTGTCAGTTGAATGCACCCATGGAGAACAATTCAGTTAGATAGCTCCGTTTTCGTATTAGAAGCAGATATTTCTCTGTACAGTCTACGGTCCCATTCACTCGGGAATATCCCAACGCAGCTCCTAGAAGAAACGTGTTTCTGACTCGCTGAATCTCAACAGAGATTCAACTCTCTTAGGTGAACTAACGCACAGCAGAGCAGTTTCAAGGAAACGTTTCTCCTGAGTTTTAGACGAAGTTTACTGCTGTTTCGTACGTATGCCGGCATTGGGATGGAAATGCCGGTTTTGGGATTCTGCACAGAAAGGGTTTGCAAACCGCTGAATCCACACGTGAGTTTATCTCTGTCAGTTGAATGCACTCATTGACAACCATTCAGTTAGAAAGCTCCGTTTTGGTTTTAGAAGCAGATATTTCTCTGTTGAGCCTATGGACCCATTCTCTCGAGAATATCCCAACGCAGCTCCTAGAAGAAACGTGTTTCTGTCTCGCTGAATCTCAACATAGATTAAACTCTCTTAGGTGAACGAACGCACAGCAGAGCAGTTTCAAGGAAACGTTTCTCCTGAGTTTTAGACGAAGTTTACTGCTGTTTCGTACGTATGCCGGCATTGGGCTGGAAATGCCGGTTTTGGGATTCTGCACTGAAAGGGTTTGCAAACCACTGAATCGACACGTGAGTTTAACTCTGTCAGTTGAATGAACACATTGAGAACCGTTCAGTTAGATAGCTCCGTTTTGGTTTTATAAGAATATGTTTCTCTGTACAGCCTATGGTCCCATTCACTCAGGAATATCCCAACGCAGCTCCTAGAAGAAACGTATTTCTGACTCGCTGAATCTCAACAGAGATTCAACTCTCTTAGGTGAACTAACGCAGAGCAAAGCAGTTTCAAGGAAACGTTTCTCCTGAGTTTTAGACGAAGTTTACTGCTGTTTCGTACGTATGCCGGCATTGGGATGGAAATGCCGGTTTTGGGATTCTGTACAGAAAGGGTTTGTAAACCGCTGAATCCACACGTGAGTTTAACTCTGTCAGTTGAATGCACACATTGACAACCATTCAGTTAGATAGCTAAGTTTTGGTTTCAGGAGCAGATATTTCTCTGTACAGCCTATGGTCCCATTCACTCGGGAATATCCCAACGCAGATCCAGGAAGAAACGTGTTTCTGACTCACTGAATCTCAACATAGATTCAACTCTCTTAGGTGAACGAACGCACAGCAGAGCAGTTTCATGGAAACGTTTCTCCTGAGTTTTAGACGAAGTTTACTGCTGTTTCGTACGTATGCCGGCATTGGGCTGGAAATGCCGGTTTTGAGATTCTACACAGAAAGCGTTTGCAAAGCGTTGAATCCACCCATGAGTTTAACACCGTCAGTTGAATGCACCCATGGAGAATGATTCAGTTAGAAAGCTCCGTTTTGGTATTAGAAGCAGATATTTCTCTGTACAGTCTACGGTCCCATTCACTCGGGAATATCCCAACGCAGCTCCTAGAAGAAACGTGTTTCTGTCTCGCTGAATCTCAACATAGATTCAACTCTCGTAGGTGAACGAACGAACAGCAGAGCAGTTTCAAGGAAACGTTTCTCCTGAGTTTTAGACGAAGTTTACTGCTGTTTCGTACGTATGGCGGCATTGGGCTGGAAATGCCGGTTTTGGGATTCTGCACAGAAAGGGTTTGGAAACGGCTGAATCCACACGTGAGTTTATCTCTGTCAGTTGAATGCACACATTGACAACCATTCAGTTAGATAGCTTCGTTTTGGTTGTAGAAGCAGATATTTCTCTGTACAACCTATGGTCCCATTCACTCGGGAATATCCCAACGCAGATCCTAGAAGAAACGTGTTTCTGACTCGCTGAATGTCAACGTAGATTCAACTCCCTTACGTGAACGAACGCACAGCAGAGCAGTTTCAAGGAAACGTTTCTCCTGAGTTTTAGACGAAGTTTACTGCTGTTTCGTACATATGCCGGCATTGGGCTGGAAATACCGGTTTTGGGATTCTGCACAGAAAGTGTTTGCAAACCGCTGAATCCTCACGTGAGTTTAACTCCATCAGCTAAATGGACACATTGAAAACCATTCAGTTAGATATCTCCGTTTTGGTTTTAGAGGCATATATTTCTAGTTATAGCCTATGGTCCCATTCACTCGGGAATATCCCAACGCAGCTCCAGGAAGAAACGTGTTTCTGACTCGCTGAATATCAACATAGATTCAACTCTCTTAGGTGAACGAACGCACAGCAGAGCAGTTTCAAGGAAACGTTTCTCCTGAGTTTTAGACGAAGTTTACTGCTGTTTCGTACGCATGCCGCCATTGGGCTGGAAATGCCGGTTTTGGGATTCTGCACAGAAAGGGTTTGCAAACCGCTGAATCCACACGTGAGTTTAACTCTGTCAGCTGAATGCACACATTGAGAACCATTCAGTTAGATAGCTACGTTTTGGTTTCAGAAGCAGATATTTCTCTGTACAGCCTATGTTCCCATTCACTCGGGAATATCCCAACGCAGATCCTAGAAGAAACGTGTTTCTGACTCGCTGAATCTCAATGTAGATTCCACTCTCTTAGGTGAACGAACGCACAGCAGAGCAGTTTCAAGGAAACCTTTCTCCTGAGTTTTAGACGAAGTTTGCTGCTGTTTCGTACATATGCCGGCATTGGGCTGGAAATTCCGGTTTTGGGATTCTGCACAGAAAGTGTTTGCAAACCACTGAATCCTCACGTGAGTTTAACTCCATCAGATAAATGGACACATTGAAAACCATTCAGTTAGATAGCTCCGTTTTGGTTTTTGAAGCATATCTTTCTCTGTATAGCCTATGGTCCCATTCACTCGGGAATATCCAAACGCAGCTCCTAGAAGAAACGTGTTTCTGTCTCGCTGAATCTCAACATAGATTCAACTCTCGTAGGTGAACGAAGGCACAGCAGAGCAGTTTCAAGGAAACGTTTCTCCTGAGTTTTAGACGAAGTTTACTGCTGTTTCGTACGTATGCCGGCATTGGGCTGGAAATTCCGGTTTTGGGATTCTGCCCAGCAAGTGTTTGCAAACCACTGAATCCTCACGTGAGTTTAACTCCATCAGATAAATGGACACATTGAAAACCATTCAGTTAGATAGCTCCGTTTTGGTTTTTGAAGCATATATTTCTCTGTATAGCCTATGGTCCCATTCACTCGGGAATATCCCAACGCAGCTCCTAGAAGAAACGTGTTTCTGACTCGCTGAATCTCAGCGTAGTGTCAACTCTCTTAGTTGAACGAACGCACAGCAGAGCAGTTTCAAGGAAACGTTTCTCCTGAGTTTTAGATGAAGTTTACTGCTGTTTCGTACGTATGCCGGCATTGGGCTGGAAATGCCGGATTTGGGATTCTGCACAGAAAGAGTTTGCAAAGCGCTCAATCCGCACATGAGTTTAACACTGTCAATTGAATGCACCCATGGAGAACGATTCAGTTAGATACCTCGGTTTTCGTATTAGAAGCAGATCTTTCTCTGTACAGTCTACGATCCCATTCACTCGGGAATATCCCAACGCAGCTACTAGAAGAAACGTGTTTCTGGCTCGGTGAATCTCAACAGAGATTCAACTCTCTTAGATGAAGAAACGCACAGCAGAGCAGTTTCAAGGAAACGTTTCTCCTGAGTTTTAGACGAAGTTTACTGCTGTTTCGTACGTATGGCGGCATTGGGCTGGAAATGCCGGTTTTGGGATTCTGCACAGAAAGGGTTTGGAAACGGCTGAATCCACACGTGAGTTTATCTCTGTCAGTTGAATGCACACATTGACAACCATTCAGTTAGATAGCTTCGTTTTGGTTTTAGAAGCAGATATTTCTCTGTACAGCCTATGGTCCCATTCACTCGGGAATATCCCAACGCAGATCCTAGAAGAAACGTGTTTCTGACTCGCTGAATCTCAACGTAGATTCAACTCTCTTAGGTGAACGAACGCACAGCAGAGCAGTTTCAAGGAAACGTTTCTCCTGAGTTTTAGACGAAGTTTACTGCTGTTTCGTACATATGACGACATTGGTCTGGAAATACCGGTTTTGGAATTCTGCACAGAATGTGTTTGCAAACCGCTGAATCCTCACGTGAGTTTAACTCCATCAGCTAAATGGACACATTGAAAACCATTCAGGTAGATATCTCCGTTTTGGTTTTAGAAGCATATATTTCTCTGTATAGCCTATGGTCCCATTCACTCGGGAATATCCCAACGCAGCTCCAGGAAGAAACGTGTTTCTGACTCGCTGAATCTCAACATAGATTCAACTCTCTTAGGTGAACGAACGCACAGCAGAGCAGTTTCAATGAAACGTTTCTCCTGAGTTTTAGACGAAGTTTACTGCTGATTCGTACGCATGCCGCCATTGGGCTGGAAATGCCGGTTTTGGGATTCTGCAAAGAAAGGGTTTGCAAACCGCTGAATCCACACATGAGTTTAACACTGTCAGTTGAATGCACCCATGGAGAACGATTCAGTTAGATACCTCCGTTTTCGTATTAGAAGCAGATCTTTCTCTGTACAGTCTACGATCCCATTCACTCGGGAATATCCCAACGCAGCTCCTAGAAGAAACGTGTTTCTGACTCGCTGAATCTCAACATGGATTCAACTCTCTTAGGTGAACTGACGCACAGCAGAGCAGTTTCAAGGAAAGGTTTCTCCTGAGTTTTAGACGAAGTTTACTGCTGTTTCGTACATATGCCGTCATTGGGATGGAAATGCCGGTTTTGGGATTCTGCACAGAAAGGGTATGCAAACCGCTGAATCCACACGTGAGTTTATCTCTGTCAGTTGAATGCACACATTGACAACCATTCAGTTAGATAGCTCCGTTTTGGTTTTAGAAGCAGATATTTCTCTGTAGAGCCTATGGTCCCATTCTCTCGAGAATATCCCAATGCAGCTCCTAGAAGAAACGTGTTTCTGTCTCGCTGAATCTCAACATAGATTTAACTCTCTTAGGTGAACGAAAGCACAGCAGAGCAGTTTCAAGGAAACGTTTCTCCTGAGTTTTAGACGAAGTTTACTGCTGCTTCGTACGTACCCCGGCATTGGGCTAGAAATGCCGGTTTTGGGATTCTGCACAGAAAGGGTTTGCAAACCACTGAATCGACACGTGAGTTTAACTCTGTCAGTTGAATGCACACATTGACAACCATTCAGTTAGATAGCTCCGTTTTGGTTTTAGAAGCATATATTTCTCTGTACAGCCTTTGGTCCCATACACTCGGGAATATCCCCAGGCAGCTCCAGGAAGAAACGTGTTTCTGACTCACTGAATGTCAACATAGATTCAACTCTCTTAGGTGAACGAACGCACAGCAGAGCAGTTTCAAGGAAACGTTTCTCCTGCGTTTCAGACGAAGTTTACTGCTGTTTCGTACGTATGCCGGCATTGGGCTGAAAATGCCGGTTTTGGGATGCTGCACAGAAAGCATTTGTAAAGCGCTGAATCCACACATGAGTTTAACACTGTCAGTTGAATGCACCCATGGAGAACCATTCAGTTAGATAGCTCCATTTTGGTATTAGAAGCAGATATTTCTCTGTACAGCCTACGGTCCGATTCACTCGGTAATATCCTAACGCAGATCCTAGAAGAAACGTGTTTCTGATTCGCTGAATCTCAACATAGATTCAACTCTCTTAGGTGAACGAACGCACAGCAGAGCAGTTTCAAGGAAACATTTCTCCTGAGTTTATTACGAAGTTTACTGCTGTTTCGTACGTATGCCGGCATTGGGCTGGACATGCCGGTTTTGGGATTCTGCACACAAAGGGTTTGCAAACCACTGAATCCACCCGTGAGTTTAACTCCATCAGCTAAATGGACACAATATAAACCATTCAGTTAGATAGCTCCGTTTTGGTTTTAGAAGCATATATTTCTCTGTATAGCCTATGGTCCCATTCACTCGGGAATATCCTACGCAGCTCCTAGAAGAAACGTGTTTCTGACTCACTGAATTTCAACGTAGTTTCAACTCTCTTAGGTGAACGAACGTACAGCAGAGCAGTTTCAAGGAAACGTTTCTCCTGAGTTTTAGAAGAAGTGTACTGCTGTTGCGTAGGTATGGGGACATTGGGCTGAAAATGCCGGTTTTGGGATTCTGCACAGAAAGTATTTGCAAAGCGCTGAATCCACACATGAGTTTAACACTGTCAGTTGAATGCGACCATGGACAACCATTCAGTTAGATAGCTTCGTTTTGGTTTTAGAAACAGATATTTCTCTGTACAGCCTATGGTCCCATTCACTCGGGAATATCCCAACGCAGATCCTAGAAGCAACGTGTTTCTGACTCGCTGAATCTCAAAATAGATTCAACTCTCTTAGGTGAACGAACGCACAGTAGAGCAGTTTCAAGGAAACGTCTCCCGAGTTTTACATGAGGTTTACTGCTGTTTCGTACGTATGCCGGCATTGGGCTGGAAATGCCGCATTTGGGATTCTGCACAGAAAGCGTTTGCAAAGCGCTCAATCCACACATGAGTTTAACACTGTCAGTTGAATGCACCCATGGAGAACGATTCAGTTAGATAGCTCCGTTTTGGTAGTAGAAGCAGATTTTTTTCTGTACAGTCTACGGTCCCATTCAATCGGGAATATCCAAACTCAGATCCTAGAAGAAACGTGTTTCTGACTCGCTGAATCTCAAAATAGATTCAACTCTCTTAGGTGAACGAACGCACAGCAGAGCAGTTTCAAGGAAACGTTTCTCCTGAGTTTTAGACGAAGTTTACTGCTGTTTCGTACGTATGCCGGCATTGGGCTGGAAATGCCGGATTTGGGATTCTGCACAGAAAGCGTTTGCAAACCGCTGAATCCACACGTGAGTTTAACTCTGTCAGTTGAATGCACATATTGACAGCCATTCAGTTAGATAGCTCCGTTTTGGTTTTAGAAGCATATATTTCTCTGTACAGCCTATGGTCCCATTCACTCGGGAATATCCCAATGCAGCTCCTAGAAAAAACGTGTTTCTGACTCGCTGAATCTCAGCGTAGTTTCAACTCTCTTAGTTGAACGAACGCACAGCAGAGCAGTTTCAAGGAAACGTTTCTCCTGTGTTTTAGATGAAGTTTACTGCTGTTTCGTACGTATGCCGGCATTGGGCTGGAAATGCCGGATTTGGGATTCTGCACAGAAAGCGTTTGCAAAGCGCTCAATCCACACATGAGTTTAACACTGTACGTTGAATGCACCCATGGAGAACGATTCAGTTAGATACCTCCGTTTTCGTATTAGAAGCAGATCTTTCTCTGTACAGTCTACAATCCTATTCACGTGGGAATATCCCAACGCAGCTCCTAGAAGAAACGTGTTTCTGACTCGCTGAATCTGAACAGAGATTCAACTCTCTTAGATGAAGTAACGCACAGCAGAGCAGTTTCAAGGAAAAGTTTCTCCTGAGTTTTAGACGAAGTTTACTGCTGTTTCGTACGTATGCCGGCATTGGGCTGCAAATGCCGGTTTTGGGATTCTGCACAGAAATGGTTTGCAAACCACTGAATCCTCACGTGGGTTTAACTCCATCAGCTAAATGGACACATTGAAAACCATTCAGTTAGATAGCTCCGTTTTGGTTTTTGAAGCATATATTTCTCTGTATAGCCTATGGTCCCATTCACTCGGGAATATCCCAACAGAGCTCCAGGAAGAAACGTGTTTCTGACTCGCTGAATCTCAACATAGATTCAACTCTCTTAGGTGAACGAACGCACAGCAGAGCAGTTTCAAGGTAACGTTTCTCCTGCGTTTTAGATGAAGTTTACTGCTGTTTCGTACGTATGCCGTCATTGGGCTGGAAATGCCGGATTTGGGATTCTTCACAGAACGCGTTTGCAAAGCGCTGAATCCACACATGAGTTTAACACTGTCAGTTGAATGCACCCATGGAGAAGAATTCAGTTAGATAGCTCCGTTTTCGTATTAGAAGCAGATATTTCTCTGTACAGTCTACGGTCCCATTCACTCGGGTATATCCCAACGAAGCTCCTAGAAGAAACGTGTTTCTGTGTCGCTGAATCTCAACATAGATTCAACTCTCGTAGGTGAACGAACGAACAGCAGAGCAGTTTCAAGGAAACGTTTCTCCTGAGTTTTAGACGAAGTTTACAGCTGTTTCGTACGTATGGCGGCATTGGGCTGGAAATGCCGGTTTTGGGATTCTGCACAGAAAGGGTTTGGAAACGGCTGAATCCACACGTGAGTTTATCTCTGTCAGTTGAATGCACACATTGACAACCATTCAGTTAGATAGCTTCGTTTTGGTTGTAGAAGCAGATATTTCTCTGTACAACCTATGGTCCCATTCACTCGGGAATATCCCAACGCAGATCCTAGAAGAAACGTGTTTCTGACTCGCTGAATGTCAACGTAGATTCAACTCCCTTACGTGAACGAACGCACAGCAGAGCAGTTTCAAGGAAACGTTTCTCCTGAGTTTTAGACGAAGTTTACTGCTGTTTCGTACATATGCCGGCATTGGGCTGGAAATACCGGTTTTGGGATTCTGCACAGAAAGTGTTTGCAAACCGCTGAATCCTCACGTGAGTTTAACTCCATCAGCTAAATGGACACATTGAAAACCATTCAGTTAGATATCTCCGTTTTGGTTTTAGAGGCATATATTTCTAGTTATAGCCTATGGTCCCATTCACTCGGGAATATCCCAACGCAGCTCCAGGAAGAAACGTGTTTCTGACTCGCTGAATATCAACATAGATTCAACTCTCTTAGGTGAACGAACGCACAGCAGAGCAGTTTCAAGGAAACGTTTCTCCTGAGTTTTAGACGAAGTTTACTGCTGTTTCGTACGCATGCCGCCATTGGGCTGGAAATGCCGGTTTTGGGATTCTGCACAGAAAGGGTTTGCAAACCGCTGAATCCACACGTGAGTTTAACTCTGTCAGCTGAATGCACACATTGAGAACCATTCAGTTAGATAGCTACGTTTTGGTTTCAGAAGCAGATATTTCTCTGTACAGCCTATGGTCCCATTCACTCGGGAATATCCCAACGCAGATCCTAGAAGAAACGTGTTTCTGACTCGCTGAATCTCAATGTAGATTCCACTCTCTTAGGTGAACGAACGCACAGCAGAGCAGTTTCAAGGAAACCTTTCTCCTGAGTTTTAGACGAAGTTTGCTGCTGTTTCGTACATATGCCGGCATTGGGCTGGAAATTCCGGTTTTGGGATTCTGCACAGAAAGTGTTTGCAAACCACTGAATCCTCACGTGAGTTTAACTCCATCAGATAAATGGACACATTGAAAACCATTCAGTTAGATAGCTCCGTTTTGGTTTTTGAAGCATATCTTTCTCTGTATAGCCTATGGTCCCATTCACTCGGGAATATCCAAACGCAGCTCCTAGAAGAAACGTGTTTCTGTCTCGCTGAATATCAACATAGATTCAACTCTCGTAGGTGAACGAAGGCACAGCAGAGCAGTTTCAAGGAAACGTTTCTCCTGAGTTTTAGACGAAGTTTACTGCTGTTTCGTACGTATGCCGGCATTGGGCTGGAAATTCCGGTTTTGGGATTCTGCACAGCAAGTGTTTGCAAACCACTGAATCCTCACGTGAGTTTAACTCCATCAGATAAATGGACACATTGAAAACCATTCAGTTAGATAGCTCCGTTTTGGTTTTTGAAGCATATATTTCTCTGTATAGCCTATGGTCCCATTCACTCGGGAATATCCCAACGCAGCTCCTAGAAGAAACGTGTTTCTGACTCGCTGAATCTCAGCGTAGTGTCAACTCTCTTAGTTGAACGAACGCACAGCAGAGCAGTTTCAAGGAAACGTTTCTCCTGAGTTTTAGATGAAGTTTACTGCTGTTTCGTACGTATGCCGGCATTGGGCTGGAAATGCCGGATTTGGGATTCTGCACAGAAAGAGTTTGCAAAGCGCTCAATCCGCACATGAGTTTAACACTGTCAATTGAATGCACCCATGGAGAACGATTCAGTTAGATACCTCGGTTTTCGTATTAGAAGCAGATCTTTCTCTGTACAGTCTACGATCCCATTCACTCGGGAATATCCCAACGCAGCTACTAGAAGAAACGTGTTTCTGGCTCGGTGAATCTCAACAGAGATTCAACTCTCTTAGATGAAGTAACGCACAGCAGAGCAGTTTCAAGGAAACGTTTCTCCTGAGTTTTAGACGAAGTTTACTGCTGTTTCGTACGTATGGCGGCATTGGGCTGGAAATGCCGGTTTTGGGATTCTGCACAGAAAGGGTTTGGAAACGGCTGAATCCACACGTGAGTTTATCTCTGTCAGTTGAATGCACACATTGACAACCATTCAGTTAGATAGCTTGGTTTTGGTTTTAGAAGCAGATATTTCTCTGTACAGCCTATGGTCCCATTCACTCGGGAATATCCCAACGCAGATCCTAGAAGAAACGTGTTTCTGACTCGCTGAATCTCAACGTAGATTCAACTCTCTTAGGTGAACGAACGCACAGCAGAGCAGTTTCAAGGAAACGTTTCTCCTGAGTTTTAGACGAAGTTTACTGCTGTTTCGTACATATGACGACATTGGTCTGGAAATACCGGTTTTGGGATTCTGCACAGAATGTGTTTGCAAACCGCTGAATCCTCACGTGAGTTTAACTCCATCAGCTAAATGGACACATTGAAAACCATTCAGGTAGATATCTCCGTTTTGGTTTTAGAAGCATATATTTCTCTGAATAGCCTATGGTCCCATTCACTCGGGAATATCCCAACGCAGCTCCAGGAAGAAACGTGTTTCTGACTCGCTGAATCTCAACATAGATTCAACTCTCTTAGGTGAACGAACGCACAGCAGAGCAGTTTCAATGAAACGTTTCTCCTGAGTTTTAGACGAAGTTTACTGCTGATTCGTACGCATGCCGCCATTGGGCTGGAAATGCCGGTTTTGGGATTCTGCAAAGAAAGGGTTTGCAAACCGCTGAATCCACACATGAGTTTAACACTGTCAGTTGAATGCACCCATGGAGAACGATTCAGTTAGATACCTCCGTTTTCGTATTAGAAGCAGATCTTTCTCTGTACAGTCTACGATCCCATTCACTCGGGAATATCCCAACGCAGCTCCTAGAAGAAACGTGTTTCTGACTCGCTGAATCTCAACATGGATTCAACTCTCTTAGGTGAACTGACGCACAGCAGAGCAGTTTCAAGGAAAGGTTTCTCCTGAGTTTTAGACGAAGTTTACTGCTGTTTCGTACATATGCCGTCATTGGGATGGAAATGCCGGTTTTGGGATTCTGCACAGAAAGGGTATGCAAACCGCTGAATCCACACGTGAGTTTATCTCTGTCAGTTGAATGCACACATTGACAACCATTCAGTTAGATAGCTCCGTTTTGGTTTTCGAAGCAGATATTTCTCTGTAGAGCCTATGGTCCCATTCTCTCGAGAATATCCCAATGCAGCTCCTAGAAGAAACGTGTTTCTGTCTCGCTGAATCTCAACATAGATTTAACTCTCTTAGGTGAACGAAAGCACAGCAGAGCAGTTTCAAGGAAACGTTTCTCCTGAGTTTTAGACGAAGTTTACTGCTGCTTCGTACGTACCCCGGCATTGGGCTAGAAATGCCGGTTTTGGGATTCTGCACAGAAAGGGTTTGCAAACCACTGAATCGACACGTGAGTTTAACTCTGTCAGTTGAATGCACACGTTGACAACCATTCAGTTAGATAGCTCCGTTTTGGTTTTAGAAGCATATATTTCTCTGTACAGCCTTTGGTCCCATACACTCGGGAATATCCCCAGGCAGCTCCAGGAAGAAACGTGTTTCTGAGTCACTGAATGTCAACATAGATTCAACTCTCTTAGGTGAACGAACGCACAGCAGAGCAGTTTCAAGGAAACGTTTCTCCTGCGTTTCAGACGAAGTTTACTGCTGTTTCGTACGTATGCCGGCATTGGGCTGAAAATGCCGGTTTTGGGATGCTGCACAGAAAGCATTTGTAAAGCGCTGAATCCACACATGAGTTTAACACTGTCAGTTGAATGCACCCATGGAGAACCATTCAGTTAGATAGCTCCATTTTGGTATTAGAAGCAGATATTTCTCTGTACAGCCTACGGTCCGATTCACTCGGTAATATCCTAACGCAGATCCTAGAAGAAACGTGTTTCTGATTCGCTGAATCTCAACATAGATTCAACTCTCTTAGGTGAACGAACGCACAGCAGAGCAGTTTCAAGGAAACATTTCTCCTGAGTTTATTACGAAGTTTACTGCTGTTTCGTACGTATGCCGGCATTGGGCTGGAAATGCCGGTTTTGGGATTCTGCACACAAAGGGTTTGCAAACCACTGAATCCACCCGTGAGTTTAACTCCATCAGCTAAATGGACACAATATAAACCATTCAGTTAGATAGCTCCGTTTTGGTTTTAGAAGCATATATTTCTCTGTATAGCCTATGGTCCCATTCACTCGGGAATATCCTACGCAGCTCCTAGAAGAAACGTGTTTCTGACTCACTGAATTTCAACGTAGTTTCAACTCTCTTAGGTGAACGAACGTACAGCAGAGCAGTTTCAAGGAAACGTTTCTCCTGAGTTTTAGAAGAAGTGTACTGCTGTTGCGTAGGTATGGGGACATTGGGCTGAAAATGCCGGTTTTGGGATTCTGCACAGAAAGTATTTGCAAAGCGCTGAATCCACACATGAGTTTAACACTGTCAGTTGAATGCGACCATGGACAACCATTCAGTTAGATAGCTTCGTTTTGGTTTTAGAAACAGATATTTCTCTGTACAGCCTATGGTCCCATTCACTCGGGAATATCCCAACGCAGATCCTAGAAGCAACGTGTTTCTGACTCGCTGAATCTCAACATAGATTCAACTCTCTTAGGTGAACGAACGCACAGTAGAGCAGTTTCAAGGAAACGTCTCCCGAGTTTTACATGAGGTTTACTGCTGTTTCGTACGTATGCCGGCATTGGGCTGGAAATGCCGCATTTGGGATTCTGCACAGAAAGCGTTTGCAAAGCGCTCAATCCACACATGAGTTTAACACTGTCAGTTGAATGCACCCATGGAGAACGATTCAGTTAGATAGCTCCGTTTTGGTATTAGAAGCAGATTTTTCTCTGTACAGTCTACGGTCCCATTCAATCGGGAATATCCAAACTCAGATCCTAGAAGAAACGTGTTTCTGACTCGCTGAATCTCAAAATAGATTCAACTCTCTTAGGTGAACGAACGCACAGCAGAGCAGTTTCAAGGAAACGTTTCTCCTGAGTTTTAGACGAAGTTTACTGCTGTTTCGTACGTATGCCGGCATTGGGCTGGAAATGCCGGATTTGGGATTCTGCACAGAAAGCGTTTGCAAACCGCTGAATCCACACGTGAGTTTAACTCTGTCAGTTGAATGCACATATTGACAGCCATTCAGTTAGATAGCTCCGTTTTGGTTTTAGAAGCATATATTTCTCTGTACAGCCTATGGTCCCATTCACTCGGGAATATCCCAATGCAGCTCCTAGAAAAAACGTGTTTCTGACTCGCTGAATCTCAGCGTAGTTTCAACTCTCTTAGTTGAACGAACGCACAGCAGAGCAGTTTCAAGGAAACGTTTCTCCTGTGTTTTAGATGAAGTTTACTGCTGTTTCGTACGTATGCCGGCATTGGGCTGGAAATGCCGGATTTGGGATTCTGCACAGAAAGCGTTTGCAAAGCGCTCAATCCACACATGAGTTTAACACTGTACGTTGAAAGCACCCATGGAGAACGATTCAGTTAGATACCTCCGTTTTCGTATTAGAAGCAGATCTTTCTCTGTACAGTCTTCAATCCCATTCACGTGGGATTATCCCAACGCAGCTCCTAGAAGAAACGTGTTTCTGACTCGCTGAATCTGAACAGAGATTCAACTCTCTTAGATGAAGTAACGCACAGCAGAGCAGTTTCAAGGAAAAGTTTCTCCTGAGTTTTAGACGAAGTTTACTGCTGTTTCGTACGTATGCCGGCATTGGGCTGCAAATGCCGGTTTTGGGATTCTGCACAGAAATGGTTTGCAAACCACTGAATCCTCACGTGGGTTTAACTCCATCAGCTAAATGGACACATTGAAAACCATTCAGTTAGATAGCTCCGTTTTGGTTTTTGAAGCATATATTTCTCTGTATAGCCTATGGTCCCATTCACTCGGGAATATCCCAACAGAGCTCCAGGAAGAAACGTGTTTCTGACTCGCTGAATCTCAACATAGATTCAACTCTCTTAGGTGAACGAACGCACAGCAGAGCAGTTTCAAGGTAACGTTTCTCCTGCGTTTTAGATGAAGTTTACTGCTGTTTCGTACGTATGCCGTCATTGGGCTGGAAATGCCGGATTTGGGATTCTTCACAGAATGCGTTTGCAAAGCGCTGAATCCACACATGAGTTTAACACTGTCAGTTGAATGCACCCATGGAGAACAATTCAGTTAGATAGCTCCGTTTTCGTATTAGAAGCAGATATTTCTCTGTACAGTCTACGGTCCCATTCACTCGGGAATATCCCAACGAAGCTCCTAGAAGAAACGTGTTTCTGTGTCGCTGAATCTCAACATAGATTAAACTCTCTAAGGTGAACGAACGCACAGCAGAGCAGTTTCAAGGAAACGTTTCTCCTGAGTTTTAGACGAAGTTTACTGCTGTTTCGTACGTATGCCGGCATTGGGCTGGAAATGCCGGTTTTGGGATTCTGCACTGAAAGGGTTTGCAAACCGCTGAATCCACACGTGAGTTTATCTCTGTCAGTTGAATGCACACATTGACAACCATTCAGTTAGATAGCTCCGTTTTGGTTTTAGAAGCAGATATTTCTCTGTAGAGCCTATGGTCCCATTCTCTCGAGAATATCCCAACGCAACTCCTAGAAGAAACGTGATTCTGTCTCGCTGAATCTCAACATAGATTAAACTCTCTTAGGTGAACGAACGCACAGCAGAGCACTTTCAAGGAAACTTTCTCCTGAGTTTTAGACGAAGTTTACTGCTGTTTCGTACGTATGCCGGCATTGGGCTGGAAATGCCGGTTTTGGGATTCTGCACTGAAAGGGTTTGCAAACCCCTGAATCGACACGTGAGTTTAACTCTGTCACTTGAATGAACACATTGACAACCGTTCAGTTAGACAGCTCCGTTTTGGTGTTAGAAGCAGATATTTCTCTGTACAGCCTATGATCCCATTCACTCGGGAATATCCCAACGCAGCTCCTAGAAGAAACGTGTTTCTGACTCGCTGAAAATCAACGTAGATTCAAGTCTCTTAGGTGAACTAACGCACAGCAGAGCAGTTTCAAGGAAACGTTTCTCCTGAGTTTTAGACGAAGTTTACTGCTGTTTCGTACGTATGCCGGCATTGGGCTGGAAATGCCGGTTTTGTGATTCTGCACAGAAAGCGTTTGCAAAGCGTTGAATCCACCCATGAGTTTAAGACCGTCAGTTGAATGCACCCATGGAGAATGATTCAGTTAGAAAGCTCCGTTTTGGTATTAGAAGCAGATATTTCTCTGTAAATTCTACCGTCCCATTCACTCGGGGATATCCCAACGCAGCTCCAGGAAGAAACGTGTTTCTGACTCGCTGAATCTCAACATAGATTCAACTCTCTTAGGTGAACGAACGCACAGCAGAGCAGTTTCAAGGTAACGTTTCTCCTGAGTTTTAGATGAAGTTTACTGCTGTTTCGTACGTATGCCGTCATTGGGCTGGAAATGCCGGATTTGGGATTCTGCACAGAATGCGTTTGAAAAGCGATGAATCCAAACATGAGTTTAACACTGTCAGTTGAATGCACCCATGGAGAACAATTCAGTTAGATAGCTCCGTTTTCGTATTAGAAGCAGATATTTCTCTGTACAGTCTACGGTCCCATTCACTCGGGAATATCCCAACGCAGCTCCTAGAAGAAACGTGTTTCTGACTCGCTGAATCTCAACAGAGATTCAACTCTCTTAGGTGAACTAACGCACAGCAGAGCAGTTTCAAGGAAACGTTTCTCCTGAGTTTTAGACGAAGTTTACTGCTGTTTCGTACGTATGCCGGCATTGGGATGGAAATGCCGGTTTTGGGATTCTGCACAGAAAGGGTTTGCAAACCGCTGAATCCACACGTGAGTTTATCTCTGTCAGTTGAATGCACTCATTGACAACCATTCAGTTAGAAAGCTCCGTTTTGGTTTTAGAAGCAGGTATTTCTCTGTTGAGCCTATGGACCCATTCTCTCGAGAATATCCCAACGCAGCTCCTAGAAGAAACGTGTTTCTGTCTCGCTGAATCTCAACATAGATTAAACTCTCTTAGGTGAACGAACGCACAGCAGAGCAGTTTCAAGGAAACGTTTCTCCTGAGTTTTAGAGGAAGTTTACTGCTGTTTCGTACGTATGCCGGCATTGGGCTGGAAATGCCGGTTTTGGGATTCTGCACTGAAAGGGTTTGCAAACCACTGAATCGACACGTGAGTTTAACTCTGTCAGTTGAATGAACACATTGAGAACCGTTCAGTTAGATAGCTCCGTTTTGGTTTTATAAGAATATGTTTCTCTGTACAGCCTATGGTCCCATTCACTCGGGAATATCCCAACGCAGCTCCTAGAAGAAACGTATTTCTGACTCGCTGAATCTCAACAGAGATTCAACTCTCTTAAGTGAACTAACGCAGAGCAAAGCAGTTTCAAGGAAACGTTTCTCCTGAGTTTTAGACGAAGTTTACTGCTGTTTCGTACGTATGCCGGCATTGGGATGGAAATGCCGGTTTTGGGATTCTGTACAGAAAGGGTTTGTAAACCGCTGAATCCACACGTGCGTTTAACTCTGTCAGTTGAATGCACACATTGACAACCATTCAGTTAGATAGCTGCGTTTTGGTTTCAGGAGCAGATATTTCTCTGTACAGCCTATGGTCCCATTCACTCGGGAATATCCCAACGCAGATCCAGGAAGAAACGTGTTTCTGACTCACTGAATCTCAACATAGATTCAACTATCTTAGGTGAACGAACGCACAGCAGAGCAGTTTCAAGGAAACGTTTCTCCTGAGTTTTAGACGAAGTTTACTGCTGTTTCGTACGTATGCCGGCATTGGGCTGGAAATGCCGGTTTTGAGATTCTACACAGAAAGCGTTTGCAAAGCGTTGAATCCACCCATGAGTTTAACACCGTCAGTTGAATGCACCCATGGAGAATGATTCAGTTAGAAAGCTCCGTTTTGGTATTAGAAGCAGATATTTCTCTGTACAGTCTACGGTCCCATTCACTCGGGAATATCCCAACGCAGCTCCTAGAAGAAACGTGTTTCTCACTCGCTGAATCTCAACATAGATTGAACTCTCTTAGGTGAAGGAACGAACAGCAGAGCAGTTTCAAGTAAACGTTTCTCCTGAGTTTTAGACGAAGTTTACTGCTGTTTCGTATGTATGGCGGCATTGGGCTGGAAATGCCGGTTTTGGGATTCTGCACAGAAAGGGTTTGGAAACGGCTGAATCCACACGTGAGTTTATCTCTGTCAGTTGAATGCACACATTGACAACCATTCAGTTAGATAGCTTCGTTTTGGTTGTAGAAGCAGATATTTCTCTGTACAACCTATGGTCCCATTCACTCGGGAATATCCCAACGCAGATCCTAGAAGAAACGTGTTTCTGACTCGCTGAATCTCAACGTAGATTCAACTCCCTTAGGTGAACGAACGCACAGCAGATCAGTTTCAAGGAAACGTTTCTCCTGAGTTTTAGACGAAGTTTACTGCTGTTTCGTACATATGCCGGCATTGGGCTGGAAATACCGGTTTTGGGATTCTGCACAGAAAGTGTTTGCAAACCGCTGAATCCTCACGTGAGTTTAACTCCATCAGCTAAATGGACACATTGAAAAGCATTCAGTTAGATATCTCCGTTTTGGTTTTAGAGGCATATATTTCTAGGTATAGCCTATGGTCCCATTCACTCGGGAATATCCCAACGCAGCTCCAGGAAGAAACGTGTTTCTGACTCGCTGAATATCAACATAGATTCAACTCTCGTAGGTGAACGAACGCACAGCAGAGCAGTTTCAAGGAAACGTTTCTCCTGAGTTTTAGACGAAGTTTACTGCTGTTTCGTACGTATGCCGGCATTGGGCTGGAAATTCCGGTTTTGGGATTCTGCACAGCAAGTGTTTGCAAACCACTGAATCCTCACGTGAGTTTAACTCCATCAGATAAATGGACACATTGAAAACCATTCACTTAGATAGCTCCGTTTTGGTTTTTGAAGCATATCTTTCTCTGTATAGCCTATGGTCCCATTCACTCGTGAATATCCCAACGCAGCTCCTAGAAGAAACGTGTTTCTGAGTCGCTGAATCTCAGCGTAGTTTCAACTCTCTTAGTTGAACGAACGCACAGCAGAGCAGTTTCAAGGAAACGTTTCTCCTGAGTTTTAGACGAAGTTTACTGCTGTTTCGTACGTATGCCGGCATTGGGCTGGAAATGCCGGATTTGGGATTCTGCACAGAAAGAGTTTGCAAAGCGCTCAATCCGCACATGAGTTTAACACTGTCAGTTGAATGCACCCATGGAGAACGATTCAGTTAGATACCTCCGTTTTCGTATTAGAAGCAGATCTTTCTCTGTACAGTCTACGATCCCATTCACTCGGGAATATCCCAACGCAGCTACTAGAAGAAACGTGTTTCTGACTCGGTGAATCTCAACAGAGATTCAACTCTCTTAGATGAAGTAACGCACAGCAGAGCAGTTTCAAGGAAACGTTTCTCCTGAGTTTTAGACGAAGTTTACTGCTGTTTCGTACGTATGCCGGCATTGGGCTGGAAATGCCGGTTTTGGGATTCTGCACAGAAAGGGTTTGCAAACGGCTGAATCCACACGTGAGTTTATCTCCGTCAGTTGAATGCACACATTGACAACCATTCAGTTAGATAGCTTCGTTTTGGTTTTAGAAGCAGATATTTCTCTGTACAGCCTATGGTCCCATTCACTCGGGAATATCCCAACGCAGATCCTAGAAGAAACGTGTTTCTGACTCGCTGAATCTCAACGTAGATTCAACTCTCTTAGGTGAACGAACGCACAGCAGAGCAGTTTCAAGGAAACGTTTCTCCTGAGTTTTAGACGAAGTTTACTGCTGTTTCGTACATATGACGACATTGGTCTGGAAATACCGTTTTAGGATTCTGCACAGAATGTGTTTGCAAACCGCTGGATCCTCACGTGAGTTTAACTCCATCAGCTAAATGGACACATTGAAAACCATTCAGGTAGATATCTCCGTTTTGGTTTTAGAAGCATATATTTCTCTGTATAGCCTATGGTCCCATTCACTCGGGAATATCCCAACGCAGCTCCAGGAAGAAACGTGTTTCTGACTCGCTGAATCTCAACATAGATTCAACTCTCTTAGGTGAACGAACGCACAGCAGAGCAGTTTCAATGAAACGTTTCTCCTGAGTTTTAGACGAAATTTACTGCTGATTCGTACGCATGCCGCCATTGGGCTGGAAATGCCGGTTTTGGGATTCTGCAAAGAAAGGGTTTGCAAACCGATGAATCCACACATGAGTTTAACACTGTCAGTTGAATGCACCCATGGAGAACGATTCAGTTAGATACCTCCGTTTTCGTATTAGAAGCAGATCTTTCTCTGTACAGTCTACGATCCCATTCACTCGGGAATATCCCAACGCAGCTCCTAGAAGAAACGTGTTTCTGACTCGCTGAATCTCAACATGGATTCAACTCTCTTAGGTGAACTGACGCACAGCAGAGCAGTTTCAAGGAAAGGTTTCTCCTGAGTTTTAGACGAAGTTTACTGCTGTTTCGTACGTATGCCGTCATTGGGATGGAAATGCCGGTTTTGGGATTCTGCACAGAAAGGGTATGCAAACCGCTGAATCCACACGTGAGTTTATCTCTGTCAGTTGAATGCACACATTGACAACCATTCAGTTAGATAGCTCCGTTTTGGTTTTAGAAGCAGATATTTCTCTGTAGAGCCTATGGTCCCATTCTCTCGAGAATATCCCAACGCAGCTCCTAGAAGAAACGTGTTTCTGTCTCGCTGAATCTCAACATAGATTTAACTCTCTTAGGTGAACGAAAGCACAGCAGAGCAGTTTCAAGGAAACGTTTCTCCTGAGTTTTAGACGAAGTTTACTGCTGCTTCGTACGTACCCCGGCATTGGGCTAGAAATGCCGGTTTTGGGATTCTGCACAGAAAGGGTTTGCAAACCACTGAATCGACACGTGAGTTTAACTCTGTCAGTTGAATGCACACATTGACAACCATTCAGTTAGATAGCTCCGTTTTGGTTTTAGAAGCATATATTTCTCTGTACAGCCTTTGGTCCCATACACTCGGGAATATCCCCAGGCAGCTCCAGGAAGAAACGTGTTTCTGACTCACTGAATGTCAACATAGATTCAACTCTCTTAGGTGAACGAACGCACAGCAGAGCAGTTTCAAGGAAACGTTTCTCCTGCGTTTCAGACGAAGTTTACTGCTGTTTCGTACGTATGCCGGCATTGGGCTGAAAATGCCGGTTTTGGGATGCTGCACAGAAAGCATTTGTAAAGCGCTGAATCCACACATGAGTTTAACACTGTCAGTTGAATGCACCCATGGAGAACCATTCAGCTAGATAGCTCCATTTTGGTATTAGAAGCAGATATTTCTCTGTACAGCCTACGGTCCGATTCACTCGGTAATATCCTAACGCAGATCCTAGAAGAAACGTGTTTCTGATTCGCTGAATCTCAACATAGATTCAAGTCTCTTAGGTGAACGAACGCACAGCAGAGCAGTTTCAAGGAAACATTTCTCCTGAGTTTATTACGAAGTTTACTGCTGTTTCGTACGTATGCCGGCATTGGGCTGGACATGCCGGTTTTGGGATTCTGCACAGAAAGGGTTTGCAAACCACTGAATCCACCCGTGAGTTTAACTCCATCAGCTAAATGGACACAATATAAACCATTCAGATAGATAGCTATGTTTTGGTTTTAGAAGCATATATTTCTCTGTATAGCCTATGGTCCCATTCACTCGGGAATATCCTACGCAGCTCCTAGAAGAAACGTGTTTCTGACTCACTGAATTTCAACGTAGTTTCAACTCTCTTAGGTGAACGAACGTACAGCAGAGCAGTTTCAAGGAAACGTTTCTCCTGAGTTATAGAAGAAGTGTACTGCTGTTGTGTAGGTATGGGGACATTGGGCTGAAAATGCCGGTTTTGGGATTCTGCACAGAAAGTATTTGCAAAGCGCTGAATCCACACATGAGTTTAACACTGTCAGTTGAATGCGACCATGGACAACCATTCAGTTAGATAGCTTCGTTTTGGTTTTAGAAACAGATATTTCTCTGTACAGCCTATGGTCCCATTCACTCGGGAATATCCCAACGCAGATCCTAGAAGCAACGTGTTTCTGACTCGCTGAATCTCAACATAGATTCAACTCTCTTAGGTGAACGAACGCACAGTAGAGCAGTTTCAAGGAAACGTTTCTCCCGAGTTTTACATGAGGTTTACTGCTGTTTCGTACGTATGCCGGCATTGGGCTGGAAATGCCGCATTTGGGATTCTGCACAGAAAGCGTTTGCAAAGCGCTCAATCCACACATGAGTTTAACACTGTCAGTTGAATCCACCCATGGAGAACGATTCAGTTAGATACCTCCGTTTTCCTATTAGAAGCAGATCCTTCTCTGTAAAGACTACGATCCCATTCACTCGGGAATATCCCAACGCAGCTCCTAGAAGAAAGGTGTTTCTGACTCCCTGAATCTCAACAGTGATTCAACTCTCTTATGTGAACGAACGCACAGCAGAGCAGTTTCAAGGAAACGTTTCTCCTGAGTTTTAGACGAAGTTTACTGCTGTTTCGTACGTATGCCGGCATTGGGCTGCAAATGCCGGTTTTGGGATTCTGCACAGAAATGGTTTGCAAACCACTGAATCCTCACGTGGGTTTAACTCCATCAGCTAAATGGACACATTGAAAACCATTCAGTTAGATAGCTCCGTTTTGGTTTTTGAAGCATATATTTCTCTGTATAGCCTATGGTCCCATTCACTCGGGAATATCCCAACAGAGCTCCAGGAAGAAACGTGTTTCTGACTCGCTGAATCTCAACATAGATTCAACTCTCTTAGGTGAACGAACGCACACCAGAGCAGTTTCAAGGTAACGTTTCTCCTGCGTTTTAGATGAAGTTTACTGCTGTTTCGTACGTATGCCGTCATTGGGCTGGAAATGCCGGATTTGGGATTCTTCACAGAATGCGTTTGCAAAGCGCTGAATCCACACATGAGTTTAACACTGTCAGTTGAAAGCACCCATGGAGAACAATTCAGTTAGATAGCTCCGTTTTCGTATTAGAAGCAGATATTTCTCTGTACAGTCTACGGTCCCATTCACTCGGGAATATCCCAACGAAGCTCCTAGAAGAAACGTGTTTCTGTGTCGCTGAATCTCAACATAAATTAAACTCTCTTAGGTGAACGAACGCACAGCAGAGCAGTTTCAAGGAAACGTTTCTCCTGAGTTTTAGACGAAGTTTACTGCTGTTTCGTACGTATGCCGGCATTGGGCTGGAAATGCCGGTTTTGGGATTCTGCACTGAAAGGGTTTGCAAACCGCTGAATCCACACGTGAGTTTATCTCTGTCAGTTGAATGCACACATTGACAACCATTCAGTTAGATAGCTCCGTTTTGGTTTTAGAAGCAGATATTTCTCTGTAGAGCCTATGGTCCCATTCTCTCGAGAATATCCCAACGCAGCTCCTAGAAAAAACGTGTTTCTGTCTCGCTGAATCTCAACATAGATTAAACTCTCTTAGGTGAACGAACGCACAGCAGAGCACTTTCAAGGAAACTTTCTCCTGAGTTTTAGACGAAGTTTACTGCTGTTTCGTACGTATGCCGGCATTGGGCTGGAAATGCCGGTTTTGGGATTCTGCACTGAAAGGGTTTGCAAACCCCTGAATCGACACGTGAGTTTAACTCTGTCACTTGAATGAACACATTGACAACCGTTCAGTTAGACAGCTCCGTTTTGGTGTTAGAAGCAGATATTTCTCTGTACAGCCTATGATCCCATTCACTCGGGAATATCCCAACGCAACTCCTAGAAGAAACGTGTTTCTGACTCGCTGAAAATCAACGTAGATTCAAGTCTCTTAGGTGAACTAACGCACAGCAGAGCAGTTTCAAGGAAACGTTTCTCCTGAGTTTTAGACGAAGTTTACTGCTGTTTCGTACGTATGCCGGCATTGGGCTGGAAATGCCGGTTTTGGGATTCTGCACAGAAAGGATTTGCAAAGCGTTGAATCCACCCATGAGTTTAAGACCGTCAGTTGAATGCACCCATGGAGAATGATTCAGTTAGAAAGCTCCGTTTTGGTATTAGAAGCAGATATTTCTCTGTAAATTCTACCGTCCCATTCACTCGGGAATATCCCAACGCAGCTCCAGGAAGAATCGTGCTTCTGACTCGCTGAATCTCAACATAGATTCAACTCTCTTAGGTGAACGAACGCACAGCAGAGCAGTTTCAAGGTAACGTTTCTCCTGAGTTTTAGATGAAGTTTACTGCTGTTTCGTACGTATGCCGTCATTGGGCTGGAAATGCCGGATTTGGGATTCTGCACAGAATGCGTTTGAAAAGCGATGAATCCACACATGAGTTTAACACTGTCAGTTGAATGCACCCATGGAGAACAATTCAGTTAGATAGCTCCGTTTTCGTATTAGAAGCAGATATTTCTCTGTACAGTCTACGGTCCCATTCACTCGGGAATATCCCAACGCAGCTCCTAGAAGAAACGTGTTTCTGACTCGCTGAATCTCAACAGAGATTCAACTCTCTTAGGTGAACTAACGCACAGCAGAGCAGTTTCAAGGAAACGTTTCTCCTGAGTTTTAGACGAAGTTTACTGCTGTTTCGTACGTATGCCGGCATTGGGATGGAAATGCCGGTTTTGGGATTCTGCACAGAAAGGGTTTGCAAACCGCTGAATCCACACGTGAGTTTATCTCTGTCAGTTGAATGCACTCATTGACAACCATTCAGTTAGAAAGCTCCGTTTTGGTTTTAGAAGCAGATATTTCTCTGTTGAGCCTATGGACCCATTCTCTCGAGAATATCCCAACGCAGCTCCTAGAAGAAACGTGTTTCTCTCTCGCTGAATCTCAACATAGATTAAACTCTCTTAGGTGAACGAACGCACAGCAGAGCAGTTTCAAGGAAACGTTTCTCCTGAGTTTTAGAGGAAGTTTACTGCTGTTTCGTACGTATGCCGGCATTGGGCTGGAAATGCCGGTTTTGGGATTCTGCACTGAAAGGGTTTGCAAACCACTGAATCGACACGTGAGTTTAACTCTGTCAGTTGAATGAACACATTGAGAACCGTTCAGTTAGATAGCTCCGTTTTGGTTTTATAAGAATATGTTTCTCTGTACAGCCTATGGTCCCATTCACTCGGGAATATCCCAACGCAGCTCCTAGAAGAAACGTATTTCTGACTCGCTGAATCTCAACAGAGATTCAACTCTCTTAAGTGAACTAACGCAGAGCAAAGCAGTTTCAAGGAAACGTTTCTCCTGAGTTTTAGACGAAGTTTACTGCTGTTTCGTACGTATGCCGGCATTGGGATGGAAATGCCGGTTTTGGGATTCTGTACAGAAAGGGTTTGTAAACCGCTGAATCCACACGTGCGTTTAACTCTGTCAGTTGAATGCACACATTGACAACCATTCAGTTAGATAGCTGCGTTTTGGTTTCAGGAGCAGATATTTCTCTGTACAGCCTATGGTCCCATTCACTCGGGAATATCCCAACGCAGATCCAGGAAGAAACGTGTTTCTGACTCACTGAATCTCAACATAGATTCAACTCTCTTAGGTGAACGAACGCACAGCAGAGCAGTTTCAAGGAAACGTTTCTCCTGAGTTTTAGACGAAGTTTACTGCTGTTTCGTACGTATGCCGGCATTGGGCTGGAAATGCCGGTTTTGAGATTCTACACAGAAAGCGTTTGCAAAGCGTTGAATCCACCCATGAGTTTAACACCGTCAGTTGAATGCACCCATGGAGAATGATTCAGTTAGAAAGCTCCGTTTTGGTATTAGAAGCAGATATTTCTCTGTACAGTCTACGGTCCCATTCACTCGGGAATATCCCAACGCAGCTCCTAGAAGAAACGTTTTTCTCACTCGCTGAATCTCAACATAGATTGAACTCTCTTAGGTGAAGGAACGAACAGCAGAGCAGTTTCAAGTAAACGTTTCTCCTGAGTTTTAGACGAAGTTTACTGCTGTTTCGTATGTATGGCGGCATTGGGCTGGAAATGCCGGTTTTGGGATTCTGCACAGAAAGGATTTGCAAACCGCTGAATCCACACATGAGTTTAACACAGTCAGTTGAATGCACCCATGGACAACCATTCAGTTAGCAAGCTCCGTTTTGGTTTTTGAAGCATATATTTCTCTGTATAGCCTATAGTCCCATTCACTCTGGAATATCCCAACGCAGCTCCTAGAAGAAACGTGTTTCTGTCTCGCTGAATCTCAACATAGATTCAACTCTCTTAGGTGAACGAACGAACAGCAGAGCAGTTTCAAGGAAACGTTTCTCCTGAGTTTTAGACGAAGTTTACTGCTGTTTCGTACGTATGGCGGCATTGGGCTGGAAATGCCGGTTTTGGGATTCTGCACAGAAAGGGTTTGGAAACGGCTGAATCCACACGTGAGTTTATCTCTGTCAGTTGAATGCACACATTGACAACCATTCAGTTAGATAGCTTCGTTTTGGTTGTAGAAGCAGATATTTCTCTGTACAACCTATGGTCCCATTCACTCGGGAATATCCCAACGCAGATCCTAGAAGAAACGTGTTTCTGACTCGCTGAATCTCAACGTAGATTCAACTCCCTTAGGTGAACGAACGCACAGCAGATCAGTTTCAAGGAAACGTTTCTCCTGAGTTTTAGACGAAGTTTACTGCTGTTTCGTACATATGCCGGCATTGGGCTGGAAATACCGGTTTTGGGATTCTGCACAGAAAGTGTTTGCAAACCGCTGAATCCTCACGTGAGTTTAACTCCATCAGCTAAATGGACACATTGAAAACCATTCAGTTAGATATCTCCGTTTTGGTTTTAGAGGCATATATTTCTAGGTATAGCCTATGGTCCCATTCACTCGGGAATATCCCAACGCAGCTCCAGGAAGAAACGTGTTTCTGACTCGCTGAATATCAACATAGATTCAACTCTCTTAGGTGAACGAACGCACAGCAGAGCAGTTTCAAGGAAACGTTTCTCCTGAGTTTTAGACGAAGTTTACTGCTGTTTCGTACGTATGCCGCCATTGGGCTGGAAATGCCGGTTTTGGGATTCTGCACAGAAAGGGTTTGCAAACCGCTGAATCCACACGTGAGTTTAACTCTGTCAGCTGAATGCACACATTGAGAACCATTCAGTTAGATAGCTACGTTTTGGTTTCAGAAGCAGATATTTCTCTGTACAGCCTATGGTCCCATTCACTCGGGAATATCCCAACGCAGATCCTAGAAGAAACGTGTTTCTGACTCGCTGAATCTCAATGTAGATTCAACTCTCTTAGGTGAACGAACGCACAGCAGAGCAGTTTCAAGGAAACCTTTCTCCTGAGTTTTAGACGAAGTTTACTGCTGTTTCGTACATATGCCGGCATTGGGCTGGAAATTCCGGTTTTGGGATTCTGCACAGAAAGTGTTTGCAAACCACTGAATCCTCACGTGAGTTTAACTCCATCAGATAAATGGACACATTGAAAACAATTCAGTTAGATAGCTCCGTTTTGGTTTTTGAAGCATATCTTTCTCTGTATAGCCTATGGTCCCATTCACTCGGGAATATCCAAACGCAGCTCCTAGAAGAAACGTGTTTCTGTCTCGATGAATCTCAACATAGATTCAACTCTCGTAGGTGAACGAACGCACAGCAGAGCAGTTTCAAGGAAACGTTTCTCCTGAGTTTTAGACGAAGTTTACTGCTGTTTCGTACGTATGCCGGCATTGGGCTGGAAATTCCGGTTTTGGGATTCTGCACAGCAAGTGTTTGCAAACCACTGAATCCTCACGTGAGTTTAACTCCATCAGATAAATGGACACATTGAAAACCATTCACGTAGATAGCTCCGTTTTGGTTTTTGAAGCATATCTTTCTCTGTATAGCCTATGGTCCCATTCACTACGGAATATCCCAACGCAGCTCCTAGAAGAAACCTGTTTCTGACTCGCTGAATCTCAGCGTAGTTTCAACTCTCTTAGTTGAACGAACGCACAGCAGATCAGTTTCAAGGAAACGTTTCTCCTGAGTTTTAGATGAAGTTTACTGCTGTTTCGTACGTATGCCGGCATTGGGCTGGAAATGCCGGATTTGGGATTCTGCACAGAAAGAGTTTGCAAAGCGCTCAATCCGCACATGAGTTTAACACTGTCAGTTGAATGCACCCATGGAGAACGATTCAGTTAGATACCTCCGTTTTCGTATTAGAAGCAGATCTTTCTCTGTACAGTCTACGATCCCATTCACTCGGGAATATCCCAACGCAGCTCCTAGAAGAAACGTGCTTGTGACTCGCTGAATCTCAACATAGATTCAACTCTCTTAGGTGAACTGACACACAGCAGAGCAGTTTCAAGGAAACGTTTCTCCTGAGTTTTAGACGAAGTTTACTGCTGTTACGTATGAATCCCGGCATTGGGCTGGAAATGCCGGTTTTGGGATTCTGCACAGAAAGGGTTTGGAAATGGCTGAATCCACACGTGAGTTTATCTCTGTCAGTTGAATGCACACATTGACAACCATTCAGTTAGATAGCTTCGTTTTGGTTTTAGAAGCAGATATGTCTCTGTACAGCCTATGGTGTCATTCACACGGGAATATCCCAACGCAGATCCTACAAGAAACGTGTTTCTGACTCGCTGAATCTCAACATAGATTCAACTCTCTTAGGTGAACGAACGCACAGCAGAGCAGTTTCAAGGAAACATTTCTCCTGAGTTTTTGACGAAGTTTACTGCTGTTTCGTACGTATGCCGGCATTGGGCTGGAAATGCCGGTTTCGGGATTCTGCACAGAAGGGGTTTGCAAACCGCTGAAACCACACATGAGTTTAACACTGTCAGTTGAATGCACCCATGGAGAACGATTCAGTTAGATAGCTCCGTTTTGGTATTAGAAGCAGATTTTTCTCTGTACAGTCTACGGTCCCATTCAATCGGGAATATCCAAACTCAGATCCTAGAAGAAACGTGTTTCTGACTCGCTGAATCTCAACATAGATTCAACTCTCTTAGGTGAACGAACGCACAGCAGAGCAGTTTCAAGGAAACGTTTCTCCTGAGTTTTAGACGAAGTTTACTGCTGTTTCGTACGTATGCCGGCATTGGGCTGGAAATGCCGGATTTGGGATTCTGCACAGAAAGCGTTTGCAAACCGCTGAATCCACACGTGAGTTTAACTCTGTCAGTTGAATGCACACATTGACAGCCATTCAGTTAGATAGCTCCGTTTTGGTTTTAGAAGCATATATTTCTCTGTACAGCCTATGGTCCCATTCACTCGGGAATATCCCAACGCAGCTCCTAGAAAAAACGTGTTTCTGACTCGCTGAATCTCAGCGTAGTTTCAACTCTCTTAGTTGAACGAACGCACAGCAGAGCAGTTTCAAGGAAACGTTTCTCCTGTGTTTTAGATGAAGTTTACTGCTGTTTCGTACGTATGGCGGCATTGGGCTGGAAATGCCGGATTTGGGATTCTGCACAGAAAGCGTTTGCAAAGCGCTCAATCCACACATGAGTTTAACACTGTCCGTTGAATGCACCCATGGAGAACGATTCAGTTAGATACCTCCGTTTTCGTATTAGAAGCAGATCTTTCTCTGTACAGTCTGCGATCCCATTCACGTGGGAATATCCCAACGCAGCTCCTAGAAGAAACGTGTTTCTGACTCGCTGAATCTGAACAGAGATTCAACTCTCTTAGGTGAACGAACGCACAGCAGAGCAGTTTCAAGGAAACGTTTCTCCTGAGTTTTAGACGAAATTTACTGCTGTTTCGTACACATGCCGGCATTGGGCTGGAAATACCGGTTTTGGGATTCTGCACAGAAAGTGTTTGCAAACCGCTGAATCCTCACGTGAGTTTAACTCCATCAGCTAAATGGACACATTGAAAACCTTTCAGTTAGATATCTCCGTTTTGGTTTTAGAAGCATATATTTCTCTGTATAGCCTATGGTCCCATTCACTCGGGAATATCCCAACGCAGATCCAGGAAGAAACGTGTTTCTGAATCGCTGAATCTCAACATAGATTCAACTCTCTTAGGTGAACGAATGCACAACAGAGCAGTTTCAATGAAACGTTTCTCCTGAGTTTTAGACGAAGTTTACTGCTGTTTCGTACGTATGCCGGCATTGGGCTGGAAATGCCGGATTTGGGATTCTGCACAGAAAGCGTTTGCAAACCGCTGAATCCACACATGAGTTTAACACTGTCAGTTGAATGCACCCATGGAGAACGATTCAGTTAGATAGCTCCGTTTTCGTATTAGAAGCAGATCTTTCTCTGTACAGTCTACGATCCCATTCACTCGGGAATATCCCAACGCAGCTCCTAGAAGAAACGTGTATGTGACTCGCTGAATCTCAACAGAGATTCAACTCTCTTAGGTGAACTGACGCACAGCAGAGCAGTTTCAAGGAAACGTTTCTCCTGAGTTTTAGACGAAGTTTACTGCTGTTTCGTACGAATGCCGGCATTGGGTTGGAAATGCCGGTTTTGGGATTCTGCACAGAAAGGTTTTGGAAACGGCTGAATCCGCACGTGAGTTTATCTCTGTCAGTTGAATGCACACATTGACAACCATTCAGTTAGATAGCTTCGTTTTGGTTTTAGAAGCAGATATGTCTCTGTACAGCCTATGGTCTCATTCACACGGGAATATCCCAACGCAGATCCTACAAGAAACGTGTTTCTGACTCGCTGAATCTCAACATAGATTCAACTCTCTAAGGTGAACGAACGCACAGCAGAGCAGTTTCAAGGAAACATTTCTCCTGAGTTTTTGACGAAGTTTACTGCTGTTTCGTACGTATGCCGGCATTGGGCTGGAAATGCCGGTTTTGGGATTCTGCACAGAAGGGGTTTGCAAACCGCTGAAACCACACATGAGTTTAACACTGTCAGTTGAATGCACCCATGGAGAACGATTCAGTTAGATAGCTCCGTTTTGGTATTAGAAGCAGATTTTTCTCTGTACAGTCTACGGTCCCATTCAATCGGGAATATCCAAACTCAGATCCTAGAAGAAACGTGTTTCTGACTCGCTGAATCTCAAAATAGATTCAACTCTCTTAGGTGAACGAACGAACAGCAGAGCAGTTTCAAGGAAACGTTTCTCCTGAGTTTTAGACGAAGCTTACTGCTGTTTCGTACGTATGCCGGCATTGGGCTGGAAATGCCGGATTTGGGATTCTGCACAGAAAGCGTTTGCAAACCGCTGAATCCACACGTGAGTTTAACTCTGTCAGTTGAATGCACACATTGACAACCATTCAGTTAGATAGCTACGTTTTGGTTTCAGAAGCAGATATTTCTCTGTAAAGCCTATTGTCCCATTCACTCGGGAATATCCCAACGCAGATCCTTGAAGAAACGTGTTTCTCATTCGCTGAATCTCAAGGTAGATTCAACTCTCTTAGGTGAAAGAACGCACAGCAGAGCAGTTTCAAGGAAACGTTTCTCTTGTGTTTCAGACGAAGTTTACTGTTGTTTCGTATGTATGCCGGCATTTGGCTGGAAATGCCGGTTTCGGGATTCTGCACAGAAAGGGTTTGCAAGCCGCTGAATCCACACGTGAGTTTAACTCCATCAGCAGAATGGACTCATTGAAAACCATGCAGTTAGATAGCTCCGTTTTGGATTTAGAACCATATATTTCTCTGTACAGCCTATGGTCCCATTCACTCGGGAATATCCCAACGCAGATCCAGGAAGAAACGTGTTTCTGACTCACTGAATCTCAACATAGATTCAACTCTCTTAGGTGAACGAACGCACAGCAGAGCAGTTTCAAGGCAACGTTTCTCCTGATTTTTAGACGAAGTTTTCTGCTGTTTCGTACGTATGCCGGCATTGGGCTGCAAATGCCGGTTTTGGGATTCTGCACAGAAATGGTTTGCAAACCACTGAATCCTCACGTGGGTTTAACTCCATCAGCTAAATGGACACATTGAAAACCATTCAGTTAGATAGCTCCGTTTTGGTTTTTGAAGCATATATTTCTCTGTATAGCCTATGGTCCCATTCACTCGGGAATATCCCAACAGAGCTCCAGGAAGAAACGTGTTTCTGACTCGCTGAATCTCAACATAGATTCAACTCTCTTAGGTGAACGAACGCACAGCAGAGCAGTTTCAAGGTAACGTTTCTCCTGCGTTTTAGATGAAGTTTACTGCTGTTTCGTACGTGTGCCGTCATTGGGCCGGAAATGCCGGATTTGGGATTCTTCACAGAATGCGTTTGCAAAGCGCTGAATCCACACATGAGTTTAACACTGTCAGTTGAATGCACCCATGGAGAACAATTCAGTTAGATAGCTCCGTTTTCGTATTAGAAGCTGATATTTCTCTGTACAGTCTACGGTCCCATTCACTCGGGAATATCCCAACGAAGCTCCTAGAAGAAACGTGTTTCTGTCTCGCTGAATCTCAACATAGATTAAACTCTCTTAGGTGAACGAACGAACAGCAGAGCAGTTTCAAGGAAACGTTTCTCCTGAGTTTTAGACGAAGTTTACTGCTGTTTCGTACGTATGCCGGCATTGGGCTGGAAATGCCGGTTTTGGGATTCTGCACAGAAAGGGTTTGCAAACCGCTGAATCCACACGTGAGTTTATCTCTGTCAGTTGAATGCACACATTGACAACCATTCAGTTAGATAGCTCCGTTTTGGTTTTAGAAGCAGATATTTCTCTGTAGAGCCTATGGTCTCATTCTCTCGAGAATATCCCAACGCAGCTCCTAGAAGAAACGTGTTTCTGTCTCGCTGAATCTCAACATAGATTAAACTCTCTTAGGTGAACGAACGCACAGCAGAGCACTTTCAAGGAAACTTTCTCCTGAGTTTTAGACGAAGTTTACTGCTGTTTCGTACGTATGCCGGCATTGGGCTGGAAATGCCGGTTTTGGGATTCTGCACTGAAAGGGTTTGCAAACCCCTGAATCGACACGTGAGTTTAACTCTGTCACTTGAATGAACACATTGACAACCGTTCAGTTAGACAGCTCCGTTTTGGTGTTAGAAGCAGATATTTCTCTGTACAGCCTATGATCCCATTCACTCGGGAATATCCCAACGCAGCTCCTAGAAGAAACGTGTTTCTGACTCGCTGAAACTCAACGTAGATTCAAGTCTCTTAGGTGACCTAACGCACAGCAGAGCAGTTTCAAGGAAACGTTTCTCCTGAGTTTTAGACGAAGTTTACTGCTGTTTCGTACGTATGCCGGCATTGGGCTGGAAATGCCGGTTTTGGGATTCTGCACAGAAAGCGTTTGCAAAGCGTTGAATCCACCCATGAGTTTAAGACCGTCAGTTGAATGCACCCATGGAGAATGATTCAGTTAGAAAGCTCCGTTTTGGTATTAGAAGCAGATATTTCTCTGTAAATTCTACCGTCCCATTCACTCGGGGATATCCCAACGCAGCTCCAGGAAGAAACGTGTTTCTGACTCGCTGAATCTCAACATAGATTCAACTCTCTTAGGTGAACGAACGCACAGCAGAGCAGTTTCAAGGTAACGTTTCTCCTGAGTTTTAGATGAAGTTTACTGCTGTTTCGTACGTATGCCGTCATTGGGCTGGAAATGCCGGATTTCGGATTCTGCACAGAATGCGTTTGAAAAGCGATGAATCCACACATGAGTTTAACACTGTCAGTTGAATGCACCCATGGAGAACAATTCAGTTAGATAGCTCCGTTTTCGTATTAGAAGCAGATATTTCTCTGTACAGTCTACGGTCCCATTCACTCGGGAATATCCCAACGCAGCTCCTAGAAGAAACGTGTTTCTGACTCGCTGAATCTCAACAGAGATTCAACTCTCTTAGGTGAACTAACGCACAGCAGAGCAGTTTCAAGGAAACGTTTCTCCTGAGTTTTAGACGAAGTTTACTGCTGTTTCGTACGTATGCCGGCATTGGGATGGAAATGCCGGTTTCGGGATTCTGCACAGAAAGGGTTTGCAAGCCGCTGAATCCACACGTGAGTTTAACTCCATCAGCAGAATGGACTCATTGAAAACCATGCAGTTAGATAGCTCCGTTTTGGATTTAGAACCATATATTTCTCTGTACAGCCTATGGTCCCATTCACTCGGGAATATCCCAACGCAGATCCAGGAAGAAACGTGTTTCTGACTCACTGAATCTCAACATAGATTCAACTCTCTTCGGTGAACGAACGCACAGCAGAGCAGTTTAAAGGCAACGTTTCTCCTGATTTTTAGACGAAGTTTTCTGCTGTTTCGTACGTATGCCGGCATTGGGCTGGAAATGCCGGTTTTGGGATTCTGAACAGAAAGTGTTTGCAAACCACTGAATCCTCACGTGAGTTTAACTCCATCAGGTAAATTGACACATTGAAAACCATTCAGTTAGATAGCTCCGTTTTTTTTTTTGAGGCATATATTTCTGTGTATAGCCTATGGTCCCATTCACTCGGGAATATCCCAACGCAGCTCCAGGAAGAAACGTGTTTCTGTCTCGCTGAATCTCAACATAGATTCAACTCTCTTAGGTGAACGAACGCACAGCAGAACAGTTTCAAGGAAACGTTTCTCCTGAGTTTTAGATGAAGTTTACTGCTGTTTCGTACATATGCCGGCATTGGGCTGGAAATACCGGTTTTGGGATTCTGCACAGAAAGTGTTTGCAAACCGCTGAATCCTCACGTGAGTTTAACTCCATCAGCTAAATGGACACATTGAAAACCATTCAGTTAGATATCTCCGTTTTGGTTTTAGAGGCATATATTTCTAGGTATAGCCTATGGTCCCATTCACTCGGGAATATCCCAACGCAGCTCCAGGAAGAAACGTGTTTCTGACTCACTGAATATCAACATAGATTCAACTCTCTTAGGTGAACGAACGCACAGCAGAGCAGTTTCAAGGAAACGTTTCTCCTGAGTTTTAGACGAAGTTTACTGCTGTTTCGTACGCATGCCGCCATTGGGCTTGAAATGCCGGTTTTAGGATTCTGCACAGAAAGGGTTTGCAAACCGCTGAATCCACACGTGAGTTTAACTCTGTCAGCTGAATGCACACATTGAGAACCATTCAGTTAGATAGCTACGTTTTGGTTTCAGAAGCAGATATTTCTCTGTACAGCCTATGGTCCCATTCACTCGGGAATATCCAAACGCAGCTCCTAGAAGAAGCGTGTTTCTGTCTCGATGAATCTCAACATAGATTCAACTCTCGTAGGTGAACGAATGCACAGCAGAGCAGTTTCAAGGAAACGTTTCTCCTGAGTTTTAGACGAAGTTTACTGCTGTTTCGTACGTATGCCGGCATTGGGCTGGAAATTCCGGTTTTGGGATTCTGCACAGCAAGTGTTTGCAAACCACTGAATCCTCACGTGAGTTTAACTCCATCAGATAAATGGACACATTGAAAACCATTCAGTTAGATAGCTCCGTTTTGGTTTTTGAAGCATATCTTTCTCTGTATAGCCTATGGTCCCATTCACTCGGGAATATCCCAACGCAGCTCCTAGAAGAAACGTGTTTCTGACTCGCTGAATCTCAGCGTAGTGTCAACTCTCTTAGTTGAACGAACGCACAGCAGAGCAGTTTCAAGGAAACGTTTCTCCTGAGTTTTAGATGAAGTTTACTGCTGTTTCGTACGTATGCCGGCATTGGGCTGGAAATGCCGGATTTGGGATTCTGCACAGAAAGAGTTTGCAAAGCGCTCAATCCGCACATGAGTTTAACACTGTCAGTTGAATGCACCCATGGAGAACGATTCAGTTAGATACCTCCGTTTTCGTATTAGAAGCAGATCTTTCTCTGTACAGTCTACGATCCCATTCACTCGGGAATATCCCAACGCAGCTACTAGAAGAAACGTGTTTCTGACTCGGTGAATCTCAACAGAGATTCAACTCTCTTAGATGAAGTAACTCACAGCAGAGCAGTTTCAAGGAAAGGTTTCTCCTGAGTTTTAGACGAAGTTTACTGCTGATTCGTACGTATGCCGGCATTGGGCTGGAAATGCCGGTTTTGGGATTCTGCACAGAAAGGGTTTGCAAACGGCTGAATCCACACGTGAGTTTATCTCTGTCAGTTGAATGCACACATTGACAACCATTCAGTTAGATAGCTTCGTTTTGGTTTTAGAAGCAGATATTTCTCTGTACAGCCTATGGCCCCATTCACTCGGGAATATCCCAACGCAGATCCTAGAAGAAACGTGTTTCTGACTCGCTGAATCTCAACGTAGTTTCAACTCTCTTAGGTGAACGAACGCACAGCAGAGCAGTTTCAAGGAAACGTTTCTCCTGAGTTTTAGACGAAGTTTACTGCTGTTTCGTACATATGACGACATTGGTCTGGAAATACCGGTTTTGGGATTCTGCACAGAATGTGTTTGCAAACCGCTGAATCCTCACGTGAGTTTAACTCCATCAGCTAAATGGACACATTGAAAACCATTCAGGTAGATAGCTTCGTTTTGGTTTTAGAAGCAGATATGTCTCTGTACAGCCTATGGTCTCATTCACACGGGAATATCCCAACGCAGATCCTACAAGAAACGTGTTTCTGACTCGCTGAATCTCAACATAGATTCAACTCTCTAAGGTGAACGAACGCACAGCAGAGCAGTTTCAAGGAAACATTTCTCCTGAGTTTTTGACGAAGTTTACTGCTGTTTCGTACGTATGCCGGCATTGGGCTGGAAATGCCGGTTTTGGGATTCTGCACAGAAGGGGTTTGCAAACCGCTGAAACCACACATGAGTTTAACACTGTCAGTTGAATGCACCCATGGAGAACGATTCAGTTAGATAGCTCCGTTTTGGTATTAGAAGCAGATTTTTCTCTGTACAGTCTACGGTCCCATTCAATCGGGAATATCCAAACTCAGATCCTAGAAGAAACGTGTTTCTGACTCGCTGAATCTCAAAATAGATTCAACTCTCTTAGGTGAACGAACGAACAGCAGAGCAGTTTCAAGGAAACGTTTCTCCTGAGTTTTAGACGAAGCTTACTGCTGTTTCGTACGTATGCCGGCATTGGGCTGGAAATGCCGGATTTGGGATTCTGCACAGAAAGCGTTTGCAAACCGCTGAATCCACACGTGAGTTTAACTCTGTCAGTTGAATGCACACATTGACAACCATTCAGTTAGATAGCTACGTTTTGGTTTCAGAAGCAGATATTTCTCTGTAAAGCCTATTGTCCCATTCACTCGGGAATATCCCAACGCAGATCCTTGAAGAAACGTGTTTCTCATTCGCTGAATCTCAAGGTAGATTCAACTCTCTTAGGTGAAAGAACGCACAGCAGAGCAGTTTCAAGGAAACGTTTCTCTTGTGTTTCAGACGAAGTTTACTGTTGTTTCGTATGTATGCCGGCATTTGGCTGGAAATGCCGGTTTCGGGATTCTGCACAGAAAGGGTTTGCAAGCCGCTGAATCCACACGTGAGTTTAACTCCATCAGCAGAATGGACTCATTGAAAACCATGCAGTTAGATAGCTCCGTTTTGGATTTAGAACCATATATTTCTCTGTACAGCCTATGGTCCCATTCACTCGGGAATATCCCAACGCAGATCCAGGAAGAAACGTGTTTCTGACTCACTGAATCTCAACATAGATTCAACTCTCTTAGGTGAACGAACGCACAGCAGAGCAGTTTCAAGGCAACGTTTCTCCTGATTTTTAGACGAAGTTTTCTGCTGTTTCGTACGTATGCCGGCATTGGGCTGCAAATGCCGGTTTTGGGATTCTGCACAGAAATGGTTTGCAAACCACTGAATCCTCACGTGGGTTTAACTCCATCAGCTAAATGGACACATTGAAAACCATTCAGTTAGATAGCTCCGTTTTGGTTTTTGAAGCATATATTTCTCTGTATAGCCTATGGTCCCATTCACTCGGGAATATCCCAACAGAGCTCCAGGAAGAAACGTGTTTCTGACTCGCTGAATCTCAACATAGATTCAACTCTCTTAGGTGAACGAACGCACAGCAGAGCAGTTTCAAGGTAACGTTTCTCCTGCGTTTTAGATGAAGTTTACTGCTGTTTCGTACGTGTGCCGTCATTGGGCCGGAAATGCCGGATTTGGGATTCTTCACAGAATGCGTTTGCAAAGCGCTGAATCCACACATGAGTTTAACACTGTCAGTTGAATGCACCCATGGAGAACAATTCAGTTAGATAGCTCCGTTTTCGTATTAGAAGCTGATATTTCTCTGTACAGTCTACGGTCCCATTCACTCGGGAATATCCCAACGAAGCTCCTAGAAGAAACGTGTTTCTGTCTCGCTGAATCTCAACATAGATTAAACTCTCTTAGGTGAACGAACGAACAGCAGAGCAGTTTCAAGGAAACGTTTCTCCTGAGTTTTAGACGAAGTTTACTGCTGTTTCGTACGTATGCCGGCATTGGGCTGGAAATGCCGGTTTTGGGATTCTGCACAGAAAGGGTTTGCAAACCGCTGAATCCACACGTGAGTTTATCTCTGTCAGTTGAATGCACACATTGACAACCATTCAGTTAGATAGCTCCGTTTTGGTTTTAGAAGCAGATATTTCTCTGTAGAGCCTATGGTCTCATTCTCTCGAGAATATCCCAACGCAGCTCCTAGAAGAAACGTGTTTCTGTCTCGCTGAATCTCAACATAGATTAAACTCTCTTAGGTGAACGAACGCACAGCAGAGCACTTTCAAGGAAACTTTCTCCTGAGTTTTAGACGAAGTTTACTGCTGTTTCGTACGTATGCCGGCATTGGGCTGGAAATGCCGGTTTTGGGATTCTGCACTGAAAGGGTTTGCAAACCCCTGAATCGACACGTGAGTTTAACTCTGTCACTTGAATGAACACATTGACAACCGTTCAGTTAGACAGCTCCGTTTTGGTGTTAGAAGCAGATATTTCTCTGTACAGCCTATGATCCCATTCACTCGGGAATATCCCAACGCAGCTCCTAGAAGAAACGTGTTTCTGACTCGCTGAAACTCAACGTAGATTCAAGTCTCTTAGGTGACCTAACGCACAGCAGAGCAGTTTCAAGGAAACGTTTCTCCTGAGTTTTAGACGAAGTTTACTGCTGTTTCGTACGTATGCCGGCATTGGGCTGGAAATGCCGGTTTTGGGATTCTGCACAGAAAGCGTTTGCAAAGCGTTGAATCCACCCATGAGTTTAAGACCGTCAGTTGAATGCACCCATGGAGAATGATTCAGTTAGAAAGCTCCGTTTTGGTATTAGAAGCAGATATTTCTCTGTAAATTCTACCGTCCCATTCACTCGGGGATATCCCAACGCAGCTCCAGGAAGAAACGTGTTTCTGACTCGCTGAATCTCAACATAGATTCAACTCTCTTAGGTGAACGAACGCACAGCAGAGCAGTTTCAAGGTAACGTTTCTCCTGAGTTTTAGATGAAGTTTACTGCTGTTTCGTACGTATGCCGTCATTGGGCTGGAAATGCCGGATTTCGGATTCTGCACAGAATGCGTTTGAAAAGCGATGAATCCACACATGAGTTTAACACTGTCAGTTGAATGCACCCATGGAGAACAATTCAGTTAGATAGCTCCGTTTTCGTATTAGAAGCAGATATTTCTCTGTACAGTCTACGGTCCCATTCACTCGGGAATATCCCAACGCAGCTCCTAGAAGAAACGTGTTTCTGACTCGCTGAATCTCAACAGAGATTCAACTCTCTTAGGTGAACTAACGCACAGCAGAGCAGTTTCAAGGAAACGTTTCTCCTGAGTTTTAGACGAAGTTTACTGCTGTTTCGTACGTATGCCGGCATTGGGATGGAAATGCCGGTTTCGGGATTCTGCACAGAAAGGGTTTGCAAGCCGCTGAATCCACACGTGAGTTTAACTCCATCAGCAGAATGGACTCATTGAAAACCATGCAGTTAGATAGCTCCGTTTTGGATTTAGAACCATATATTTCTCTGTACAGCCTATGGTCCCATTCACTCGGGAATATCCCAACGCAGATCCAGGAAGAAACGTGTTTCTGACTCACTGAATCTCAACATAGATTCAACTCTCTTCGGTGAACGAACGCACAGCAGAGCAGTTTAAAGGCAACGTTTCTCCTGATTTTTAGACGAAGCTTTCTGCTGTTTCGTACGTATGCCGGCATTGGGCTGGAAATGCCGGTTTTGGGATTCTGAACAGAAAGTGTTTGCAAACCACTGAATCCTCACGTGAGTTTAACTCCATCAGGTAAATTGACACATTGAAAACCATTCAGTTAGATAGCTCCGTTTTTTTTTTTGAGGCATATATTTCTGTGTATAGCCTATGGTCCCATTCACTCGGGAATATCCCAACGCAGCTCCAGGAAGAAACGTGTTTCTGTCTCGCTGAATCTCAACATAGATTCAACTCTCTTAGGTGAACGAACGCACAGCAGAACAGTTTCAAGGAAACGTTTCTCCTGAGTTTTAGATGAAGTTTACTGCTGTTTCGTACATATGCCGGCATTGGGCTGGAAATACCGGTTTTGGGATTCTGCACAGAAAGTGTTTGCAAACCGCTGAATCCTCACGTGAGTTTAACTCCATCAGCTAAATGGACACATTGAAAACCATTCAGTTAGATATCTCCGTTTTGGTTTTAGAGGCATATATTTCTAGGTATAGCCTATGGTCCCATTCACTCGGGAATATCCCAACGCAGCTCCAGGAAGAAACGTGTTTCTGACTCACTGAATATCAACATAGATTCAACTCTCTTAGGTGAACGAACGCACAGCAGAGCAGTTTCAAGGAAACGTTTCTCCTGAGTTTTAGACGAAGTTTACTGCTGTTTCGTACGCATGCCGCCATTGGGCTTGAAATGCCGGTTTTAGGATTCTGCACAGAAAGGGTTTGCAAACCGCTGAATCCACACGTGAGTTTAACTCTGTCAGCTGAATGCACACATTGAGAACCATTCAGTTAGATAGCTACGTTTTGGTTTCAGAAGCAGATATTTCTCTGTACAGCCTATGGTCCCATTCACTCGGGAATATCCAAACGCAGCTCCTAGAAGAAGCGTGTTTCTGTCTCGATGAATCTCAACATAGATTCAACTCTCGTAGGTGAACGAATGCACAGCAGAGCAGTTTCAAGGAAACGTTTCTCCTGAGTTTTAGACGAAGTTTACTGCTGTTTCGTACGTATGCCGGCATTGGGCTGGAAATTCCGGTTTTGGGATTCTGCACAGCAAGTGTTTGCAAACCACTGAATCCTCACGTGAGTTTAACTCCATCAGATAAATGGACACATTGAAAACCATTCAGTTAGATAGCTCCGTTTTGGTTTTTGAAGCATATCTTTCTCTGTATAGCCTATGGTCCCATTCACTCGGGAATATCCCAACGCAGCTCCTAGAAGAAACGTGTTTCTGACTCGCTGAATCTCAGCGTAGTGTCAACTCTCTTAGTTGAACGAACGCACAGCAGAGCAGTTTCAAGGAAACGTTTCTCCTGAGTTTTAGATGAAGTTTACTGCTGTTTCGTACGTATGCCGGCATTGGGCTGGAAATGCCGGATTTGGGATTCTGCACAGAAAGAGTTTGCAAAGCGCTCAATCCGCACATGAGTTTAACACTGTCAGTTGAATGCACCCATGGAGAACGATTCAGTTAGATACCTCCGTTTTCGTATTAGAAGCAGATCTTTCTCTGTACAGTCTACGATCCCATTCACTCGGGAATATCCCAACGCAGCTACTAGAAGAAACGTGTTTCTGACTCGGTGAATCTCAACAGAGATTCAACTCTCTTAGATGAAGTAACTCACAGCAGAGCAGTTTCAAGGAAAGGTTTCTCCTGAGTTTTAGACGAAGTTTACTGCTGATTCGTACGTATGCCGGCATTGGGCTGGAAATGCCGGTTTTGGGATTCTGCACAGAAAGGGTTTGCAAACGGCTGAATCCACACGTGAGTTTATCTCTGTCAGTTGAATGCACACATTGACAACCATTCAGTTAGATAGCTTCGTTTTGGTTTTAGAAGCAGATATTTCTCTGTACAGCCTATGGCCCCATTCACTCGGGAATATCCCAACGCAGATCCTAGAAGAAACGTGTTTCTGACTCGCTGAATCTCAACGTAGTTTCAACTCTCTTAGGTGAACGAACGCACAGCAGAGCAGTTTCAAGGAAACGTTTCTCCTGAGTTTTAGACGAAGTTTACTGCTGTTTCGTACATATGACGACATTGGTCTGGAAATACCGGTTTTGGGATTCTGCACAGAATGTGTTTGCAAACCGCTGAATCCTCACGTGAGTTTAACTCCATCAGCTAAATGGACACATTGAAAACCATTCAGGTAGATATCTCCGTTTTGGTTTTAGAAGCATATATTTCTCTGTATAGCCTATGGTCCCATTCACTCGGGAATATCCCAACGCAGATCCTAGAAGCAACGTGTTTCTGACTCGCTGAATCTCAACATAGATTCAACTCTCTTAGGTGAACGAACGCACAGTAGAACAGTTTCAAGGAAACGTTTCTCCCGAGCTTTACATGAGGTTTACTGCTGTTTCGTACGTATGCCGGCATTGGGCTGGAAATGCCGGTTTTGGGATTCTGCACAGAAAGCGTTTGCAAAGCGCTCAATCCACACATGAGTTTAACACTGTCAGTTGAATCCACCCATGGAGAACGATTCAGTTAGATACCTCCGTTTTCGTATTAGAAGCAGATCCTTCTCTGTAAAGACTACGATCCCATTCACTAGGGAATATCCCAACGCAGCTCCTAGAAGAAAGGTGTTTCTGACTCCATGAATCTCAACAGTGATTCAACTCTCTTATGTGAACGAACGCACAGCAGAGCAGTTTCAAGGAAACGTTTCTCCTGAGTTTTAGACGAAGTTTACTGCTGTTTCGTACGTATGCCGGCATTGGGCTGCAAATGCCGGTTTTGGGATTCTGCACAGAAATGGTTTGCAAACCACTGAATCCTCACGTGGGTTTAACTCCATCAGCTAAATGGACACATTGAAAACCATTCAATTAGATAGCTCCATTTTGGTTTTTGAAGCATATATTTCTCTGTATAGCCTATGGTCCCATTCACTCGGGAATATCCCAACAGAGCTCCAGGAAGAAACGTGTTTCTGACTCGCTGAATCTCAACATAGATTCAACTCTCTTAGGTGAACGAACGCACAGCAGAACTGTTTCAAGGTAACGTTTCTCCTGCGTTTTAGATGAAGTTTACTGCTGTTTCGTACGTGTGCCGTCATTGGGCCGGAAATGCCGGATTTGGGATTCTTCACAGAATGCGTTTGCAAAGCGCTGAATCCACACATGAGTTTAACACTGTCAGTTGAATGCACCCATGGAGAACAATTCAGTTAGATAGCTCCGTTTTCGTATTAGAAGCAGATATTTCTCTGTACAGCCTTTGGTCCCATTCACTCGGGAATATCCCAACGAAGCTCCTAGAAGAAACGTGTTTCTGTCTCGCTGAATCTCAACATAGATTAAACTCTCTTAGGTGAACGAACGCACAGCAGAGCAGTTTCAAGGAAACGTTTCTCCTGAGTTTTAGACGAAGTTTACTGCTGTTTCGTACGTATGCCGGCATTGGGCTGGAAATGCCGGTTTTGGGATTCTGCACAGAAAGGGTTTGCAAACCGCTGAATCCACACGTGAGTTTATCTCTGTCAGTTGAATGCACACATTGACAACCATTCAGTTAGATAGCTCCGTTTTGGTTTTAGAAGCAGATATTTCTCTGTAGAGCCTATGGTCCCATTCTCTCGAGAATATCCCAACGCAGCTCCTAGAAGAAACGTGTTTCTGTCTCGCTGAATCTCAACATAGATTAAACTCTCTTAGGTGAACGAACGCACAGCAGAGCACTTTCAAGGAAACTTTCTCCTGAGTTTTAGACGAAGTTTACTGCTGTTTCGTACGTATGCCGGCATTGGGCTGGAAATGTCGGTTTTGGGATTCTGCACTGAAAGGGTTTGCAAACCCCTGAATCGACACGTGAGTTTAACTCTGTCACTTGAATGAACACATTGACAACCGTTCAGTTAGACAGCTCCGTTTTGGTGTTAGAAGCAGATATTTCTCTGTACAGCCTATGATCCCATTCACTCGGGAATATCCCAACGCAGCTCCTAGAAGAAACGTGTTTCTGACTCGCTGAAACTCAACGTAGATTCAAGTCTCTTAGGTGAACTAACGCACAGCAGAGCAGTTTCAAGGAAACGTTTCTCCTGAGTTTTAGACGAAGTTTACTGCTGTTTCGTACGTATGCCGGCATTGGGCTGGAAATGCCGGTTTTGGGATTCTGCACAGAAAGCGTTTGCAAAGCGTTGAATCCACCCATGAGTTTAAGACCGTCAGTTGAATGCACCCATGGAGAATGATTCAGTTAGAAAGCTCCGTTTTGGTATTAGAAGCAGATATTTCTCTGTAAATTCTACCGTCCCATTCACTCGGGGATATCCCAACGCAGCTCCAGGAAGAAACGTGTTTCTGACTCGCTGAATCTCAACATAGATTCAACTCTCTTAGGTGAACGAACGCACAGCAGAGCAGTTTCAAGGTAACGTTTCTCCTGAGTTTTAGATGAAGTTTACTGCTGTTTCGTACGTATGCCGTCATTGGGCTGGAAATGCCGGATTTGGGATTCTGCACAGAATGCGTTTGAAAAGCGATGAATCCACACATGAGTTTAACACTGTCAGTTGAATGCACCCATGGAGAACAATTCAGTTAGATAGCTCCGTTTTCGTATTAGAAGCAGATATTTCTCTGTACAGTCTACGGTCCCATTCACTCGGGAATATCCCAACGCAGCTCCTAGAAGAAACGTGTTTCTGACTCGCTGAATCTCAACAGAGATTCAACTCTCTTAGGTGAACTAACGCACAGCAGAGCAGTTTCAAGGAAACGTTTCTCCTGAGTTTTAGACGAAGTTTACTGCTGTTTCGTACGTATGCCGGCATTGGGATGGAAATGCCGGTTTTGGGATTCTGCACAGAAAGGGTTTGCAAACCACTGAATCGACACGTGAGTTTAACTCTGTCAGTTGAATGAACACATTGAGAACCGTTCAGTTAGATAGCTCCGTTTTGGTTTTATAAGAATATGTTTCTCTGTACAGCCTATGGTCCCATTCACTCGGGAATATCCCAACGCAGCTCCTAGAAGAAACGTATTTCTGACTCGCTGAATCTCAACAGAGATTCAACTCTCTTAAGTGAACTAACGCAGAGCAAAGCAGTTTCAAGGAAACGTTTCTCCTGAGTTTTAGACGAAGTTTACTGCTGTTTCGTACGTATGCCGGCATTGGGATGGAAATGCCGGTTTTGGGATTCTGTACAGAAAGGGTTTGTAAACCGCTGAATCCACACGTGAGTTTAACTCTGTCAGTTGAATGCACACATTGACAACCATTCAGTTAGATAGCTACGTTTTGGTTTCAGGAGCAGATATTTCTCTGTACAGCCTATGGTCCCATTCACTCGGGAATATCCCAACGCAGATCCAGGAAGAAACGTGTTTCTGACTCACTGAATCTCAACATAGATTCAACTCTCTTAGGTGAACGAACGCACAGCAGAGCAGTTTCAAGGTTTCTCCTGAGTTTTAGACGAAGTTTACTGCTGTTTCGTACGTATGCCGGCATTGGGCTGGAAATGCCGGTTTTGAGATTCTACACAGAAAGCGTTTGCAAAGCGTTGAATCCACCCATGAGTTTAACACCGTCAGTTGAATGCACCCATGGAGAATGATTCAGTTAGAAAGCTCCGTTTTGGTATTAGAAGCAGATATTTCTCTGTACAGTCTACGGTCCCATTCACTCGGGAATATCCCAACGCAGCTCCTAGAAGAAACGTGATTCTCACTCGCTGAATCTCAACATAGATTGAACTCTCTTAGGTGAAGGAACGAACAGCAGAGCAGTTTCAAGTAAACGTTTCTCCTGAGTTTTAGACGAAGTTTACTGCTGTTTCGTATGTATGGCGGCATTGGGCTGGAAATGCCGGTTTTGGGATTCTGCACAGAAAGGATTTGCAAACCGCTGAATCCACACATGAGTTTAACACAGTCAGTTGAATGCACCCATGGACAACCATTCAGTTAGAAAGCTCCGTTTTGGTTTTTGAAGCATATATATCTCTGTATAGCCTATAGTCCCATTCACTCTGGAATATCCCAACGCAGCTCCTAGAAGAAACGTGTTTCTGTCTCGCTGAATCTCAACATAGATTCAACTCTCGTAGGTGAACGAACGAACAGCAGAGCAGTTTCAAGGAAACGTTTCTCCTGAGTTTTAGACGAAGTTTACTGCTGTTTCGTACGTATGGCGGCATTGGGCTGGAAATGCCGGTTTTGGGATTCTGCACAGAAAGGGTTTGGAAACGGCTGAATCCACACGTGAGTTTATCTCTGTCAGTTGAATGCACACATTGACAACCATTCAGTTAGATAGCTTCGTTTTGGTTGTAGAAGCAGATATTTCTCTGTACAACCTATGGTCCCATTCACTCGGGAATATCCCAACGCAGATCCTAGAAGAAACGTGTTTCTGACTCGCTGAATCTCAACGTAGATTCAACTCCCTTAGGTGAACGAACGCACAGCAGAGCAGTCTCAAGGAAACGTTTCTCCTGAGTTTTAGACGAAGTTTACTGCTGTTTCGTACATATGCCGGCATTGGGCTGGAAATACCGGTTTTGGGATTCTGCACAGAAAGTGTTTGCAAACCGCTGAATCCTCACGTGAGTTTAACTCCATCAGCTAAATGGACACATTGAAAAGCATTCAGTTAGATATCTCCGTTTTGGTTTTAGAGGCATATATTTCTAGGTATATCCTATGGTCCCATTCACTCGGGAATATCCCAACGCAGCTCCAGGAAGAAACGTGTTTCTGACTCGCTGAATATCAACATAGATTCAACTCTCTTAGGTGAACGAACGCACAGCAGAGCAGTTTCAAGGAAACGTTTCTCCTGAGTTTTAGACGAAGTTTACTGCTGTTTCGTACGCATGCCGCCATTGGGCTGGAAATGCCGGTTTTGGGATTCTGCACAGAAAGGGTTTGCAAACCGCTGAATCCACACGTGAGTTTAACTCTGTCAGCTGAATGCACACATTGAGAACCATTCAGTTAGATAGCTACGTTTTGGTTTCAGAAGCAGATATTTCTCTGTACAGCCTATGGTCCCATTCACTCGGGAATATCCCAACGCAGATCCTAGAAGAAACGTGTTTCTGACTCGCTGAATCTCAATGTAGATTCAACTCTCTTAGGTGAACGAACGCACAGCAGAGCAGTTTCAAGGAAACCTTTCTCCTGAGTTTTAGACGAAGTTTACTGCTGTTTCGTACATATGCCGGCATTGGGCTGGAAATTCCGGTTTTGGGATTCTGCACAGAAAGTGTTTGCAAACCACTGAATCCTCACGTGAGATTAACTCCATCAGATAAATGGACACATTGAAAACAATTCAGTTAGATAGCTCCGTTTTGGTTTTTGAAGCATATCTTTCTCTGTATAGCCTATGGTCCCATTCACTAGGGAATATCCAAACGCAGCTCCTAGAAGAAACGTGTTTCTGTCTCGCTGAATCTCAACATAGATTCAACTCTCGTAGGTGAACGAACGCACAGCAGAGCAGTTTCAAGGAAACGTTTCTCCTGAGTTTTAGACGAAGTTTACTGCTGTTTCGTACGTATGCCGGCATTGGGCTGGAAATTCCGGTTTTGGGATTCTGCACAGCAAGTGTTTGCAAACCACTGAATCCTCACGTGAGTTTAACTCCATCAGATAAATGGACACATTGAAAACCATTCACGTAGATAGCTCCGTTTTGGTTTTTGAAGCATATCTTTCTCTGTATAGCCTATGGTCCCATTCACTAGGGAATATCCCAACGCAGCTCCTAGAAGAAACGTGTTTCTGACTCGCTGAATCTCAGCGTAGTTTCAACTCTCTTAGTTGAACGAACGCACAGCAGAGCAGTTTCAAGGAAACGTTTCTCCTGAGTTTTAGATGAAGTTTACTGCTGTTTCGTACGTATGCCGGCATTGGGCTGGAAATGCCGGATTTGGGATTCTGCACAGAAAGAGTTTGCAAAGCGCTCAATCCGCACATGAGTTTAACACTGTCAGTTGAATGCACCCATGGAGAACGATTCAGTTAGATACCTCCGTTTTCGTATTAGAAGCAGATCTTTCTCTGTACAGTCTACGATCCCATTCACTCGGGAATATCCCAATGCAGCTCCTAGAAGAAACGTGCTTGTGACTCGCTGAATCTCAACATAGATTCAACTCTCTTAGGTGAACTGACGCACAGCAGAGCAGTTTCAAGGAAACGTTTCTCCTGAGTTTTAGACGAAGTTTACTGCTGTTACGTATGAATCCCGGCATTGGGCTGGAAATGCCGGTTTTGGGATTCTGCACAGAAAGGGTTTGGAAACGGCTGAATCCACACGTGAGTTTATCTCTGTCAGTTGAATGCACACATTGACAACCATTCAGTTAGATAGCTTCGTTTTGGTTTTAGAAGCAGATATGTCTCTGTACAGCCTATGGTCTCATTCACACGGGAATATCCCAACGCAGATCCTACAAGAAACGTGTTTCTGACTCGCTGAATCTCAACATAGATTCAACTCTCTTAGGTGAACGAACGCACAGCAGAGCAGTTTCAAGGAAACATTTCTCCTGAGTTTTTGACGAAGTTTACTGCTGTTTCGTACGTATGCCGGCATTGGGCTGGAAATGCCGGTTTCGGGATTCTGCACAGAAGGGGTTTGCAAACCGCTGAAACCACACATGAGTTTAACACTGTCAGTTGAATGCACCCATGGAGAACGATTCAGTTAGATAGCTCCGTTTTGGTATTAGAAGTAGATTTTTCTCTGTACAGTCTACGGTCCCATTCAATCGGGAATATCCAAACTCAGATCCTAGAAGAAACGTGTTTCTGACTCGCTGAATCTCAACATAGATTCAACTCTCTTAGGTGAACGAACGCACAGCAGAGCAGTTTCAAGGAAACGTTTCTCCTGAGTTTTAGACGAAGTTTACTGCTGTTTCGTACGTATGCCGGCATTGGGCTGGAAATGCCGGATTTGGGATTCTGCACAGAAAGCGTTTGCAAACCGCTGAATCCACACGTGAGTTTAACTCTGTCAGTTGAATGCACACATTGACAGCCATTCAGTTAGATAGCTCCGTTTTGGTTTTAGAAGCATATATTTCTCTGTACAGTCTATGGTCCCATTCACTCGGGAATATCCCAACGCAGCTCCTAGAAAAAACGTGTTTCTGACTCGCTGAATCTCAGCGTAGTTTCAACTCTCTTAGTTGAACGAACGCACAGCAGAGCAGTTTCAAGGAAACGTTTCTCCTGTGTTTTAGATGAAGTTTACTGCTGTTTCGTACGTATGCCGGCATTGGGCTGGAAATGCCGGATTTGGGATTCTGCACAGAAAGCGTTTGCAAAGCGCTCAATCCACACATGAGTTTAACACTGTCCGTTGAATGCACCCATGGAGAACGATTCAGTTAGATACCTCCGTTTTCGTATTAGAAGCAGATCTTTCTCTGTACAGTCTACGATCCCATTCACGTGGGAATATCCCAACGCAGCTCCTAGAAGAAACGTGTTTCTGACTCGCTGAATCTGAACAGAGATTCAACTCTCTTAGATGAAGTAACGCACAGCAGAGGAGTTTCAAGGAAACGTTTCTCCTGAGTTTTAGACGAAGTTTACTGCTGTTTCGTACGTATGCCGGCATTGGGCTGGAAATGCCGGTTTTGGGATTCTGCACAGAAAGGGTTGGCAAACGGCTGAATCCACACGTGAGTTTATCTCTGTCAGTTGAATGCACACCTTGACAACCATTCAGTTAGATAGCTTCGTTTTGGTTTTAGAAGCAGATATTTCTCTGTACAGCCTACGGTCCCATTCACTCGGGAATATCCCAACGCAGATCCTAGAAGAAACGTGTTTCTGACTCGCTGAATCTCAACGTAGATTCAACTCTCTTAGGTGAACGAACGCACAGCAGAGCAGTTTCAAGGAAACGTTTCTCCTGAGTTTTAGACGAAATTTACTGCTGTTTCGTACACATGCCGGCATTGGGCTGGAAATACCGGTTTTGGTATTCTGCACAGAAAGTGTTTGCAAACCGCTGAATCCTCACGTGAGTTTAACTCCATCAGCTAAATGGACACATTGAAAACCATTCAGTTAGATATCTCCGTTTTGGTTTTAGAAGCATATATTTCTCTGTATAGCCTATGGTCCCATTCACTCGGGAATATCCCAACGCAGATCCAGGAAGAAACGTGTTTCTGAATCGCTGAATCTCAACATAGATTCAACTCTCTTAGGTGAACGAATGCACAACAGAGCAGTTTCAATGAAACGTTTCTCCTGAGTTTTAGACGAAGTTTACTGCTGTTTCGTACGTATGCCGGCATTGGGCTGGAAATGCCGGATTTGGGATTCTGCACAGAAAGCGTTTGCAAACCGCTGAATCCACACATGAGTTTAACACTGTCAGTTGGATGCACCCATGGAGAACGATTCAGTTAGATAGCTCCGTTTTCGTATTAGAAGCAGATCTTTCTCTGTACAGTCTACGATCCCATTCACTCGGGAATTTCCCAACGCAGCTCCTAGAAGAAACGTGTATGTGACTCGCTGAATCTCAACATAGATTCAACTCTCTTAGGTGAACTGACGCACAGCAGAGCAGTTTCAAGGAAACGTTTCTCCTGAGTTTTAGACGAAGTTTACTGCTGTTTCGTACGAATGCCGGCATTGGGTTGGAAATGCCGGTTTTGGGATTCTGCACAGAAAGGGTTTGGAAACGGCTGAATCCGCACGTGAGTTTATCTCTGTCAGTTGAATGCACACATTGACAACCATTCAGTTAGATAGCTTCGTTTTGGTTTTAGAAGCAGATATGTCTCTGTACAGCCTATGGTCTCATTCACACGGGAATATCCCAACGCAGATCCTACAAGAAACGTGTTTCTGACTCGCTGAATCTCAACATAGATTCAACTCTCTTAGGTGAACGAACGCACAGCAGAGCAGTTTCAAGGAAACATTTCTCCTGAGTTTTTGACGAAGTTTACTGCTGTTTCGTACGTATGCCGGCATTGGGCTGGAAATGCCGGTTTTGGGATTCTGCACAGAAGGGGTTTGCAAACCGCTGAAACCACACATGAGTTTAACACTGTCAGTTGAATGCACCCATGGAGAACGATTCAGTTAGATAGCTCCGTTTTGGTATTAGAAGCAGATTTTTCTCTGTACAGTCTACGGTCCCATTCAATCGGGAATATCCAAACTCAGATCCTAGAAGAAACGTGTTTCTGACTCGCTGAATCTCAAAATAGATTCAACTCTCTTAGGTGAACGAACGAACAGCAGAGCAGTTTCAAGGAAACGTTTCTCCTGAGTTTTAGACGAAGCTTACTGCTGTTTCGTACGTATGCCGGCATTGGGCTGGAAATGCCGGATTTGGGATTCTGCACAGAAAGCGTTTGCAAACCGCTGAATCCACACGTGAGTTTAACTCTGTCAGTTGAATGCACACATTGACAACCATTCAGTTAGATAGCTACGTTTTGGTTTCAGAAGCAGATATTTCTCTGTAAAGCCTATTGTCCCATTCACTCGGGAATATCCCAACGCAGATCCTTGAAGAAACGTGTTTCTCATTCGCTGAATCTCAAGGTAGATTCAACTCTCTTAGGTGAAAGAACGCACAGCAGAGCAGTTTCAAGGAAACGTTTCTCTTGTGTTTCAGACGAAGTTTACTGTTGTTTCGTATGTATGCCGGCATTTGGCTGGAAATGCCGGTTTCGGGATTCTGCACAGAAAGGGTTTGCAAGCCGCTGAATCCACACGTGAGTTTAACTCCATCAGCAGAATGGACTCATTGAAAACCATGCAGTTAGATAGCTCCGTTTTGGATTTAGAACCATATATTTCTCTGTACAGCCTATGGTCCCATTCACTCGGGAATATCCCAACGCAGATCCAGGAAGAAACGTGTTTCTGACTCACTGAATCTCAACATAGATTCAACTCTCTTAGGTGAACGAACGCACAGCAGAGCAGTTTCAAGGCAACGTTTCTCCTGATTTTTAGACGAAGTTTTCTGCTGTTTCGTACGTATGCCGGCATTGGGCTGCAAATGCCGGTTTTGGGATTCTGCACAGAAATGGTTTGCAAACCACTGAATCCTCACGTGGGTTTAACTCCATCAGCTAAATGGACACATTGAAAACCATTCAGTTAGATAGCTCCGTTTTGGTTTTTGAAGCATATATTTCTCTGTATAGCCTATGGTCCCATTCACTCGGGAATATCCCAACAGAGCTCCAGGAAGAAACGTGTTTCTGACTCGCTGAATCTCAACATAGATTCAACTCTCTTAGGTGAACGAACGCACAGCAGAGCAGTTTCAAGGTAACGTTTCTCCTGCGTTTTAGATGAAGTTTACTGCTGTTTCGTACGTGTGCCGTCATTGGGCCGGAAATGCCGGATTTGGGATTCTTCACAGAATGCGTTTGCAAAGCGCTGAATCCACACATGAGTTTAACACTGTCAGTTGAATGCACCCATGGAGAACAATTCAGTTAGATAGCTCCGTTTTCGTATTAGAAGCAGATATTTCTCTGTACAGTCTACGGTCCCATTCACTCGGGAATATCCCAACGCAGCTCCTAGAAGAAACGTGTTTCTGACTCGCTGAATCTCAACAGAGATTCAACTCTCTTAGGTGAACTAACGCACAGCAGAGCAGTTTCAAGGAAACGTTTCTCCTGAGTTTTAGACGAAGTTTACTGCTGTTTCGTACGTATGCCGGCATTGGGATGGAAATGCCGGTTTCGGGATTCTGCACAGAAAGGGTTTGCAAGCCGCTGAATCCACACGTGAGTTTAACTCCATCAGCAGAATGGACTCATTGAAAACCATGCAGTTAGATAGCTCCGTTTTGGATTCAGAACCATATATTTCTCTGTACAGCCTATGGTCCCATTCACTCGGGAATATCCCAACGCAGATCCAGGAAGAAACGTGTTTCTGACTCACTGAATCTCAACATAGATTCAACTCTCTTCGGTGAACGAACGCACAGCAGAGCAGTTTAAAGGCAACGTTTCTCCTGATTTTTAGACGAAGTTTTCTGCTGTTTCGTACGTATGCCGGCATTGGGCTGGAAATGCCGGTTTTGGGATTCTGAACAGAAAGTGTTTGCAAACCACTGAATCCTCACGTGAGTTTAACTCCATCAGGTAAATTGACACATTGAAAACCATTCAGTTAGATAGCTCCGTTTTTTTTTTTGAGGCATATATTTCTGTGTATAGCCTATGGTCCCATTCACTCGGGAATATCCCAACGCAGCTCCAGGAAGAAACGTGTTTCTGACTCGCTGAATCTCAACATAGATTCAACTCTCTTAGGTGAACGAACGCACAGCAGAACAGTTTCAAGGAAACGTTTCTCCTGAGTTTTAGATGAAGTTTACTGCTGTTTCGTACATATGCCGGCATTGGGCTGGAAATACCGGTTTTGGGATTCTGCACAGAAAGTGTTTGCAAACCGCTGAATCCTCACGTGAGTTTAACTCCATCAGCTAAATGGACACATTGAAAACCATTCAGTTAGATATCTCCGTTTTGGTTTTAGAGGCATATATTTCTAGGTATAGCCTATGGTCCCATTCACTCGGGAATATCCCAACGCAGCTCCAGGAAGAAACGTGTTTCTGACTCACTGAATATCAACATAGATTCAACTCTCTTAGGTGAACGAACGCACAGCAGAGCAGTTTCAAGGAAACGTTTCTCCTGAGTTTTAGACGAAGTTTACTGCTGTTTCGTACGCATGCCGCCATTGGGCTTGAAATGCCGGTTTTGGGATTCTGCACAGAAAGGGTTTGCAAACCGCTGAATCCACACTTGAGTTTAACTCTGTCAGCTGAATGCACACATTGAGAACCATTCAGTTAGATAGCTACGTTTTGGTTTCAGAAGCAGATATTTCTCTGTACAGCCTATGGTCCCATTCACTCGGGAATATCCAAACGCAGCTCCTAGAAGAAGCGTGTTTCTGTCTCGCTGAATCTCAACATAGATTCAACTCTCGTAGGTGAACGAACGCACAGCAGAGCAGTTTCAAGGAAACGTTTCTCCTGAGTTTTAGACGAAGTTTACTGCTGTTTCGTACGTATGCCGGCATTGGGCTGGAAATTCCGGTTTTGGGATTCTGCACAGCAAGTGTTTGCAAACCAGTGAATCCTCACGTGAGTTTAACTCCATCAGATAAATGGACACATTGAAAACCATTCAGTTAGATAGCTCCGTTTTGGTTTTTGAAGCATATCTTTCTCTGTATAGCCTATGGTCCCATTCACTCGGGAATATCCCAACGCAGCTCCTAGAAGAAACGTGTTTCTGACTCGCTGAATCTCAGCGTAGTTTCAACTCTCTTAGTTGAACGAACGCACAGCAGAGCAGTTTCAAGGAAACGTTTCTCCTGAGTTTTAGATGAAGTTTACTGCTGTTTCGTACGTATGCCGGCATTGGGCTGGAAATGCCGGATTTGGGATTCTGCACAGAAAGAGTTTGCAAAGCGCTCAATCCGCACATGAGTTTAACACTGTCAGTTGAATGCACCCATGGAGAACGATTCAGTTAGATACCTCCGTTTTCGTATTAGAAGCAGATCTTTCTCTGTACAGTCTACGATCCCATTCACTCGGGAATATCCCAACGCAGCTACTAGAAGAAACGTGTTTCTGACTCGGTGAATCTCAACAAAGATTCAACTCTCTTAGATGAAGTAACTCACAGCAGAGCAGTTTCAAGGAAAGGTTTCTCCTGAGTTTTAGACGAAGTTTACTGCTGTTTCGTACGTATGCCGGCATTGGGCTGGAAATGCCGGTTTTGGGATTCTGCACAGAAAGGGTTTGCAAACGGCTGAATCCACACGTGAGTTTATCTCTGTCAGTTGAATGCACACATTGACAACCATTCAGTTAGATAGCTTCGTTTTGGTTTTAGAAGCAGATATTTCTCTGTACAGCCTATGGCCCCATTCACTCAGGAATATCCCAACGCAGATCCTAGAAGAAACGTGTTTCTGACTCGCTGAATCTCAACGTAGTTTCAACTCTCTTAGGTGAACGAACGCACAGCAGAGCAGTTTCAAGGAAACGTTTCTCCTGAGTTTTAGACGAAGTTTACTGCTGTTTCGTACATATGACGACATTGGTCTGGAAATACCGGTTTTGGGATTCTGCACAGAATGTGTTTGCAAACCGCTGAATCCTCACGTGAGTTTAACTCCATCAGCTAAATGGACACATTGAAAACCATTCAGGTAGATATCTCCGTTTTGGTTTTAGAAGCATATATTTCTCTGTATAGCCTATGGTCCCATTCACTCGGGAATATCCCAACGCAGATCCTAGAAGCAACGTGTTTCTGACTCGCTGAATCTCAACATAGATTCAACTCTCTTAGGTGAACGAACGCACAGTAGAACAGTTTCAAGGAAACGTTTCTCCCGAGTTTTACATGAGGTTTACTGCTGTTTCGTACGTATGCCGGCATTGGGCTGGAAATGCCGCATTTGGGATTCTGCACAGAAAGCGTTTGCAAAGCGCTCAATCCACACATGAGTTTAACACTGTCAGTTGAATCCACCCATGGAGAACGATTCAGTTAGATACCTCCGTTTTCGTATTAGAAGCAGATCCTTCTCTGTAAAGACTACGATCCCATTCACTCGGGAATATCCCAACGCAGCTCCTAGAAGAAAGGTGTTTCTGACTCCCTGAATCTCAACAGTGATTCAACTCTCTTATGTGAACGAACGCACAGCAGAGCAGTTTCAAGGAAACGTTTCTCCTGAGTTTTAGACGAAGTTTACTGCTGTTTCGTACGTATGCCGGCATTGGGCTGCAAATGCCGGTTTTGGGATTCTGCACAGAAATGGTTTGCAAACCACTGAATCCTCACGTGGGTTTAACTCCATCAGCTAAATGGACACATTGAAAACCATTCAGTTAGATAGCTCCGTTTTGGTTTTTGAAGCATATATTTCTCTGTATAGCCTATGGTCCCATTCACTCGGGAATATCCCAACAGAGCTCCAGGAAGAAACGTGTTTCTGACTCGCTGAATCTCAACATAGATTCAACTCTCTTAGGTGAACGAACGCACAGCAGAGCAGTTTCAAGGTAACGTTTCTCCTGCGTTTTAGATGAAGTTTACTGCTGTTTCGTACGTGTGCCGTCATTGGGCCGGAAATGCCGGATTTGGGATTCTTCACAGAATGCGTTTGCAAAGCGCTGAATCCACACATGAGTTTAACAGTGTCAGTTGAATGCACCCATGGAGAACAATTCAGTTAGATAGCTCCGTTTTCGTATTAGAAGCAGATATTTCTCTGTACAGTCTACGGTCCCATTCACTCGGGAATATCCCAACGAAGCTCCTAGAAGAAACGTGTTTCTGTCTCGCTGAATCTCAACATAGATTAAACTCTCTTAGGTGAACGAACGCACAGCAGAGCAGTTTCAAGGAAACGTTTCTCCTGAGTTTTAGACGAAGTTTACTGCTGTTTCGTACGTATGCCGGCATTGGGCTGGAAATGCCGGTTTTGGGATTCTGCACAGAAAGGGTTTGCAAACCGCTGAATCCACACGTGAGTTTATCTCTGTCAGTTGAATGCACACATTGACAACCATTCAGTTAGATAGCTCCGTTTTGGTTTTAGAAGCAGATATTTCTCTGTAGAGCCTATGGTCCCATTCTCTCGAGAATATCCCAACGCAGCTCCTAGAAGAAACGTGTTTCTGTCTCGCTGAATCTCAACATAGATTAAACTCTCTTAGGTGAACGAACGCACAGCAGAGCACTTTCAAGGAAACTTTCTCCTGAGTTTTAGACGAAGTTTACTGCTGTTTCGTACGTATGCCGGCATTGGGCTGGAAATGCCGGTTTTGGGATTCTGCACTGAAAGGGTTTGCAAACCCCTGAATCGACACGTGAGTTTAACTCTGTCACTTGAATGAACACATTGACAACCGTTCAGTTAGACAGCTCCGTTTTGGTGTTAGAAGCAGATATTTCTCTGTACAGCCTATGATCCCATTCACTCGGGAATATCCCAACGCAGCTCCTAGAAGAAACGTGTTTCTGACTCGCTGAAACTCAACGTAGATTCAAGTCTCTTAGGTGAACTAACGCACAGCAGAGCAGTTTCAAGGAAACGTTTCTCCTGAGTTTTAGACGAAGTTTACTGCTGTTTCGTACGTATGCCGGCATTGGGCTGGAAATGCCGGTTTTGGGATTCTGCACAGAAAGCGTTTGCAAAGCGTTGAATCCACCCATGAGTTTAAGACCGTCAGTTGAATGCACCCATGGAGAATGATTCAGTTAGAAAGCTCCGTTTTGGTATTAGAAGCAGATATTTCTCTGTAAATTCTACCGTCACATTCACTCGGGGATATCCCAACGCAGCTCCAGGAAGAAACGTGTTTCTGACTCGCTGAATCTCAACATAGATTCAACTCTCTTAGGTGAACGAACGCACAGCAGAGCAGTTTCAAGGTAACGTTTCTCCTGAGTTTTAGATGAAGTTTACTGCTGTTTCGTACGTATGCCGTCATTGGGCTGGAAATGCCGGATTTGGGATTCTGCACAGAATGCGTTTGAAAAGCGATGAATCCACACATGAGTTTAACACTGTCAGTTGAATGCACCCATGGAGAACAATTCAGTTAGATAGCTCCGTTTTCGTATTAGAAGCAGATATTTCTCTGTACAGTCTACGGTCCCATTCACTCGGGAATATCCCAACGCAGCTCCTAGAAGAAACGTGTTTCTGACTCGCTGAATCTCAACAGAGATTCAACTCTCTTAGGTGAACTAACGCACAGCAGAGCAGTTTCAAGGAAACGTTTCTCCTGAGTTTTAGACGAAGTTTACTGCTGTTTTGTACGTATGCCGGCATTGGGATGGAAATGCTGGTTTTGGGATTCTGCACAGAAAGGGTTTGCAAACCGCTGAATCCACACGTGAGTTTATCTCTGTCAGTTGAATGCACTCATTGACAACCATTCAGTTAGAAAGCTCCGTTTTGGTTTTAGAAGCAGATATTTCTCTGTTGAGCCTATGGACCCATTCTCTCGAGAATATCCCAACGCAGCTCCTAGAAGAAACGTGTTTCTGTCTCGCTGAATCTCAACATAGATTAAACTCTCTTAGGTGAACGAACGCACAGCAGAGCAGTTTCAAGGAAACGTTTCTCCTGAGTTTTAGACGAAGTTTACTGCTGTTTCGTACGTATGCCGGCATTGGGCTGGAAATGCCGGTTTTGGGATTCTGCACAGAAAGCGTTTGCAAAGCGTTGAATCCACCCATGAGCTTAAGACCGTCAGTTGAATGCACCCATGGAGAATGATTCAGTTAGAAAGCTCCGTTTTGGTATTAGAAGCAGATATTTCTCTGTAAATTCTACCGTCCCATTCACTCGGGGATATCCCAACGCAGCTCCAGGAAGAAACGTGTTTCTGACTCGCTGAATCTCAACATAGATTCAACTCTCTTAGGTGAACGAAGGCACAGCAGAGCAGTTTCAAGGTAACGTTTCTCCTGAGTTTTAGATGAAGTTTACTGCTGTTTCGTACGTATGCCGTCATTGGGCTGGAAATGCCGGATTTGGGATTCTGCACAGAATGCGTTTGAAAAGCGATGAATCCACACATGAGTTTAACACTGTCAGTTGAATGCACCCATGGAGAACAATTCAGTTAGATAGCTCCGTTTTCGTATTAGAAGCAGATATTTCTCTGTACAGTCTACGGTCCCATTCACTCGGGAATATCCCAACGCAGCTCCTAGAAGAAACGTGCTTCTGACTTGCTGAATCTCAACAGAGATTCAACTCTCTTAGGTGAACTAACGCACAGCAGAGCACTTTCAAGGAAACTTTCTCCTGAGTTTTAGACGAAGTTTACTGCTGTTTCGTACGTATGCCGGCATTGGGCTGGAAATGCCGGTTTTGGGATTCTGCACTGAAAGGGTTTGCAAACCACTGAATCGACACGTGAGTTTAACTCTGTCCGTTGAATGAACACATTGAGAACCGTTCAGTTAGATAGCTCCGTTTTGGTTTTATAAGAATATGTTTCTCTGTACAGCCTATGGTCCCATTCACTCAGGAATATCCCAACGCAGCTCCTAGAAGAAACGTATTTCTGACTCGCTGAATCTCAACAGAGATTCAACTCTCTTAGGTGAACTAACGCAGAGCAAAGCAGTTTCAAGGAAACGTTTCTCCTGAGTTTTAGACGAAGTTTACTGCTGTTTCGTACGTATGCCGGCATTGGGATGGAAATGCCGGTTTTGGGATTCTGTACAGAAAGGGTTTGTAAACCGCTGAATCCACACGTGAGTTTAACTCTGTCAGTTGAATGCACACATTGACAACCATTCAGTTAGATAGCTACGTTTTGCTTTCAGGAGCAGATATTTCTCTGTACAGCCTATGGTCCCATTCACTCGGGAATATCCCAACGCAGATCCAGGAAGAAACGTGTTTCTGACTCACTGAATCTCAACATAGATTCAACTCTCTTAGGTGAACGAACGCACAGCAGAGCAGTTTCAAGGAAACGTTTCTCCTGAGTTTTAGACGAAGTTTACTGCTGTTTCGTACGTATGCCGGCATTGGGCTGGAAATGCCGGTTTTGAGATTCTACACAGAAAGCGTTTGCAAAGCGTTGAATCCACCCATGAGTTTAACACCGTCAGTTGAATGCACCCATGGAGAATGATTCAGTTAGAAAGCTCCGTTTTGGTATTAGAAGCAGATATTTCTCTGTACAGTCTACGGTCCCATTCACTCGGGAATATCCCAACGCAGCTCCTAGAAGAAACGTGTTTCTGTCTCGCTGAATCTCAACATAGATTAAACTCTCTTAGGTGAACGAACGCACAGCAGAGCAGTTTCAAGGAAACGTTTCTCCTGAGTTTTAGACGAAGTTTACTGCTGTTTCGTACGTATGCCGGCATTGGGCTGGAAATGCCGGATTTGGGATTCTGCACAGAATGCGTTTGAAAAGCGATGAATCCACACATGAGTTTAACACTGTCAGTTGAATGCACCCATGGAGAACAATTCAGTTAGATAGCTCCGTTTTCGTATTAGAAGCAGATATTTCTCTGTACAGTCTACGGTCCCATTCACTCGGGAATATCCCAACGCAGCTCCTAGAAGAAACGTGCTTCTGACTTGCTGAATCTCAACAGAGATTCAACTCTCTTAGGTGAACTAACGCACAGCAGAGCACTTTCAAGGAAACTTTCTCCTGAGTTTTAGACGAAGTTTACTGCTGTTTCGTACGTATGCCGGCATTGGGCTGGAAATGCCGGTTTTGGGATTCTGCACTGAAAGGGTTTGCAAACCACTGAATCGACACGTGAGTTTAACTCTGTCCGTTGAATGAACACATTGAGAACCGTTCAGTTAGATAGCTCCGTTTTGGTTTTATAAGAATATGTTTCTCTGTACAGCCTATGGTCCCATTCACTCAGGAATATCCCAACGCAGCTCCTAGAAGAAACGTATTTCTGACTCGCTGAATCTCAACAGAGATTCAACTCTCTTAGGTGAACTAACGCAGAGCAAAGCAGTTTCAAGGAAACGTTTCTCCTGAGTTTTAGACGAAGTTTACTGCTGTTTCGTACGTATGCCGGCATTGGGATGGAAATGCCGGTTTTGGGATTCTGTACAGAAAGGGTTTGTAAACCGCTGAATCCACACGTGAGTTTAACTCTGTCAGTTGAATGCACACATTGACAACCATTCAGTTAGATAGCTACGTTTTGCTTTCAGGAGCAGATATTTCTCTGTACAGCCTATGGTCCCATTCACTCGGGAATATCCCAACGCAGATCCAGGAAGAAACGTGTTTCTGACTCACTGAATCTCAACATAGATTCAACTCTCTTAGGTGAACGAACGCACAGCAGAGCAGTTTCAAGGAAACGTTTCTCCTGAGTTTTAGACGAAGTTTACTGCTGTTTCGTACGTATGCCGGCATTGGGCTGGAAATGCCGGTTTTGAGATTCTACACAGAAAGCGTTTGCAAAGCGTTGAATCCACCCATGAGTTTAACACCGTCAGTTGAATGCACCCATGGAGAATGATTCAGTTAGAAAGCTCCGTTTTGGTATTAGAAGCAGATATTTCTCTGTACAGTCTACGGTCCCATTCACTCGGGAATATCCCAACGCAGCTCCTAGAAGAAACGTGTTTCTGTCTCGCTGAATCTCAACATAGATTAAACTCTCTTAGGTGAACGAACGCACAGCAGAGCAGTTTCAAGGAAACGTTTCTCCTGAGTTTTAGACGAAGTTTACTGCTGTTTCGTACGTATGCCGGCATTGGGCTGGAAATGCCGGTTTTGGGATTCTGCACAGAAAGGGTTTGCAAACCGCTGAATCCACACGTGAGTTTATCTCTGTCAGTTGAATGCACACATTGACAACCATTCAGTTAGATAGCTCCGTTTTGGTTTTAGAAGCAGATATTTCTCTGTAGAGCCTATGGTCCCATTCTCTCGAGAATATCCCAACGCAGCTCCTAGAAGAAACGTGTTTCTGTCTCGCTGAATCTCAACATAGATTAAACTCTCTTAGGTGAACGAACGCACAGCAGAGCACTTTCAAGGAAACTTTCTCCTGAGTTTTAGACGAAGTTTACTGCTGTTTCGTACGTATGCCGGCATTGGGCTGGAAATGCCGGTTTTGGGATTCTGCACTGAAAGGGTTTGCAAACCCCTGAATCGACACGTGAGTTTAACTCTGTCACTTGAATGAACACATTGACAACCGTTCAGTTAGACAGCTCCGTTTTGGTGTTAGAAGCAGATATTTCTCTGTACAGCCTATGATCCCATTCACTCGGGAATATCCCAACGCAGCTCCTAGAAGAAACGTGTTTCTGACTCGCTGAAACTCAACGTAGATTCAAGTCTCTTAGGTGAACTAACGCACAGCAGAGCAGTTTCAAGGAAACGTTTCTCCTGAGTTTTAGACGAAGTTTACTGCTGTTTCGTACGTATGCCGGCATTGGGCTGGAAATGCCGGTTTTGGGATTCTGCACAGAAAGCGTTTGCAAAGCGTTGAATCCACCCATGAGTTTAAGACCGTCAGTTGAATGCACCCATGGAGAATGATTCAGTTAGAAAGCTCCGTTTTGGTATTAGAAGCAGATATTTCTCTGTAAATTCTACCGTCCCATTCACTCGGGGATATCCCAACGCAGCTCCAGGAAGAAACGTGTTTCTGACTCGCTGAATCTCAACATAGATTCAACTCTCTTAGGTGAACGAAGGCACAGCAGAGCAGTTTCAAGGTAACGTTTCTCCTGAGTTTTAGATGAAGTTTACTGCTGTTTCGTACGTATGCCGTCATTGGGCTGGAAATGCCGGATTTGGGATTCTGCACAGAATGCGTTTGAAAAGCGATGAATCCACACATGAGTTTAACACTGTCAGTTGAATGCACCCATGGAGAACAATTCAGTTAGATAGCTCCGTTTTCGTATTAGAAGCAGATATTTCTCTGAACAGTCTACGGTCCCATTCACTCGGGAATATCCCAACGCAGCTCCTAGAAGAAACGTGTTTCTGACTTGCTGAATCTCAACAGAGATTCAACTCTCTTAGGTGAACTAACGCACAGCAGAGCACTTTCAAGGAAACTTTCTCCTGAGTTTTAGACGAAGTTTACTGCTGTTTCGTACGTATGCCGGCATTGGGCTGGAAATGCCGGTTTTGGGATTCTGCACTGAAAGGGTTTGCAAACCACTGAATCGACACGTGAGTTTAACTCTGTCAGTTGAATGAACACATTGAGAACGGTTCAGTTAGATAGCTCCGTTTTGGTTTTATAAGAATATGTTTCTCTGTACAGCCTATGGTCCCATTCACTCAGGAATATCCCAACGCAGCTCCTAGAAGAAACGTATTTCTGACTCGCTGAATCTCAACAGAGATTCAACTCTCTTAGGTGAACTAACGCAGAGCAAAGCAGTTTCAAGGAAACGTTTCTCCTGAGTTTTAGACGAAGTTTACTGCTGTTTCGTACATATGCCGGCATTGGGATGGAAATGCCGGTTTTGGGATTCTGTACAGAAAGGGTTTGTAAACCGCTGAATCCACACGTGAGTTTAACTCTGTCAGTTGAATGCACACATTGACAACCATTCAGTTAGATAGCTACGTTTTGGTTTCAGGAGCAGATATTTCTCTGTACAGCCTATGGTCCCATTCACTCGGGAATATCCCAACGCAGATCCAGGAAGAAACGTGTTTCTGACTCACTGAATCTCAACATAGATTCAACTCTGTTAGGTGAACGAACGCACAGCAGAGCAGTTTCAAGGAAACGTTTCTCCTGAGTTTTAGACGAAGTTTACTGCTGTTTCGTACGTATGCCGGCATTGGGCTGGAAATGCCGGTTTTGAGATTCTACACAGAAAGCGTTTGCAAAGCGTTGAATCCACCCATGAGTTTAACACCGTCAGTTGAATGCACCCATGGAGAATGATTCAGTTAGAAAGCTCCGTTTTGGTATTAGAAGCAGATATTTCTCTGTACAGTCTACGGTCCCATTCACTCGGGAATATCCCAACGCAGCTCCTAGAAGAAACGTGTTTCTGTCTCGCTGAATCTCAACAGAGATTCAACTCTCTTAGATGAAGTAACGCACAGCAGAGCAGTTTCAAGGAAACGTTTCTCCTGAGTTTTAGACGAAGTTTACTGCTGTTTCGTACGTATGGCGGCATTGGGCTGGAAATGCCGGTTTTGGGATTCTGCACAGAAAGGGTTTGGAAACGGCTGAATCCACACGTGAGTTTATCTCTGTCAGTTGAATGCACACATTGACCACCATTCAGTTAGATAGCTTCGTTTTGGTTTTAGAAGCAGATATTTCTCTGTACAGCCTATGGTCCCATTCACTCGGGTATATCCCAACGCAGATCCTAGAAGAAACGTGTTTCTGACTCGGTGAATCTCAACGTAGATTCAACTCTCTTAGGTGAACGAACGCACAGCAGAGCAGTTTCAAGGAAACGTTTCTCCTGAGTTTTAGACGAAGTTTACTGCTGTTTCGTACATATGACGACATTGGTCTGGAAATACCGGTTTTGGGATTCTGCACAGAATGTGTTTGCAAACCGCTGAATCCTCACGTGAGTTTAACTTCATCAGCTAAATGGACACATTGAAAACCATTCAGGTAGATATCTCCGTTTTGGTTTTAGAAGCATATATTTCTCTGTATAGCCTATGGTCCCATTCACTCGGGAATATCCCAACGCAGCTCCAGGAAGAAACGTGTTTCTGACTCGCTGAATCTCAACATAGATTCAACTCTCTTAGGTGAACGAACGCACAGCAGAGCAGTTTCAATGAAACGTTTCTCCTGAGTTTTAGACGAAGTTTACTGCTGATTCGTACGCATGCCACCATTGGGCTGGAAATGCCGGTTTTGGAATTCTGCAAAGAAAGGGTTTGCAAACCGCTGAATCCACACGTGAGTTTATCTCTGTCAGTTGAATGCACACATTGACAACCATTCAGTTAGATATCTCCGTTTTGGTTTTCGAAGCAGATATTTCTCTGTAGAGCCTATGGTCCCATTCTCTCGAGAATATCCCAATGCAGCTCCTAGAAGAAACGTGTTTCTGTCTCGCTGAATCTCAACATAGATTTAACTCTCTTAGGTGAACGAAAGCACAGCAGAGCAGTTTCAAGGAAACGTTTCTCCTGAGTTTTAGACGAAGTTTACTGCTGCTTCGTACGTACCCCGGCATTGGGCTAGAAATGCCGGTTTTGGGATTCTGCACAGAAAGGGTTTGCAAACCACTGAATCGACACGTGAGTTTAACTCTGTCAGTTGAATGCACACATTGACAACCATTCAGTTAGATAGCTCCGTTTTGGTTTTAGAAGCATATATTTCTCTGTACAGCCTTTGGTCCCATACACTCGGGAATATCCCCAGGCAGCTCCAGGAAGAAACGTGTTTCTGATTCACTGAATTTCAACGTAGTTTCAACTCTCTTAGGTGAACGAACGTACAGCAGAGCAGTTTCAAGGAAACGTTTCTCCTGAGTTTTAGAAGAAGTGTACTGCTGTTGCGTAGGTATGGGGACATTGGGCTGAAAATGCCGGTTTTGGGATTCTGCACAGAAAGTATTTGCAAAGCGCTGAATCCACACATGAGTTTAACACTGTCAGTTGAATGCGACCATGGACAACCATTCAGTTAGATAGCTTCGTTTTGGTTTTAGAAACAGATATTTCTCTGTACAGCCTATGGTCCCATTCACTCGGGAATATCCCAACGGAGATCCTAGAAGCAACGTGTTTCTGACTCGCTGAATCTCAACATACATTCAACTCTCTTAGGTGAACGAACGCACAGTAGAGCAGTTTCAAGGAAACGTCTCCCGAGTTTTACATGAGGTTTACTGCTGTTTCGTACGTATGCCGGCATTGGGCTGGAAATGCCGCATTTGGGATTCTGCACAGAAAGCGTTTGCAAAGCGCTCAATCCACACATGAGTTTAACACTGTCAGTTGAATGCACCCATGGAGAACGATTCAGTTAGATAGCTCCGTTTTGGTAGTAGAAGCAGATTTTTTTCTGTACAGTCTACGGTCCCATTCAATCGGGAATATCCAAACTCAGATCCTAGAAGAAACGTGTTTCTGACTCGCTGAATCTCAAAATAGATTAAACTCTCTTAGGTGAACGAACGCACAGCAGAGCAGTTTCAAGGAAACGTTTCTCCTGAGTTTTAGACGAAGTTTACTGCTGTTTCGTACGTATGCCGGCATTGGGCTGGAAATGCCGGTTTTGGGATTCTGCACTGAAAGGGTTTGCAAACCGCTGAATCCACACGTGAGTTTATCTCTGTCAGTTGAATGCACACATTGACAACCATTCAGTTAGATAGCTCCGTTTTGGTTTTAGAAGCAGATATTTCTCTGTAGAGCCTATGGTCCCATTCTCTCGAGAATATCCCAACGCAGCTCCTAGAAGAAACGTGTTTCTGTCTCGCTGAATCTCAACATAGATTAAACTCTCTTAGGTGAACGAACGCACAGCAGAGCACTTTCAAGGAAACTTTCTCCTGAGTTTTAGACGAAGTTTACTGCTGTTTCGTACGTATGCCGGCATTGGGCTGGAAATGCCGGTTTTGGGATTCTGCACTGAAAGGGTTTGCAAACCCCTGAATCGACACGTGAGTTTAACTCTGTCACTTGAATGAACACATTGAAAACCGTTCAGTTAGACAGCTCCGTTTTGGTGTTAGAAGCAGATATTTCTCTGTACAGCCTATGATCCCATTCACTCGGGAATATCCCAACGCAGCTCCTAGAAGAAACGTGTTTCTGACTCGCTGAAACTCAACGTAGATTCAAGTCTCTTAGGTGAACTAACGCACAGCAGAGCAGTTTCAAGGAAACGTTTCTCCTGAGTTTTAGACGAAGTTTACTGCTGTTTCGTACGTATGCCGGCATTGGGCTGGAAATGCCGGTTTTGGGATTCTGCACAGAAAGCGTTTGCAAAGCGTTGAATCCACCCATGAGTTTAAGACCGTCAGTTGAATGCACCCATGGAGAATGATTCAGTTAGAAAGCTCCGTTTTGGTATTAGAAGCAGATATTTCTCTGTAAATTCTACCGTCCCATTCACTCGGGGATATCCCAACGCAGCTCCAGGAAGAAACGTGCTTCTGACTCGCTGAATCTCAACATAGATTCAACTCTCTTAGGTGAACGAACGCACAGCAGAGCAGTTTCAAGGTAACGTTTCTCCTGAGTTTTAGATGAAGTTTACTGCTGTTTCGTACGTATGCCGTCATTGGGCTGGAAATGCCGGATTTGGGATTCTGCACAGAATGCGTTTGAAAAGCGATGAATCCACACATGAGTTTAACACTGTCAGTTGAATGCACCCATGGAGAACAATTCAGTTAGATAGCTCCGTTTTCGTATTAGAAGCAGATATTTCTCTGTACAGTCTACGGTCCCATTCACTCGGGAATATCCCAACGCAGCTCCTAGAAGAAACGTGTTTCTGACTCGCTGAATCTCAACAGAGATTCAACTCTCTTAGGTGAACTAACGCACAGCAGAGCAGTTTCAAGGAAACGTTTCTCCTGAGTTTTAGACGAAGTTTACTGCTGTTTCGTACGTATGCCGGCATTGGGATGGAAATGCCGGTTTTGGGATTCTGCACAGAAAGGGTTTGCAAACCGCTGAATCCACACGTGAGTTTATCTCTGTCAGTTGAATGCACTCATTGACAACCATTCAGTTAGAAAGCTCCGTTTTGGTTTTAGAAACAGATATTTCTCTGTTGAGCCTATGGACCCATTCTCTCGAGAATATCCCAACGCAGCTCCTAGAAGAAACGTGTTTCTGTCTCGCTGAATCTCAACATAGATTAAACTCTCTTAGGTGAACGAACGCACAGCAGAGCAGTTTCAAGGAAACGTTTCTCCTGAGTTTTAGACGAAGTTTACTTCTGTTTCGTACGTATGCCGGCATTGGGCTGGAAATGCCGGTTTTGGGATTCTGCACTGAAAGGGTTTGCAAACCACTGAATCGACACGTGAGTTTAACTCTGTCAGTTGAATGAACACATTGAGAACCGTTCAGTTAGATAGCTCCGTTTTGGTTTTATAAGAATATGTTTCTCTGTACAGCCTATGGTCCCATTCACTCAGGAATATCCCAACGCAGCTCCTAGAAGAAACGTATTTCTGACTCGCTGAATCTCAACAGAGATTGAACTCTCTTAGGTGAACTAACGCAGAGCAAAGCAGTTTCAAGGAAACGTTTCTCCTGAGTTTTAGACGAAGTTTACTGCTGTTTCGTACGTATGCCAGCATTGGGATGGAAATGCCGGTTTTGGGATTCTGTACAGAAAGGGTTTGTAAACCGCTGAATCCACACGTGAGTTTAACTCTGTCAGTTGAATGCACACATTGACAACCATTCAGTTAGATAGCTACGTTTTGGTTTCAGGAGCAGATATTTCTCTGTACAGCCTATGGTCCCATTCACTCGGGAATATCCCAACGCAGATCCAGGAAGAAACGTGTTTCTGACTCACTGAATCTCAACATAGATTCAACTCTCTTAGGTGAACGAACGCACAGCAGAGAAGTTTCAAGGAAACGTTTCTCCTGAGTTTTAGACGAAGTTTACTGCTGTTTCGTACGTATGAGGGCATTGGGCTGGAAATGCCGGTTTTGAGATTCTACACAGAAAGCGTTTGCAAAGCGTTGAATCCACCCATGAGTTTAACACCGTCAGTTGAATGCACCCATGGAGAATGATTCAGTTAGAAAGCTCCGTTTTGGTATTAGAAGCAGATATTTCTCTGTACAGTCTACGATCCCATTCACTCGGGAATATCCCAACGCAGCTCCTAGAAGAAACGTGTTTCTGTCTCGCTGAATCTCAACATAGATTCAACTCTCGTAGGTGAACGAACGAACAGCAGAGCAGTTTCAAGGAAACGTTTCTCCTGAGTTTTAGACGAAGTTTACTGCTGTTTCGTACGTATGGCGGCATTGGGCTGGAAATGCCGGTTTTGGGATTCTGCACAGAAAGGGTTTGGAAACGGCTGAATCCACACGTGAGTTTATCTCTGTCAGTTGAATGCACACATTGACAACCATTCAGTTAGATAGCTTCGTTTTGGTTGTAGAAGCAGATATTTCTCTGTACAACCTATGGTCCCATTCACTCGGGAATATCCCAACGCAGATCCTAGAAGAAACGTGTTTCTGACTCGCTGAATCTCAACGTAGATTCAACTCCCTTAGGTGAACGAACGCACAGCAGAGCAGTTTCAAGGAAACGTTTCTCCTGAGTTTTAGACGAAGTTTACTGCTGTTTCGTACATATGCCGGCATTGGGCTGGAAATACCGGTTTTGGGATTCTGCACAGAAAGTGTTTGCAAACCGCTGAATACTCACGTGAGTTTAACTCCATCAGCTAAATGGACACATTGAAAACCATTCAGTTAGATATCTCCGTTTTGGTTTTAGAGGCATATATTTCTAGTTATAGCCTATGGTCCCATTCACTCGGGAATATCCCAACGCAGCTCCAGGAAGAAACGTGTTTCTGACTCGCTGAATATCAACATAGATTCAACTCTCTTAGGTGAACGAACGCACAGCAGAGCAGTTTCAAGGAAACGTTTCTCCTGAGTTTTAGACGAAGTTTACTGCTGTTTCGTACGCATGCCGCCATTGGGCTGGAAATGCCGGTTTTGGGATTCTGCACAGAAAGGGTTTGCAAACCGCTGAATCCACACGTGAGTTTAACTCTGTCAGCTGAATGCACACATTGAGAACCATTCAGTTAGATAGCTACGTTTTGGTTTCAGAAGCAGATATTTATCTGTACAGCCTATGGTCCCATTCACTCGGGAATATCCCAACGCAGATCCTAGAAGAAACGTGTTTCTGACTCGCTGAATCTCAATGTAGATTCAACTCTCTTAGGTGAACGAACGCACAGCAGAGCAGTTTCAAGGAAACCTTTCTCCTGAGTTTTAGACGAAGTTTACTGCTGTTTTGTACATATGCCGGCATTGGGCTGGAAATTCCGGTTTTGGGATTCTGCACAGAAAGTGTTTGCAAACCCCTGAATCCTCACGTGAGTTTAACTCCATCAGATAAATGGACACATTGAAAACCATTCAGTTAGATAGCTCCGTTTTGGTTTTTGAAGCATATCTTTCTCTGTATAGCCTATGGTCCCATTCACTCGGGAATATCCAAACGCAGCTCCTAGAAGAAACGTGTTTCTGTCTCGCTGAATCTCAACATAGATTCAACTCTCGTAGGTGAACGAAGGCACAGCAGAGCAGTTTCAAGGAAACGTTTCTCCTGAGTTTTAGACGAAGTTTAATGCTGTTTCGTACGTATGCCGGCATTGGGCTGGAAATTCCGGTTTTGGGATTCTGCACAGCAAGTGTTTGCAAACCACTGAATCCTCACGTGAGTTTAAATCCATCAGATAAATGGACACATTGAAAACCATTCAGGTAGATATCTCCGTTTTGGTTTTAGGAGCATATATTTCTCTGTACAGCCTATGGTCCCATTCACTCGGGAATATCCCAACGCAGCTCCAGGAAGAAACGTGTTTCTGACTCGCTGAATCTCAACATAGATTCAACTCTCTTAGGTGAACGAACGCACAGCAGAGCAGTTTCAATGAAACGTTTCTCCTGAGTTTTAGACGAAGTTTACTGCTGATTCGTACGCATGCCGCCATTGGGCTGGAAATGCCGGTTTTGGGATTCTGCAAAGAAAGGGTTTGCAAACCGCTGAATCCACACATGAGTTTAACACTGTCAGTTGAATGCACCCATGGAGAACGATTCAGTTAGATACCTCCGTTTTCGTATTAGAAGCAGATCTTTCTCTGTACAGTCTACGATCCCATTCACTCGGGAATATCCCAACGCAGCTCCTAGAAGAAACGTGTTTCTGACTCGCTGAATCTCAACATGGATTCAACTCTCTTAGGTGAACTCACGCACAGCAGAGCAGTTTCAAGGAAAGGTTTCTCCTGAGTTTTAGACGAAGTTTACTGCTGTTTCGTACGTATGCCGGCATTGGGATGGAAATGCCGGTTTTGGGATTCTGCACAGAAAGGGTATGCAAACCGCTGAATCCACACGTGAGTTTATCTCTGTCAGTTGAATGCACACATTGACAACCATTCAGTTAGATAGCTCCGTTTTGGTTTTCGAAGCAGATATTTCTCTGTAGAGCCTATGGTCCCATTCTCTCTAGAATATCCCAATGCAGCTCCTAGAAGAAACGTGTTTCTGTCTCGCTGAATCTCAACATAGATTTAACTCTCTTAGGTGAACGAAAGCACAGCAGAGCAGTTTCAAGGAAACGTTTCTCCTGAGTTTTAGACGAAGTTTACTGCTGCTTCGTACGTACCCCGGCATTGGGCTAGAAATGCCGGTTTTGGGATTCTGCACAGAAAGGGTTTGCAAACCACTGAATCGACACGTGAGTTTAACTCTGTCAGTTGAATGCACACATTGACAACCATTCAGTTAGATAGCTCCGTTTTGGTTTTAGAAGCATATATTTCTCTGTACAGCCTTTGGTCCCATACACTCGGGAATATCCCCAGGCAGCTCCAGGAAGAAACGTGTTTCTGACTCACTGAATGTCAACATAGATTCAACTCTCTTAGGTGAACGAACGCACAGCAGAGCAGTTTCAAGGAAACGTTTCTCCTGCGTTTCAGACGATGTTTACTGCTGTTTCGTACGTATGCCGGCATTGGGCTGAAAATGCCGGTTTTGGGATGCTGCACAGAAAGCATTTGAAAAGCGCTGAATCCACACATGAGTTTAACACTGTCAGTTGAATGCACCCATGGAGAACCATTCAGTTAGATAGCTCCATTTTGGTATTAGAAGCAGATATTTCTCTGTACAGCCTACGGTCCGATTCACTCGGTAATATCCTAACGCAGATCCTAGAAGAAACGTGTTTCTGATTCGCTGAATCTCAACATAGATTCAACTCTCTTAGGTGAACGAACGCACAGCAGAGCAGTTTCAAGGAAACATTTCTCCTGAGTTTATTACGAAGTTTACTGCTGTTTCGTACGTATGCCGGCATTGGGCTGGAAATGCCGGTTTTGGGATTCTGCACACAAAGGGTTTGCAAACCACTGAATCCACCCGTGAGTTTAACTCCATCAGCTAAATGGACACAATATAAACCATTCAGTTAGATAGCTCCGTTTTGGTTTTAGAAGCATATATTTCTCTGTATAGCCTATGGTCCCATTCACTCGGGAATATCCTACACAGCTCCTAGAAGAAACGTGTGTCTGAATCACTGAATTTCAACATAGTTTCAACTCTCTTAGGTGAACGAACGTACAGCAGAGCAGTTTCAAGGAAACGTTTCTCCTGAGTTTTAGAAGAAGTGTACTGCTGTTGCGTAGGTATGGGGACATTGGGCTGAAAATGCCGGTTTTGGGATTCTGCACAGAAAGTATTTGCAAAGCGCTGAATCCACACATGAGTTTAACACTGTCAGTTGAATGCGACCATGGACAACCATTCAGTTAGATAGCTTCGTTTTGGTTTTAGAAACAGATATTTCTCTGTACAGCCTATGGTCCCATTCACTCGGGAATATCCCAACGCAGATCCTAGAAGCAACGTGTTTCTGACTCGCTGAATCTCAACATAGATTCAACTCTCTTAGGTGAACGAACGCACAGTAGAGCAGTTTCAATGAAACGTTTCCCGAGTTTTACATGAGGTTTACTGCTGTTTCGTACGTATGCCGGCATTGGGCTGGAAATGCCGGATTTGGGATTCTGCACAGAAAGCGTTTGCAAACCGCTGAATCCACACATGAGTTTAACACTGTCAGTTGAATGCACCCATGGAGAACGATTCAGTTAGATAGCTCCGTTTTCGTATTAGAAGCAGATCTTTCTCTGTACAGTCTACGATCCCATTCACTCGGGAATATCCCAATGCAGCTCCTAGAAGAAACGTGTTTGTGACTCGCTGAATCTCAACATAGATTCAACTCTCTTAGGTGAACTGACGCACAGCAGAGCAGTTCCAAGGAAACGTTTCTCCTGAGTTTTAGACGAAGTTTACTGCTGTTTCGTACGAATGCCGGCATTGGGTTGGAAATACCGGTTTTGGGATTCTGCACAGAAAGGGTTTGGAAACGACTGAATCCGCACGTGAGTTTATCTCTGTCAGTTGAATGCACACATTGACAACCATTCAGTTAGATAGTTTCGTTTTGGTTTTTGAAGCAGATATGTCTCTGTACAGCCTATTGTCTCATTCACACGGGAATATCCCAACGCAGATCCTACAAGAAACGTGTTTCTGACTCGCTGAATCTCAACATAGATTCAACTCTCTTAGGTGAACGAACGCACAGCAGAGCAGTTTCAAGGAAACATTTCTCCTGAGTTTTTGACGAAGTTTACTGCTGTTTCGTACGTATGCCGGCATTGGGCTGGAAATGCCGGTTTCGGGATTCTGCAGAGAAGGGGTTTGCAAACCGCTGAAACCACACATGAGTTTAACACTGTCAGTTGAATGCACCCATGGAGAACGATTCAGTTAGATAGCTCCGTTTTGGTATTAGAAGCAGATTTTTCTCTGTACAGTCTACGGTCCCATTCAATCGGGAATATCCAAACTCAGATCCTAGAAGAAACGTGTTTCTGACTCGCTGAATCTCAAAATAGATTCAACTCTCTTAGGTGAACGAACGAACAGCAGAGCAGCTTCAAGGAAACGTTTCTCCTGAGTTTTAGACGAAGCTTACTGCTGTTTCGTACGTATGCCGGCATTGGGCTGGAAATGCCGGATTTGGGATTCTGCACAGAAAGCATTTGCAAACCGCTGAATCCACACGTGAGTTTAACTCTGTCAGTTGAATGCACACATTGACAACCATTCAGTTAGATAGCTACGTTTTGGTTTCAGAAGCAGATATTTCTCTGTACAGCCTATTGTCCCATTCACTCGGGAATATCCCAACGCAGATCCTTGAAGAAACGTGTTTCTCATTCGCTGAATCTCAAGGTAGATTCAACTCTCTTAGGTGAAAGAACGCACAGCAGAGCAGTTTCAAGGAAAAGTTTCTCTTGAGTTTCAGACGAAGTTTACTGTTGTTTCGTATGTATGCCGGCATTTGGCTGGAAATGCCGGTTTCGGGATTCTGCACAGAAAGGGTTTGCAAGCCGCTGAATCCACACGTGAGTTTAACTCCATCAGCAGAATGGACTCATTGAAAACCATGCAGTTAGATAGCTCCGTTTTGGATTTAGAACCATATATTTCTCTGTACAGCCTATGGTCCCATTCACTCGGGAATATCCCAACGCAGATCCAGGAAGAAACGTGTTTCTGACTCACTGAATCTCAACATAGATTCAACTCTCTTAGGTGAACGAACGCACAGCAGAGCAGTTTAAAGACAACGTTTCTCCTGATTTTTAGACGAAGTTTTCTGCTGTTTCGTACGTATGCCGGCATTGGGCTGGAAATGCCGGTTTTGAGATTCTACACAGAAAGCGTTTGCAAAGCGCTGAATCCACCCATGAGTTTAACACTGTCAGTTGAATGCACCCATGGAGAATGATTCATTTAGATAGCTCCGTTTTGGTTTTAGAAGCATATATTTCTCTGTACAGCCTATGGTCCCATTCACTCGGGAATATCCCAACGCAGCTCCTAGAAGAAACGTGTTTCTCACTTGCTGAATCTCAACATAGATTCAACTCTCTTAGGTGAAGGAACGGACAGCAGAGCAGTTTCAAGTAAACGTTTCTCCTGAGATTTAGACGAAGTTTACTGCTGTTTCGTATGTATGGCGGCATTGGGCTGGAAATGCCGGTTTTGGGATTCTGCACAGAAAGGATTTGCAAAGCGCTGAATCCACACATGAGTTTAACACTGTCAGTTGAATGCGCCCATGGACAACCATTCAGTTAGATAGCTCCGTTTTGGTTTTAGAAGAAGATATTTCTCTGTACAGCCTATTGTCCCATTCACTCGGGAATATCCCAATGCAGCTCCTAGAAGAAACGTGTTTCTGACTTTCTGAATCTCAATGTAGATTCAACTCTCTTAGGTGAACGAACGCACAGCAGAGCAGTTACAAGGAAGCGTTTCTCCTGAGTTTCAAATGAAGTTTACTGCTGTTTCGTATGTATGCCGGCATTTGGCTGGAATTGCCGGTTTCGGGATTCTGCACACAAAGGGTTTGCAAACCACTGAATCCACACGTGAGTTTAACTCTGTCAGTTGAATGCACACATTGACAACCATTCAGTTAGATAGCTCCGTTTTGGTTTTAGAAGCAGCTATTTCTCTGTACAGCCTATGGTCCCATTCACTCGGGAATACCCCAACGCAGCTCCAGGAAGAAACGTGTTTCTGACTCGCTGAATCTCAACATAGATCCAACTCTCTTAGGTGAACGAACGCACAGCAGAGCAATTTCCAGGAAACGTTTCTCTTGAGTTTTAGGAGAAGTTTACCGCTGTTTCGTACGTATGCTGGCATTGTCCTCGAAATGCCGGTTTTGGGATTCTGCACAGAAAGCGTTCGCAAAGCGCTGAATCCACACATGAGTTTAACACTGTCAGTTGAATTCGCCCATAGACAACGATTCAGTTACAAAGCTCCGTTTTGGTTTTAGAAGCAGATATTTCTCTGTGCAGCCTATGGTCCCATTCACTCGGGAATATCCCAATGCAGATCCTAGCAGAAACGTGTTTCTGACTCGCTGAATCTCAACATAGATTCAACTCCCTTAGGTGAACGAACACACAGCAGAGCAGATTCAAGGAAACGTTTCTCCATAGTTTTCGACGAAGTTTACTGCTTTTCGTACGTATGCCGGCATTTGGCTGTAAAGGCCGGTTTTGGGATTCTGCACAGAACGGGTTTGCAAACCGCTGAATCCACACGTGAGTTTAACTCAGTCAGTTGAATGCACCCATGGACAACCATTCAGTTACATAGCTCCGTTTTGGTTTTAGAAGCAGATATTTCTCTGTACAGCCTATGGTCCCATTCACTCGGGAATATCCCAACGCAGATCCTAGAAGAAACGTGTTTCTGACTCGCTGAATCTCAACATAGATTCAACTCTCTTAGGTGAATGAACGCACAGCAGAGCAGTTTAAAGAAAACGTTTCTCCTAAGTTTTAGACGAAGTTTACTGCTGTTTCGTACGTATGCCGGCATTGGTCTGGAAATGCCGGTTTTGGGATTCTGCACAGAAAGCATTTGCAAAGCGCTGAATCCACACATGAGTTTAACACTGTCAGTTGAATGTGCCCATGGACAACCATTCAGTAAGATAGCTCCGTTTTGGTTTTAGAAGCAGATATATTTCTGTACAGACTATGGTCCCATTCAGTCGGGAATATCCCAACGCAGATCCTGGAAGAAACGTGTTTCTGACTCGCTGAATCTCAACATAGATTCAACTCTCTTAGGTGAATGAACGCACAGCAGAGCAGTTTCAAGGAAACGTTTCTCCTGAGTTTTAGATGAAGTTTACTGCTGTTTCGTATGTATGCCGGCATTGGGCTGGAAATACCGGCTTAGGGATTCTGCACGAAAGCATTTGCAAAGCGCTGAATCCACACATGAGTTTAACACTGTCAGTTAAATTCGCCCATGGACAACCATTCAGTTAGATAGCTCCGTTTTGGTTTTAGAAGCAGATATTTCTCTGTACAGCCTATTGTCCCATTCACTCGGGAATACCCCAATGCAGCTCCTATAAGAAACGTGTTTCTGACTCCCTGAATCTCAACATAGATTCAACTCTCTTAGGTGAACGAACGCACAGCATAGCAGTTTCTAGGAAACATTTCTCCTGAGTTTCAAATGAAGTTTACTGCTGTTTCGTAAGTATGCCGGCATTTGGCTGTAAATGCCTGTTTCGGGATTCTGCACAGAAAGGGTTTGCAAACCGCGGAATGCACGCGTGAGGTTAACTCTGTCAGTTGAATGCACACATTGACAACCATTCAGTTAGATAGCTCCGTTTTGGTTTTAGAAGCAGATATTTTTCTGTACAGCCTATGGTCCCATTCACTCGGGAATATCCCAACGCAGCTCCAGGACGAAACGTGTTTCTGACTCGCTGAATCTCAACATAGATTCAACTCTCTTAGGTGAACGAACGCACAGCAGAGCAGTTTCCAGGAAACATTTCTCCTGAGTTTTAGACGAAGTTTACTGCTGCTTCGTACGAATGCCGGCATTGGGCTGGAAATGCCGGTATTGGGTTTGTGCACAGAAAGCGTTTCCAAAGCACTGAATCCACACATGAGTTTAACACTGTCATTTGAATGCACCCATGGACAACCATTCAGTTAGATAGCTCCGTTTTTGTTTTAGAAGCAGATATTTCTCTGTGCAGCCTATGGTCCCATTCACTCGGGAATATCCCAATGCAGAACCTAGCAGAAACGTGTTTCTGACTCGCTGAATCTCAACATAGATTCAACTCTCTTAGGTGAACGAACGCACAGCAGAGCAGATTCAAGGAAACGTTTCTCCTGAGTTTTCGACGAAGTCTACTGCTGTTTCGTACGTATGCCGGCATTGGTCTGGAAATGCCGGTTTTGGGATTCTGCACAGAAAGCATTTGAAAAGCGCTGAATCCACAAATGAGTTTAACACTGTCAGTTGAATGGGCCCATGGACAACCATTCAGTGAGATAGCTCCGTTTTGGTTTTAAAAGCAGATATATTTCTGTACAGCCTATGGTCCCATTCACTCCGGAATATCCCAACGCAGATACTAGAAGAAACGTGTTTCTCACTCGCTGAATCTCAACATAGATTCAACTCTCTTAGGTGAACGAACGCACAGCAGAGCAGTTTCAAGGAAACTTTTCTCCTGAGTTTTAGACGAAGTTTACTCCTGTTTCGTATGTATGCCGGCATTGGGCTGGAAATGCCGGCTTTGGGATTCTGCACAGAAAGCATTTGCAAAGCGGTGAATCCACACATGAGTTTAAAACTGTCAGTTGAATGCGCCCATGGAAAACCATTCAGTTAGATAGCTCCGTTTTGGGTTTAGAAGCAGATATTTCTCTGTATAGACTATGGTCCCATTCAATCGGGAATATCCCAACGCAGCTCCAGGAAGAAATGTGTTTCTGACTCACTGAATCTCAACATAGATTCAACACTGTTTGGTGAAGGAACGCACAGCAGAGTACTTTCTAGGAAACGTTTCTCCTAAGTTTTAGAAGAAGTTTGCCGCTGTTTGAAACGTATGCCGGCATTGGGCTCGAAATGCCGGTTTTGGGATTCTGCACAGAAAGCGTTTGCAAAGTGCTGAATCCACACATCCGTTTAGCACTGTCAGTTGAATGCGACCATGGAGAACCATTCAGTTTCACAGCTCCGTTTTGGTTTTAGAAGCAGATATTTCTCTGTGCAGCCTATGGTCCCATTCACTCGGGAATATCCCAATGCAGATCCTAGCAGAAACGTGTTTCTGACTCGCTGAATCTCAACATAGATTCAACTCTCCTAGGTGAACGAACGCACAGCAGAGCTGTTTCAAGGAAACGTTTCTCCTGAGTTTTAGACGAAGTTAACTGCTGTTTCGTACGTATGCCGGCATTGGGCTGGAAATGCTGGTTTTACGATTGTGCACAGAAAGCGTTTCCAAAGGGCTGAATCCACACATGAGTTTAACACTTTCAGTTGAATGCGCCCATGGACAACCATTCAGTTAGATAGCTCCGTTTTGGTTTTAGAAGCAGCTATTTCTCTGTACAGCCTATGGTCCCATTCACTCGGGAATATCCCAACGCAGATCCTAGAAGAAACGTGTTTCTGACTCGCTGAATCTCAACATAGATTCAACTCTCGTAGGTGAACGAATGCACAGTAGAGCAGTTTCAAGGAAACGTCTCTCCTGAGTTTTGGACGAAGTTTACTGCTGTTTCGTACGTATGCCGGCATTTGGCTGGAAATCCCGGTTTTGGGATTCTGCACAGAAAGGGTTTGCAAGCCGGTGAATCCACACGTGAGTTTAACTCTGTCAGTTGAATGCACACATTGACAACCATTCAGTTAGATAGCTCCGTTTTGGTTTTAGAAGCAGATATTTCTCTGTACAGACTATAGTCCCATTCACTCGGGAATATCCCAACGCAGCTCCTAGAAGAAACGTGTTTCTGACTCGCTGAATCTCAACGTAGATTCAACTCTCTTAGGTGAACAAACGCACAGCAGACCAGTTTCAAGGAAACTTTTCTCCTGAATTTTAGACGAAGTTTACTGCTGTTTCGTATGTATGCCGGCATTGGGCTGGACATGCCGGTTTTCGGATTCTGCAGAGAAAGGTTTTGCAAACCGCTGAATCCACACGTGAGTTTACCTCCATCAGCTGAATGGACACAATGAAAACCATTCAGTTAGACAGCTCCGTTTTTGTTTTAGAAGCACATATTTCTCTGTACAGCCTATGGTTTCATTCACTCGGGAATATCCCAACGCAGATCCTAGAAGATATGTGTTTCTGCCTCGCTGAATCTCAACATAGATTCAACTCTCTTAGGTGAACGAAGGCACAGCAGAGCAGTTTCAAGGAAAGGTTTCTCCTGAGTTTTAGAAGAAGTTTACTGCTGTTTCGTACGTATGCCGGCATTGGGCTGGAAATTCCGGTTTTGGGATTGTGGACAGAAAGCGTTTCCAAAGCACTGAATCCACACATGAGTTTATCACTGTCAGTTGAATGTGCCCATGGACAACCATTCAGTTACATAGCTCTGTTTTGGTTTTAGAAGCAGATATTCCTCTGTACAGCCTATGGTCCCATTCACTCGGGAATATCCCAACGCAGATCCTAGAAGAAACGTGTTTCTGACTCGCTGAATCTCAACATAGATTCAACTCTCGTAGGTGAACGAACGCACAGTAGAGCAGTTTCAAGGAAACGTCTCTCCTGAGTTTTAGACGAAGTTTACTGCTGTTTCGTACATATGTCGGCATTAAGCTGGAAATGCCGGGTTTGGGATTCTGCACGAAAGCATTTGCAAAGCGCTGAATCCACACATGAGTTTAACACTGTCAGTTGAATGCGCCCATGGACAACCATTCAGTTAGATAGCTCCGTTTTGGTTTTAGAAGCAGATATTTCTCTATTCAGACTATGGTCCCATTCACTCGGGAATATCCCAACGCAGATCCTAGAAGAAACGTGTTTCTGACTCGCTGAATCTCAATGTAGATTCAACTCTCTTTGGTGAACGAACGCACAGCAGAGCAGTTTCAAGGAAACCTTTCCCCTGAGTTTCAGATGAAGTTTACTGCTGTTTCATACGTATGCCGGCATTTGGCTGGAAATGCCGGTTTTGGGATTCTGCACACAAAGGGTTTGCAAACCACTGAATCCACACGTGAGTTTAACTCGGTCAGTTGAATGCACCCATTGACAACCATTCAGTTAGATAGCTCCGTTTTGGTTTTAGAAGCAGATATTTCTCTGTACAGCCTATGGTCCCATACACTCGGGAATACCCCAACTCAGCTCCAGGAAGAAACGTGTTTCTGACTCGCTGAATCTCAACATAGATTCAACTCTCTTAGGTGAACGAACGCACAGCAGAGCAGTTTCAAGGAAACGTTTCTCCTGAGTTTTAGAAGAAGTTTACTGCTGTTTCATACGTATGCCGGCATTGGGCTGGAAATGCCGGTTTTGGGATTGTGCACAGAAAGCGTTTCCAAAGCACTGAATCCACACATGAGTTTAACACTCTCAGTTGAATGCGCCCATAGACAACCATTCAGTTACATAGCTCCGTTTTGGTTTTAGAAGCAGATATTTCTCTGTACAGACTAGGGTCCCATTCACTCGGGAATATCCCAACGCAGATCCTAGAAGAAACGTGTTTCTGACTCGCTGAATCTCAACGTAGATTCAACTCTCTTAGGTGAACGAACGGACAGCAGAGCAGTTTCAAGGAAACGTTTCTCCTGAGTTTCAGCTGAAGTTTACTGCAGTTTCGTACGTATGCCGGCATTTGGCTGTAAATGCCCATTTCGGGATTCTGCACAGAAAGGGTTTGCAAACCGCTGAATCCACGCGTGAGTTTAACTGTGTCAGTTGAATGCACCCATTGACAACCATTCAGTTAGATAGCTCCGTTTTGGTTTTAGAAGCAGATATTTCTCTGTAGAGCCTATGTTCCCATTCACTCGGGAATACCCCAACGCAGCTCCAGGACGAAACGTGTTTCTGACTCGCTGAATATCAACATAGATTCAACTCTCTTAGGTGAACGAACGCACAGCAGAGCAGTTTCCAGGAAACGTTTCTCCTGAGTTTTAGACGAAGTTTACTGCTGTTTCGTACGTATGCCGGCATTGGGCTGGAAATGCCGGTTTTGGGGTTGTGCACAGAAAGCGTTTCCAAAGCACTGAATACATACATGAGTTTAACACTGTCATTTAAATGCACACATGGACAACCATTCAGTTAGATAGCTCCGTTTTGGTTTTAGAAGCAGCTATTTCTCTGTACAGCCTATGGTCCCATTCACTCGGGAATACCCCAACGCAGCTCCAGGAAGAAACGTGTTTCTGACTCGCTGAATCTCAACATAGATCCAACTCTCTTAGGTGAACGAACGCACAGCAGAGCAATTTCCAGGAAACGTTTCTCCTGAGTTTTAGAAGAAGTTAACTGCTGTTTCGTACGTATGCTGGCATTGGACTCGAAATGCCGGTTTTGGGATTCTGCACAGAAAGCGTTTGCAAAGCGCTGAATCCACACATGAGTTTAACACTGTCAGTTGAATTCGCGCATAGACAACCATTCAGTTACATAGCTCCGTTTTGGTTTTAGAAGCAGATATTTCTCTGTGCAGCCTATGGTCCCATTCACTCGGAAATATCCCAATGCAGATCCTAGCAGAAACGTGTTTCTGACTCGCTGAATCTCAACATAGATTCAACTCTCTTAGGTGAACGAACACACAGCAGAGCAGATTCAAGGAAACGTTTCTCCTGAGTTTTCGACGAAGTTTACTTCTTTTCGTACGTATGCCGGCATTTGGCTGTAAAGGCCGGTTTTGGGATTCTGCACAGAACGGGTTTGCAAACCGCTGAAACCACACGTGAGTTTAACTCTGTCAGTTGAATGCACCCATGGACAACCATTCAGTTACATAGCTCCGTTTTGGTTTTAGAAGCAGATATTTCTCTGTACAGCCTATGGTCCCATTCACTCGGGAATATCCCAACGCAGATCCTAGAAGAAACGTGTTTCTGACTCGCTGAATGTCAACATAGATTCAACTCTCTTAGGTGAATGAACGCACAGCAGAGCAGTTTAAAGAAAACGTTTCTCCTGAGTTTTAGACGAAGTTTACTACTGTTTCGTACATATGCCGGCATTGGTCTGGAAATGCCGGTTTTGGGATTCTGCACAGAAAGCATTTGCAAAGCGCTGAATCCACACATGGGTTTAACACTGTCAGTTGAATGTGCCCATGGACAACCATTCAGTAAGAAAGCTCCGTTTTGGTTTTAGAAGCAGATATATTTCTGTACAACCTATGGTCCCATTCAGTCGGGAATATCCCAACGCAGATCCTGGAAGAAATGTGTTTCTGACTTGCTGAATCTCAACATAGATTCAACTCTCTTAGGTGAACGAAAGCACAGCAGAGCAGTTTCAAGGAAACGTTTCTCCTGAGTTTTAGACGAAGTTTACTGCTGTTTCGTATGTATGCCGGCATTGGGCTGGAAATAACGGCTTAGGGATTCTGCACAGAAAGCATTTGCAAAGCGCTGAATCCACACATGAGTTTAACACTGTCAGTTAAATTCGCCCATGGACAACCATTCAGTTAGATAGCTCCGTTTTGGTTTTAGAAGCAGATATTTCTCTGTACAGCCTATTTTCTTATTCACTCGGGAATACCCCAATGCAGCTCCTAGAAGAAACGTGTTTCTGACTCGCTGAATCTCAATGTAGATTCAACTCTCTTAGGTGAACGAACGAACAGCAGAGCAGTTTCAAGGAAACATTTCTCCTGAGTTTCAGATGAAGTTTACTGCTGTTTCGTACATATGCCGGCATTTGGCTGTAAATGCCTGTTTCGGGATTCTGCACAGAATGGGTTTGCAAACCGCTGAATCCACACGTGAGGTTAACTCTGTCAGTTGAATGCACCCATTGACAACCATTCAGTTAGATAGCTCCGTTTTGGTTTTAGAAGCAGCTATTTCTCTGTACAGACTATGTTCCCATTCACTCGGGAATAGCCCAACGCAGCTCCAGGACGAAACGTGTTTCTGACTCGCTGAATCTCAACATAGATTCAACTCTCTTAGGTGAACGAATGCACAGCACAGCAGTTTCCAGGAAACATTTCTCCTGAGTTTTAGACGAAATTTACTGCTGCTTCGTACGTATGCCGGCATTGGGCTGGAAATGCCGGTTTTGGGGTTGTGCACAGAAAGCGTTTCCAAAGCACTGAATCCACACATGAGTTTAACACTGTCATTTGAATGCACCCATGGACAACCATTCAGTTAGATAGCTCCGTTTTTGTTTTAGAAGCAGATATTTCTCTGTGCAGCCTATGGTCCCATTCACTCGGGAATATCCCAATGCAGATCCTAGCAGAAACGTGTTTCTGACTCGCTGAATCTCAACATAGATTCAACTCTCTTAGGTGAACGAACGCACAGCAGAGCAGATTCAAGGAAACGTTTCTCCTGAGTTTTAGACGAAGTTTTCTGTTGTTTTGTACGTATGCCGGCTTTGGGATAGAAATGCTGATTTGGGGATTCTGCACAGAAAGCGTTTGCAAAGCGCTGAATCCACACATGAGTTTAACACTGTCAGTTGAATGCGCCCATGGACAACCATTCAGTTAGATAGCTCCGTTTTTGTTTTAGAAGCAGATATTTCTCTGTGCAGCCTATGGTCCCATTCACTCGGGAATATCCCAATGCAGATCCTAGCAGAAACGTGTTTCTGACTCGCTGAATCTCAACATAGATTCAACTCTCTTAGGTGAACGAACGCACAGCAGAGCAGTTTCAAGGAAACGTTTCTCCTGAGTTTTAGAAGAAGTTTACTGCTGTTTCGTACGTATGCTGGCATTGGGCTCGAAATCCCGGTTTTGGGATTCTGCACAGAAAGCGTTTGCAAAGCGCTGAATCCACACATGAGTTTAACTCTGTCAGTTGAATTCGCCCATGGAGAACCATTCAGTTACATAGCTCCGTTTTGGTTTTAGAAGCAGATATTTCTCTGTGCAGCCTATGGTCTCATTCACTCGGGAATATCCCAATGCAGATCCTAGCAGAAACGTGTTTCTGACTCGCTGAATCTCAACATAGATTCAACTCTCTTAGGTGAACGAGTGCACAGCAGAGCAGATTCAAGGAAACGTTTCTCCTGAGTTTTCGACGAAGTTTACTGCTGTTTCGTACGTATGCCGGCATTTGTCTGGAAATGCCGGTTTTGGGATTCTGCACAGAAACCATTTGAAAAGCGCTGAATCCACACATGAGTTTAACACTGTCAGTTGAATGTGCCCATGGACAGCCATTCAGTTAGATAGCTCCGTTTTGGTTTTAGAAGCAGATATATTTCTGCACAGCCTATGGTCCCATTCACTCGGGAATATCCCAACGCAGATCCTAGAAGAAACGTGTTTCTCACTCGCTGAATCTCAACATAGATTCAACTCTCTTATGTGAACGAACGCACAGCAGAGCAGTTTCAAGGAAACGTTTCTCCTGAGTTTTAGACGAAGTTTACTGCTGTTTTGTATGTATGCCGGCATTGGGCTGGAAATGCCGGCTTTGGGATTCTGCACAGAAAGCATTTTCAAAGCGCTGAATCCACACATGAGTTTAACACTGTCAGTTGAATGCGCCCATGGAAAACCATTCAGTTAGATAGCTCCGTTTTGGGTTTAGAAGCAGATATTTCTCTGTATAGACTATGGTCCCATTCAATCGGGAATATCCCAACGCAGCTCCAGGAAGAAATGTGTTTCTGACTCACTGATTCTCAACATAGATTCAACACTCTTAGGTGAAGGAACGCACAGCACAGTAGTTTCTAGGAAACGTTTCTCCTAAGTTTTAGAAGAAGTTTACGGCTGTTTGAAACGTATGCCGGCATTGGGCTCGAAATGCCGGTTTTGGGATTCTGCACAGAAAGCGTTTGCAAAGCGCTGAATCCACACATCCGTTTAGCACTGTCAGGTGAATGCGACCATGGAGAACCATTCAGTTTCATAGCTCCGTTTTGGTTTTAGAAGCAGATATTTCTCTGTACAGCCTATGGTCCCATTCACTCGGGAATATCCCAACGCAGATCCTAGAAGAAACGTGTTTCTGACTCGCTGAATCTCAACATAGATTCAACTCTCTTAGGTGAACGAACGCACAGCAGAGCAGTTTCAAGGAAACGTTTCTCCTGAGTTTTAGAGGAAGTTTACTGCTGTTTTGTATGTATGCCGGCATTGGGCTGGAAATGCCGGCTTTGGGATTCTGCACAGAAAGCATTTTCAAAGCGCTGAATCCACACATGAGTTTAACACTGTCAGTTGAATGCGCCCATGGAAAACCATTCAGTTAGATAGCACCGTTTTGGGTTTAGAAGCAGATATTTCTCTGTATAGACTATGGTCCCATTCAATCGGGAATATCCCAACGCAGCTCCAGGAAGAAATGTGTTTCTGACTCACTGATTCTCAACATAGATTCAACACTCTTAGGTGAAGGAACGCACAGCACAGTAGTTTCTAGGAAACGTTTCTCCTAAGTTTTAGAAGAAGTTTACGGCTGTTTGAAACGTATGCCGGCATTGGGCTCGAAATGCCGGTTTTGGGATTCTGCACAGAAAGCGTTTGCAAAGCGCTGAATCCACACATCGGTTTAGCACTGTCAGGTGAATGCGACCATGGAGAACGATTCAGTTTCATAGCTCCGTTTTGGTTTTAGAAGCAGATATTTCTCTGTACAGCCTATGGTCCCATTCACTTGGGAATATCCCAACGCAGATCCTAGAAGAAACGTGTTTCTGACTCGCTGAATCTCAACCTTGATTCAACTCTCTTAGGTGAACGAAGGCACAGCAGAGCAAATTCCAGGAAACGTTTCTCCTGAGTTTTAGACGAAGTTTAATGCTGTTTCGTACGTATGCCGACATAGGTCTGGAAATGCCGGTTTTGGGATTCTGCACAGAAAGCATTTGCAAAGCGCTGAATCCACACATGAGTTTAACACTTTCAGTTGAATGTGCCCATGGACAACCATTCAGTTAGATAGCTCCGTTTTGGTTTTAGAAGCAGATATATTTCTGTACAGCCTATGGTCCCATTCACTCGGGAATATCCCAACGCAGATCCTAGAAGAAACGTGTTTCTCACTCGCTGAATCTCAACATAGATTCAACTCTCTTAGGTGAACGAACGCACAGCAGAGCAGTTTCAAGGAAACGTTTCTCCTGAGTTTTAGACGAAGTTTACTGCTGTTTCGTATGTATGCCGGCATTGGGCTGGAAATGCCGGCTTTGGGATTCTGCACAGAAAGCATTTGGAAAGCGGTGAATCCACACATGAGTTTAACACTGTCAGTTGAATGCGCCCATGGAAAACCATTCAGTTAGATAGCTCCGTTTTGGGTTTAGAAGCAGATATTTCTCTGTATAGACTGTGATCCCATTCAATCGGGAATATCCCAACGCAGACCCAGGAAGAAATGTGTTTCTGACTAACTGAATCTCAACATAGAGTCAACACTCTTAGGTGAAGGAACGCACAGCAGAGTAGTTTCTAGGAAACGTTTCTCCTAAGTTTTAGAAGAAGTTTACGGCTGTTTGAAACGTATGCCGGCATTGGGCTCGAAATGCCGGTTTTGGGATTCTGCACAGAAAGCGTTTGCAAAGCGCTGAATCCACACAAGTGTTTAGCACTGTCAGTTGAATGCGACCATGGAGAACCATTCAGTTTCATAGCTCCGTTTTGGTTTTAGAAGCAGATATTTCTCTGTACAGCCTATGGTCCCATTCACTTGGGAATATCCCAACGCAGATCCTAGAAGAAACGTGTTTCTGACTCGCTGAATCTCAACATAGATTCAACTCTCTTAGGTGAACGAATGCACCGCAGAGCAGTTTCAAGGAAACGTTTCTCCTGAGTTTTAGACGAAGTTTTCTGCTGTTTCGTACGTATGCCGGCATTGGGCTAGAAATGCTGGTTTGGGAATTCTGCACAGAATGCGTTTGCAAAGCGCTGATTACACACATGAGTTTAACACTGTCAGTTGAATGCGCCCATGGACAACCATTCAGTTAGATATCTGCGTTTTGGTTTTAGAAGCAGATATTTCTCTGTACAGCCTATTGTCCCATTCACTCGGGAATATCCCAATGCAGCTCCTAGAAGAAACGTGTTTCTGACTCGCTGAATCTCAATGTAGATTCAACTCTCTTAGGTGAACGAACGCACAGCAGAGCAGTTTCAAGGAAACGTTTCTCCTGAGTTTCAGCTGAAGTTTACTGCTGTTTCGTACGTATGCCGGCATTTGGCTGTAAATGCCCATTTCGGGATTCTGCACAGAAAGGGTTTGCAAACCGGTGAATCCACACGTGAGTTTAACTCTGTCAGTTGAAGGCACCCATTGACAACCATTCAGTTAGATAGCTCCGTTTTGGTTTTAGAAGCAGCTATTTCTCTGTACAGCCTATGTTCCCATTCACTCGGGAATACCACAACGCAGCTCCAGGATGAAACGTGTTTCTGACTCGCTGAATCTCAACATAGATTCAACTCTCTTAGGTGAACGAACGCACAGCAGAGCAGTTTCCAGGAAACGTTTCTCCTGAGTTTTAGACGAAGTTTACTGCTGTTTCGTACGTATGCCGGCATTGGGCTGGAAATGCCGGTTTTGGGGTTGTGCACAGAAAGCATTTCCAAAGCACTGAATCCGCACATGAGTTTAAAACTGTCATTTGAATGCACCCATGGACAACCATTCAGTTACATAGCTCCGTTTTGGTTTTAGAAGCAGATATTTCTCTGTGCAGACTGTGGTCCCATTCACTCGGGAATATCCCAATGCAGCTCCTAGAAGAAACGTGTTTCTGACTCGCTGAATCTCAACGTAGATTCAACTCTCTTAGGTGAACAAACGCACAGAAGACCAGTTTCAAGGAAACTTTTCTTCTGAATTTTAGACGAAGTTTACTGCTGTTTCGTATGTATGCCGGCATTGGGCTGGAAATGCCGGTTTTGGGATTCTGCAGAGAAAGGGTTTGCAAACCGCTGAATCCACACGTGAGTTTACCTCCATCAGCTGAATGGACACATTGAAAACCATTCAGTTAGATAGCTGCGTTTTTGTTTTAGAAGCACGTATTTCTCTGTACAGCCTATGGTCCCATTCACTCGGGAATATCCCAACGCAGATCCTAGAAGATACGTGTTTCTGCCTCGCGGAATCTCAACATAGATTCAACTCTCTTAGGTGAACGAAGGCACAGCAGAGCAAATTCCAGGAAACGTTTCTCCTGAGTTTTAGACGAAGTTTAATGCTGTTTCGTACGTATGCCGGCATTGGGCTGGAAATGCCGGTTTTGGGATTGTGCACAGAAAGCGTATCCAAACCACTGAATCCACACATGAGTTTAACACTGTCATTTGAATGCGCCCATGGACAACCATTCAGTTACATAGCTCCGTTTTGGTTTTGGAAGCTGATATTTCTCTGTACAGCCTATGGTCCCATTCACTCGGGAATATCCCAACGCAGATCCTAGAAGAAACCTGTTTCAGACGTGCTGAATCTCAACATAGAATGAACTCTCTTAGGTGAACGAACGCACCGCAGAGCAGTTTCAAGGAAACGTTTCTCCTGAGTTTTAGAAGAAGTTTACTGCTCTTTCGTACGTATGCCGGCATTGGGCTAGAAATGCTGGTTTGGGGATTCTGCACAGAAAGCCTTTGCAAAGCGCTGAATCCACACATGAGTTTAACACTGTCAGTTGAATGCGCCCATGGGCAACCATTCAGCTAGATAGCTCCGTTTTGGTTTTAGAAGCAGATATTTCTCTGTACAGCCTATTGTCCCATTCACTCGGGAATACCCCAGTGCAGCTCCTAGAAGAAACGTGTTTCTGACTCGCTGAATCTCAATGTAGATTCAACTCCCTTAGGTGAACGAACACACAGCAGAGCAGTTTCAAGGAAACATTTCTCCTGAGTTTCAGATGAAGTTTACCGCTGTTTCGTACGTATGCCGTCATTTGGCTGTAAATGCCCGTTTCGGGATTCTGCACAGAATGGGTTTGCAAACCGTTGAATCCACATGTGAGTTTACCTCTGTCAGTTGAATGCACACATTGACAACCATTCAATTAGATAGCTCCGTTTTGGTTTTAGAAGCAGATATTTCTCTGTACAGCCTATGGTCCCATTCACTCGGGAATACCCAACGCAGCTCCAGGAAGAAACGTGTTTCTGACTCGCTGAACCTCAACGTAGACTCAACTCTCTTAGGTGAACAAACGCACAGCAGAGCAGTTTCAAGGAAACGTTTCTCCTGAATTTTAGACGAAGTTTACTGCTGTTTCGTATGTATGCCGGCATTGGGCTGGAAATGCCGGTTTTGGGATTCTGCACAGAAAGGGTTTGCAAACCGCTGAATCCACACGTGAGTTTAACTCCATCAGCTGAATGGACACATTGAAAACCATTCAGTTAGATAGCTCCGTTTTTGTTTTAGAAGCACATACTTCTCTGTACAGCCTATGGTCCCATTCACTCGGGAATATCCCAACGCAGATCCTAGAAGAAACGTGTTTTTGCCTCGCTGAATCTCAACATAGATTCAACTCTCTTAGGTGAACGAAGGCACAGCAGAGCAGTTTCAAGGAAACGCTTCTCCTGAGTTTTAGGCGAAGATTACTGCTGTTTCGTATGTATGGCGGCATTGTGCTGTAAATGCCGGTTTTGGGATTCTGCACAGAAAGCATTTGCAAAGCGCTGAATCCACACATGAGTTTAACACTGTCAGTTGAATGTGCCTATGGACAACCATTCAGTTAGATAGCTCCGTTTTGGTTTTAGAAGCATATATATTTCTATACAGCCTATGGTCCATTCACTCGGAAATATCCCAACGCAGCTCCTAGAAGAAACGTGTTTCTGACTCGATGAATCTCAACATAGATTCAACTCTCTTAGGTGAACGAACGCACAGCAGAGCAGTTTCAAGGAAACGTTTCTCCTGAGTTTTAGACGAAGTTTACTTCTGTTTCGTACGTATGCCGGCATTGGGCTAGAAATGCTGGTTTGGGGATTCTGCACAGAAAGCATTTGCAAAGCGCTGAATCCACACTTGAGTTTAACACTGTCAGTTGAATGCGCCCATGGACAACCATTCAGTTAGCTAGCTCCGTTTTGGATTTAGAAGCAGATATTTCTCTGTATAGTCTATGGTCCCATTCACTCGGGAATATCCCATCGCAGATCCTAGAAGAAACGTGTTTCTGACTCGCTGAATCTCAACATAGATTCAACTCTTTTATGTGAACGAACGCACAGCAGAGCAATTTCCAGGAAACGTTTCTCCTGAGTTTTAGACGAAGTTTACTGCTGTTTCGTACGTACGCCGGCATTTGGCTGGAAATCCCGGTTTTGGGATTCTGCACAGAAAGGGTTTGCAAACTGCTGAATCCACACGTGAGTTTACCTCTGTCAGTTGAATGCACACATTGACAACCATTCAGTTAGATAGCTCCGATTTGGTTTTAGAAGCAGATATTTCTCTGTACTTACTGTGGTCCCATTCACTCGGGAATATCCCAACGCAGATCCTACAAGAAACGTGTTTCTGACTCGCTGAATCTCAACATACATTCAACTCTCTTAGCTGAACGAACGCACAGCAGAGCAATTTCCAGGAAACGTTTCTCCTGAGATTTAGACGAAGTTTGCTGCTGTTTCGTACATATGCCTGCATTGGTCTGGAAATGCCGGTTATGGGATTCTGCACAGAAAGCATTTGCAAAGCGCTGAATCCACACATGAGTTTAACACTGTCAGTTGAATGCGCCCATGGACAACCACTCAGTTAGATATCTCCGTTTTGGGTTTAGAAGCAGATATTTCTCTGTATAGACTATGGTCCCATTCAATCGCGAATATCCCAACGCAGCTCCAGGAAGAAATGTGTTTCTGACTCGCTGAATCTCAACATAGATTCAACACACTTAGGTGAACGAACGCACAGCAGAGCAGTTTCTAGGAAACGTTTCTCCTGAGTTTTAGAAGAAGTTTACTGCTGTTTGAGACGTATGCCGGCATTGGGCTCGAAATGCCGGTTTTGGGATGCTGCACAGAAAGCGTTTGCAAAGCGCTGAATCCACACTTCCGTTTAGCACTGTCAGTTGAATGCGACCATGGAGAACCATTCAGTTTCATAGCTCCGTTTTGGTTTTAGAAGCAGATATTTCTCTGTACAGCCTATGGTCCCATTCACTCGGGAACATCCCAACGCAGATCCTAGAAGAAACGTGTTTCTGACTCGCTGATTCTCAACATAGATTCAACTCTCTTAGGTGAACGAACGCACAGCAGAGCAGTTTCAAGGAAACGTTTCTGCTGAGTTTTAGACGAAGTTTACTGCTGTTTCGTACGTATGCCGGCATTGGCCTAGAAATGCTGGTTTGGGGATTCTGCACAGAAAGCATTTGCAAAGCGCTGAATCCACACATGAGTTTAACACTGTCAGTTGAATGCGCCCATGGACAACCATTCAGTTAGCCAGCTCCGTTTTGGTTTTAGATGCAGATATTTCTCTGTACAGCCTATGGTCCCATTCACTCGGGAATATCCCAACGCAGATCCTAGAAGAAACGTGTTTCTGACTCACTGAATCTCAACATAGATTCAACTCTCTTAGGTGAACGAACGCACAGAAGAGCAGTTTCCACGAAACGTTTCTGCGGAGTTTTAGACGAAGTTTACTGCTGTTTCGTACGTATGCCGGCATTGGGCTAGAAATGCTGGTTTGGGGATTCCGCACAGAAAGCATTTGCAAAGCGCTGAATCCACACATGAGTTTAACACTGTCAGTTGAATGCGCCCAAGGACAACCATTCAGTTAGCCAGCTCCGTTTTGGTTTTAGAAGCAGATATTTCTTTGTACAGCCTATGGTCCCATTCACTCGGGAATATCCCAACGCAGATCCTAGAAGAAACGTGTTTCTGACTCGCTGAATCTCAACATAGATTCAACTCTCTTAGGTGAATGAACGCACAGCAGAGCAGTTTAAAGAAAACGTTTCTCCTGAGTTTTAGACCAAGTTTACTGCTGTTTCGTACATATGCCGGCATTGGTCTGGAAATGCCGGTTTTGGGATTCTGCACAGAAAGCATTTGCAAACGCTGAATCCACACATGAGTTTAACACTGTCAGTTGAATGTGCCCATGGACAGCCATTCAGTTAGATAGCTCCGTTTTGGTTTTAGAAGCATATATATTTCTATACAGCCTATGGTCCGATTCACTCGGAAATATCCCAACGCAGCTCCTAGAAGAAACGTGTTTCTGACTCGATGAATCTCAACATAGATTCAACTCTCTTAGGTGAACGAACGCACAGCAGAGCACTTTCAAAGAAAGGTTTCTCCTGAGATTTAGACGAAGTTTACTGCTGTTTCGTACGTATGCCGGCATTGGGCTAGAAATGCCGGTTTTGGGATTCTGCACAGAAAGCGTTTGCAAAGTGCTGAATCCACACATGAGTTTAACACTGTCAGTTGAATGCACCCATGAAGAACCATTCAGTTAGATACTTCCGTTTTGGTATTAGAAGCAGATATTTCTCTGTACAGCCTATGGTCCCATTCACTCGGGAATATCCCAACGCAGATCCTAGAAGAAACGTGTTTCTGACTCGCTGATTCTCAACATAGATTCAACTCTCTTAGGTGAACGAACGCACAGCAGAGCAATTTCAAGTAAACATTTCTCCTGAGTTTTAGACGAAGTTTACTGCTGTTTCGTATGTATGCCGGCATTAGGCTGGAAATGCCGGCTTTGGGATTCTGCACAGAAAGCATTTGGAAAGCGCTGAATCCACAAATGCGTTTAACACTGTCAGTTGAATGCGCCCATGGACAACCATTCAGTTAGATAGCTCCGTTTTGGGTTTAGAAGCAGATATTTCTCTGTATAGACTATGGTCCCATTCAGTCGGGAATATCCCAACGCAGCTCCAGGAAGAAATGTGTTTCTGACTCGCTGAATCTCAACATAGATTCAACACTCTTAGGTGAACGAACGCACAGCAGAGCAGTTTCTAGGAAACGTTTCTCCTGAGTTTTAGACGTAGTTTACTGCTGTTTCTTACGTATGCCGGCATTGGGCTGGAAATGCTGGTTTGGGGATTCTGCACAGAAAGCATTTGCAAAGCGCTGAATCCACACATGAGTTTAACACTGTCAGTTGAATGCGCCCATGGACAACCATTCAGTTAGATAGCTCCGTTTTGGTTTTAGAAGAAGATATTTCTCTATACAGCCTATTGTCCCATTCACTCGGGAATATCCCAATGCAGCTCCTAGAAAAAACGTGTTTCTGACTCGCTGAATCTCAATGTAGATTCTACTCTCTTAGGTGAACGAACGCACTGCAGGGCAGTTTCAAGGAAACGTTTCTCCTGAGTTTCAGATGAAGTTTACTGCTGTTTCGTACGTATGCCGGCATTTGGCTGGAAATGCCGGTTTCGGGATTCTGCACACAAAGGGTTTGCGAACCACTGAATCCACACGTGAGTTTAACTCTGTCAGTTGAATGCACCCATTGACAACCATTCAGTTAGATAGCTCCGTTTTAGTTTTAGAAGCAGCTATTTCTCTGTACAGCCTATGGTCCCATTCACTCGGGAATACCCAACGCAGCTCCAGGAAGAAACGTGTTTCTGACTCGCTGAATCTGAACATAGATTCAACTCTCCTAGGTGAACGAACGCACAGCAGAGCTCTTTCAAGGAAACGTTTCTCCTGAGTTTTAGACGAAGTTTACTGCTGTTTCGTACGTATGCCGGCATTGGGCTGGAAATGCCGGTTTTGCGATTGTGCACAGAAAGCGTTTCCAAAGGGCTGAATCCACACATGAGTTTAACACTGTCAGTTGAATGCGCCCATGGACAACCATTCAGTTACACAGCTCCGTTTTGGTTTTAGAAGCAGCTATTTCTCTGTACAGCCTATGGTCCCATTCACTCGGGAATATCCCAACGCAGATCATAGAGGAATCGTGTTTCTGACTCGCTGAATCTCAACATAGATTCACCTCTCGTAGGTGAACGAATGCACAGTAGAGCAGTTTCAAGGAAACGTCTCTCCTGAGTTTTAGACGAAGTTTACTGCTGTTTCCTACGTATGCCGGCATTTGGCTGGAAATCCCGGTTTTGGGATTCTGCACAGAAAGGGTTTGCAAACCGGTGAATCCCCACGTGAGTTTAACTCTGTCAGTTGAATGCACACATTGACAACCATTCAGTTAGATAGCTCCGTTTTGGTTTTAGAAGCAGATATTTCTCTGTACAGACTATAGACCCATTCACTCGGGAATATCCCAACGCAGCTCCTAGAAGTAACGAGTTTTGGACTCGCTGAATCTCAACGTAGATTCAACTCTCATAGGTGAACAAACGCACAGCAGACCAGTTTCAAGGAAACTTTTCTCCTGAATTTTACACGAAGTTTACTGCTGTTTCGTATGTATGCCGGCATTGGGCTGGACATGCCGGTTTTGGGATTCTGCAGAAAAAGGGTTTGCAAACCGCTGAATCCACACGTGAATTTACCTCCATCAGCTGAATGGACACATTGAAAACCATTCAGTTAGATAGTTCCGTTTTTTTTTAGAAGCACATATTTCTCTGTACAGCCTATGGTCCCATTCATTCGGGAATATCCCAACGCAGATACTAGAAGAAACGTGTTTCTCACTCGCTGAATCTCAACATAGATTCAACTCTCTTAGGTGAACGAACGCACAGCAGAGCAGTTTCAAGGAAACGTTTCTCCTGAGTTTTAGACGAAGTTTACTGCTGTTTCGTGTGTATGCCCCCATTGGGCTGGAAATGCCGGCTTTGGGATTCTGCACAGAAAGCATTTGCAAAGCGGTGAATCCACACATGAGTTTAACACTGTCAGTTGAATGCGCCCATGGAAAACCATTCAGTTAGATAGCTCCGTTTTGGGTTTAGAAGCAGATATTTCTCTGTATACACCATCGTCCCATTCAATCGGGAATATCAAAACGCAGCTCCTGGAAGAAATGTGTTTCTGACTCCCTGAATCTCAAAATAGATTCAACAATCTTTGGTGAAGGAACGCACAGCAGAGTAGTTTCTAGGAAACGTTTCTCCTAAGTTTTAGAAGAAGTTTACGGCTGTTTGAAACGTATGCCGGCATTGGGCTCGAAATGCCGATTTTGGGATTCTACACAGAAAGCGTTTGCAAAGCGCTGAATCCACACATCCGTTTAGCACTGTCAGTTGAATGCGACCATGGAGAACCATTCAGTTTCATAGCTCCGTTTTGGTTTTAGAAGCAGATATTTCTCTGTACAGCCTATTGTCCCATTCACTCGGGAATATCCCAATGCAGCTCCTAGATGAAACGTGTTTCTGACTCGCTGAATCTCAATGTAGATTCAACTCTCTTAGGTGAACGAACGCACAGCAGAGCAGTTTCAAGGAAACGTTTCTCCTGAGTTTCAGCTGAAGTTTACTGCTGTTTCGTACGTATGCCGGCATTTGGCTGTAAATGCCCATTTCGGGATTCTGCACAGAAAGGGTTTGCAAACCGCTGAATCCACATGTGAGTTTAACTCTGTCAGTTGAATGCACCCATTGACAACCATTCAGTTAGATAGCTCCGTTTTGGTTTTAGAAGCAGCTATTTCTCTGTACAGCCTATGTTCCCATTCACTCGGGAATACCCCAACGCAGCTCCAGGACGAAACGTGTTTCTTACTCGCTGAATCTCAACATAGATTCAACTCTCTTAGGTGAACGAACGCACAGCAGAGCAGTTTCAAGGAAACGTTTCTCCTGAGTTTTAGACGAAGTTTACTGCTGTTTCGTACGTATGCCGGCATTGGGCTGGAAATGCCGGTTTTGGGATTCTGCACAGAAAGCGTTTGCAAAGTGCTGAATCCACACATGAGTTTAACACTGTCAGTTGAATGCACCCATGTAGAACCATTCAGTTAGATACTTCCGTTTTGGTATTAGAAGCAGATATTTCTCTGTACAGCCTATGGTCCCATTCACTCAGGAATATCCCAACGCAGATCCTAGAAGAAACGTGTTTCTGACTCGCTGATTCTCAACATAGATTCAACTCTCTTAGGTGAACGAACGCACAGCAGAGCAATTTCAAGTAAACATTTCTCCTGAGTTTTAGACGAAGTTTACTGCTGTTTCGTATGTATGCCGGCATTAGGCTGGAAATGCCGGCTTTGGGATTCTGCACAGAAAGCATTTGCAAAGCGCTGAATCCACAAATGCGTTTAACACTGTCAGTTGAATGCGCCCATGGACAACCATTCAGTTAGATAGCTCAGTTTTGGGTTTAGAAGCAGATATTTCTCTGTATAGACTATGGTCCCATTCAGTCGGGAATCTCCCAACGCAGCTCCAGGAAGAAATGTGTTTCTGACTCGCTGAATCTCAACATAGATTCAACACTCTTAGGTGAACGAACGCACAGCAGAGCAGTTTCTAGGAAACGTTTCTCCTGAGTTTTAGACGTAGTTTACTGCTGTTTCGTACGTATGCCGGCATTGGGCTGGAAATGCTGGTTTGGGGATTCTGCACAGAAAGCATTTGCAAAGCGCTGAATCCACACATGAGTTTAACACTGTCAGTTGAATGCGCCCATGGACAACCATTCAGTTAGATAGCTCCGTTTTGGTTTTAGAAGAAGATATTTCTCTATACAGCCTATTGTCCCATTCACTCGGGAATATCCCAATGCAGCTCCTAGAAAAAACGTGTTTCTGACTCGCTGAATCTCAATGTAGATTCTACTCTCTTAGGTGAACGAACGCACTGCAGGGCGGTTTCAAGGAAACGTTTCTCCTGAGTTTCAGATGAAGTTTACTGCTGTTTCGTACGTATGACGGCATTTGGCTGGAAATGCCGGTTTCGGGATTCTGCACACAAAGGGTTTGCGAACCACTGAATCCACACGTGAGTTTAACTCTGTCAGTTGAATGCACCCATTGACAACCATTCAGTGAGATAGCTCCGTTTTAGTTTTAGAAGCAGCTATTTCTCTGTACAGCCTATGGTCCCATTCACTCGGGAATACCCAACGCAGCTCCAGGAAGAAACGTGTTTCTGACTCGCTGAATCTCAATATAGATTCAACTCTCCTAGGTGAACGAACGCACAGCAGAGCTCTTTCAAGGAAACGTTTCTCCTGAGTTTTAGACGAAGTTTACTGCTGTTTCATACGTATGCCGGCATTGGGCTGGAAATGCCGGTTTTGCGATTGTGCACAGAAAGCGTTTCCAAAGGGCTGAATCCACACATGAGTTTAACACTGTCAGTTGAATGCGCCCATGGACAACCATTCAGTTACACAGCTCCGTTTTGGTTTTAGAAGCAGCTATTTCTCTGTACAGCCTATGGTCCCATTCACTCGGGAATATCCCAACGCAGATCATAGAAGAATCGTGTTTCTGACTCGCTGAATCTCAACATAGATTCAACTCTCGTAGGTGAACGAATGCACAGTAGAGCAGTTTCAAGGAAACGTCTCTCCTGAGTTTTAGACGAAGTTTACTGCTGTTTCCTACGTATGCCGGCATTTGGCTGGAAATCCCGGTTTTGGGATTCTGCACAGAAAGGGTTTGCAAACCGGTGAATCCACACGTGAGTTTAACTCTGTCAGTTGAATGCACACATTGACAACCATTCAGTTAGATAGCTCCGTTTTGGTTTTAGAAGCAGATATTTCTCTGTACAGACTGTAGACCCATTCACTCGGGAATATCCCAACGCAGCTCCTAGAAGAAACGAGTTTCTGACTCGCTGAATCTCAACGTAGATTCAACTCTCTTAGGTGAACAAACGCACAGCAGACCAGTTTCAAGGAAACTTTTCTCCTGAATTTTACACGAAGTTTACTGCTGTTTCGTATGTATGCCGGCATTGGGCTGGACATGCCGGTTTTGGGATTCTGCAGAAAAAGGGTTTGCAAACCGCTGAATCCACACGTGAGTTTACCTCCATCAGCTGAATGGACACATTGAAAACCATTCAGTTAGATAGTTCCGTTTTTGTTTTAGAAGCACATATTTCTCTGTACAGCCTATGGTCCCATTCATTCGGGAATATCCCAACGCAGATACTAGAAGAAACGTGTTTCTCACTCGCTGAATCTCAACATAGATTCAACTCTCTTAGGTGAACGAACGCACAGCAGAGCAGTTTCAAGGAAACGTTTCTCCTGAGTTTTAGACGAAGTTTACTGCTGTTTCGTGTGTATGCCCCCATTGGGCTGGAAATGCCGGCTTTGGGATTCTGCACAGAAAGCATTTGCAAAGCGGTGAATCCACACATGAGTTTAACACTGTCAGTTGAATGCGCCCATGGAAAACCATTCAGTTAGATAGCTCCGTTTTGGGTTTAGAAGCAGATATTTCTCTGTATAGACCATCGTCCCATTCAATCGGGAATATCCCAACGCAGCTCCAGGAAGAAATGTGTTTCTGACTCCCTGAATCTCAAAATAGATTCAACAATCTTTGGTGAAGGAACGCACAGCAGAGTAGTTTCTAGGAAACGTTTCTCCTAAGTTTTAGAAGAAGTTTACGGCTGTTTGAAACGTATGCCGGCATTGGGCTCGAAATGCCGGTTTTGGGAATCTACACAGAAAGCGTTTGCAAAGCGCTGAATCCACACATCCGTTTACCACTGTCAGTTGAATGCGACCATGGAGAACCATTCAGTTTCATAGCTCCGTTTTGGTTTTAGAAGCAGATATTTCTCTGTACAGCCTATTGTCCCATTCACTCGGGAATATCCCAATGCAGCTCCTAGAAGAAACGTGTTTCTGACTCGCTGAATCTCAATGTAGATTCAACTCTCTTAGGTGAACGAACGCACAGCAGAGCAGTTTCAAGGAAACGTTTCTCCTGAGTTTCAGCTGAAGTTTACTGCTGTTTCGTACGTATGCCGGCAATTGGCTGTAAATGCCCATGTCGGGATTCTGCACAGAAAGGGTTTGCAAACCGCTGAATCCACATGTGAGTTTAACTCTGTCAGTTGAATGCACCCATTGACAACCATTCAGTTAGATAGCTCCGTTTTGGTTTTAGAAGCAGCTATTTCTCTGTACAGCCTATGTTCCCATTCACTCGGGAATACCCCAACGCAGCTCCAGGACGAAACGTGTTTCTTACTCGCTGAATCTCAACATAGATTCAACTCTCTTAGGTGAACGAACGCACAGCAGAGCAGTTTCCAGGAAACGTTTCTCCTGAGTTTTAGACGAAGTTTACTGCTGTTTCGTACGTATGCCGGCATTGGGCTGGAAATGCCGGCTTTGGGGTTGTGCACAGAAAGCATTTCCAAAGCACTGAATCCGCACATGAGTTTAACACTGTCATTTGAATGCACCCATGGACAACCATTCAGTTACATAGCTCCGTTTTGGTTTTAGAAGCAGATATTTCTCTGTACAGCCTATGGTACCATTCACTCGGGAATATCCCAACGCAGATCCTGGAAGAAACGTGTTTCTGACTCGCTGAATCTCAACATAGATTCAACTCTCTTAGGTGAATGAACGCAGAGCAGAGCAGTTTAAAGAAAACGTTTCTCCTGAGTTTCAGATGAAGTTTACTGCTGTTTCGTTCGTATGCTGGCATTTGGCTGGAAATGCCGGTTTCGGGATTCTGCACACAAAGGGTTTGCAAACCACGGAATTCACACGTGAGTTTAACTCTGTCAGTTGAATGCACACATTGACATCCATTCAGTTAGATAGCTCCGTTTTGGTTTTAGAAGCAGATATTTCTCTGTACAGCCTTTGGTCCCATTCACTCGGGAACATCCCAACGCAGATCCTAGAAGAAACGTGTTTCTGACTCGCTGATTCTCAACATAGATTCAACTCTCTTAGGTGAACGAATGCACTGCAGAGCAATTTCAAGGAAACATTTCTCCTGAGTTTTAGACGAAGTTTACTGCTGTTTCGTACGTATGCCGGCATTTGGCAGGAAATGCCGGTTTTGGGATTCTGCACAGAAAGCATTTGCAAAGCGCTGAATCCACACATGAGTTTAACACTCTCATTTGAATGCACACATGGACAACCATTCAGTTAGCTAGCTCCGTTTTGGTTTTAGAAGCAGATATATTTCTGTACAGCCTATGGTCCCATTCACTCGGGAATATCCCAACGCAGATCCTAGAAGAAACGTGTTTCTCACTCGCTGAATCTCAACATAGATTCAACTCTCTTAGGTGAACGAACGCACAACAGAGCAGTTTCAAGGAAACGTTTCTCCTGAGTTTTAGACGAAGTTTACTGCTGTTTCGTATGTATGCCGGCATTGGGCTGGAAATGCCGGCTTTGGGATTCTGCACAGAAAGCATTTGCAAAGCGGTGAATCCACACATGAGTTTAACACTGTCAGTTGAATGCGCCCATGGAAAACCATTCAGTTAGATAGCTCCGTTTTGGGTTTAGAAGCAGATATTTCTCTGTATAGACTATGGTTCCATTCAATCGGGAATATCCCAACGCAGCCCTAGGAAGAAATGTGTTTCTGACTCACTGAATCTCAACATAGATTCAACACTCTTAGGTGAAGGAACGCACAGCAGAGTAGTTTCTAGGAAACGTTTCTCCTAAGTTTTAGAAGAAGTTTACGGCTGTTTGAAACGTATGCCGGCATTGGGCTCGAAATGCCGGTTTTGGGATTCTGCACAGAAAGCGTTTGCAAAGCGCTGAATCCACACATCCGTTTAGCACTGTGATTTGAATGCGACCATGGAGAACCATTCAGTTTCATAGCTCCGTTTTGGTTTTAGAAGCAGATATTTCTCTGTACAGCCTATGGTCCCATTCACTTGGGAATATCCCAACGCAGATCCTAGAAGAAACGTGTTTCTGACTCACTGATTCTCAACATAGATTCAACTCTCTTAGGTGAACGAATGCACAGCAGAGCAATTTCAAGGAAACATTTCTCCTGAGTTTTAGACGAAGTTTACTGCTGTTTCGTACGTATGCCGGCATTGGGCTGGAAATGCCGGTTTTGGGATTCTGCACAGAAAGCATTTGCAAAGCGCTGAATCCACACATAAGTTTAACACTCTCACTTGAATGCGCCCATGGACAACCATTCAGTTACATAGCTCCGTTTTGGTTTTAGAAGCAGATATTTCTCTGTACAGCCTATGGTCCCATTCACTCGTGAATATCCCAACACAGATCCTAGAAGAAACGTGTTTCTGACTCGCTGAATCTCAACATAGATTCAACTCTCGTAGGTGAACGAATGCACAGTAGAGCAGTTTCAAGGAAACGTCTCTCCTGAGTTTTAGACGAAGTTTACTGCTGTTTCGTACGTATGCCGGCATTTGGCTGGAAATGCCGGTTTTGGGATTCTGCACAGAAAGCATTTGCAAAGCGCTGAATCCACACATGAGCTTAACACTGTCATTTGAATGCACACATGGACAACCATTCAGTTAGCTAGCTCCGTTTTGGTTTTAGAAGCAGATATATTTCTGTACAGCCTATGGTCCCATTCACTCGGGAATATCCCAACGCAGATCCTAGAAGAAACGTGTTTCTCACTCGCTGAATCTCAACATAGATTCAACTCTCTTAGGTGAGCGAACGCACAGCAGAGCAGTTTCAAGGAAACGTTTCTCCTGAGTTTTAGACGAAGTTTACTGCTGTTTCATATGTATGCCGGCATTGGGCTGGAAATGCCGGCTTTGGGATTCTGCACAGAAAGCATTTGCAAAGCGGTGAATCCACACATGAGTTTAACACTGTCAGTTGAATGCGCCCATGGAAAACCATTCAGTTAGATAGCTCCGTTTTGGGTTTAGAAGCAGATATTTCTCTGTATAGACTATGGTCCTATTCAATCGGGAATATCCCAACGCAGCCCTAGGAAGAAATGTGTTTCTGACTCACTGAATCTCAACATAGATTCAACACTCTTAGGTGAAGGAACGCACAGCAGAGTAGTTTCTAGGAAACGTTTCTCCTAAGTTTTAGAAGAAGTTTACGGCTGTTTGAAACGTATGCCGGCATTGGGCTCGAAATGCCGGTTTGGGGATTCTGCACAGAAAGCGTTTGCAAAGCGCTGAATCCACACATCCGTTTAGCACTGTGATTTGAATGCGACCATGGAGAACCAATCAGTTTCATAGCTCCGTTTTGGTTTTAGAAGCAGATATTTCTCTGTACAGCCTATGGTCCCATTCACTCGGGAACATCCCAACGCAGATCCTGGAAGAAACGTGTTTCTGACTCGCTGATTCTCAAGATAGATTCAACTCTCTTAGGTGAACGAATGCACTGCAGAGCAATTTCAAGGAAACATTTCTCCTGAGTTTTAGACGAAGTTTACTGCTGTTTCGTACGTATGCCGGCATTGGGCTGGAAATGCCGGTTTTGGGATTCTGCACAGAAAGCATTTGCAAAGCGCTGAATCCACACATAAGTTTAACACTCTCACTTGAATGCGCCCATGGACAACCATTCAGTTACATAGCTCCGTTTTGGTTTTAGAAGCAGATATTTCTCTGTACAGCCTATGGTCCCATTCACTCGGGAATATCCCAACGCAGATCCTAGAAGAAACGTGTTTCTGACTCGCTGAATCTCAACATAGATTCAACTCTCGTAGGTGAACGAATGCATAGTAGAGCAGTTTCAAGGAAACGTCTCTCCTGAGTTTTAGACGAAGTTTACTGCTGTTTCGTACATATGCCGGCATTTGGCTGGAAATGCCGGTTTTGGGATTCTGCACAGAAAGCATTTGCAAAGCGCTGAATCCACACATGAGTTTAACACTGTCATTTGAATGCACACATGGACAACCATTCAGTTAGCTAGCTCCGTTTTGGTTTTAGAAGCAGATATATTTCTGTACAGCCTATGGTCCCATTCACTTGGGAATATTCCAACGCAGATCCTAGAAGAAACGTGTTTCTCACTCGCTGAATCTCAACATAGATTCAACTCTCTTAGGTGAGCGAACGCACAGCAGAGCAGTTTCAAGGAAACGTTTCTCCTGAGTTTTAGACGAAGTTTACTGCTGTTTCGTATGTATGCCGGCATTGGGCTGGAAATGCCGGCTTTGGGATTCTGCACAGAAAGCATTTGCAAAGCGGTGAATCCACACATGAGTTTAACACTGTCAGTTGAATGCGCCCATGGAAAACCATTCAGTTAGATAGCTCCCTTTTCGGTTTAGAAGCAGATATTTCTCTGTATAGACTATGGTCCCATTCAATCGGGAATATCCCAACGCAGCCCTAGGAAGAAATGTGTTTCTGACTCACTGAATCTCAACATAGATTCAACACTCTTAGGTGAAGGAACGCACAGCAGAATAGTTTCTAGGAAACGTTTCTCCTAAGTTTTAGAAGAAGTTTACGGCTGTTTGAAACGTATGCCGGCATTGGGCTCGAAATGCCGGTTTTGGGATTCTGCACAGAAAGCGTTTGCAAAGCGCTGAATCCACACATCCGTTTAGCACTGTGATTTGAATGCGACCATGGAGAACCATTCAGTTTCATAGCTCCGTTTTGGTTTTAGAAGCAGATATTTCTCTGTACAGCCTATGGTCCCATTCACTTGGGAATATCCCAACGCAGATCCTAGAAGAAACGTGTTTCTGACTCGCTGATTCTCAACATAGATTCAAATCTCTTAGGTGAACGAATGCACAGCAGAGCAATTTCAAGGAAACATTTCTCCTGAGTTTTAGACGAAGTTTACTGCTGTTTCGTACGTATGCCGGCATTGGGCTGGAAATGCCGGTTTTGGGATTCTGCACAGAAAGCATTTTCAAAGCGCTGAATCCACACATAAGTTTAACACTCTCACTTGAATGCGCCCATGGACAACCATTCAGTTACATAGCTCCGTTTTGGTTTTAGAAGCAGATATTTCTCTGTACAGCCTATGGTCCCATTCACTCGTGAATATCCCAACACAGATCCTAGAAGAAACGTGTTTCTGACTCGCTGAATCTCAACATAGATTCAACTCTCGTAGGTGAACGAATGCACAGTAGAGCAGTTTCAAGGAAACGTCTCTCCTGAGTTTTAGACGAAGTTTACTGCTGTTTCGTACGTATGCCGGCATTTGGCTGGAAATGCCGGTTTTGGGATTCTGCACAGAAAGCATTTGCAAAGCGCTGAATCCACACATGAGCTTAACACTGTCCTTTGAATGCACACATGGACAACCATTCAGTTAGCTAGCTCCGTTTTGGTTTTAGAAGCAGATATATTTCTGTACAGCCTATGGTCCCATTCACTCGGGAATATCCCAACGCAGATCCTAGAAGAAACGTGTTTCTCACTCGCTGAATCTCAACATAGATTCAACTCTCTTAGGTGAACGAACGCACAGCAGAGCAGTTTCAAGGAAACGTTTCTCCTGAGTTTTAGACGAAGTTTACTGCTGTTTCGTATGTATGCCGGCATTGGGCTGGAAATGCCGGCTTTGGGATTCTGCACAGAAAGCATTTGCAAAGCGGTGAATCCACACATGAGTTTAACACTGTCAGTTGAATGCGCCCATGGAAAATCATTCAGTTAGATAGCTCCGTTTTGGGTTTAGAAGCAGATATTTCTCTGTATAGACTATGGTCCCATTTATTCGGGAATATCCCAACGCAGCCCTAGGAAGAAATGTGTTTCTGACTCACTGAATCTCAACATAGATTCAACACTCTTAGGTGAAGGAACGCACAGCAGAGTAGTTTCTAGGAAACGTTTCTCCTAAGTTTTAGAAGAAGTTTACGGCTGTTTGAAACGTATGCCGGCATTGGGCTCGAAATGCCGGTTTTGGGATTCTGCACAGAAAGCGTTTGCAAAGCGCTGAATCCACACATCCGTTTAGCACTGTGATTTGAATGCGACCATGGAGAACGATTCAGTTTCATAGCTCCGTTTTGGATTTAGAAGCAGATATTTCTCTGTACAGCCTATGGTCCCATTCACTCGGGAACATCCCAACGCAGATCCTAGAAGAAACGTGTTTCTGACTCGCTGATTCTCAACATAGATTCAACTCTCTTAGGTGAACGAATGCACTGCAAAGCAATTTCAAGGAAACATTTCTCCTGAGTTTTAGACGAAGTTTACTGCTGTTTCGTACGTATGCCGGCATTGGGCTGGAAATGCCGGTTTTGGGATTCTGCACAGAAAGCATTTGCAAAGCGCTGAATCCACACATAAGTTTAACACTCTCACTTGAATGCGCCCATGGACAACCATTCAGTTACATAGCTCCGTTTTGGTTTTAGAAGCAGATATTTCTCTGTACAGCCTATGGTCCCATTCACTCGGGAATATCCCAACGCAGATCCTAGAAGAAACGTGTTTCTGACTCGCTGAATCTCAACATAGATTCAACTCTCGTAGGTGAACGAATGCACAGTAGAGCAGTTTCAAGGAAACGTCTCTCCTGAGTTTTAGAAGAAGTTTACTGCTGTTTCGTACGTATGCCGGCATTTGGCTGGAAATGCCGGTTTTGGGATTCTGCACAGAAAGCATTTGCAAAGCGCTGAATCCACACATGAGTTTAACACTGTCATTTGAATGCACACATGGACAACCATTCAGTTAGCTAGCTCCGTTTTGGTTTTAGAAGCAGATATATTTCTGTACAGCCTATGGTCCCATTCACTTGGGAATATCCCAACGCAGATCCTAGAAGAAACGTGTTTCTCACTCGCTGAATCTCAACATAGATTCAACTCTCTTAGGTGAACGAACGCACAGCAGAGCAGTTTCAAGGAAACGTTTCTCCTGAGTTTTAGACGAAGTTTACTGCTGTTTCGTATGTATGCCGGCATTGGGCTGGAAATGCCGGCTTTGGGATTCTGCACAGAAAGCATTTCCAAAGCGGTGAATCCACACATGAGTTTAACACTGTCAGTTGAATGCGCGCATGGAAAACCATTCAGTTAGATAGCTCCCTTTTGGGTTTAGAAGCAGATATTTCTCTGTATAGACTATGGTCCCATTCAATCGGGAATATCCCAACGCAGCCCCAGGAAGAAATGTGTTTCTGACTCACTGAATCTCAACATAGATTCAACACTCTTAGGTGAAGGAACGCACAGCAGAGTAGTTTCTAGGAAACGTTTCTCCTAAGTTTTAGAAGAAGTTTACGGCTGTTTGAAACGTATGCCGGCATTGGGCTCGAAATGCCGATTTTGGGATTCTGCACAGAAAGCGTTTGCAAAGCGCTGAATCCACACATCCGTTTAGCACTGTGATTTGAATGCGACCATGGAGAACCATTCAGTTTCATAGCTCCGTTTTGGTTTTAGAAGCAGATATTTCTCTGTACAGCCTATGGTCCCATTCACTTGGGAATATCCCAACGCAGATCCTAGAAGAAAAGTGTTTCTGACTCGCTGAATCTCAACATAGATTCAACTCTCTTAGGTGAACGAACGCACCTCAGAGCAGTTTCAAGGAAACGTTTCTCCTGAGTTTTAGACGAAGTTTTCTACTCTTTCGTACGTATTCCGGCATTGGGCTAGAAATGCTGGTTTGGGAATTCTGCACAGAACGCGTTTGCAAAGCGCTGATTACACACATGAGTTTAACACTGTCAGTTGAATGCGCCCATGGACAACCATTCAGTTAGATAGCTCCGTTTTGGTTTTAGAAGCAGATATTTCTCTGTACAGCCTATTGTCCCATTCACTCGGGAATATCCCAATGCAGCTCCTAGAAGAAACGTGTTTCTGACTCGCTGAATCTCAATGTAGATTCAACTCTCTTAGGTGAACGAACGCACAGCCAGAGCAGTTTCAAGGAAACGTTTCTCCTGAGTTTCAGCTGAAGTTTACTGCTGTTTCGTACGTATGCCGGCATTTGGCTGTAAATGCCTGTTTCGGGATTCTGCACAGAAAGGGTTTGCAAACCGCTGAATCCACACGTGAGTTTAACTCTGTCCGTTGAATGCACCCATTGACAAACACTCAGTTAGATAGCTCCGTTTTGGTTTTAGAAGCAGGTATTTCTCTGTAGAGCCTATGTTCCCATTCACTCGGGAATACCCCAACGCAGCTCCAGTAAGAAACGTGTTTCTGACTCGCTGAATCTCAACATAGATTCAACTCTCTTAGGTGAACGAACGCACAGCAGAGCAGTTTCCAGGAAACGTTTCTCCTGAGTTTTAGACGAAGTTTACTGCTGTTTCGTACGTATGCCGGCATTGGGCTGGAAATGCCGGTTTTGGGGTTGTGCACAGAAAGCGTTTCCAAAGCACTGAATCCACACATGAGTTTAACACTGTCATTTGAATGCACACATGGACAACCATTCAGTTAGATAGCTCCGTTTTGGATTTAGAAGCAGATATTTCTCTGTACAGCCTATGGTCCCATTCACTCGGGAATATCCCAACGCAAATCCTAGAAGAAACGTGTTTCTGACTCGCTGAATCTCAACATAGATTCAACTCTCTTAGGTGAAGAAACGCACAGCAGAGCAGATTCAAGGAAACGTTTCTCCTGAGTTTTCGACGAAGTTTACTGCTGTTTCGTACGTATGCCGGCATTGGTCTGGAAATGCCGGTTTTGGGATTCTGCACAGAAAGCATTTGCAAAGCGCTCAATCCACACATGAGTTTAACACTGTCAGTTGAATGTGCCCATGGACAACCATTCAGTTAGATAGCTCCGTTTTGGTTTTAGAAGCAGATATATTTCTGTACAGCCTATGGTCCCATTCACTCGGGAATATCCCAACGCAGATCCTAGAAGAAACGTGTTTCTCACTCGCTGAAACTCAACATAGATTCAACTCTCTTAGGTGAACGAACGCACAGCAGAGCAGTTTCAAGGAAACGTTTCTCCTGAGTTTTAGACGAAGTTTACTGCTGTTTCGTATGTATGCCGGCATTGGGCTGGAAATGCCGGCTTTGGGATTCTGCACAGAAAGCATTTGCAAAGCGCTGAATCCACACATGAGTTTAACACTGTCAGTTGAATGCGCCCATGGAAAACCATTCAGTTAGATTGCTCCGTTTTGGGTTTAGAAGCAGATATTTCTCTGTATAGACTATGGTCCCATTCAATCGGGAATATCCCAATGCAGCTCCAGGAAGAAATGTGTTTTTGACTCACTGAATCTCAACATAGATTCAACACTCTTAGGTGAAGGAACGCACAGCAGAGTAGTTTCTAGGAAACGTTTCTGCTAAGTTTTAGAAGAAGTTTACAGCTGTTTGAAACGTATGCCGGCATTGGGCTCGAAATGCCGGTTTTGGGATTCTGCACAGAAAGCGTTTGCAAAGCGCTGAATCCACACATCCGTTTAGCACTGTCAGTTGAATGCGACCATGGAGAACCATTCAGTTTCATAGCTCCGTTTTGGTTTTAGAAGCATATATTTCTCTGTACAGCCTATGGTCCCATTCACTTGGGAATATCCCAATGCAGCTCCTAGAAGAAACGTGTTTCTGACTCGCTGAATCTCAACATAGATTCAACTCTCTTAGGTGAACGTACGCACAGCAGAGCAGTTTCAAGGAAACGTTTCTCCTGAGTTTTAGACGAAGTTTTCTGCTGTTTCGTACGTATGCCGGCCTTGGGATAGAAATGCTGATATGGGAATTCTGCACAGAAAGCGTTTGCAAAGCGCTGATTACACACATGAGTTTAACACTGTCAGTTGAATGCGCCCATGGAAAACCATTCAGTTAGATAGCTCCGTTTTGGTTTTAGAAGCAGCTATTTCTCTGTACAGCCTATGTTCCCATTCACTCGGGAATACCCCAACGCAGCTCCAGGACGAAACGTGTTTCTGACTCGCTGAATCTCAACATAGATTCAACTCTCTTAGGTGAACGAACGCACAGCAGAGCAGTTTCCAGGAAACGTTTCTCCTGAGTTTTAGACGAAGTTTACTGCTGTTTCGTACGTATGCTGGCATTGGGCTGGAAATGCCGGATTTGGGGTTGTGCACAGAAAGCATTTCCAAAGCACTGAATCCGCACATGAGTTTAACACTGTCATTTGAATGCACCCATGGACAACCATTCAGTTACATAGCTCCGTTTTGGTTTTCGAAGCAGATATTTCTCTGTACAGACTATGGTCCCATTCACTCGGGAATATCCCATTGCAGCTCCTAGAAGAAACGTGTTTCTGACTCGCTGAATCTCAACGTAGATTCAACTCTCTTAGGTGAACAAACACACAGAAGACCAGTTTCAAGGAAACTTTTCTTCTGAATTTTAGACGAAGTTTACTGCTGTTTCGTATGTATGCCGGCATTGGGCTGGAAATGCCGGTTTTGGGATTCTGCAGAGAAAGGGTTTGCAAACCGCTGAATCCACACGTGAATTTACCTCCATCAGCTGAATGGACACATTGAAAACCATTCAGTTAGATAGCTGCGTTTTTGTTTTAGAAGCACGTATTTCTCTGTACAGCCTATGGTCCCATTCACTCGGGAATATCCCAACGCAGATCCTAGAAGATACGTGTTTCTGCCTCGCTGAATCTCAACATAGATTCAACTCTCTTAGGTGAACGAAGGCACAGCAGAGCAAATTCCAGGAAACGTTTCTCCTGAGTTTTAGACGAAGTTTAATGCTGTTTCGTACGTATGCCGGCATTGGGCTGGAAATGCCGGTTTTGGGATTGTGCACAGAAAGCGTTTCCAAACCACTGAATCCACACATGAGTTTAACACTGTCATTTGAATGCGCCCATGGACAACCATTCAGTTACATAGCTCCGTTTTGGTTTTGGAAGCTGATATTTCTCTGTACAGCCTATGGTAGCATTCACTCGGGAATATCCCAACGCAGATCCTAGAAGAAACGTGTTTCTGACTCGCTGAATCTCAATGTAGATTCAACTCTCTTAGGTGAACGAAGGCACAGCAGAGCAAATTCCAGGAAACGTTTCTCCTGAGTTTTAGACGAAGTTTACTGCTCTTTCGTACGTATGCCGGCATTGGGCTAGAAATGCTGGTTTGGGGATTCTGCACAGAAAGCGTTTGCAAAGCGCTGAATCCACACATGAGTTTAACACTGTCAGTTGAATGCGCCCATGGACAACCATTCAGTTAGATAGCTCCGTTTTGGTTTTAGAAACAGATATTTCTCTGTACAGCCTATTGTCCCATTCACTCGGGAATACCCCAGTGCAGCTCCTAGAAGAAACGTGTTTCTGACTCGCTGAATCTCAATGTAGATTCAACTCCCTTAGGTGAACGAACACACAGCAGAGCAGTTTCAAGGAAACATTTCTCCTGAGTTTCAGATGAAGTTTACCGCTGTTTCGTACGTATGCCGGCATTTGGCTGTAAATGCCCGTTTCGGGATTCTGCACAGAATGGGTTTGCAAACCGCTGAATCCACATGTGAGTTTACCTCTGTCAGTTGAATGCACACATTGACAACCATTCAATTAGATAGCTCCGTTTTGGTTTTAGAAGCAACTATTTCTCTGTACAGCCTATGGTCCCATTCACTCTGGAATACCCAACGCAGCTCCAGGAAGAAACGTGTTTCTGACTCGCTGAATCTCAACATAGATTCAACTCTCTTAGGTGAACGAACGCACACCAGAGCTGTTTCAAGGAAACGTTTCTCCTGAGTTTTAGACTAAGTTTACTGCTGTTTCGTACGTATGTCGGCATTGGGCTGGAAATGCCGGTTTTGGGATTGTGCACAGAAAGCGTTTCCAAAGCGCTGAATCCACACATGAGTTTAACACTGTCAGTTGAATGCGCCCATGGACAACCATTCAGTTACATAGCTCCGTTTTGGTTTTAGAAGCAGATATTTCTCTGTACAGCCTATGGTCCCATTCACTCGGGAATATCCCAACGCAGATCCTAGAAGAAACGTGTTTCTGACTCGCTGAATCTCAACATAGATTCAACTCTCTTAGGTGAATGAACGCACAGCAGAGCAGTTTAAAGAAAACGTTTCTCCTGAGTTTTAGACGAAGTTTACTACTGTTTCGTACATATGCCGGCATTGGTCTGGAAATGCCGGTTTTGGGAATCTGCACAGAAAGCATTTGCAAAGCGCTGAATCCACACATGAGTTTAACACTGTCAGTTGAATGTGCCCATGGACAACCATTCAGTAAGATAGCTCCGTTTTGGTTTAAGAAGCAGATATATTTCTCTACAGCCTATGGTCCCATTCAGTCGGGAATATCCCAACGCAGATCCTGGAAGAAACGTGTTTCTGACTCGCTGAATCTCAACATAGATTCAACTCTCTTAGGTGAACGAAAGCACAGCAGAGCAGTTTCAAGGAAACGTTTCTCCTGAGTTTTAGACGAAATTTACTGCTGTTTCGTATGTATGCCGGCATTGTGCTGGAAATACCGGCTTTGGGATTCTGCACAGAAAGCATTTGCAAAGCGCTGAATCCACACATGAGTTTAACACTGTCAGTTAAATTCGCCCATGGACAACCATTCAGTTAGATAGCTCCGTTTTGGTTTTAGAAGCAGATATTTCTCTGTACAGCCTATTTTCTTATTCACTCGGGATTACCCCAATGCAGCTCCTAGAAGAAACGTGTTTCTGACTCGCTGAATCTCAATGTAGATTCAACTCTCTTAGGTGAACGAACGCACAGCAGAGCAGTTTCAAGGAAACGTTTGTCCTGAGTTTCAGATGAAGTTTACTGCTGTTTCGTACATATGCCGGCATTTGGCTGTAAATGCCTGTTTCGGGATTCTGCACAGAATGGGTTTGCAAACCGCTGAATCCACACGTGAGGTTAACTCTGTCAGTTGAATGCACCCATTGACAACCATTCAGTTAGATAGCTCCGTTTTGGTTTTAGAAGCAGCTATTTCTCTGTACAGACTATGTTCCCATTCACTCGGGAATACCCCAACGCAGCTCCAGGACGAAACGTGTTTCTGACTCGCTGAATCTCAACATAGATTCAACTCTCTTAGGTGAACAAATGCACAGCACAGCAGTTTCCAGGAAACATTTCTCCTGAGTTTTAGACGAAGTTTACTGCTGCTTCGTACGTATGCCGGCATTGGGCTGGAAATGCCGGTTTTGGGGTTGTGCACAGAAAGCGTTTCCAAAGCACTGAATCCACACATGAGTTTAACACTGTCATTTGAATGCACCCATGGACAACCATTCAGTTAGATAGCTCCGTTTTTGTTTTAGAAGCAGATATTTCTCTGTGCAGCCTATGGTCCCATTCACTCGGGAATATCCCAATGCAGATCCTAGCAGAAACGTGTTTCTGACTCGCTGAATCTCAACATAGATTCAACTCTCTTAGGTGAACGAACGCACAGCAGAGCAGATTCAAGGAAACGTTTCTCCTGAGTTTTAGACGAAGTTTTCTGTTGTTTCGTACGTATGCCGGCTTTGGGATAGAAATGCTGGTTTGGGGATTCTGCACAGAAAGCGTTTGCAAAGCGCTGAATCCACACATGAGTTTAACACTGTCAGTTGAATGCGCCCATGGACAACCATTCAGTTAGATAGCTCCGTTTTGGTTTTAGAAGCAGATATTTATCTGTACAGCCTATTGTCCCATTCACTCGGGAATATCCCAATGCAGCTCCTAGAAGAAACGTGTTTCTGACGCGCTGAATCTCAATGTAGATTCAACTCTCTTAGGTGAACGAACGCACAGCAGAGCAGTTTCAAGGAAACGTTTGTCCTGAGTTTCAGCTGAAGTTTACTGCTGTTTCGTACGTATGCCGGCATTTGGCTGTAAATGCCCATTTCGGGATTCTGCACAGAAAGGGTTTGCAAAATGCTGAATCCACACGTGAGTTTAACTCTGTCAGTTGAATGCACCCATTGACAACCATTCAGTTAGATAGCTCCGTTTTGGTTTTAGAAGCAGCTATTTCTCTGTACAGCCTATGTTCCCATTCACTCGGGAATACCCCAAGGCAGCTCCAGGACGAAACGTGTTTCTGACTCGCTGAATCTCAACATAGATTCAGCTCTCTTAGGTGAACGAACGCACAGCAGAGCAATTTCCAGGAAACGTTTGTCCTGAGTTTTAGACGAAGTTTACTGCTGTTTCGTACGTATGCCGGCATTGGGCTGGAAATGCCGGTTTTGGTGTTGTGCACAGAAAGCGTTTCCAAAGCACTGAATCCAAACATGAGTTTAACACTGTCATTTGAATGCACACATGGACAACCATTCAGTTAGATAGCTCCGTTTTTGTTTTAGAAGCAGATATTTCTCTGTACAGCCTATGGTCCCATTCACTCGGGAATACCCCAACGCAGATCCTAGAAGAAACGTGTTTCTGACTCGCTGAATCTCAACATAGATTCAACTCTCTTAGGTGAACGAACGCACAGCAGAGCAGTTTCAAGGAAACGTTTCTCCTGAGTTTTAGACGAAGTTTACTGCTGTTTCGTACGTATGCTGGCATTGGGCTCGAAATCCCGGTTTTGGGATTCTGCACAGAAAGCGTTTGCAAAGCGCTGAATCCACACATGAGTTTAACACTGTCAGTTGAATGTGCCCATGGACAACCATTCAGTTACATAGCTCCGTTTTGGTTTTAGAAGCAGATATTTCTCTGTACAGCCTATGGTCCCATTCACTTGGGAATATCCCAATGCAGCTCCTAGAAGAAACGTGTTTCTGACTCGCTGAATCTCAACATAGATTCAACTCTCTTAGGTGAACGTACGCACAGCAGAGCAGTTTCAAGGAAACGTTTCTCCTGAGTTTTAGACGAAGTTTTCTGCTGTTTCGTACGTATGCCGGCCTTGGGATAGAAATGCTGATATGGGAATTCTGCACAGAAAGCGTTTGCAAAGCGCTGATTACACACATGAGTTTAACACTGTCAGTTGAATGCGCCCATGGAAAACCATTCAGTTAGATAGCTCCGTTTTGGTTTTAGAAGCAGCTATTTCTCTGTACAGCCTATGTTCCCATTCACTCGGGAATACCCCAACGCAGCTCCAGGACGAAACGTGTTTCTGACTCGCTGAATCTCAACATAGATTCAACTCTCTTAGGTGAACGAACGCACAGCAGAGCAGTTTCCAGGAAACGTTTCTCCTGAGTTTTAGACGAAGTTTACTGCTGTTTCGTACGTATGCTGGCATTGGGCTGGAAATGCCGGATTTGGGGTTGTGCACAGAAAGCATTTCCAAAGCACTGAATCCGCACATGAGTTTAACACTGTCATTTGAATGCACCCATGGACAACCATTCAGTTACATAGCTCCGTTTTGGTTTTCGAAGCAGATATTTCTCTGTACAGACTATGGTCCCATTCACTCGGGAATATCCCATTGCAGCTCCTAGAAGAAACGTGTTTCTGACTCGCTGAATCTCAACGTAGATTCAACTCTCTTAGGTGAACAAACACACAGAAGACCAGTTTCAAGGAAACTTTTCTTCTGAATTTTAGACGAAGTTTACTGCTGTTTCGTATGTATGCCGGCATTGGGCTGGAAATGCCGGTTTTGGGATTCTGCAGAGAAAGGGTTTGCAAACCGCTGAATCCACACGTGAATTTACCTCCATCAGCTGAATGGACACATTGAAAACCATTCAGTTAGATAGCTGCGTTTTTGTTTTAGAAGCACGTATTTCTCTGTACAGCCTATGGTCCCATTCACTCGGGAATATCCCAACGCAGATCCTAGAAGATACGTGTTTCTGCCTCGCTGAATCTCAACATAGATTCAACTCTCTTAGGTGAACGAAGGCACAGCAGAGCAAATTCCAGGAAACGTTTCTCCTGAGTTTTAGACGAAGTTTAATGCTGTTTCGTACGTATGCCGGCATTGGGCTGGAAATGCCGGTTTTGGGATTGTGCACAGAAAGCGTTTCCAAACCACTGAATCCACACATGAGTTTAACACTGTCATTTGAATGCGCCCATGGACAACCATTCAGTTACATAGCTCCGTTTTGGTTTTGGAAGCTGATATTTCTCTGTACAGCCTATGGTAGCATTCACTCGGGAATATCCCAACGCAGATCCTAGAAGAAACGTGTTTCTGACTCGCTGAATCTCAATGTAGATTCAACTCTCTTAGGTGAACGAAGGCACAGCAGAGCAAATTCCAGGAAACGTTTCTCCTGAGTTTTAGACGAAGTTTACTGCTCTTTCGTACGTATGCCGGCATTGGGCTAGAAATGCTGGTTTGGGGATTCTGCACAGAAAGCGTTTGCAAAGCGCTGAATCCACACATGAGTTTAACACTGTCAGTTGAATGCGCCCATGGACAACCATTCAGTTAGATAGCTCCGTTTTGGTTTTAGAAACAGATATTTCTCTGTACAGCCTATTGTCCCATTCACTCGGGAATACCCCAGTGCAGCTCCTAGAAGAAACGTGTTTCTGACTCGCTGAATCTCAATGTAGATTCAACTCCCTTAGGTGAACGAACACACAGCAGAGCAGTTTCAAGGAAACATTTCTCCTGAGTTTCAGATGAAGTTTACCGCTGTTTCGTACGTATGCCGGCATTTGGCTGTAAATGCCCGTTTCGGGATTCTGCACAGAATGGGTTTGCAAACCGCTGAATCCACATGTGAGTTTACCTCTGTCAGTTGAATGCACACATTGACAACCATTCAATTAGATAGCTCCGTTTTGGTTTTAGAAGCAACTATTTCTCTGTACAGCCTATGGTCCCATTCACTCTGGAATACCCAACGCAGCTCCAGGAAGAAACGTGTTTCTGACTCGCTGAATCTCAACATAGATTCAACTCTCTTAGGTGAACGAACGCACACCAGAGCTGTTTCAAGGAAACGTTTCTCCTGAGTTTTAGACTAAGTTTACTGCTGTTTCGTACGTATGTCGGCATTGGGCTGGAAATGCCGGTTTTGGGATTGTGCACAGAAAGCGTTTCCAAAGCGCTGAATCCACACATGAGTTTAACACTGTCAGTTGAATGCGCCCATGGACAACCATTCAGTTACATAGCTCCGTTTTGGTTTTAGAAGCAGATATTTCTCTGTACAGCCTATGGTCCCATTCACTCGGGAATATCCCAACGCAGATCCTAGAAGAAACGTGTTTCTGACTCGCTGAATCTCAACATAGATTCAACTCTCTTAGGTGAATGAACGCACAGCAGAGCAGTTTAAAGAAAACGTTTCTCCTGAGTTTTAGACGAAGTTTACTACTGTTTCGTACATATGCCGGCATTGGTCTGGAAATGCCGGTTTTGGGAATCTGCACAGAAAGCATTTGCAAAGCGCTGAATCCACACATGAGTTTAACACTGTCAGTTGAATGTGCCCATGGACAACCATTCAGTAAGATAGCTCCGTTTTGGTTTAAGAAGCAGATATATTTCTCTACAGCCTATGGTCCCATTCAGTCGGGAATATCCCAACGCAGATCCTGGAAGAAACGTGTTTCTGACTCGCTGAATCTCAACATAGATTCAACTCTCTTAGGTGAACGAAAGCACAGCAGAGCAGTTTCAAGGAAACGTTTCTCCTGAGTTTTAGACGAAATTTACTGCTGTTTCGTATGTATGCCGGCATTGTGCTGGAAATACCGGCTTTGGGATTCTGCACAGAAAGCATTTGCAAAGCGCTGAATCCACACATGAGTTTAACACTGTCAGTTAAATTCGCCCATGGACAACCATTCAGTTAGATAGCTCCGTTTTGGTTTTAGAAGCAGATATTTCTCTGTACAGCCTATTTTCTTATTCACTCGGGATTACCCCAATGCAGCTCCTAGAAGAAACGTGTTTCTGACTCGCTGAATCTCAATGTAGATTCAACTCTCTTAGGTGAACGAACGCACAGCAGAGCAGTTTCAAGGAAACGTTTGTCCTGAGTTTCAGATGAAGTTTACTGCTGTTTCGTACATATGCCGGCATTTGGCTGTAAATGCCTGTTTCGGGATTCTGCACAGAATGGGTTTGCAAACCGCTGAATCCACACGTGAGGTTAACTCTGTCAGTTGAATGCACCCATTGACAACCATTCAGTTAGATAGCTCCGTTTTGGTTTTAGAAGCAGCTATTTCTCTGTACAGACTATGTTCCCATTCACTCGGGAATACCCCAACGCAGCTCCAGGACGAAACGTGTTTCTGACTCGCTGAATCTCAACATAGATTCAACTCTCTTAGGTGAACAAATGCACAGCACAGCAGTTTCCAGGAAACATTTCTCCTGAGTTTTAGACGAAGTTTACTGCTGCTTCGTACGTATGCCGGCATTGGGCTGGAAATGCCGGTTTTGGGGTTGTGCACAGAAAGCGTTTCCAAAGCACTGAATCCACACATGAGTTTAACACTGTCATTTGAATGCACCCATGGACAACCATTCAGTTAGATAGCTCCGTTTTTGTTTTAGAAGCAGATATTTCTCTGTGCAGCCTATGGTCCCATTCACTCGGGAATATCCCAATGCAGATCCTAGCAGAAACGTGTTTCTGACTCGCTGAATCTCAACATAGATTCAACTCTCTTAGGTGAACGAACGCACAGCAGAGCAGATTCAAGGAAACGTTTCTCCTGAGTTTTAGACGAAGTTTTCTGTTGTTTCGTACGTATGCCGGCTTTGGGATAGAAATGCTGGTTTGGGGATTCTGCACAGAAAGCGTTTGCAAAGCGCTGAATCCACACATGAGTTTAACACTGTCAGTTGAATGCGCCCATGGACAACCATTCAGTTAGATAGCTCCGTTTTGGTTTTAGAAGCAGATATTTATCTGTACAGCCTATTGTCCCATTCACTCGGGAATATCCCAATGCAGCTCCTAGAAGAAACGTGTTTCTGACGCGCTGAATCTCAATGTAGATTCAACTCTCTTAGGTGAACGAACGCACAGCAGAGCAGTTTCAAGGAAACGTTTGTCCTGAGTTTCAGCTGAAGTTTACTGCTGTTTCGTACGTATGCCGGCATTTGGCTGTAAATGCCCATTTCGGGATTCTGCACAGAAAGGGTTTGCAAAATGCTGAATCCACACGTGAGTTTAACTCTGTCAGTTGAATGCACCCATTGACAACCATTCAGTTAGATAGCTCCGTTTTGGTTTTAGAAGCAGCTATTTCTCTGTACAGCCTATGTTCCCATTCACTCGGGAATACCCCAAGGCAGCTCCAGGACGAAACGTGTTTCTGACTCGCTGAATCTCAACATAGATTCAGCTCTCTTAGGTGAACGAACGCACAGCAGAGCAATTTCCAGGAAACGTTTGTCCTGAGTTTTAGACGAAGTTTACTGCTGTTTCGTACGTATGCCGGCATTGGGCTGGAAATGCCGGTTTTGGTGTTGTGCACAGAAAGCGTTTCCAAAGCACTGAATCCAAACATGAGTTTAACACTGTCATTTGAATGCACACATGGACAACCATTCAGTTAGATAGCTCCGTTTTTGTTTTAGAAGCAGATATTTCTCTGTACAGCCTATGGTCCCATTCACTCGGGAATACCCCAACGCAGATCCTAGAAGAAACGTGTTTCTGACTCGCTGAATCTCAACATAGATTCAACTCTCTTAGGTGAACGAACGCACAGCAGAGCAGTTTCAAGGAAACGTTTCTCCTGAGTTTTAGACGAAGTTTACTGCTGTTTCGTACGTATGCTGGCATTGGGCTCGAAATCCCGGTTTTGGGATTCTGCACAGAAAGCGTTTGCAAAGCGCTGAATCCACACATGAGTTTAACACTGTCAGTTGAATGTGCCCATGGACAACCATTCAGTTACATAGCTCCGTTTTGGTTTTAGAAGCAGATATTTCTCTGTACAGCCTATGGTCCCATTCACTCGGGAATATCCCAACGCAGATCCTAGAAGAAACGTGTTTCTGACTCGCTGAATCTCAACATAGATTCAACTCTCTTAGGTGAATGAACGCACAGCAGAGCAGTTTAAAGAAAACGTTTCTCCTGAGTTTTAGACGAAGTTTACTACTGTTTCGTACATATGCCGGCATTGGTCTGGAAATGCCGGTTTTGGGAATCTGCACAGAAAGCATTTGCAAAGCGCTGAATCCACACATGAGTTTAACACTGTCAGTTGAATGTGCCCATGGACAACCATTCAGTAAGATAGCTCCGTTTTGGTTTAAGAAGCAGATATATTTCTCTACAGCCTACGGTCCCATTCAGTCGGGAATATCCCAACGCAGATCCTGGAAGAAACGTGTTTCTGACTCGCTGAATCTCAACATAGATTCAACTCTCTTAGGTGAACGAACGCACAGCAGAGCAGATTCAAGGAAACGTTTCTCCTGAGTTTTAGACGAAGTTTTCTGTTGTTTCGTACGTATGCCGGCTTTGGGATAGAAATGCTGGTTTGGGGATTCTGCACAGAAAGCGTTTGCAAAGCGCTGAATCCACACATGAGTTTAACACTGTCAGTTGAATGCGCCCATGGACAACCATTCAGTTAGATAGCTCCGTTTTGGTTTTAGAAGCAGATATTTCTCTGTACAGCCTATTGTCCCATTCACTCGGGAATATCCCAATGCAGCTCCTAGAAGAAACGTGTTTCTGACTCGCTGAATCTCAATGTAGATTCAACTCTCTTAGGTGAACGAACGCACAGCAGATCAGTTTCAAGGAAACGTTTCTCCTGAGTTTCAGCTGAAGTTTATGGCTGTTTCGTACGTATGCCGGCATTTGGCTGTAAATGCCCATTTCGGGATTCTGCACAGAAAGGGTTTGCAAAATGCTGAATCCACACGTGAGTTTAACTCTGTCAGTTGAATGCACCCATTGACAACCATTCAGTTAGATAGCTCCGTTTTGGTTTTAGAAGCAGCTATTTCTCTGTATAGCCTATGTTCCCATTCACTCGGGAATACCCCAACGCAGCTCCAGGACGAAACGTGTTTCTGACTCGCTGAATCTCAACATAGATTCAACTCTCTTAGGTGAACGAACGCACAGCAGAGCAGTTTCCAGGAAACGTTTCTCCTGACTTTTAGACGAAGTTTACTGCTGTTTCGTACGTATGCCGGCATTGGGCTGTAAATGCCGGTTTTGGTGTTGTGCACAGAAAGCGTTTCCAAAGCACTGAATCCACACATGAGTTTAACACTGTCATTTGAATGCACACATGGACAACCATTCAGTTAGATAGCTCCGTTTTTGTTTTAGAAGCAGCTATTTCTCTGTACAGCCTATGTTCCCATTCACTCGGGAATACCCCAACGCAGCTCCAGGACGAAACGTGTTTCTGACTCGCTGAATCTCAACATAGATTCAACTCTCTTAGGTGAACGAACGCACAGCAGAGCAGTTTCAAGGAAACGTTTCTCCTGAGTTTTAGAAGAAGTTTACTGCTGTTTCGTACGCATGCTGGCATTGGGCTCGAAATCCCGGTTTTGGGATTCTGCACAGAAAGCGTTTGCAAAGCGCTGAATCCACACATGAGTTTAACACTGTCAGTTGAATTCGCCAATGGACAACCATTCAGTTACATAGCTCCGTTTTGGTTTTAGAAGCAGATATTTCTCTGTGCAGCCTATGGTCCCATTCACTCGGGAATATCCCAATGCAGATCCTAGCAGAAACGTGTTTGTGACTCGCTGAATCTCAACATAGATTCAACTCTCTTAGGTGAACGAGCGCAAAGCAGAGCGGATTAAAGGAAACGTTTCTCCTGAGTTTTCGACGAAGTTTACTGCTGTTTTGTACGTATGCCGGCATTTGTCTGGAAATGCCGGATTTGGGATTCTGCACAGAAAGCATTTGAAAAGCGCTGAATCCACACATGAGTTTAACACTGTCAGTTGAATGTGCCCATGGACAGCCATTCAGTTAGATAGCTCCGTTTTGGTTTTAGAAGCAGATATATTTCTGTACAGCCTATGGTCCCATTCACTCGGGAATATCCCAACGCAGATCCTAGAAGAAACGTGTTTCTGACGCGCTGAATCTCAACATAGATTCAACTCTCGTAGGTGAACGAACGCACAGCAGAGCAGTTTCAAGGAAACGTTTCTCCTGAGTTTTAGACGAAGTTTACTGCTGTTTCGTATGTATGCCGGCATTGGGCTGGAAATGCCGGCTTTGGGATTCTGCACAGAAAGCATTTGCAAAGCGCTGAATCCACACATGAGTTTAACACTGTCAGTTGAATGCGCCCATGGAAAACCATTCAGTTAGATAGCTCCGTTTTGGGTTTAGAAGCAGATATTTCTCTGTATAGACTATGGTCCCATTCAATCGGGAATATCCCAACGGAGCTCCAGGAAGAAATGTGTTTCTGACTCACTGATTCTCAACATAGATTCAACACTCTTAGGTGAAGGAACGCACAGCACAGTAGTTTCTAGGAAACGTTTCTCCTAAGTTTTAGAAGAAGTTTACGGCTGTTTGAAACGTATGCCGGCATTGGGATCGAAATGCCGGTTTTGGGATTCTGCACAGAAAGCGTTTGCAAAGCGCTGAATCCACACATCCGTTTAGCACTGTCAGGTGAATGCGACCATGGAGAACCATTCAGTTTCATAGCTCCGTTTTGGTTTTAGAAGCAGATATTTCTCTGTACAGCCTATGGTCCCATTCACTTGGGAATATCCCAACGCAGATCCTAGAAGAAACGTGTTTCTGACTCGCTGAATCTCAACATAGATTCAACTCTCTTAGGTGAACGAATGCACTGCAGAGCAGTTTCATGGAAACGTTTCTCCTGAGTTTTAGACGAAGATTTCTGCTGTTTCGTACATATGCTGGCATTGGGCTAGAAATGCTGAATTGGGAATTCTGCACAGAAAGCGTTTGCAAAGCGCTGATTACACACATGAGTTTAACACTGTCAGTTGAATGCGCCCATGGACAACCATTCAGTTAGATAGCTCCGTTTTGGTATTAGAAGCAGATATTTCTCTGTACAGCCTATTGTCCCATTCACTCGGGAATATCCCAATGCAGCTCCTAGAAGAAACGTGTTTCTGACTCGCTGAATCTCAATGTAGATTCAACTCTCTTAGGTGAACGAACGCACAGCAGAGCAGTTTCAAGGAAACGTTTCTCCTGAGTTTTAGCTGAAGTTCACTGCTGTTTCGTACGTATGCCGGCATTTGGCTGTAAATGCCCATTTCGGGATTCTGCACAGAAAGGGTTTGCAAACCGCTGAATCCACACGTGAGTTTAACTCTGTCAGTTGAATGCACCCATTGACAACCATTCAGTTAGATAGCTCCGTTTTGGTTTTAGAAGCAGATATTTCTCTGTACAGCCTATGGTCCCATTCACTCGGGAACATCCCAACGCAGATCCTAGAAGAAACGTGTTTCTGACTCGCTGAATCTCAACATAGATTCAACTCTCCTAGGTGAACGAACGCACAGCAGAGCTGTTTCAAGGAAAGTTTCTCCTGAGTTTTAGACAAAGTTTACTGCTGTTTCGTACGTATGCCGGCATTGGGCTGGAAATGCCGGTTTTGCGATTGTGCACAGAAAGCGTTTCCAAAGCGCTGAATCCACACATGAGTTTATCACTGTCAGTTGAATGCGCCCATGGAAAACCATTCAGTTACATATCTCCATTTCGGTTTTAGAAGCAGATATTTCTCTGTACAGCCTATGGTCCCATTCACTCGGGAATATCCCAACGCAGATCCTAGAAGAAACGTGTTTCTGACTCGCTGAATCTCAACATAGATTCAACACTCGTAGGTGAACGTATGCACAGTAGAGCAGTTTCAAGGAAACGTCTCTCCTGAGTTTTAGACGAAGTTTACTGCTGTTTCGTACGTATGCCATTTGGCTGGAAATCCCGGTTTTGGGATTCTGCACAGAAAGGGTTTGCAAACCGGTGAATCCACACGTGAGTTTATCTCTGTCAGTTGAATGCACACATTGACAACCATTCAGTTAGATAGCTCCGTTTTGGTTTTACAAGCAGATATTTCTCTGTACAGACTATGGTCCCATTCACTCGGGAATATCCCAATGCAGCTCCTAGAAGAAACGTGTTTCTGACTCGCTGAATCTCAACATAGATTCAACTCTCTTAGGTGAACTAACGCACAGCAGAGCAGTTTCAAGGAAACGTTTCTCCTGAGTTTTAGAAGAAGTTTACTGCTGTTTCGTACGTATGCTGTCTTTGGGCTCGAAATCCCGGTTTTGGGATTCTGCACAGAAAGCGTTTGCAAATCGCTGAATCCACAAATGAGTTTAACACTGAAAGTTGAATTCGCCCATGGACAACCATTCAGTTACATAGCTCCGTTTTGGTTTTAGATGCAGATATTTCTCTGTGCAGCCTATGGTCCCTTTCACTTGGGAATATCCCAATGCAGATCCTAGCAGAAACGTGTTTCTGACTCGTTGAATCTCAACATAGATTCAACTCTCTTAGGTGAACGAACGCACAGCAGAGCAGATTCAAGGAAACGTTTCTCCTAAGTTTTCGACGAAGTTTACTGCTGTTTCGTACGTATGCTGGCATAGGTCTGGAAATGCCGGTTTTGGGATTCTGCACAGAAAGCATTTGCAAAGCGCTGAATCCACACATGAGTTTAACACTTTCAGTTGAATGTGCCCATGGACAACCATTCAGTTAGATAGCTCCGTTTTGGTTTTAGAAGCAGATATATTTCTGAACAGCCTATGGACCCATTCACTCGGGAATATCCCAACGCAGATCCTAGAAGAAACGTGTTTATCACTCGCTGAATCTCAACATAGATTCAACTCTCTTAGGTGAACGAACGCACAGCAGAGCAGTTTCAAGGAAACGTTTCTCCTGAGTTTTAGACGAAGTTTACTGCTGTTTCGTATGTATGCCGGCATTGGGCTGGAAATGCCGGCTTTGGGATTCTGCACAGAAAGCATTTGGAAAGCGGTGAATCCACACATGAGTTTAACACTGTCAGTTGAATGCGCCCATGGAAAACCATTCAGTTAGATAGCTCCGTTTTGGGTTTAGAAGCAGATATTTCTCTGTATAGACTGTGATCCCATTCAATCGGGAATATCCCAACGCAGTCCCAGGAAGAAATGTGTTTCTGACTAACTGAATCTCAACATAGAGTCAACACTCTATGGGATTGTGCACAGAAAGCGTTTCCAAACCACTGAATCCACACATGAGTTTAACACTGTCATTTGAATGCGCCCATGGACAACCATTCAGTTACATAGCTCCGTTTTGGTTTTGGAAGCTGATATTTCTCTGTACAGCCTATGGTCCCATTCACTCAGGAATATCCCAACGCAGATCCTAGAAGAAACGTGTTTCTGACTCGCTGAATCTCAATGTAGATTCAACTCTCTTAGGTGAACGAAGGCACAGCAGAGCAAATTCCAGGAAACGTTTCTCCTGAGTTTTAGACGAAGTTTACTGCTCTTTCGTACGTATGCCGGCATTGGGCTAGAAATGCTGGTTTGGGGATTCTGCACAGAAAGCGTTTGCAAAGCGCTGAATCCACACATGAGTTTAACACTGTCAGTTGAATGCGCCCATGGACAACCATTCAGTTAGATAGCTCCGTTTTGGTTTTAGAAGCAGATATTTCTCTGTACAGCCTATTGTCCCATTCACTCGGGAATACCCCAGTGCAGCTCCTAGAAGAAACGTGTTTCTGACTCGCTGAATCTCAATGTAGATTCAACTCCCTTAGGTGAACGAACACACAGCAGAGCAGTTTCAAGGAAACATTTCTCCTGAGTTTCAGATGAAGTTTACCGCTGTTTCGTACGTATGCCGGCATTTGGCTGTAAATGCCCGTTTCGGGATTCTGCACAGAATGGGTTTGCAAACCGCTGAATCCACATGTGAGTTTACCTCTGTCAGTTGAATGCACACATTGACAACCATTCAATTAGATAGCTCCGTTTTGGTTTTAGAAGCAACTATTTCTCTGTACAGCCTATGGTCCCATTCACTCTGGAATACCCAACGCAGCTCCAGGAAGAAACGTGTTTCTGACTCGCTGAATCTCAACATAGATTCAACTCTCTTAGGTGAACGAACGCACACCAGAGCTGTTTCAAGGAAACGTTTCTCCTGAGTTTTAGACTAAGTTTACTGCTGTTTCGTACGTATGTCGGCATTGGGCTGGAAATGCCGGTTTTGGGATTGTGCACAGAAAGCGTTTCCAAAGCGCTGAATCCACACATGAGTTTAACACTGTCAGTTGAATGCGCCCATGGACAACCATTCAGTTACATAGCTCCGTTTTGGTTTTAGAAGCAGATATTTCTCTGTACAGCCTATGGTCCCATTCACTCGGGAATATCCCAACGCAGATCCTAGAAGAAACGTGTTTCTGACTCGCTGAATCTCAACATAGATTCAACTCTCTTAGGTGAATGAACGCACAGCAGAGCAGTTTAAAGAAAACGTTTCTCCTGAGTTTTAGACGAAGTTTACTACTGTTTCGTACATATGCCGGCATTGGTCTGGAAATGCCGGTTTTGGGAATCTGCACAGAAAGCATTTGCAAAGCGCTGAATCCACACATGAGTTTAACACTGTCAGTTGAATGTGCCCATGGACAACCATTCAGTAAGATAGCTCCGTTTTGGTTTAAGAAGCAGATATATTTCTCTACAGCCTATGGTCCCATTCAGTCGGGAATATCCCAACGCAGATCCTGGAAGAAACGTGTTTCTGACTCGCTGAATCTCAACATAGATTCAACTCTCTTAGGTGAACGAAAGCACAGCAGAGCAGTTTCAAGGAAACGTTTCTCCTGAGTTTTAGACGAAATTTACTGCTGTTTCGTATGTATGCCGGCATTGTGCTGGAAATACCGGCTTTGGGATTCTGCACAGAAAGCATTTGCAAAGCGCTGAATCCACACATGAGTTTAACACTGTCAGTTAAATTCGCCCATGGACAACCATTCAGTTAGATAGCTCCGTTTTGGTTTTAGAAGCAGATATTTCTCTGTACAGCCTATTTTCTTATTCACTCGGGATTACCCCAATGCAGCTCCTAGAAGAAACGTGTTTCTGACTCGCTGAATCTCAATGTAGATTCAACTCTCTTAGGTGAACGAACGCACAGCAGAGCAGTTTCAAGGAAACATTTCTCCTGAGTTTCAGATGAAGTTTACTGCTGTTTCGTACATATGCCGGCATTTGGCTGTAAATGCCTGTTTCGGGATTCTGCACAGAATGGGTTTGCAAACCGCTGAATCCACACGTGAGGTTAACTCTGTCAGTTGAATGCACCCATTGACAACCATTCAGTTAGATAGCTCCGTTTTGGTTTTAGAAGCAGCTATTTCTCTGTACAGACTATGTTCCCATTCACTCGGGAATACCCCAACGCAGCTCCAGGACGAAACGTGTTTCTGACTCGCTGAATCTCAACATAGATTCAACTCTCTTAGGTGAACGAATGCACAGCACAGCAGTTTCCAGGAAACATTTCTCCTGAGTTTTAGACGAAGTTTACTGCTGCTTCGTACGTATGCCGGCATTGGGCTGGAAATGCCGGTTTTGGGGTTGTGCACAGAAAGCGTTTCCAAAGCACTGAATCCACACATGAGTTTAACACTGTCATTTGAATGCACCCATGGACAACCATTCAGTTAGATAGCTCCGTTTTTGTTTTAGAAGCAGATATTTCTCTGTGCAGCCTATGGTCCCATTCACTCGGGAATATCCCAATGCAGATCCTAGCAGAAACGTGTTTCTGACTCGCTGAATCTCAACATAGATTCAACTCTCTTAGGTGAACGAACGCACAGCAGAGCAGATTCAAGGAAACGTTTCTCCTGAGTTTTAGACGAAGTTTTCTGTTGTTTCGTACGTATGCCGGCTTTGGGATAGAAATGCTGGTTTGGGGATTCTGCACAGAAAGCGTTTGCAAAGCGCTGAATCCACACATGAGTTTAACACTGTCAGTTGAATGCGCCCATGGACAACCATTCAGTTAGATAGCTCCGTTTTGGTTTTAGAAGCAGATATTTATCTGTACAGCCTATTGTCCCATTCACTCGGGAATATCCCAATGCAGCTCCTAGAAGAAACGTGTTTCTGACGCGCTGAATCTCAATGTAGATTCAACTCTCTTAGGTGAACGAACGCACAGCAGAGCAGTTTCAAGGAAACGTTTGTCCTGAGTTTCAGCTGAAGTTTACTGCTGTTTCGTACGTATGCCGGCATTTGGCTGTAAATGCCCATTTCGGGATTCTGCACAGAAAGGGTTTGCAAAATGCTGAATCCACACGTGAGTTTAACTCTGTCAGTTGAATGCACCCATTGACAACCATTCAGTTAGATAGCTCCGTTTTGGTTTTAGAAGCAGCTATTTCTCTGTACAGCCTATGTTCCCATTCACTCGGGAATACCCCAAGGCAGCTCCAGGACGAAACGTGTTTCTGACTCGCTGAATCTCAACATAGATTCAGCTCTCTTAGGTGAACGAACGCACAGCAGAGCAATTTCCAGGAAACGTTTGTCCTGAGTTTTAGACGAAGTTTACTGCTGTTTCGTACGTATGCCGGCATTGGGCTGGAAATGCCGGTTTTGGTGTTGTGCACAGAAAGCGTTTCCAAAGCACTGAATCCAAACATGAGTTTAACACTGTCATTTGAATGCACACATGGACAACCATTCAGTTAGATAGCTCCGTTTTTGTTTTAGAAGCAGATATTTCTCTGTACAGCCTATGGTCCCATTCACTCGGGAATACCCCAACGCAGATCCTAGAAGAAACGTGTTTCTGACTCGCTGAATCTCAACATAGATTCAACTCTCTTAGGTGAACGAACGCACAGCAGAGCAGTTTCAAGGAAACGTTTCTCCTGAGTTTTAGACGAAGTTTACTGCTGTTTCGTACGTATGCTGGCATTGGGCTCGAAATCCCGGTTTTGGGATTCTGCACAGAAAGCGTTTGCAAAGCGCTGAATCCACACATGAGTTTAACACTGTCAGTTGAATGTGCCCATGGACAACCATTCAGTTACATAGCTCCGTTTTGGTTTTAGAAGCAGATATTTCTCTGTACAGCCTATGGTCCCATTCACTCGGGAATATCCCAACGCAGATCCTAGAAGAAACGTGTTTCTGACTCGCTGAATCTCAACATAGATTCAACTCTCTTAGGTGAATGAACGCACAGCAGAGCAGTTTAAAGAAAACGTTTCTCCTGAGTTTTAGACGAAGTTTACTACTGTTTCGTACATATGCCGGCATTGGTCTGGAAATGCCGGTTTTGGGAATCTGCACAGAAAGCATTTGCAAAGCGCTGAATCCACACATGAGTTTAACACTGTCAGTTGAATGTGCCCATGGACAACCATTCAGTAAGATAGCTCCGTTTTGGTTTAAGAAGCAGATATATTTCTCTACAGCCTACGGTCCCATTCAGTCGGGAATATCCCAACGCAGATCCTGGAAGAAACGTGTTTCTGACTCGCTGAATCTCAACATAGATTCAACTCTCTTAGGTGAACGAACGCACAGCAGAGCAGATTCAAGGAAACGTTTCTCCTGAGTTTTAGACGAAGTTTTCTGTTGTTTCGTACGTATGCCGGCTTTGGGATAGAAATGCTGGTTTGGGGATTCTGCACAGAAAGCGTTTGCAAAGCGCTGAATCCACACATGAGTTTAACACTGTCAGTTGAATGCGCCCATGGACAACCATTCAGTTAGATAGCTCCGTTTTGGTTTTAGAAGCAGATATTTCTCTGTACAGCCTATTGTCCCATTCACTCGGGAATATCCCAATGCAGCTCCTAGAAGAAACGTGTTTCTGACTCGCTGAATCTCAATGTAGATTCAACTCTCTTAGGTGAACGAACGCACAGCAGATCAGTTTCAAGGAAACGTTTCTCCTGAGTTTCAGCTGAAGTTTGTGGCTGTTTCGTACGTATGCCGGCATTTGGCTGTAAATGCCCATTTCGGGATTCTGCACAGAAAGGGTTTGCAAAATGCTGAATCCACACGTGAGTTTAACTCTGTCAGTTGAATGCACCCATTGACAACCATTCAGTTAGATAGCTCCGTTTTGGTTTTAGAAGCAGCTATTTCTCTGTATAGCCTATGTTCCCATTCACTCGGGAATACCCCAACGCAGCTCCAGGACGAAACGTGTTTCTGACTCGCTGAATCTCAACATAGATTCAACTCTCTTAGGTGAACGAACGCACAGCAGAGCAGTTTCCAGGAAACGTTTCTCCTGACTTTTAGACGAAGTTTACTGCTGTTTCGTACGTATGCCGGCATTGGGCTGTAAATGCCGGTTTTGGTGTTGTGCACAGAAAGCGTTTCCAAAGCACTGAATCCACACATGAGTTTAACACTGTCATTTGAATGCACACATGGACAACCATTCAGTTAGATAGCTCCGTTTTTGTTTTAGAAGCAGCTATTTCTCTGTACAGCCTATGTTCCCATTCACTCGGGAATACCCCAACGCAGCTCCAGGACGAAACGTGTTTCTGACTCGCTGAATCTCAACATAGATTCAACTCTCTTAGGTGAACGAACGCACAGCAGAGCAGTTTCAAGGAAACGTTTCTCCTGAGTTTTAGAAGAAGTTTACTGCTGTTTCGTACGCATGCTGGCATTGGGCTCGAAATCCCGGTTTTGGGATTCTGCACAGAAAGCGTTTGCAAAGCGCTGAATCCACACATGAGTTTAACACTGTCAGTTGAATTCGCCAATGGACAACCATTCAGTTACATAGCTCCGTTTTGGTTTTAGAAGCAGATATTTCTCTGTGCAGCCTATGGTCCCATTCACTCGGGAATATCCCAATGCAGATCCTAGCAGAAACGTGTTTGTGACTCGCTGAATCTCAACATAGATTCAACTCTCTTAGGTGAACGAGCGCAAAGCAGAGCGGATTAAAGGAAACGTTTCTCCTGAGTTTTCGACGAAGTTTACTGCTGTTTTGTACGTATGCCGGCATTTGTCTGGAAATGCCGGATTTGGGATTCTGCACAGAAAGCATTTGAAAAGCGCTGAATCCACACATGAGTTTAACACTGTCAGTTGAATGTGCCCATGGACAGCCATTCAGTTAGATAGCTCCGTTTTGGTTTTAGAAGCAGATATATTTCTGTACAGCCTATGGTCCCATTCACTCGGGAATATCCCAACGCAGATCCTAGAAGAAACGTGTTTCTGACGCGCTGAATCTCAACATAGATTCAACTCTCGTAGGTGAACGAACGCACAGCAGAGCAGTTTCAAGGAAACGTTTCTCCTGAGTTTTAGACGAAGTTTACTGCTGTTTCGTATGTATGCCGGCATTGGGCTGGAAATGCCGGCTTTGGGATTCTGCACAGAAAGCATTTGCAAAGCGCTGAATCCACACATGAGTTTAACACTGTCAGTTGAATGCGCCCATGGAAAACCATTCAGTTAGATAGCTCCGTTTTGGGTTTAGAAGCAGATATTTCTCTGTATAGACTATGGTCCCATTCAATCGGGAATATCCCAACGGAGCTCCAGGAAGAAATGTGTTTCTGACTCACTGATTCTCAACATAGATTCAACACTCTTAGGTGAAGGAACGCACAGCACAGTAGTTTCTAGGAAACGTTTCTCCTAAGTTTTAGAAGAAGTTTACGGCTGTTTGAAACGTATGCCGGCATTGGGATCGAAATGCCGGTTTTGGGATTCTGCACAGAAAGCGTTTGCAAAGCGCTGAATCCACACATCCGTTTAGCACTGTCAGGTGAATGCGACCATGGAGAACCATTCAGTTTCATAGCTCCGTTTTGGTTTTAGAAGCAGATATTTCTCTGTACAGCCTATGGTCCCATTCACTTGGGAATATCCCAACGCAGATCCTAGAAGAAACGTGTTTCTGACTCGCTGAATCTCAACATAGATTCAACTCTCTTAGGTGAACGAATGCACTGCAGAGCAGTTTCATGGAAACGTTTCTCCTGAGTTTTAGACGAAGATTTCTGCTGTTTCGTACATATGCTGGCATTGGGCTAGAAATGCTGAATTGGGAATTCTGCACAGAAAGCGTTTGCAAAGCGCTGATTACACACATGAGTTTAACACTGTCAGTTGAATGCGCCCATGGACAACCATTCAGTTAGATAGCTCCGTTTTGGTATTAGAAGCAGATATTTCTCTGTACAGCCTATTGTCCCATTCACTCGGGAATATCCCAATGCAGCTCCTAGAAGAAACGTGTTTCTGACTCGCTGAATCTCAATGTAGATTCAACTCTCTTAGGTGAACGAACGCACAGCAGAGCAGTTTCAAGGAAACGTTTCTCCTGAGTTTTAGCTGAAGTTCACTGCTGTTTCGTACGTATGCCGGCATTTGGCTGTAAATGCCCATTTCGGGATTCTGCACAGAAAGGGTTTGCAAACCGCTGAATCCACACGTGAGTTTAACTCTGTCAGTTGAATGCACCCATTGACAACCATTCAGTTAGATAGCTCCGTTTTGGTTTTAGAAGCAGATATTTCTCTGTACAGCCTATGGTCCCATTCACTCGGGAACATCCCAACGCAGATCCTAGAAGAAACGTGTTTCTGACTCGCTGAATCTCAACATAGATTCAACTCTCCTAGGTGAACGAACGCACAGCAGAGCTGTTTCAAGGAAAGTTTCTCCTGAGTTTTAGACAAAGTTTACTGCTGTTTCGTACGTATGCCGGCATTGGGCTGGAAATGCCGGTTTTGCGATTGTGCACAGAAAGCGTTTCCAAAGCGCTGAATCCACACATGAGTTTATCACTGTCAGTTGAATGCGCCCATGGAAAACCATTCAGTTACATATCTCCATTTCGGTTTTAGAAGCAGATATTTCTCTGTACAGCCTATGGTCCCATTCACTCGGGAATATCCCAACGCAGATCCTAGAAGAAACGTGTTTCTGACTCGCTGAATCTCAACATAGATTCAACACTCGTAGGTGAACGTATGCACAGTAGAGCAGTTTCAAGGAAACGTCTCTCCTGAGTTTTAGACGAAGTTTACTGCTGTTTCGTACGTATGCCATTTGGCTGGAAATCCCGGTTTTGGGATTCTGCACAGAAAGGGTTTGCAAACCGGTGAATCCACACGTGAGTTTATCTCTGTCAGTTGAATGCACACATTGACAACCATTCAGTTAGATAGCTCCGTTTTGGTTTTACAAGCAGATATTTCTCTGTACAGACTATGGTCCCATTCACTCGGGAATATCCCAATGCAGCTCCTAGAAGAAACGTGTTTCTGACTCGCTGAATCTCAACATAGATTCAACTCTCTTAGGTGAACTAACGCACAGCAGAGCAGTTTCAAGGAAACGTTTCTCCTGAGTTTTAGAAGAAGTTTACTGCTGTTTCGTACGTATGCTGTCTTTGGGCTCGAAATCCCGGTTTTGGGATTCTGCACAGAAAGCGTTTGCAAATCGCTGAATCCACAAATGAGTTTAACACTGAAAGTTGAATTCGCCCATGGACAACCATTCAGTTACATAGCTCCGTTTTGGTTTTAGATGCAGATATTTCTCTGTGCAGCCTATGGTCCCTTTCACTTGGGAATATCCCAATGCAGATCCTAGCAGAAACGTGTTTCTGACTCGTTGAATCTCAACATAGATTCAACTCTCTTAGGTGAACGAACGCACAGCAGAGCAGATTCAAGGAAACGTTTCTCCTAAGTTTTCGACGAAGTTTACTGCTGTTTCGTACGTATGCTGGCATAGGTCTGGAAATGCCGGTTTTGGGATTCTGCACAGAAAGCATTTGCAAAGCGCTGAATCCACACATGAGTTTAACACTTTCAGTTGAATGTGCCCATGGACAACCATTCAGTTAGATAGCTCCGTTTTGGTTTTAGAAGCAGATATATTTCTGAACAGCCTATGGACCCATTCACTCGGGAATATCCCAACGCAGATCCTAGAAGAAACGTGTTTATCACTCGCTGAATCTCAACATAGATTCAACTCTCTTAGGTGAACGAACGCACAGCAGAGCAGTTTCAAGGAAACGTTTCTCCTGAGTTTTAGACGAAGTTTACTGCTGTTTCGTATGTATGCCGGCATTGGGCTGGAAATGCCGGCTTTGGGATTCTGCACAGAAAGCATTTGGAAAGCGGTGAATCCACACATGAGTTTAACACTGTCAGTTGAATGCGCCCATGGAAAACCATTCAGTTAGATAGCTCCGTTTTGGGTTTAGAAGCAGATATTTCTCTGTATAGACTGTGATCCCATTCAATCGGGAATATCCCAACGCAGTCCCAGGAAGAAATGTGTTTCTGACTAACTGAATCTCAACATAGAGTCAACACTCTATGGGATTGTGCACAGAAAGCGTTTCCAAACCACTGAATCCACACATGAGTTTAACACTGTCATTTGAATGCGCCCATGGACAACCATTCAGTTACATAGCTCCGTTTTGGTTTTGGAAGCTGATATTTCTCTGTACAGCCTATGGTCCCATTCACTCGGGAATATCCCAACGCAGATCCTAGAAGAAACGTGTTTCTGACTCGCTGAATCTCAATGTAGATTCAACTCTCTTAGGTGAACGAAGGCACAGCAGAGCAAATTCCAGGAAACGTTTCTCCTGAGTTTTAGACGAAGTTTACTGCTCTTTCGTACGTATGCCGGCATTGGGCTAGAAATGCTGGTTTGGGGATTCTGCACAGAAAGCGTTTGCAAAGCGCTGAATCCACACATGAGTTTAACACTGTCAGTTGAATGCGCCCATGGACAACCATTCAGTTAGATAGCTCCGTTTTGGTTTTAGAAGCAGATATTTCTCTGTACAGCCTATTGTCCCATTCACTCGGGAATACCCCAGTGCAGCTCCTAGAAGAAACGTGTTTCTGACTCGCTGAATCTCAATGTAGATTCAACTCCCTTAGGTGAACGAACACACAGCAGAGCAGTTTCAAGGAAACATTTCTCCTGAGTTTCAGATGAAGTTTACCGCTGTTTCGTACGTATGCCGGCATTTGGCTGTAAATGCCCGTTTCGGGATTCTGCACAGAATGGGTTTGCAAACCGCTGAATCCACATGTGAGTTTACCTCTGTCAGTTGAATGCACACATTGACAACCATTCAATTAGATAGCTCCGTTTTGGTTTTAGAAGCAACTATTTCTCTGTACAGCCTATGGTCCCATTCACTCTGGAATACCCAACGCAGCTCCAGGAAGAAACGTGTTTCTGACTCGCTGAATCTCAACATAGATTCAACTCTCTTAGGTGAACGAACGCACACCAGAGCTGTTTCAAGGAAACGTTTCTCCTGAGTTTTAGACTAAGTTTACTGCTGTTTCGTACGTATGTCGGCATTGGGCTGGAAATGCCGGTTTTGGGATTGTGCACAGAAAGCGTTTCCAAAGCGCTGAATCCACACATGAGTTTAACACTGTCAGTTGAATGCGCCCATGGACAACCATTCAGTTACATAGCTCCGTTTTGGTTTTAGAAGCAGATATTTCTCTGTACAGCCTATGGTCCCATTCACTCGGGAATATCCCAACGCAGATCCTAGAAGAAACGTGTTTCTGACTCGCTGAATCTCAACATAGATTCAACTCTCTTAGGTGAATGAACGCACAGCAGAGCAGTTTAAAGAAAACGTTTCTCCTGAGTTTTAGACGAAGTTTACTACTGTTTCGTACATATGCCGGCATTGGTCTGGAAATGCCGGTTTTGGGAATCTGCACAGAAAGCATTTGCAAAGCGCTGAATCCACACATGAGTTTAACACTGTCAGTTGAATGTGCCCATGGACAACCATTCAGTAAGATAGCTCCGTTTTGGTTTAAGAAGCAGATATATTTCTCTACAGCCTATGGTCCCATTCAGTCGGGAATATCCCAACGCAGATCCTGGAAGAAACGTGTTTCTGACTCGCTGAATCTCAACATAGATTCAACTCTCTTAGGTGAACGAAAGCACAGCAGAGCAGTTTCAAGGAAACGTTTCTCCTGAGTTTTAGACGAAATTTACTGCTGTTTCGTATGTATGCCGGCATTGTGCTGGAAATACCGGCTTTGGGATTCTGCACAGAAAGCATTTGCAAAGCGCTGAATCCACACATGAGTTTAACACTGTCAGTTAAATTCGCCCATGGACAACCATTCAGTTAGATAGCTCCGTTTTGGTTTTAGAAGCAGATATTTCTCTGTACAGCCTATTTTCTTATTCACTCGGGATTACCCCAATGCAGCTCCTAGAAGAAACGTGTTTCTGACTCGCTGAATCTCAATGTAGATTCAACTCTCTTAGGTGAACGAACGCACAGCAGAGCAGTTTCAAGGAAACATTTCTCCTGAGTTTCAGATGAAGTTTACTGCTGTTTCGTACATATGCCGGCATTTGGCTGTAAATGCCTGTTTCGGGATTCTGCACAGAATGGGTTTGCAAACCGCTGAATCCACACGTGAGGTTAACTCTGTCAGTTGAATGCACCCATTGACAACCATTCAGTTAGATAGCTCCGTTTTGGTTTTAGAAGCAGCTATTTCTCTGTACAGACTATGTTCCCATTCACTCGGGAATACCCCAACGCAGCTCCAGGACGAAACGTGTTTCTGACTCGCTGAATCTCAACATAGATTCAACTCTCTTAGGTGAACGAATGCACAGCACAGCAGTTTCCAGGAAACATTTCTCCTGAGTTTTAGACGAAGTTTACTGCTGCTTCGTACGTATGCCGGCATTGGGCTGGAAATGCCGGTTTTGGGGTTGTGCACAGAAAGCGTTTCCAAAGCACTGAATCCACACATGAGTTTAACACTGTCATTTGAATGCACCCATGGACAACCATTCAGTTAGATAGCTCCGTTTTTGTTTTAGAAGCAGATATTTCTCTGTGCAGCCTATGGTCCCATTCACTCGGGAATATCCCAATGCAGATCCTAGCAGAAACGTGTTTCTGACTCGCTGAATCTCAACATAGATTCAACTCTCTTAGGTGAACGAACGCACAGCAGAGCAGATTCAAGGAAACGTTTCTCCTGAGTTTTAGACGAAGTTTTCTGTTGTTTCGTACGTATGCCGGCTTTGGGATAGAAATGCTGGTTTGGGGATTCTGCACAGAAAGCGTTTGCAAAGCGCTGAATCCACACATGAGTTTAACACTGTCAGTTGAATGCGCCCATGGACAACCATTCAGTTAGATAGCTCCGTTTTGGTTTTAGAAGCAGATATTTATCTGTACAGCCTATTGTCCCATTCACTCGGGAATATCCCAATGCAGCTCCTAGAAGAAACGTGTTTCTGACGCGCTGAATCTCAATGTAGATTCAACTCTCTTAGGTGAACGAACGCACAGCAGAGCAGTTTCAAGGAAACGTTTGTCCTGAGTTTCAGCTGAAGTTTACTGCTGTTTCGTACGTATGCCGGCATTTGGCTGTAAATGCCCATTTCGGGATTCTGCACAGAAAGGGTTTGCAAAATGCTGAATCCACACGTGAGTTTAACTCTGTCAGTTGAATGCACCCATTGACAACCATTCAGTTAGATAGCTCCGTTTTGGTTTTAGAAGCAGCTATTTCTCTGTACAGCCTATGTTCCCATTCACTCGGGAATACCCCAAGGCAGCTCCAGGACGAAACGTGTTTCTGACTCGCTGAATCTCAACATAGATTCAGCTCTCTTAGGTGAACGAACGCACAGCAGAGCAATTTCCAGGAAACGTTTGTCCTGAGTTTTAGACGAAGTTTACTGCTGTTTCGTACGTATGCCGGCATTGGGCTGGAAATGCCGGTTTTGGTGTTGTGCACAGAAAGCGTTTCCAAAGCACTGAATCCAAACATGAGTTTAACACTGTCATTTGAATGCACACATGGACAACCATTCAGTTAGATAGCTCCGTTTTTGTTTTAGAAGCAGATATTTCTCTGTACAGCCTATGGTCCCATTCACTCGGGAATACCCCAACGCAGATCCTAGAAGAAACGTGTTTCTGACTCGCTGAATCTCAACATAGATTCAACTCTCTTAGGTGAACGAACGCACAGCAGAGCAGTTTCAAGGAAACGTTTCTCCTGAGTTTTAGACGAAGTTTACTGCTGTTTCGTACGTATGCTGGCATTGGGCTCGAAATCCCGGTTTTGGGATTCTGCACAGAAAGCGTTTGCAAAGCGCTGAATCCACACATGAGTTTAACACTGTCAGTTGAATGTGCCCATGGACAACCATTCAGTTACATAGCTCCGTTTTGGTTTTAGAAGCAGATATTTCTCTGTACAGCCTATGGTCCCATTCACTCGGGAATATCCCAACGCAGATCCTAGAAGAAACGTGTTTCTGACTCGCTGAATCTCAACATAGATTCAACTCTCTTAGGTGAATGAACGCACAGCAGAGCAGTTTAAAGAAAACGTTTCTCCTGAGTTTTAGACGAAGTTTACTACTGTTTCGTACATATGCCGGCATTGGTCTGGAAATGCCGGTTTTGGGAATCTGCACAGAAAGCATTTGCAAAGCGCTGAATCCACACATGAGTTTAACACTGTCAGTTGAATGTGCCCATGGACAACCATTCAGTAAGATAGCTCCGTTTTGGTTTAAGAAGCAGATATATTTCTCTACAGCCTACGGTCCCATTCAGTCGGGAATATCCCAACGCAGATCCTGGAAGAAACGTGTTTCTGACTCGCTGAATCTCAACATAGATTCAACTCTCTTAGGTGAACGAACGCACAGCAGAGCAGATTCAAGGAAACGTTTCTCCTGAGTTTTAGACGAAGTTTTCTGTTGTTTCGTACGTATGCCGGCTTTGGGATAGAAATGCTGGTTTGGGGATTCTGCACAGAAAGCGTTTGCAAAGCGCTGAATCCACACATGAGTTTAACACTGTCAGTTGAATGCACCCATGAAGAACCATTCAGTTAGATACTTCCGTTTTGGTATTAGAAGCAGATATTTCTCTGTACAGCCTATGGTCCCATTCACTCGGGAATATCCCAACGCAGATCCTAGAAGAAACGTGTTTCTGACTCGCTGATTCTCAACATAGATTCAACTCTCTTAGGTGAACGAACGCACAGCAGAGCAATTTCAAGTAAACATTTCTCCTGAGTTTTAGACGAAGTTTACTGCTGTTTCGTATGTATGCCGGCATTAGGCTGGAAATGCCGGCTTTGGGATTCTGCACAGAAAGCATTTGGAAAGCGCTGAATCCACAAATGCGTTTAACACTGTCAGTTGAATGCGCCCATGGACAACCATTCAGTTAGATAGCTCCGTTTTGGGTTTAGAAGCAGATATTTCTCTGTATAGACTATGGTCCCATTCAGTCGGGAATATCCCAACGCAGCTCCAGGAAGAAATGTGTTTCTGACTCGCTGAATCTCAACATAGATTCAACACTCTTAGGTGAACGAACGCACAGCAGAGCAGTTTCTAGGAAACGTTTCTCCTGAGTTTTAGACGTAGTTTACTGCTGTTTCTTACGTATGCCGGCATTGGGCTGGAAATGCTGGTTTGGGGATTCTGCACAGAAAGCATTTGCAAAGCGCTGAATCCACACATGAGTTTAACACTGTCAGTTGAATGCGCCCATGGACAACCATTCAGTTAGATAGCTCCGTTTTGGTTTTAGAAGAAGATATTTCTCTATACAGCCTATTGTCCCATTCACTCGGGAATATCCCAATGCAGCTCCTAGAAAAAACGTGTTTCTGACTCGCTGAATCTCAATGTAGATTCTACTCTCTTAGGTGAACGAACGCACTGCAGGGCAGTTTCAAGGAAACGTTTCTCCTGAGTTTCAGATGAAGTTTACTGCTGTTTCGTACGTATGCCGGCATTTGGCTGGAAATGCCGGTTTCGGGATTCTGCACACAAAGGGTTTGCGAACCACTGAATCCACACGTGAGTTTAACTCTGTCAGTTGAATGCACCCATTGACAACCATTCAGTTAGATAGCTCCGTTTTAGTTTTAGAAGCAGCTATTTCTCTGTACAGCCTATGGTCCCATTCACTCGGGAATACCCAACGCAGCTCCAGGAAGAAACGTGTTTCTGACTCGCTGAATCTGAACATAGATTCAACTCTCCTAGGTGAACGAACGCACAGCAGAGCTCTTTCAAGGAAACGTTTCTCCTGAGTTTTAGACGAAGTTTACTGCTGTTTCGTACGTATGCCGGCATTGGGCTGGAAATGCCGGTTTTGCGATTGTGCACAGAAAGCGTTTCCAAAGGGCTGAATCCACACATGAGTTTAACACTGTCAGTTGAATGCGCCCATGGACAACCATTCAGTTACACAGCTCCGTTTTGGTTTTAGAAGCAGCTATTTCTCTGTACAGCCTATGGTCCCATTCACTCGGGAATATCCCAATGCAGATCATAGAGGAATCGTGTTTCTGACTCGCTGAATCTCAACATAGATTCACCTCTCGTAGGTGAACGAATGCACAGTAGAGCAGTTTCAAGGAAACGTCTCTCCTGAGTTTTAGACGAAGTTTACTGCTGTTTCCTACGTATGCCGGCATTTGGCTGGAAATCCCGGTTTTGGGATTCTGCACAGAAAGGGTTTGCAAACCGGTGAATCCCCACGTGAGTTTAACTCTGTCAGTTGAATGCACACATTGACAACCATTCAGTTAGATAGCTCCGTTTTGGTTTTAGAAGCAGATATTTCTCTGTACAGACTATAGACCCATTCACTCGGGAATATCCCAACGCAGCTCCTAGAAGTAACGAGTTTTGGACTCGCTGAATCTCAACGTAGATTCAACTCTCATAGGTGAACAAACGCACAGCAGACCAGTTTCAAGGAAACTTTTCTCCTGAATTTTACACGAAGTTTACTGCTGTTTCGTATGTATGCCGGCATTGGGCTGGACATGCCGATTTTGGGATTCTGCAGAAAAAGGGTTTGCAAACCGCTGAATCCACACGTGAATTTACCTCCATCAGCTGAATGGACACATTGAAAACCATTCAGTTAGATAGTTCCGTTTTTTTTTAGAAGCACATATTTCTCTGTACAGCCTATGGTCCCATTCATTCGGGAATATCCCAACGCAGATACTAGAAGAAACGTGTTTCTCACTCGCTGAATCTCAACATAGATTCAACTCTCTTAGGTGAACGAACGCACAGCAGAGCAGTTTCAAGGAAACGTTTCTCCTGAGTTTTAGACGAAGTTTACTGCTGTTTCGTGTGTATGCCCCCATTGGGCTGGAAATGCCGGCTTTGGGATTCTGCACAGAAAGCATTTGCAAAGCGGTGAATCCACACATGAGTTTAACACTGTCAGTTGAATGCGCCCATGGAAAACCATTCAGTTAGATAGCTCCGTTTTGGGTTTAGAAGCAGATATTTCTCTGTACAGACCATCGTCCCATTCAATCGGGAATATCAAAACGCAGCTCCTGGAAGAAATGTGTTTCTGACTCCCTGAATCTCAAAATAGATTCAACAATCTTTGGTGAAGGAACGCACAGCAGAGTAGTTTCTAGGAAACGTTTCTCCTAAGTTTTAGAAGAAGTTTACGGCTGTTTGAAACGTATGCCGGCATTGGGCTCGAAATGCCGATTTTGGGATTCTACACAGAAAGCGTTTGCAAAGCGCTGAATCCACACATCCGTTTAGCACTGTCAGTTGAATGCGACCATGGAGAACCATTCAGTTTCATAGCTCCGTTTTGGTTTTAGAAGCAGATATTTCTCTGTACAGACTATTGTCCCATTCACTCGGGAATATCCCAATGCAGCTCCTAGATGAAACGTGTTTCTGACTCGCTGAATCTCAATGTAGATTCAACTCTCTTAGGTGAACGAACGCACAGCAGAGCAGTTTCAAGGAAACGTTTCTCCTGAGTTTCAGCTGAAGTTTACTGCTGTTTCGTACGTATGCCGGCATTTGGCTGTAAATGCCCATTTCGGGATTCTGCACAGAAAGGGTTTGCAAACCGCTGAATCCACATGTGAGTTTAACTCTGTCAGTTGAATGCACCCATTGACAACCATTCAGTTAGATAGCTCCGTTTTGGTTTTAGAAGCAGCTATTTCTCTGTACAGCCTATGTTCCCATTCACTCGGGAATACCCCAACGCAGCTCCAGGACGAAACGTGTTTCTTACTCGCTGAATCTCAACATAGATTCAACTCTCTTAGGTGAACGAACGCACAGCAGAGCAGTTTCAAGGAAACGTTTCTCCTGAGTTTTAGACGAAGTTTACTGCTGTTTCGTACGTATGCCGGCATTGGGCTGGAAATGCCGGCTTTGGGATTCTGCACAGAAAGCGTTTGCAAAGTGCTGAATCCACACATGAGTTTAACACTGTCAGTTGAATGCACCCATGTAGAACCATTCAGTTAGATACTTCCGTTTTGGTATTAGAAGCAGATATTTCTCTGTACAGCCTATGGTCCCATTCACTCAGGAATATCACAACGCAGATCCTAGAAGAAACGTGTTTCTGACTCGCTGATTCTCAACATAGATTCAACTCTCTTAGGTGAACGAACGCACAGCAGAGCAATTTCAAGTAAACATTTCTCCTGAGTTTTAGACGAAGTTTACTGCTGTTTCGTATGTATGCCGGCATTAGGCTGGAAATGCCGGCTTTGGGATTCTGCACAGAAAGCATTTGCAAAGCGCTGAATCCACAAATGCGTTTAACACTGTCAGTTGAATGCGCCCATGGACAACCATTCAGTTAGATAGCTCAGTTTTGGGTTTAGAAGCAGATATTTCTCTGTATAGACTATGGTCCCATTCAGTCGGGAATCTCCCAACGCAGCTCCAGGAAGAAATGTGTTTCTGACTCGCTGAATCTCAACATAGATTCAACACTCTTAGGTGAACGAACGCACAGCAGAGCAGTTTCTAGGAAACGTTTCTCCTGAGTTTTAGACGTAGTTTACTGCTGTTTCGTACGTATGCCGGCATTGGGCTGGAAATGCTGGTTTGGGGATTCTGCACAGAAAGCATTTGCAAAGCGCTGAATCCACACATGAGTTTAACACTGTCAGTTGAATGCGCCCATGGACAACCATTCAGTTAGATAGCTCCGTTTTGGTTTTAGAAGAAGATATTTCTCTATACAGCCTATTGTCCCATTCACTCGGGAATATCCCAATGCAGCTCCTAGAAAAAACGTGTTTCTGACTCGCTGAATCTCAATGTAGATTCTACTCTCTTAGGTGAACGAACGCACTGCAGGGCGGTTTCAAGGAAACGTTTCTCCTGAGTTTCAGATGAAGTTTACTGCTGTTTCGTACGTATGACGGCATTTGGCTGGAAATGCCGGTTTCGGGATTCTGCACACAAAGGGTTTGCGAACCACTGAATCCACACGTGAGTTTAACTCTGTCAGTTGAATGCACCCATTGACAACCATTCAGTTAGATAGCTCCGTTTTAGTTTTAGAAGCAGCTATTTCTCTGTACAGCCTATGGTCCCATTCACTCGGGAATACCCAACGCAGCTCCAGGAAGAAACGTGTTTCTGACTCGCTGAATCTCAATATAGATTCAACTCTCCTAGGTGAACGAACGCACAGCAGAGCTCTTTCAAGGAAACGTTTCTCCTGAGTTTTAGACGAAGTTTACTGCTGTTTCATACGTATGCCGGCATTGGGCTGGAAATGCCGGTTTTGCGATTGTGCACAGAAAGCGTTTCCAAAGGTCTGAATCCACACATGAGTTTAACACTGTCAGTTGAATGCGCCCATGGACAACCATTCAGTTACACAGCTCCGTTTTGGTTTTAGAAGCAGCTATTTCTCTGTACAGCCTATGGTCCCATTCACTCGGGAATATCCCAACGCAGATCATAGAAGAATCGTGTTTCTGACTCGCTGAATCTCAACATAGATTCAACTCTCGTAGGTGAACGAATGCACAGTAGAGCAGTTTCAAGGAAACGTCTCTCCTGAGTTTTAGACGAAGTTTACTGCTGTTTCCTACGTATGCCGGCATTTGGCTGGAAATCCCGGTTTTGGGATTCTGCACAGAAAGGGTTTGCAAACCGGTGAATCCACACGTGAGTTTAACTCTGTCAGTTGAATGCACACATTGACAACCATTCAGTTAGATAGCTCCGTTTTGGTTTTAGAAGCAGATATTTCTCTGTACAGACTGTAGACCCATTCACTCGGGAATATCCCAACGCAGCTCCTAGAAGAAACGAGTTTCTGACTCGCTGAATCTCAACGTAGATTCAACTCTCTTAGGTGAACAAACGCACAGCAGACCAGTTTCAAGGAAACTTTTCTCCTGAATTTTACACGAAGTTTACTGCTGTTTCGTATGTATGCCGGCATTGGGCTGGACATGCCGGTTTTGGGATTCTGCAGAAAAAGGGTTTGCAAACCGCTGAATCCACACGTGAGTTTACCTCCATCAGCTGAATGGACACATTGAAAACCATTCAGTTAGATAGTTCCGTTTTTGTTTTAGAAGCACATATTTCTCTGTACAGCCTATGGTCCCATTCATTCGGGAATATCCCAACGCAGATACTAGAAGAAACGTGTTTCTCACTCGCTGAATCTCAACATAGATTCAACTCTCTTAGGTGAACGAACGCACAGCAGAGCAGTTTCAAGGAAACGTTTCTCCTGAGTTTTAGACGAAGTTTACTGCTGTTTCGTGTGTATGCCCCCATTGGGCTGGAAATGCCGGCTTTGGGATTCTGCACAGAAAGCATTTGCAAAGCGGTGAATCCACACATGAGTTTAACACTGTCAGTTGAATGCGCCCATGGAAAACCATTCAGTTAGATAGCTCCGTTTTGGGTTTAGAAGCAGATATTTCTCTGTATAGACCATCGTCCCATTCAATCGGGAATATCCCAACGCAGCTCCAGGAAGAAATGTGTTTCTGACTCCCTGAATCTCAAAATAGATTCAACAATCTTTGGTGAAGGAACGCACAGCAGAGTAGTTTCTAGGAAACGTTTCTCCTAAGTTTTAGAAGAAGTTTACGGCTGTTTGAAACGTATGCCGGCATTGGGCTCGAAATGCCGGTTTTGGGAATCTACACAGAAAGCGTTTGCAAAGCGCTGAATCCACACATCCGTTTACCACTGTCAGTTGAATGCGACCATGGAGAACCATTCAGTTTCATAGCTCCGTTTTGGTTTTAGAAGCAGATATTTCTCTGTACAGCCTATTGTCCCATTCACTCGGGAATATCCCAATGCAGCTCCTAGAAGAAACGTGTTTCTGACTCGCTGAATCTCAATGTAGATTCAACTCTCTTAGGTGAACGAACGCACAGCAGAGCAGTTTCAAGGAAACGTTTCTCCTGAGTTTCAGCTGAAGTTTACTGCTGTTTCGTACGTATGCCGGCAATTGGCTGTAAATGCCCATGTCGGGATTCTGCACAGAAAGGGTTTGCAAACCGCTGAATCCACATGTGAGTTTAACTCTGTCAGTTGAATGCACCCATTGACAACCATTCAGTTAGATAGCTCCGTTTTGGTTTTAGAAGCAGCTATTTCTCTGTACAGCCTATGTTCCCATTCACTCGGGAATACCCCAACGCAGCTCCAGGACGAAACGTGTTTCTTACTCGCTGAATCTCAACATAGATTCAACTCTCTTAGGTGAACGAACGCACAGCAGAGCAGTTTCCAGGAAACGTTTCTCCTGAGTTTTAGACGAAGTTTACTGCTGTTTCGTACGTATGCCGGCATTGGGCTAGAAATGCCGGCTTTGGGGTTGTGCACAGAAAGCATTTCCAAAGCACTGAATCCGCACATGAGTTTAACACTGTCATTTGAATGCACCCATGGACAACCATTCAGTTACATAGCTCCGTTTTGGTTTTAGAAGCAGATATTTCTCTGTACAGCCTATGGTACCATTCACTCGGGAATATCCCAACGCAGATCCTGGAAGAAACGTGTTTCTGACTCGCTGAATCTCAACATAGATTCAACTCTCTTAGGTGAATGAACGCAGAGCAGAGCAGTTTAAAGAAAACGTTTCTCCTGAGTTTCAGATGAAGTTTACTGCTGTTTCGTTCGTATGCTGGCATTTGGCTGGAAATGCCGGTTTCGGGATTCTGCACACAAAGGGTTTGCAAACCACGGAATTCACACGTGAGTTTAACTCTGTCAGTTGAATGCACACATTGACATCCATTCAGTTAGATAGCTCCGTTTTGGTTTTAGAAGCAGATATTTCTCTGTACAGCCTTTGGTCCCATTCACTCGGGAACATCCCAACGCAGATCCTAGAAGAAACGTGTTTCTGACTCGCTGATTCTCAACATAGATTCAACTCTCTTAGGTGAACGAATGCACTGCAGAGCAATTTCAAGGAAACATTTCTCCTGAGTTTTAGACGAAGTTTACTGCTGTTTCGTACGTATGCCGGCATTTGGCAGGAAATGCCGGTTTTGGGATTCTGCACAGAAAGCATTTGCAAAGCGCTGAATCCACACATGAGTTTAACACTCTCATTTGAATGCACACATGGACAACCATTCAGTTAGCTAGCTCCGTTTTGGTTTTAGAAGCAGATATATTTCTGTACAGCCTATGGTCCCATTCACTCGGGAATATCCCAACGCAGATCCTAGAAGAAACGTGTTTCTCACTCGCTGAATCTCAACATAGATTCAACTCTCTTAGGTGAACGAACGCACAACAGAGCAGTTTCAAGGAAACGTTTCTCCTGAGTTTTAGACGAAGTTTACTGCTGTTTCGTATGTATGCCGGCATTGGGCTGGAAATGCCGGCTTTGGGATTCTGCACAGAAAGCATTTGCAAAGCGGTGAATCCACACATGAGTTTAACACTGTCAGTTGAATGCGCCCATGGAAAACCATTCAGTTAGATAGCTCCGTTTTGGGTTTAGAAGCAGATATTTCTCTGTATAGACTATGGTCCCATTCAATCGGGAATATCCCAACGCAGCCCTAGGAAGAAATGTGTTTCTGACTCACTGAATCTCAACATAGATTCACCACTCTTAGGTGAAGGAACGCACAGCAGAGTAGTTTCTAGGAAACGTTTCTCCTAAGTTTTAGAAGAAGTTTACGGCTGTTTGAAACGTATGCCGGCATTGGGCTCGAAATGCCGGTTTTGGGATTCTACACAGAAAGCGTTTGCAAAGCGCTGAATCCACACATCCGTTTAGCACTGTGATTTGAATGCGACCATGGAGAAACATTCAGTTTCATAGCTCCGTTTTGGTTTTAGAAGCAGATATTTCTCTGTACAGCCTATGGTCCCATTCACTTGGGAATATCCCAACGCAGATCCTAGAAGAAACGTGTTTCTGACTCACTGATTCTCAACATAGATTCAACTCTCTTAGGTGAACGAATGCACAGCAGAGCAATTTCAAGGAAACATTTCTCCTGAGTTTTAGACGAAGTTTACTGCTGTTTCGTACGTATGCCGGCATTGGGCTGGAAATGCCGGTTTTGGGATTCTGCACAGAAAGCATTTGCAAAGCGCTGAATCCACACATAAGTTTAACACTCTCACTTGAATGCGCCCATGGACAACCATTCAGTTACATAGCTCCGTTTTGGTTTTAGAAGCAGATATTTCTCTGTACAGCCTATGGTCCCATTCACTCGTGAATATCCCAACACAGATCCTAGAAGAAACGTGTTTCTGACTCGCTGAATCTCAACATAGATTCAACTCTCGTAGGTGAACGAATGCACAGTAGAGCAGTTTCAAGGAAACGTCTCTCCTGAGTTTTAGACGAAGTTTACTGCTGTTTCGTACGTATGCCGGCATTTGGCTGGAAATGCCGGTTTTGGGATTCTGCACAGAAAGCATTTGCAAAGCGCTGAATCCACACATGAGCTTAACACTGTCATTTGAATGCACACATGGACAACCATTCAGTTAGCTAGCTCCGTTTTGGTTTTAGAAGCAGATATATTTCTGTACAGCCTATGGTCCCATTCACTCGGGAATATCCCAACGCAGATCCTAGAAGAAACGTGTTTCTCACTCGCTGAATCTCAACATAGATTCAACTCTCTTAGGTGAGCGAACGCACAGCAGAGCAGTTTCAAGGAAACGTTTCTCCTGAGTTTTAGACGAAGTTTACTGCTGTTTCGTATGTATGCCGGCATTGGGCTGGAAATGCCGGCTTTGGGATTCTGCACAGAAAGCATTTGCAAAGCGGTGAATCCACACATGAGTTTAACACTGTCAGTTGAATGCGCCCATGGAAAACCATTCAGTTAGATAGCTCCGTTTTGGGTTTAGAAGCAGATATTTCTCTGTATAGACTATGGTCCCATTCAATCGGGAATATCCCAACGCAGCCCTAGGAAGAAATGTGTTTCTGACTCACTGAATCTCAACATAGATTCAACACTCTTAGGTGAAGGAACGCACAGCAGAGTAGTTTCTAGGAAACGTTTCTCCTAAGTTTTAGAAGAAGTTTACGGCTGTTTGAAACGTATGCCGGCATTGGGCTCGAAATGCCGGTTTGGGGATTCTGCACAGAAAGCGTTTGCAAAGCGCTGAATCCACACATCCGTTTAGCACTGTGATTTGAATGCGACCATGGAGAACCAATCAGTTTCATAGCTCCGTTTTGGTTTTAGAAGCAGATATTTCTCTGTACAGCCTATGGTCCCATTCACTCGGGAACATCCCAACGCAGATCCTGGAAGAAACGTGTTTCTGACTCGCTGATTCTCAAGATAGATTCAACTCTCTTAGGTGAACGAATGCACTGCAGAGCAATTTCAAGGAAACATTTCTCCTGAGTTTTAGACGAAGTTTACTGCTGTTTCGTACGTATGCCGGCATTGGGCTGGAAATGCCGGTTTTGGGATTCTGCACAGAAAGCATTTGCAAAGCGCTGAATCCACACATAAGTTTAACACTCTCACTTGAATGCGCCCATGGACAACCATTCAGTTACATAGCTCCGTTTTGGTTTTAGAAGCAGATATTTCTCTGTACAGCCTATGGTCCCATTCACTCGGGAATATCCCAACGCAGATCCTAGAAGAAACGTGTTTCTGACTCGCTGAATCTCAACATAGATTCAACTCTCGTAGGTGAACGAATGCACAGTAGAGCAGTTTCAAGGAAACGTCTCTCCTGAGTTTTAGACGAAGTTTACTGCTGTTTCGTACATATGCCGGCATTTGGCTGGAAATGCCGGTTTTGGGATTCTGCACAGAAAGCATTTGCAAAGCGCTGAATCCACACATGAGTTTAACACTCTCATTTGAATGCACACATGGACAACCATTCAGTTAGCTAGCTCCGTTTTGGTTTTAGAAGCAGATATATTTCTGTACAGCCTATGGTCCCATTCACTTGGGAATATTCCAACGCAGATCCTAGAAGAAACGTGTTTCTCACTCGCTGAATCTCAACATAGATTCAACTCTCTTAGGTGAGCGAACGCACAGCAGAGCAGTTTCAAGGAAACGTTTCTCCTGAGTTTTAGACGAAGTTTACTGCTGTTTCGTATGTATGCCGGCATTGGGCTGGAAATGCCGGCTTTGGGATTCTGCACAGAAAGCATTTGCAAAGCGGTGAATCCACACATGAGTTTAACACTGTCAGTTGAATGCGCCCATGGAAAACCATTCAGTTAGATAGCTCCCTTTTCGGTTTAGAAGCAGATATTTCTCTGTATAGACTATGGTCCCATTCAATCGGGAATATCCCAACGCAGCCCTAGGAAGAAATGTGTTTCTGACTCACTGAATCTCAACATAGATTCAACACTCTTAGGTGAAGGAACGCACAGCAGAATAGTTTCTAGGAAACGTTTCTCCTAAGTTTTAGAAGAAGTTTACGGCTGTTTGAAACGTATGCCGGCATTGGGCTCGAAATGCCGGTTTTGGGATTCTGCACAGAAAGCGTTTGCAAAGCGCTGAATCCACACATCCGTTTAGCACTGTGATTTGAATGCGACCATGGAGAACCATTCAGTTTCATAGCTCCGTTTTGGTTTTAGAAGCAGATATTTCTCTGTACAGCCTATGGTCCCATTCACTTGGGAATATCCCAACGCAGATCCTAGAAGAAACGTGTTTCTGACTCGCTGATTCTCAACATAGATTCAAATCTCTTAGGTGAACGAATGCACAGCAGAGCAATTTCAAGGAAACATTTCTCCTGAGTTTTAGACGAAGTTTACTGCTGTTTCGTACGTATGCCGGCATTGGGCTGGAAATGCCGGTTTTGGGATTCTGCACAGAAAGCATTTTCAAAGCGCTGAATCCACACATAAGTTTAACACTCTCACTTGAATGCGCCCATGGACAACCATTCAGTTACATAGCTCCGTTTTGGTTTTAGAAGCAGATATTTCTCTGTACAGCCTATGGTCCCATTCACTCGTGAATATCCCAACACAGATCCTAGAAGAAACGTGTTTCTGACTCGCTGAATCTCAACATAGATTCAACTCTCGTAGGTGAACGAATGCACAGTAGAGCAGTTTCAAGGAAACGTCTCTCCTGAGTTTTAGACGAAGTTTACTGCTGTTTCGTACGTATGCCGGCATTTGGCTGGAAATGCCGGTTTTGGGATTCTGCACAGAAAGCATTTGCAAAGCGCTGAATCCACACATGAGCTTAACACTGTCATTTGAATGCACACATGGACAACCATTCAGTTAGCTAGCTCCGTTTTGGTTTTAGAAGCAGATATATTTCTGTACAGCCTATGGTCCCATTCACTCGGGAATATCCCAACGCAGATCCTAGAAGAAACGTGTTTCTCACTCGCTGAATCTCAACATAGATTCAACTCTCTTAGGTGAACGAACGCACAGCAGAGCAGTTTCAAGGAAACGTTTCTCCTGAGTTTTAGACGAAGTTTACTGCTGTTTCGTATGTATGCCGGCATTGGGCTGGAAATGCCGGCTTTGGGATTCTGCACAGAAAGCATTTGCAAAGCGGTGAATCCACACATGAGTTTAACACTGTCAGTTGAATGCGCCCATGGAAAATCATTCAGTTAGATAGCTCCGTTTTGGGTTTAGAAGCAGATATTTCTCTGTATAGACTATGGTCCCATTTATTCGGGAATATCCCAACGCAGCCCTAGGAAGAAATGTGTTTCTGACTCACTGAATCTCAACACAGATTCAACACTCTTAGGTGAAGGAACGCACAGCAGAGTAGTTTCTAGGAAACGTTTCTCCTAAGTTTTAGAAGAAGTTTACGGCTGTTTGAAACGTATGCCGGCATTGGGCTCGAAATGCCGGTTTTGGGATTCTGCACAGAAAGCGTTTGCAAAGCGCTGAATCCACACATCCGTTTAGCACTGTGATTTGAATGCGACCATGGAGAACGATTCAGTTTCATAGCTCCGTTTTGGATTTAGAAGCAGATATTTCTCTGTACAGCCTATGGTCCCATTCACTCGGGAACATCCCAACGCAGATCCTAGAAGAAACGTGTTTCTGACTCGCTGATTCTCAACATAGATTCAACTCTCTTAGGTGAACGAATGCACTGCAAAGCAATTTCAAGGAAACATTTCTCCTGAGTTTTAGACGAAGTTTACTGCTGTTTCGTACGTATGCCGGCATTGGGCTGGAAATGCCGGTTTTGGGATTCTGCACAGAAAGCATTTGCAAAGCGCTGAATCCACACATAAGTTTAACACTCTCACTTGAATGCGCCCATGGACAACCATTCAGTTACATAGCTCCGTTTTGGTTTTAGAAGCAGATATTTCTCTGTACAGCCTATGGTCCCATTCACTCGGGAATATCCCAACGCAGATCCTAGAAGAAACGTGTTTCTGACTCGCTGAATCTCAACATAGATTCAACTCTCGTAGGTGAACGAATGCACAGTAGAGCAGTTTCAAGGAAACGTCTCTCCTGAGTTTTAGAAGAAGTTTACTGCTGTTTCGTACGTATGCCGGCATTTGGCTGGAAATGCCGGTTTTGGGATTCTGCACAGAAAGCATTTGCAAAGCGCTGAATCCACACATGAGTTTAACACTGTCATTTGAATGCACACATGGACAACCATTCAGTTAGCTAGCTCCGTTTTGGTTTTAGAAGCAGATATATTTCTGTACAGCCTATGGTCCCATTCACTTGGGAATATCCCAACGCAGATCCTAGAAGAAACGTGTTTCTCACTCGCTGAATCTCAACATAGATTCAACTCTCTTAGGTGAACGAACGCACAGCAGAGCAGTTTCAAGGAAACGTTTCTCCTGAGTTTTAGACGAAGTTTACTGCTGTTTCGTATGTATGCCGGCATTGGGCTGGAAATGCCGGCTTTGGGATTCTGCACAGAAAGCATTTCCAAAGCGGTGAATCCACACATGAGTTTAACACTGTCAGTTGAATGCGCGCATGGAAAACCATTCAGTTAGATAGCTCCCTTTTGGGTTTAGAAGCAGATATTTCTCTGTATAGACTATGGTCCCATTCAATCGGGAATATCCCAACGCAGCCCCAGGAAGAAATGTGTTTCTGACTCACTGAATCTCAGCATAGATTCAACACTCTTAGGTGAAGGAACGCACAGCAGAGTAGTTTCTAGGAAACGTTTCTCCTAAGTTTTAGAAGAAGTTTACGGCTGTTTGAAACGTATGCCGGCATTGGGCTCGAAATGCCGGTTTTGGGATTCTGCACAGAAAGCGTTTGCAAAGCGCTGAATCCACACATCCGTTTAGCACTGTGATTTGAATGCGACCATGGAGAACCATTCAGTTTCATAGCTCCGTTTTGGTTTTAGAAGCAGATATTTCTCTGTACAGCCTATGGTCCCATTCACTTGGGAATATCCCAACGCAGATCCTAGAAGAAAAGTGTTTCTGACTCGCTGAATCTCAACATAGATTCAACTCTCTTAGGTGAACGAACGCACCTCAGAGCAGTTTCAAGGAAACGTTTCTCCTGAGTTTTAGACGAAGTTTTCTACTCTTTCGTACGTATTCCGGCATTGGGCTAGAAATGCTGGTTTGGGAATTCTGCACAGAACGCGTTTGCAAAGCGCTGATTACACACATGAGTTTAACACTGTCAGTTGAATGCGCCCATGGACAACCATTCAGTTAGATAGCTCCGTTTTGGTTTTAGAAGCAGATATTTCTCTGTACAGCCTATTGTCCCATTCACTCGGGAATATCCCAATGCAGCTCCTAGAAGAAACGTGTTTCTGACTCGCTGAATCTCAATGTAGATTCAACTCTCTTAGGTGAACGAACGCACAGCCAGAGCAGTTTCAAGGAAACGTTTCTCCTGAGTTTCAGCTGAAGTTTACTGCTGTTTCGTACGTATGCCGGCATTTGGCTGTAAATGCCTGTTTCGGGATTCTGCACAGAAAGGGTTTGCAAACCGCTGAATCCACACGTGAGTTTAACTCTGTCCGTTGAATGCACCCATTGACAAACACTCAGTTAGATAGCTCCGTTTTGGTTTTAGAAGCAGGTATTTCTCTGTAGAGCCTATGTTCCCATTCACTCGGGAATACCCCAACGCAGCTCCAGTAAGAAACGTGTTTCTGACTCGCTGAATCTCAACATAGATTCAACTCTCTTAGGTGAACGAACGCACAGCAGAGCAGTTTCCAGGAAACGTTTCTCCTGAGTTTTAGACGAAGTTTACTGCTGTTTCGTACGTATGCCGGCATTGGGCTGGAAATGCCGGTTTTGGGGTTGTGCACAGAAAGCGTTTCCAAAGCACTGAATCCACACATGAGTTTAACACTGTCATTTGAATGCACACATGGACAACCATTCAGTTAGATAGCTCCGTTTTGGATTTAGAAGCAGATATTTCTCTGTACAGCCTATGGTCCCATTCACTCGGGAATATCCCAACGCAAATCCTAGAAGAAACGTGTTTCTGACTCGCTGAATCTCAACATAGATTCAACTCTCTTAGGTGAAGAAACGCACAGCAGAGCAGATTCAAGGAAACGTTTCTCCTGAGTTTTCGACGAAGTTTACTGCTGTTTCGTACGTATGCCGGCATTGGTCTGGAAATGCCGGTTTTGGGATTCTGCACAGAAAGCATTTGCAAAGCGCTCAATCCACACATGAGTTTAACACTGTCAGTTGAATGTGCCCATGGACAACCATTCAGTTAGATAGCTCCGTTTTGGTTTTAGAAGCAGATATATTTCTGTACAGCCTATGGTCCCATTCACTCGGGAATATCCCAACGCAGATCCTAGAAGAAACGTGTTTCTCACTCGCTGAAACTCAACATAGATTCAACTCTCTTAGGTGAACGAACGCACAGCAGAGCAGTTTCAAGGAAACGTTTCTCCTGAGTTTTAGACGAAGTTTACTGCTGTTTCGTATGTATGCCGGCATTGGGCTGGAAATGCCGGCTTTGGGATTCTGCACAGAAAGCATTTGCAAAGCGCTGAATCCACACATGAGTTTAACACTGTCAGTTGAATGCGCCCATGGAAAACCATTCAGTTAGATTGCTCCGTTTTGGGTTTAGAAGCAGATATTTCTCTGTATAGACTATGGTCCCATTCAATCGGGAATATCCCAATGCAGCTCCAGGAAGAAATGTGTTTTTGACTCACTGAATCTCAACATAGATTCAACACTCTTAGGTGAAGGAACGCACAGCAGAGTAGTTTCTAGGAAACGTTTCTGCTAAGTTTTAGAAGAAGTTTACAGCTGTTTGAAACGTATGCCGGCATTGGGCTCGAAATGCCGGTTTTGGGATTCTGCACAGAAAGCGTTTGCAAAGCGCTGAATCCACACATCCGTTTAGCACTGTCAGTTGAATGCGACCATGGAGAACCATTCAGTTTCATAGCTCCGTTTTGGTTTTAGAAGCATATATTTCTCTGTACAGCCTATGGTCCCATTCACTTGGGAATATCCCAATGCAGCTCCTAGAAGAAACGTGTTTCTGACTCGCTGAATCTCAACATAGATTCAACTCTCTTAGGTGAACGTACGCACAGCAGAGCAGTTTCAAGGAAACGTTTCTCCTGAGTTTTAGACGAAGTTTTCTGCTGTTTCGTACGTATGCCGGCCTTGGGATAGAAATGCTGATATGGGAATTCTGCACAGAAAGCGTTTGCAAAGCGCTGATTACACACATGAGTTTAACACTGTCAGTTGAATGCGCCCATGGAAAACCATTCAGTTAGATAGCTCCGTTTTGGTTTTAGAAGCAGCTATTTCTCTGTACAGCCTATGTTCCCATTCACTCGGGAATACCCCAACGCAGCTCCAGGACGAAACGTGTTTCTGACTCGCTGAATCTCAACATAGATTCAACTCTCTTAGGTGAACGAACGCACAGCAGAGCAGTTTCCAGGAAACGTTTCTCCTGAGTTTTAGACGAAGTTTACTGCTGTTTCGTACGTATGCTGGCATTGGGCTGGAAATGCCGGATTTGGGGTTGTGCACAGAAAGCATTTCCAAAGCACTGAATCCGCACATGAGTTTAACACTGTCATTTGAATGCACCCATGGACAACCATTCAGTTACATAGCTCCGTTTTGGTTTTCGAAGCAGATATTTCTCTGTACAGACTATGGTCCCATTCACTCGGGAATATCCCATTGCAGCTCCTAGAAGAAACGTGTTTCTGACTCGCTGAATCTCAACGTAGATTCAACTCTCTTAGGTGAACAAACACACAGAAGACCAGTTTCAAGGAAACTTTTCTTCTGAATTTTAGACGAAGTTTACTGCTGTTTCGTATGTATGCCGGCATTGGGCTGGAAATGCCGGTTTTGGGATTCTGCAGAGAAAGGGTTTGCAAACCGCTGAATCCACACGTGAATTTACCTCCATCAGCTGAATGGACACATTGAAAACCATTCAGTTAGATAGCTGCGTTTTTGTTTTAGAAGCACGTATTTCTCTGTACCGCCTATGGTCCCATTCACTCGGGAATATCCCAACGCAGATCCTAGAAGATACGTGTTTCTGCCTCGCTGAATCTCAACATAGATTCAACTCTCTTAGGTGAACGAAGGCACAGCAGAGCAAATTCCAGGAAACGTTTCTCCTGAGTTTTAGACGAAGTTTAATGCTGTTTCGTACGTATGCCGGCATTGGGCTGGAAATGCCGGTTTTGGGATTGTGCACAGAAAGCGTTTCCAAACCACTGAATCCACACATGAGTTTAACACTGTCATTTGAATGCGCCCATGGACAACCATTCAGTTACATAGCTCCGTTTTGGTTTTGGAAGCTGATATTTCTCTGTACAGCCTATGGTAGCATTCACTCGGGAATATCCCAACGCAGATCCTAGAAGAAACGTGTTTCTGACTCGCTGAATCTCAATGTAGATTCAACTCTCTTAGGTGAACGAAGGCACAGCAGAGCAAATTCCAGGAAACGTTTCTCCTGAGTTTTAGACGAAGTTTACTGCTCTTTCGTACGTATGCCGGCATTGGGCTAGAAATGCTGGTTTGGGGATTCTGCACAGAAAGCGTTTGCAAAGCGCTGAATCCACACATGAGTTTAACACTGTCAGTTGAATGCGCCCATGGACAACCATTCAGTTAGATAGCTCCGTTTTGGTTTTAGAAGCAGATATTTCTCTGTACAGCCTATTGTCCCATTCACTCGGGAATACCCCAGTGCAGCTCCTAGAAGAAACGTGTTTCTGACTCGCTGAATCTCAATGTAGATTCAACTCCCTTAGGTGAACGAACACACAGCAGAGCAGTTTCAAGGAAACATTTCTCCTGAGTTTCAGATGAAGTTTACCGCTGTTTCGTACGTATGCCGGCATTTGGCTGTAAATGCCCGTTTCGGGATTCTGCACAGAATGGGTTTGCAAACCGCTGAATCCACATGTGAGTTTACCTCTGTCAGTTGAATGCACACATTGACAACCATTCAATTAGATAGCTCCGTTTTGGTTTTAGAAGCAACTATTTCTCTGTACAGCCTATGGTCCCATTCACTCTGGAATACCCAACGCAGCTCCAGGAAGAAACGTGTTTCTGACTCGCTGAATCTCAACATAGATTCAACTCTCTTAGGTGAACGAACGCACACCAGAGCTGTTTCAAGGAAACGTTTCTCCTGAGTTTTAGACTAAGTTTACTGCTGTTTCGTACGTATGTCGGCATTGGGCTGGAAATGCCGGTTTTGGGATTGTGCACAGAAAGCGTTTCCAAAGCGCTGAATCCACACATGAGTTTAACACTGTCAGTTGAATGCGCCCATGGACAACCATTCAGTTACATAGCTCCGTTTTGGTTTTAGAAGCAGATATTTCTCTGTACAGCCTATGGTCCCATTCACTCGGGAATATCCCAACGCAGATCCTAGAAGAAACGTGTTTCTGACTCGCTGAATCTCAACATAGATTCAACTCTCTTAGGTGAATGAACGCACAGCAGAGCAGTTTAAAGAAAACGTTTCTCCTGAGTTTTAGACGAAGTTTACTACTGTTTCGTACATATGCCGGCATTGGTCTGGAAATGCCGGTTTTGGGAATCTGCACAGAAAGCATTTGCAAAGCGCTGAATCCACACATGAGTTTAACACTGTCAGTTGAATGTGCCCATGGACAACCATTCAGTAAGATAGCTCCGTTTTGGTTTAAGAAGCAGATATATTTCTCTACAGCCTACGGTCCCATTCAGTCGGGAATATCCCAACGCAGATCCTGGAAGAAACGTGTTTCTGACTCGCTGAATCTCAACATAGATTCAACTCTCTTAGGTGAACGAACGCACAGCAGAGCAGATTCAAGGAAACGTTTCTCCTGAGTTTTAGACGAAATTTACTGCTGTTTCGTATGTATGCCGGCATTGTGCTGGAAATACCGGCTTTGGGATTCTGCACAGAAAGCATTTGCAAAGCGCTGAATCCACACGAGTTTAACACTGTCAGTTAAATTCGCCCATGGACAACCATTCAGTTAGATAGCTCCGTTTTGGTTTTAGAAGCAGATATTTCTCTGTACAGCCTATTTTCTTATTCACTCGGGATTACCCCAATGCAGCTCCTAGAAGAAACGTGTTTCTGACTCGCTGAATCTCAATGTAGATTCAACTCTCTTAGGTGAACGAACGCACAGCAGAGCAGTTTCAAGGAAACATTTCTCCTGAGTTTCAGATGAAGTTTACTGCTGTTTCGTACATATGCCGGCATTTGGCTGTAAATGCCTGTTTCGGGATTCTGCACAGAATGGGTTTGCAAACCGCTGAATCCACACGTGAGGTTAACTCTGTCAGTTGAATGCACCCATTGACAACCATTCAGTTAGATAGCTCCGTTTTGGTTTTAGAAGCAGCTATTTCTCTGTACAGACTATGTTCCCATTCACTCGGGAATACCCCAACGCAGCTCCAGGACGAAACGTGTTTCTGACTCGCTGAATCTCAACATAGATTCAACTCTCTTAGGTGAACGAATGCACAGCACAGCAGTTTCCAGGAAACATTTCTCCTGAATTTTAGACGAAGTTTACTGCTGCTTCGTACGTATGCCGGCATTGGGCTGGAAATGCCGGTTTTGGGGTTGTGCACAGAAAGCGTTTCCAAAGCACTGAATCCACACATGAGTTTAACACTGTCATTTGAATGCACCCATGGACAACCATTCAGTTAGATAGCTCCGTTTTTGTTTTAGAAGCAGATATTTCTCTGTGCAGCCTATGGTCCCATTCACTCGGGAATATCCCAATGCAGATCCTAGCAGAAACGTGTTTCTGACTCGCTGAATCTCAACATAGATTCAACTCTCTTAGGTGAACGAACGCACAGCAGAGCAGATTCAAGGAAACGTTTCTCCTGAGTTTTAGACGAAGTTTTCTGTTGTTTCGTACGTATGCCGGCTTTGGGATAGAAATGCTGGTTTGGGGATTCTGCACAGAAAGCGTTTGCAAAGCGCTGAATCCACACATGAGTTTAACACTGTCAGTTGAATGCGCCCATGGACAACCATTCAGTTAGATAGCTCCGTTTTGGTTTTAGAAGCAGATATTTATCTGTACAGCCTATTGTCCCATTCACTCGGGAATATCCCAATGCAGCTCCTAGAAGAAACGTGTTTCTGACGCGCTGAATCTCAATGTAGATTCAACTCTCTTAGGTGAACGAACGCACAGCAGAGCAGTTTCAAGGAAACGTTTGTCCTGAGTTTCAGCTGAAGTTTACTGCTGTTTCGTACGTATGCCGGCATTTGGCTGTAAATGCCCATTTCGGGATTCTGCACAGAAAGGGTTTGCAAAATGCTGAATCCACACGTGAGTTTAACTCTGTCAGTTGAATGCACCCATTGACAACCATTCAGTTAGATAGCTCCGTTTTGGTTTTAGAAGCAGCTATTTCTCTGTACAGCCTATGTTCCCATTCACTCGGGAATACCCCAAGGCAGCTCCAGGACGAAACGTGTTTCTGACTCGCTGAATCTCAACATAGATTCAGCTCTCTTAGGTGAACGAACGCACAGCAGAGCAATTTCCAGGAAACGTTTGTCCTGAGTTTTAGACGAAGTTTACTGCTGTTTCGTACGTATGCCGGCATTGGGCTGGAAATGCCGGTTTTGGTGTTGTGCACAGAAAGCGTTTCCAAAGCACTGAATCCACACATGAGTTTAACACTGTCATTTGAATGCACACATGGACAACCATTCAGTTAGATAGCTCCGTTTTTGTTTTAGAAGCAGATATTTCTCTGTACAGCCTATGGTCCCATTCACTCGGGAATACCCCAACGCAGATCCTAGAAGAAACGTGTTTCTGACTCGCTGAATCTCAACATAGATTCAACTCTCTTAGGTGAACGAACGCACAGCAGAGCAGTTTCAAGGAAACGTTTCTCCTGAGTTTTAGACGAAGTTTACTGCTGTTTCGTACGTATGCTGGCATTGGGCTCGAAATCCCGGTTTTGGGATTCTGCACAGAAAGCGTTTGCAAAGCGCTGAATCCACACATGAGTTTAACACTGTCAGTTGAATGTGCCCATGGACAACCATTCAGTTACATAGCTCCGTTTTGGTTTTAGAAGCAGATATTTCTCTGTACAGCCTATGGTCCCATTCACTCGGGAATATCCCAACGCAGATCCTAGAAGAAACGTGTTTCTGACTCGCTGAATCTCAACATAGATTCAACTCTCTTAGGTGAATGAACGCACAGCAGAGCAGTTTAAAGAAAACGTTTCTCCTGAGTTTTAGACGAAGTTTACTACTGTTTCGTACATATGCCGGCATTGGTCTGGAAATGCCGGTTTTGGGAATCTGCACAGAAAGCATTTGCAAAGCGCTGAATCCACACATGAGTTTAACACTGTCAGTTGAATGTGCCCATGGACAACCATTCAGTAAGATAGCTCCGTTTTGGTTTAAGAAGCAGATATATTTCTCTACAGCCTACGGTCCCATTCAGTCGGGAATATCCCAACGCAGATCCTGGAAGAAACGTGTTTCTGACTCGCTGAATCTCAACATAGATTCAACTCTCTTAGGTGAACGAACGCACAGCAGAGCAGATTCAAGGAAACGTTTCTCCTGAGTTTTAGACGAAGTTTTCTGTTGTTTCGTACGTATGCCGGCTTTGGGATAGAAATGCTGGTTTGGGGATTCTGCACAGAAAGCGTTTGCAAAGCGCTGAATCCACACATGAGTTTAACACTGTCAGTTGAATGCGCCCATGGACAACCATTCAGTTAGATAGCTCCGTTTTGGTTTTAGAAGCAGATATTTCTCTGTACAGCCTATTGTCCCATTCACTCGGGAATATCCCAATGCAGCTCCTAGAAGAAACGTGTTTCTGACTCGCTGAATCTCAATGTAGATTCAACTCTCTTAGGTGAACGAACGCACAGCAGATCAGTTTCAAGGAAACGTTTCTCCTGAGTTTCAGCTGACGTTTATGGCTGTTTCGTACGTATGCCGGCATTTGGCTGTAAATGCCCATTTCGGGATTCTGCACAGAAAGGGTTTGCAAAATGCTGAATCCACACGTGAGTTTAACTCTGTCAGTTGAATGCACCCATTGACAACCATTCAGTTAGATAGCTCCGTTTTGGTTTTAGAAGCAGCTATTTCTCTGTATAGCCTATGTTCCCATTCACTCGGGAATACCCCAACGCAGCTCCAGGACGAAACGTGTTTCTGACTCGCTGAATCTCAACATAGATTCAACTCTCTTAGGTGAACGAACGCACAGCAGAGCAGTTTCCAGGAAACGTTTCTCCTGACTTTTAGACGAAGTTTACTGCTGTTTCGTACGTATGCCGGCATTGGGCTGTAAATGCCGGTTTTGGTGTTGTGCACAGAAAGCGTTTCCAAAGCACTGAATCCACACATGAGTTTAACACTGTCATTTGAATGCACACATGGACAACCATTCAGTTAGATAGCTCCGTTTTTGTTTTAGAAGCAGCTATTTCTCTGTACAGCCTATGTTCCCATTCACTCGGGAATACCCCAACGCAGCTCCAGGACGAAACGTGTTTCTGACTCGCTGAATCTCAACATAGATTCAACTCTCTTAGGTGAACGAACGCACAGCAGAGCAGTTTCAAGGAAACGTTTCTCCTGAGTTTTAGAAGAAGTTTACTGCTGTTTCGTACGCATGCTGGCATTGGGCTCGAAATCCCGGTTTTGGGATTCTGCACAGAAAGCGTTTGCAAAGCGCTGAATCCACACATGAGTTTAACACTGTCAGTTGAATTCGCCAATGGACAACCATTCAGTTACATAGCTCCGTTTTGGTTTTAGAAGCAGATATTTCTCTGTGCAGCCTATGGTCCCATTCACTCGGGAATATCCCAATGCAGATCCTAGCAGAAACGTGTTTGTGACTCGCTGAATCTCAACATAGATTCAACTCTCTTAGGTGAACGAGCGCAAAGCAGAGCGGATTAAAGGAAACGTTTCTCCTGAGTTTTCGACGAAGTTTACTGCTGTTTTGTACGTATGCCGGCATTTGTCTGGAAATGCCGGATTTGGGATTCTGCACAGAAAGCATTTGAAAAGCGCTGAATCCACACATGAGTTTAACACTGTCAGTTGAATGTGCCCATGGACAGCCATTCAGTTAGATAGCTCCGTTTTGGTTTTAGAAGCAGATATATTTCTGTACAGCCTATGGTCCCATTCACTCGGGAATATCCCAACGCAGATCCTAGAAGAAACGTGTTTCTGACGCGCTGAATCTCAACATAGATTCAACTCTCGTAGGTGAACGAACGCACAGCAGAGCAGTTTCAAGGAAACGTTTCTCCTGAGTTTTAGACGAAGTTTACTGCTGTTTCGTATGTATGCCGGCATTGGGCTGGAAATGCCGGCTTTGGGATTCTGCACAGAAAGCATTTGCAAAGCGCTGAATCCACACATGAGTTTAACACTGTCAGTTGAATGCGCCCATGGAAAACCATTCAGTTAGATAGCTCCATTTTGGGTTTAGAAGCAGATATTTCTCTGTATAGACTATGGTCCCATTCAATCGGGAATATCCCAACGGAGCTCCAGGAAGAAATGTGTTTCTGACTCACTGATTCTCAACATAGATTCAACACTCTTAGGTGAAGGAACGCACAGCACAGTAGTTTCTAGGAAACGTTTCTCCTAAGTTTTAGAAGAAGTTTACGGCTGTTTGAAACGTATGCCGGCATTGGGATCGAAATGCCGGTTTTGGGATTCTGCACAGAAAGCGTTTGCAAAGCGCTGAATCCACACATCCGTTTAGCACTGTCAGGTGAATGCGACCATGGAGAACCATTCAGTTTCATAGCTCCGTTTTGGTTTTAGAAGCAGATATTTCTCTGTACAGCCTATGGTCCCATTCACTTGGGAATATCCCAACGCAGATCCTAGAAGAAACGTGTTTCTGACTCGCTGAATCTCAACATAGATTCAACTCTCTTAGGTGAACGAATGCACTGCAGAGCAGTTTCATGGAAACGTTTCTCCTGAGTTTTAGACGAAGATTTCTGCTGTTTCGTACATATGCTGGCATTGGGCTAGAAATGCTGAATTGGGAATTCTGCACAGAAAGCGTTTGCAAAGCGCTGATTACACACATGAGTTTAACACTGTCAGTTGAATGCGCCCATGGACAACCATTCAGTTAGATAGCTCCGTTTTGGTATTAGAAGCAGATATTTCTCTGTACAGCCTATTGTCCCATTCACTCGGGAATATCCCAATGCAGCTCCTAGAAGAAACGTGTTTCTGACTCGCTGAATCTCAATGTAGATTCAACTCTCTTAGGTGAACGAACGCACAGCAGAGCAGTTTCAAGGAAACGTTTCTCCTGAGTTTTAGCTGAAGTTCACTGCTGTTTCGTACGTATGCCGGCATTTGGCTGTAAATGCCCATTTCGGGATTCTGCACAGAAAGGGTTTGCAAACCGCTGAATCCACACGTGAGTTTAACTCTGTCAGTTGAATGCACCCATTGACAACCATTCAGTTAGATAGCTCCGTTTTGGTTTTAGAAGCAGATATTTCTCTGTACAGCCTATGGTCCCATTCACTCGGGAACATCCCAACGCAGATCCTAGAAGAAACGTGTTTCTGACTCGCTGAATCTCAACATAGATTCAACTCTCCTAGGTGAACGAACGCACAGCAGAGCTGTTTCAAGGAAAGTTTCTCCTGAGTTTTAGACAAAGTTTACTGCTGTTTCGTACGTATGCCGGCATTGGGCTGGAAATGCCGGTTTTGCGATTGTGCACAGAAAGCGTTTCCAAAGCGCTGAATCCACACATGAGTTTATCACTGTCAGTTGAATGCGCCCATGGAAAACCATTCAGTTACATATCTCCATTTCGGTTTTAGAAGCAGATATTTCTCTGTACAGCCTATGGTCCCATTCACTCGGGAATATCCCAACGCAGATCCTAGAAGAAACGTGTTTCTGACTCGCTGAATCTCAACATAGATTCAACACTCGTAGGTGAACGTATGCACAGTAGAGCAGTTTCAAGGAAACGTCTCTCCTGAGTTTTAGACGAAGTTTACTGCTGTTTCGTACGTATGCCATTTGGCTGGAAATCCCGGTTTTGGGATTCTGCACAGAAAGGGTTTGCAAACCGGTGAATCCACACGTGAGTTTATCTCTGTCAGTTGAATGCACACATTGACAACCATTCAGTTAGATAGCTCCGTTTTGGTTTTACAAGCAGATATTTCTCTGTACAGACTATGGTCCCATTCACTCGGGAATATCCCAATGCAGCTCCTAGAAGAAACGTGTTTCTGACTCGCTGAATCTCAACATAGATTCAACTCTCTTAGGTGAACTAACGCACAGCAGAGCAGTTTCAAGGAAACGTTTCTCCTGAGTTTTAGAAGAAGTTTACTGCTGTTTCGTACGTATGCTGTCTTTGGGCTCGAAATCCCGGTTTTGGGATTCTGCACAGAAAGCGTTTGCAAATCGCTGAATCCACAAATGAGTTTAACACTGAAAGTTGAATTCGCCCATGGACAACCATTCAGTTACATAGCTCCGTTTTGGTTTTAGATGCAGATATTTCTCTGTGCAGCCTATGGTCCCTTTCACTTGGGAATATCCCAATGCAGATCCTAGCAGAAACGTGTTTCTGACTCGTTGAATCTCAACATAGATTCAACTCTCTTAGGTGAACGAACGCACAGCAGAGCAGATTCAAGGAAACGTTTCTCCTAAGTTTTCGACGAAGTTTACTGCTGTTTCGTACGTATGCTGGCATAGGTCTGGAAATGCCGGTTTTGGGATTCTGCACAGAAAGCATTTGCAAAGCGCTGAATCCACACATGAGTTTAACACTTTCAGTTGAATGTGCCCATGGACAACCATTCAGTTAGATAGCTCCGTTTTGGTTTTAGAAGCAGATATATTTCTGAACAGCCTATGGACCCATTCACTCGGGAATATCCCAACGCAGATCCTAGAAGAAACGTGTTTATCACTCGCTGAATCTCAACATAGATTCAACTCTCTTAGGTGAACGAACGCACAGCAGAGCAGTTTCAAGGAAACGTTTCTCCTGAGTTTTAGACGAAGTTTACTGCTGTTTCGTATGTATGCCGGCATTGGGCTGGAAATGCCGGCTTTGGGATTCTGCACAGAAAGCATTTGGAAAGCGGTGAATCCACACATGAGTTTAACACTGTCAGTTGAATGCGCCCATGGAAAACCATTCAGTTAGATAGCTCCGTTTTGGGTTTAGAAGCAGATATTTCTCTGTATAGACTGTGATCCCATTCAATCGGGAATATCCCAACGCAGTCCCAGGAAGAAATGTGTTTCTGACTAACTGAATCTCAACATAGAGTCAACACTCTATGGGATTGTGCACAGAAAGCGTTTCCAAACCACTGAATCCACACATGAGTTTAACACTGTCATTTGAATGCGCCCATGGACAACCATTCAGTTACATAGCTCCGTTTTGGTTTTGGAAGCTGATATTTCTCTGTACAGCCTATGGTCCCATTCACTCGGGAATATCCCAACGCAGATCCTAGAAGAAACGTGTTTCTGACTCGCTGAATCTCAATGTAGATTCAACTCTCTTAGGTGAACGAAGGCACAGCAGAGCAAATTCCAGGAAACGTTTCTCCTGAGTTTTAGACGAAGTTTACTGCTCTTTCGTACGTATGCCGGCATTGGGCTAGAAATGCTGGTTTGGGGATTCTGCACAGAAAGCGTTTGCAAAGCGCTGAATCCACACATGAGTTTAACACTGTCAGTTGAATGCGCCCATGGACAACCATTCAGTTAGATAGCTCCGTTTTGGTTTTAGAAGCAGATATTTCTCTGTACAGCCTATTGTCCCATTCACACGGGAATACCCCAGTGCAGCTCCTAGAAGAAACGTGTTTCTGACTCGCTGAATCTCAATGTAGATTCAACTCCCTTAGGTGAACGAACACACAGCAGAGCAGTTTCAAGGAAACATTTCTCCTGAGTTTCAGATGAAGTTTACCGCTGTTTCGTACGTATGCCGGCATTTGGCTGTAAATGCCCGTTTCGGGATTCTGCACAGAATGGGTTTGCAAACCGCTGAATCCACATGTGAGTTTACCTCTGTCAGTTGAATGCACACATTGACAACCATTCAATTAGATAGCTCCGTTTTGGTTTTAGAAGCAACTATTTCTCTGTACAGCCTATGGTCCCATTCACTCTGGAATACCCAACGCAGCTCCAGGAAGAAACGTGTTTCTGACTCGCTGAATCTCAACATAGATTCAACTCTCTTAGGTGAACGAACGCACACCAGAGCTGTTTCAAGGAAACGTTTCTCCTGAGTTTTAGACTAAGTTTACTGCTGTTTCGTACGTATGTCGGCATTGGGCTGGAAATGCCGGTTTTGGGATTGTGCACAGAAAGCGTTTCCAAAGCGCTGAATCCACACATGAGTTTAACACTGTCAGTTGAATGCGCCCATGGACAACCATTCAGTTACATAGCTCCGTTTTGGTTTTAGAAGCAGATATTTCTCTGTACAGCCTATGGTCCCATTCACTCGGGAATATCCCAACGCAGATCCTAGAAGAAACGTGTTTCTGACTCGCTGAATCTCAACATAGATTCAACTCTCTTAGGTGAATGAACGCACAGCAGAGCAGTTTAAAGAAAACGTTTCTCCTGAGTTTTAGACGAAGTTTACTACTGTTTCGTACATATGCCGGCATTGGTCTGGAAATGCCGGTTTTGGGAATCTGCACAGAAAGCATTTGCAAAGCGCTGAATCCACACATGAGTTTAACACTGTCAGTTGAATGTGCCCATGGACAACCATTCAGTAAGATAGCTCCGTTTTGGTTTAAGAAGCAGATATATTTCTCTACAGCCTATGGTCCCATTCAGTCGGGAATATCCCAACGCAGATCCTGGAAGAAACGTGTTTCTGACTCGCTGAATCTCAACATAGATTCAACTCTCTTAGGTGAACGAAAGCACAGCAGAGCAGTTTCAAGGAAACGTTTCTCCTGAGTTTTAGACGAAATTTACTGCTGTTTCGTATGTATGCCGGCATTGTGCTGGAAATACCGGCTTTGGGATTCTGCACAGAAAGCATTTGCAAAGCGCTGAATCCACACATGAGTTTAACACTGTCAGTTAAATTCGCCCATGGACAACCATTCAGTTAGATAGCTCCGTTTTGGTTTTAGAAGCAGATATTTCTCTGTACAGCCTATTTTCTTATTCACTCGGGATTACCCCAATGCAGCTCCTAGAAGAAACGTGTTTCTGACTCGCTGAATCTCAATGTAGATTCAACTCTCTTAGGTGAACGAACGCACAGCAGAGCAGTTTCAAGGAAACATTTCTCCTGAGTTTCAGATGAAGTTTACTGCTGTTTCGTACATATGCCGGCATTTGGCTGTAAATGCCTGTTTCGGGATTCTGCACAGAATGGGTTTGCAAACCGCTGAATCCACACGTGAGGTTAACTCTGTCAGTTGAATGCACCCATTGACAACCATTCAGTTAGATAGCTCCGTTTTGGTTTTAGAAGCAGCTATTTCTCTGTACAGACTATGTTCCCATTCACTCGGGAATACCCCAACGCAGCTCCAGGACGAAACGTGTTTCTGACTCGCTGAATCTCAACATAGATTCAACTCTCTTAGGTGAACGAATGCACAGCACAGCAGTTTCCAGGAAACATTTCTCCTGAGTTTTAGACGAAGTTTACTGCTGCTTCGTACGTATGCCGGCATTGGGCTGGAAATGCCGGTTTTGGGGTTGTGCACAGAAAGCGTTTCCAAAGCACTGAATCCACACATGAGTTTAACACTGTCATTTGAATGCACCCATGGACAACCATTCAGTTAGATAGCTCCGTTTTTGTTTTAGAAGCAGATATTTCTCTGTGCAGCCTATGGTCCCATTCACTCGGGAATATCCCAATGCAGATCCTAGCAGAAACGTGTTTCTGACTCGCTGAATCTCAACATAGATTCAACTCTCTTAGGTGAACGAACGCACAGCAGAGCAGATTCAAGGAAACGTTTCTCCTGAGTTTTAGACGAAGTTTTCTGTTGTTTCGTACGTATGCCGGCTTTGGGATAGAAATGCTGGTTTGGGGATTCTGCACAGAAAGCGTTTGCAAAGCGCTGAATCCACACATGAGTTTAACACTGTCAGTTGAATGCGCCCATGGACAACCATTCAGTTAGATAGCTCCGTTTTGGTTTTAGAAGCAGATATTTATCTGTACAGCCTATTGTCCCATTCACTCGGGAATATCCCAATGCAGCTCCTAGAAGAAACGTGTTTCTGACGCGCTGAATCTCAATGTAGATTCAACTCTCTTAGGTGAACGAACGCACAGCAGAGCAGTTTCAAGGAAACGTTTGTCCTGAGTTTCAGCTGAAGTTTACTGCTGTTTCGTACGTATGCCGGCATTTGGCTGTAAATGCCCATTTCGGGATTCTGCACAGAAAGGGTTTGCAAAATGCTGAATCCACACGTGAGTTTAACTCTGTCAGTTGAATGCACCCATTGACAACCATTCAGTTAGATAGCTCCGTTTTGGTTTTAGAAGCAGCTATTTCTCTGTACAGCCTATGTTCCCATTCACTCGGGAATACCCCAAGGCAGCTCCAGGACGAAACGTGTTTCTGACTCGCTGAATCTCAACATAGATTCAGCTCTCTTAGGTGAACGAACGCACAGCAGAGCAATTTCCAGGAAACGTTTGTCCTGAGTTTTAGACGAAGTTTACTGCTGTTTCGTACGTATGCCGGCATTGGGCTGGAAATGCCGGTTTTGGTGTTGTGCACAGAAAGCGTTTCCAAAGCACTGAATCCAAACATGAGTTTAACACTGTCATTTGAATGCACACATGGACAACCATTCAGTTAGATAGCTCCGTTTTTGTTTTAGAAGCAGATATTTCTCTGTACAGCCTATGGTCCCATTCACTCGGGAATACCCCAACGCAGATCCTAGAAGAAACGTGTTTCTGACTCGCTGAATCTCAACATAGATTCAACTCTCTTAGGTGAACGAACGCACAGCAGAGCAGTTTCAAGGAAACGTTTCTCCTGAGTTTTAGACGAAGTTTACTGCTGTTTCGTACGTATGCTGGCATTGGGCTCGAAATCCCGGTTTTGGGATTCTGCACAGAAAGCGTTTGCAAAGCGCTGAATCCACACATGAGTTTAACACTGTCAGTTGAATGTGCCCATGGACAACCATTCAGTTACATAGCTCCGTTTTGGTTTTAGAAGCGGATATTTCTCTGTACAGCCTATGGTCCCATTCACTCGGGAATATCCCAACGCAGATCCTAGAAGAAACGTGTTTCTGACTCGCTGAATCTCAACATAGATTCAACTCTCTTAGGTGAATGAACGCACAGCAGAGCAGTTTAAAGAAAACGTTTCTCCTGAGTTTTAGACGAAGTTTACTACTGTTTCGTACATATGCCGGCATTGGTCTGGAAATGCCGGTTTTGGGAATCTGCACAGAAAGCATTTGCAAAGCGCTGAATCCACACATGAGTTTAACACTGTCAGTTGAATGTGCCCATGGACAACCATTCAGTAAGATAGCTCCGTTTTGGTTTAAGAAGCAGATATATTTCTCTACAGCCTACGGTCCCATTCAGTCGGGAATATCCCAACGCAGATCCTGGAAGAAACGTGTTTCTGACTCGCTGAATCTCAACATAGATTCAACTCTCTTAGGTGAACGAACGCACAGCAGAGCAGATTCAAGGAAACGTTTCTCCTGAGTTTTAGACGAAGTTTTCTGTTGTTTCGTACGTATGCCGGCTTTGGGATAGAAATGCTGGTTTGGGGATTCTGCACAGAAAGCGTTTGCAAAGCGCTGAATCCACACATGAGTTTAACACTGTCAGTTGAATGCGCCCATGGACAACCATTCAGTTAGATAGCTCCGTTTTGGTTTTAGAAGCAGATATTTCTCTGTACAGCCTATTGTCCCATTCACTCGGGAATATCCCAATGCAGCTCCTAGAAGAAACGTGTTTCTGACTCGCTGAATCTCAATGTAGATTCAACTCTCTTAGGTGAACGAACGCACAGCAGATCAGTTTCAAGGAAACGTTTCTCCTGAGTTTCAGCTGAAGTTTATGGCTGTTTCGTACGTATGCCGGCATTTGGCTGTAAATGCCCATTTCGGGATTCTGCACAGAAAGGGTTTGCAAAATGCTGAATCCACACGTGAGTTTAACTCTGTCAGTTGAATGCACCCATTGACAACCATTCAGTTAGATAGCTCCGTTTTGGTTTTAGAAGCAGCTATTTCTCTGTATAGCCTATGTTCCCATTCACTCGGGAATACCCCAACGCAGCTCCAGGACGAAACGTGTTTCTGACTCGCTGAATCTCAACATAGATTCAACTCTCTTAGGTGAACGAACGCACAGCAGAGCAGTTTCCAGGAAACGTTTCTCCTGACTTTTAGACGAAGTTTACTGCTGTTTCGTACGTATGCCGGCATTGGGCTGTAAATGCCGGTTTTGGTGTTGTGCACAGAAAGCGTTTCCAAAGCACTGAATCCACACATGAGTTTAACACTGTCATTTGAATGCACACATGGACAACCATTCAGTTAGATAGCTCCGTTTTTGTTTTAGAAGCAGCTATTTCTCTGTACAGCCTATGTTCCCATTCACTCGGGAATACCCCAACGCAGCTCCAGGACGAAACGTGTTTCTGACTCGCTGAATCTCAACATAGATTCAACTCTCTTAGGTGAACGAACGCACAGCAGAGCAGTTTCAAGGAAACGTTTCTCCTGAGTTTTAGAAGAAGTTTACTGCTGTTTCGTACGCATGCTGGCATTGGGCTCGAAATCCCGGTTTTGGGATTCTGCACAGAAAGCGTTTGCAAAGCGCTGAATCCACACATGAGTTTAACACTGTCAGTTGAATTCGCCAATGGACAACCATTCAGTTACATAGCTCCGTTTTGGTTTTAGAAGCAGATATTTCTCTGTGCAGCCTATGGTCCCATTCACTCGGGAATATCCCAATGCAGATCCTAGCAGAAACGTGTTTGTGACTCGCTGAATCTCAACATAGATTCAACTCTCTTAGGTGAACGAGCGCAAAGCAGAGCGGATTAAAGGAAACGTTTCTCCTGAGTTTTCGACGAAGTTTACTGCTGTTTTGTACGTATGCCGGCATTTGTCTGGAAATGCCGGATTTGGGATTCTGCACAGAAAGCATTTGAAAAGCGCTGAATCCACACATGAGTTTAACACTGTCAGTTGAATGTGCCCATGGACAGCCATTCAGTTAGATAGCTCCGTTTTGGTTTTAGAAGCAGATATATTTCTGTACAGCCTATGGTCCCATTCACTCGGGAATATCCCAACGCAGATCCTAGAAGAAACGTGTTTCTGACGCGCTGAATCTCAACATAGATTCAACTCTCGTAGGTGAACGAACGCACAGCAGAGCAGTTTCAAGGAAACGTTTCTCCTGAGTTTTAGACGAAGTTTACTGCTGTTTCGTATGTATGCCGGCATTGGGCTGGAAATGCCGGCTTTGGGATTCTGCACAGAAAGCATTTGCAAAGCGCTGAATCCACACATGAGTTTAACACTGTCAGTTGAATGCGCCCATGGAAAACCATTCAGTTAGATAGCTCCGTTTTGGGTTTAGAAGCAGATATTTCTCTGTATAGACTATGGTCCCATTCAATCGGGAATATCCCAACGGAGCTCCAGGAAGAAATGTGTTTCTGACTCACTGATTCTCAACATAGATTCAACACTCTTAGGTGAAGGAACGCACAGCACAGTAGTTTCTAGGAAACGTTTCTCCTAAGTTTTAGAAGAAGTTTACGGCTGTTTGAAACGTATGCCGGCATTGGGATCGAAATGCCGGTTTTGGGATTCTGCACAGAAAGCGTTTGCAAAGCGCTGAATCCACACATCCGTTTAGCACTGTCAGGTGAATGCGACCATGGAGAACCATTCAGTTTCATAGCTCCGTTTTGGTTTTAGAAGCAGATATTTCTCTGTACAGCCTATGGTCCCATTCACTTGGGAATATCCCAACGCAGATCCTAGAAGAAACGTGTTTCTGACTCGCTGAATCTCAACATAGATTCAACTCTCTTAGGTGAACGAATGCACTGCAGAGCAGTTTCATGGAAACGTTTCTCCTGAGTTTTAGACGAAGATTTCTGCTGTTTCGTACATATGCTGGCATTGGGCTAGAAATGCTGAATTGGGAATTCTGCACAGAAAGCGTTTGCAAAGCGCTGATTACACACATGAGTTTAACACTGTCAGTTGAATGCGCCCATGGACAACCATTCAGTTAGATAGCTCCGTTTTGGTATTAGAAGCAGATATTTCTCTGTACAGCCTATTGTCCCATTCACTCGGGAATATCCCAATGCAGCTCCTAGAAGAAACGTGTTTCTGACTCGCTGAATCTCAATGTAGATTCAACTCTCTTAGGTGAACGAACGCACAGCAGAGCAGTTTCAAGGAAACGTTTCTCCTGAGTTTTAGCTGAAGTTCACTGCTGTTTCGTACGTATGCCGGCATTTGGCTGTAAATGCCCATTTCGGGATTCTGCACAGAAAGGGTTTGCAAACCGCTGAATCCACACGTGAGTTTAACTCTGTCAGTTGAATGCACCCATTGACAACCATTCAGTTAGATAGCTCCGTTTTGGTTTTAGAAGCAGATATTTCTCTGTACAGCCTATGGTCCCATTCACTCGGGAACATCCCAACGCAGATCCTAGAAGAAACGTGTTTCTGACTCGCTGAATCTCAACATAGATTCAACTCTCCTAGGTGAACGAACGCACAGCAGAGCTGTTTCAAGGAAAGTTTCTCCTGAGTTTTAGACAAAGTTTACTGCTGTTTCGTACGTATGCCGGCATTGGGCTGGAAATGCCGGTTTTGCGATTGTGCACAGAAAGCGTTTCCAAAGCGCTGAATCCACACATGAGTTTATCACTGTCAGTTGAATGCGCCCATGGAAAACCATTCAGTTACATATCTCCATTTCGGTTTTAGAAGCAGATATTTCTCTGTACAGCCTATGGTCCCATTCACTCGGGAATATCCCAACGCAGATCCTAGAAGAAACGTGTTTCTGACTCGCTGAATCTCAACATAGATTCAACACTCGTAGGTGAACGTATGCACAGTAGAGCAGTTTCAAGGAAACGTCTCTCCTGAGTTTTAGACGAAGTTTACTGCTGTTTCGTACGTATGCCATTTGGCTGGAAATCCCGGTTTTGGGATTCTGCACAGAAAGGGTTTGCAAACCGGTGAATCCACACGTGAGTTTATCTCTGTCAGTTGAATGCACACATTGACAACCATTCAGTTAGATAGCTCCGTTTTGGTTTTACAAGCAGATATTTCTCTGTACAGACTATGGTCCCATTCACTCGGGAATATCCCAATGCAGCTCCTAGAAGAAACGTGTTTCTGACTCGCTGAATCTCAACATAGATTCAACTCTCTTAGGTGAACTAACGCACAGCAGAGCAGTTTCAAGGAAACGTTTCTCCTGAGTTTTAGAAGAAGTTTACTGCTGTTTCGTACGTTTGCTGTCTTTGGGCTCGAAATCCCGGTTTTGGGATTCTGCACAGAAAGCGTTTGCAAATCGCTGAATCCACAAATGAGTTTAACACTGAAAGTTGAATTCGCCCATGGACAACCATTCAGTTACATAGCTCCGTTTTGGTTTTAGATGCAGATATTTCTCTGTGCAGCCTATGGTCCCTTTCACTTGGGAATATCCCAATGCAGATCCTAGCAGAAACGTGTTTCTGACTCGTTGAATCTCAACATAGATTCAACTCTCTTAGGTGAACGAACGCACAGCAGAGCAGATTCAAGGAAACGTTTCTCCTAAGTTTTCGACGAAGTTTACTGCTGTTTCGTACGTATGCTGGCATAGGTCTGGAAATGCCGGTTTTGGGATTCTGCACAGAAAGCATTTGCAAAGCGCTGAATCCACACATGAGTTTAACACTTTCAGTTGAATGTGCCCATGGACAACCATTCAGTTAGATAGCTCCGTTTTGGTTTTAGAAGCAGATATATTTCTGAACAGCCTATGGACCCATTCACTCGGGAATATCCCAACGCAGATCCTAGAAGAAACGTGTTTATCACTCGCTGAATCTCAACATAGATTCAACTCTCTTAGGTGAACGAACGCACAGCAGAGCAGTTTCAAGGAAACGTTTCTCCTGAGTTTTAGACGAAGTTTACTGCTGTTTCGTATGTATGCCGGCATTGGGCTGGAAATGCCGGCTTTGGGATTCTGCACAGAAAGCATTTGGAAAGCGGTGAATCCACACATGAGTTTAACACTGTCAGTTGAATGCGCCCATGGAAAACCATTCAGTTAGATAGCTCCGTTTTGGGTTTAGAAGCAGATATTTCTCTGTATAGACTGTGATCCCATTCAATCGGGAATATCCCAACGCAGTCCCAGGAAGAAATGTGTTTCTGACTAACTGAATCTCAACATAGAGTCAACACTCTTAGGTGAAGGAACGCACAGCAGAGTAGTTTCTAGGAAACGTTTCTCCTAAGTTTTAGAAGAAGTTTACGGCTGTTTGAAACGTATGCCGGCATTGGGCTCGAAATGCCGGTTTTGGGATTCTGCACAGAGAGCGTTTGCAAAGCGCTGAATACACACAAGTGTTTAGCACTGTCAGTTGAATGCGACCATGGAGAACCATTCAGTTTCATAGCTCCGTTTTGGTTTTAGAAGCAGATATTTCTCTGTACAGCCTATGGTCCCATTCACTTGGGAATATCCCAACGCAGATCCTAGAAGAAACGTGTTTCTGACTCGCTGAATCTCAACATAGATTCAACTCTCTTAGGTGAACGAATACACCGCAGAGCAGTTTAAAGGAAACGTTTCTCCTGAGTTTTAGACGAAGTTTTCTGCTGTTTCGTACGTATGCCGGCATTGGGCTAGAAATGCTGGTTTGGGAATTCTGCACAGAATGCGTTTGCAACGCGCTGATTACACACATGAGTTTAACACTGTCAGTTGAATGCGCCCATGGACAACCATTCAGTTAGATAGCTCCGTTTTGGTATTAGAAGCAGATATTTCTCTGTACACCCTATGGTCCCATTCACTCGGGAATATCCCAATGCAGCTCCTAGAAGAAACGTGTTTCTGACTCGCTGAATCTCAATGTAGATTCAACTCTCTTAGGTGAACGAACGCACAGCAGAGCAGTTTCAAGGAAACGTTTCTCCTGAGTTTCAGCTGAAGTTTACTGCTGTTTCGTACGTATGCCGGCATTTGGCTGTAAATGCCCATTTCGGGATTCTGCACAGAAAGGGTTTGCAAACCGGTGAATCCACACGTGAGTTTAACTCTGTCAGTTGAAGGCACCCATTGACAACCATTCAGTTAGATAGCTCCGTTTTGGTTTTAGAAGCAGCTATTTCTCTGTACAGCCTATGTTCCCATTCACTCGGGAATACCCCAACGCAGCTCCAGGACGAAACGTGTTTCTGACTCGCTGAATCTCAACATAGATTCAACTCTCTTAGGTGAACGAACGCACAGCAGAGCAGTTTCCAGGAAACGTTTCTCCTGAGTTTTAGACGAAGTTTACTGCTGTTTCGTACGTATGCCGGCATTGGGCTGGAAATGCCGGTTTTGGGGTTGTGCACAGAAAGCATTTCCAAACCACTGAATCCGCACATGAGTTTAACACTGTCATTTGAATGCACCCATGGACAACCATTCAGTTACATAGCTCCGTTTTGGTTTTAGAAGCAGATATTTCTCTGTACAGCCTATGGTCCCATTCACTCGGGAATATCCCAACGCAGATCCTGGAAGAAACGTGTTTCTGACTCGCTGAATCTCAACATAGATTCAACTCTCTTAGGTGAATGAACGCACAGCAGAGCAGTTTAAAGAAAACGTTTCTCCTGAGTTTTCGACGAAGTTTACTGCTGTTTCGTACGTATGCCGGCATTTGGCTGGAAATGCCGGTTTCGGGATTCTGGACACAAAGGGTTTGCAAACCACGGAATCCACACGTGAGTTTAACTCTGTCGGTTGAATGCACACATTGACAAACATTCAGTTAGATAGCTCCGTTTTGGTTTTAGAAGCAGATATTTCTCTGTACAGATTATGGTCCCATTCACTCGGGAACATCCCAACGCAGATCCTAGAAGAAACGTGTTTCTGACTCGCTGATTCGCAACATAGATTCAACTCTCTTAGGTGAACGAACGCACAGCAGAGCAATTTCAAGGAAACATTTCTCCTGAGTTTTAGACGAAGTTTACTGCTGTTTCGTACGTATGCCGGCATCGGGCTGGAAATGCCAGTTTTGGGATTCTGCACAGAAAGCATTTGCAAAGCGCTGAATCCACACATGAGTTTATCACTGTCAGTTGAATGCGCCCATGGACAACCATTCAGTTAGATAGCTCCATTTTGGTTTTTGAAGCAGATATTTCTCTGTACAAACTATGGTCCCATTCACTCGGGAATATCCCACCGCAGATCCTAGAAGAAACGAGTTTCTGCCTCGCTGAATCTCAACGTAGATTCAACTCTCTTAGGTAATTGAAGGCACTGCAGAGCAGTTTCAAGGAAACGTTTCTCCTGAGTTTCAGATGACGTTTACTGCTGTTTCGTACGTTTGCCGGCATTTGGCTGGAAATTCCGGTTTCGGGATTCTGCACACAAAGGGTTTGCAAACCACTGAATCCACACGTGAGTTTAACTCTGTCAGTTGAATGCACCCATTGACAACCATTCAGTTAGATAGCTCCGTTTTGGTTTTAGAAGCAGCTATTTCTCTGGACAGCCTATGGTCCCATTCACTCGGGAATACCCAACGCAGCTCCAGGAAGAAACGTGTTTCTGCCTCGCTGAATCTCAACATAGATTCAACTCTCCTAGGTGAACGAACGCACAGCAGAGCTGTTTCAAGGAAACGTTTCCCTGAGTTTTAGACGAAGTTTACTGCTGTTTCGTACGTATGCTGGCATTGGGCTGGACATGCCGGTATTCCGATTGTGCACAGAAAGCGTTTCCAAAGCGCTGAATCCACACATGAGTTTAACACTCTCACTTGAATGCGCCCATGGACAACCATTCAGTTACATAGCTCCGTTTTGGTTTTAGAAGCAGATATTTCTCTGTACAGCCTATGGTCCCATTCACTCGGGAGTATCCCAACGCAGCTCCAGGAAGAAACGTGTTTCTGACTCGCTGAATCTCAACATAGATTCAACTCTCGTAGTTGAACGAATACACAGTAGAGCAGTTTTAAGGAAACGTCTCTCCTGAGTTTTAGACGAAGTTTACTGCTGTTTCGTACGTATGCCGGCATTTGGCTGGAAATCCCGGTTTTGGGATTCTGCACAGAAATAGTTTGCAAACTGGTGAATCCACACGTGAGTTTAACTCTGTCAGTTGAATGCACACATTGACAACCATTCAGTTAGATAGCTCCGTTTTGGTTTTAGAAGCAGATATTTCTCTGTACAGACTATGGTCCCATTCACTCGGGAATATCCCAATGCAGCTCCTAGAAGAAACGTGTTTCTGACTCGCTGAATCTCAACGTAGATTCAACTCTCTTAGGTGAACAAACGCACAGAAGACCAGTTTCAAGAAACTTTTCTTCTGAATTTTAGACGAAGTTTACTGCTGTTTCGTATGTATGCCGGCATTGGGCTGGAAATGCCGGTTTTGGGATTCTGCAGAGAAAGGCTTTGCAAACCGCTGAATCCACACGTGAGTTTACCTCCATCAGCTGAATGGACACATTGAAAACCATTCAGTTAGATAGCTCCGTTTTTGTTTTAGAAGCACGTATTTCTCTGTACATCCTATGGACCCATTCACTCGGGAATATCCCAACGCAGATCCTAGAAGATACGTGTTTCTGCCTCGCTGAATCTCAACATAGATTCAACTCTCTTAGGTGAACGAAGGCACAGCAGAGCAAATTCCAGGAAACGTTTCTCCTGAGTTTTAGACGAAGTTTAATGCTGTTTCGTACGTATGCCGGCATTGGGCTGGAAATGCCGGTTTTGGGATTGTGCACAGAAAGCGTTTCCAAACCACTGAATCCACACATGAGTTTAACACTGTCATTTGAATGCGCCCATGGACAACCATTCAGTTACATAGCTCCGTTTTGGTTTTGGAAGCTGATATTTCTCTGTACAGCATATGGTCCCATTCACTCGGGAATATCCCAACGCAGATCCTAGAAGAAACGTGTTTCTGACTCGCTGAATCTCAACATAGATTCAACTCTCTTAGGTGAACGTACGCACAGCAGAGCAGTTTCAAGGAAACGTTTCTCCTGAGTTTTAGACGAAGTTTTCTGCTGTTTCGTACGTATGCCGGCCTTGGGATAGAAATGCTGATATGGGAATTCTGCACAGAAAGCGTTTGCAAAGCGCTGATTACACACATGAGTTTAACACTGTCAGTTGAATGCGCCCATGGAAAACCATTCAGTTAGATAGCTCCGTTTTGGTTTTAGAAGCAGCTATTTCTCTGTACAGCCTATGTTCCCATTCACTCGGGAATACCCCAACGCAGCTCCAGGACGAAACGTGTTTCTGACTCGCTGAATCTCAACATAGATTCAACTCTCTTAGGTGAACGAACGCACAGTAGAGCAGTTTCCAGGAAACGTTTCTCCTGAGTTTTAGACGAAGTTTACTGCTGTTTCGTACGTATGCTGGCATTGGGCTGGAAATGCCGGATTTGGGGTTGTGCACAGAAAGCATTTCCAAAGCACTGAATCCGCACATGAGTTTAACACTGTCATTTGAATGCACCCATGGACAACCATTCAGTTACATAGCTCCGTTTTGGTTTTCGAAGCAGATATTTCTCTGTACAGACTATGGTCCCATTCACTCGGGAATATCCCATTGCAGCTCCTAGAAGAAACGTGTTTCTGACTCGCTGAATCTCAACGTAGATTCAACTCTCTTAGGTGAACAAACACACAGAAGACCAGTTTCAAGGAAACTTTTCTTCTGAATTTTAGACGAAGTTTACTGCTGTTTCGTATGTATGCCGGCATTGGGCTGGAAATGCCGGTTTTGGGATTCTGCAGAGAAAGGGTTTGCAAACCGCTGAATCCACACGTGAATTTACCTCCATCAGCTGAATGGACACATTGAAAACCATTCAGTTAGATAGCTGCGTTTTTGTTTTAGAAGCACGTATTTCTCTGTACAGCCTATGGTCCCATTCACTCGGGAATATCCCAACGCAGATCCTAGAAGATACGTGTTTCTGCCTCGCTGAATCTCAACATAGATTCAACTCTCTTAGGTGAACGAAGGCACAGCAGAGCAAATTCCAGGAAACGTTTCTCCTGAGTTTTAGACGAAGTTTAATGCTGTTTCGTACGTATGCCGGCATTGGGCTGGAAATGCCGGTTTTGGGATTGTGCACAGAAAGCGTTTCCAAACCACTGAATCCACACATGAGTTTAACACTGTCATTTGAATGCGCCCATGGACAACCATTCAGTTACATAGCTCCGTTTTGGTTTTGGAAGCTGATATTTCTCTGTACAGCCTATGGTCCCATTCACTCGGGAATATCCCAACGCAGATCCTAGAAGAAACGTGTTTCTGACTCGCTGAATCTCAATGTAGATTCAACTCTCTTAGGTGAACGAAGGCACAGCAGAGCAAATTCCAGGAAACGTTTCTCCTGAGTTTTAGACGAAGTTTACTGCTCTTTCGTACGTATGCCGGCATTGGGCTAGAAATGCTGGTTTGGGGATTCTGCACAGAAAGCGTTTGCAAAGCGCTGAATCCACACATGAGTTTAACACTGTCAGTTGAATGCGCCCATGGACAACCATTCAGTTAGATAGCTCCGTTTTGGTTTTAGAAGCAGATATTTCTCTGTACAGCCTATTGTCCCATTCACTCGGGAATACCCCAGTGCAGCTCCTAGAAGAAACGTGTTTCTGACTCGCTGAATCTCAATGTAGATTCAACTCCCTTAGGTGAACGAACACACAGCAGAGCAGTTTCAAGGAAACATTTCTCCTGAGTTTCAGATGAAGTTTACCGCTGTTTCGTACGTATGCCGGCATTTGGCTGTAAATGCCCGTTTCGGGATTCTGCACAGAATGGGTTTGCAAACCGCTGAATCCACATGTGAGTTTACCTCTGTCAGTTGAATGCACACATTGACAACCATTCAATTAGATAGCTCCGTTTTGGTTTTAGAAGCAACTATTTCTCTGTACAGCCTATGGTCCCATTCACTCTGGAATACCCAACGCAGCTCCAGGAAGAAACGTGTTTCTGACTCGCTGAATCTCAACATAGATTCAACTCTCTTAGGTGAACGAACGCACACCAGAGCTGTTTCAAGGAAACGTTTCTCCTGAGTTTTAGACTAAGTTTACTGCTGTTTCGTACGTATGTCGGCATTGGGCTGGAAATGCCGGTTTTGGGATTGTGCACAGAAAGCGTTTCCAAAGCGCTGAATCCACACATGAGTTTAACACTGTCAGTTGAATGCGCCCATGGACAACCATTCAGTTACATAGCTCCGTTTTGGTTTTAGAAGCAGATATTTCTCTGTACAGCCTATGGTCCCATTCACTCGGGAATATCCCAACGCAGATCCTAGAAGAAACGTGTTTCTGACTCGCTGAATCTCAACATAGATTCAACTCTCTTAGGTGAATGAACGCACAGCAGAGCAGTTTAAAGAAAACGTTTCTCCTGAGTTTTAGACGAAGTTTACTACTGTTTCGTACATATGCCGGCATTGGTCTGGAAATGCCGGTTTTGGGAATCTGCACAGAAAGCATTTGCAAAGCGCTGAATCCACACATGAGTTTAACACTGTCAGTTGAATGTGCCCATGGACAACCATTCAGTAAGATAGCTCCGTTTTGGTTTAAGAAGCAGATATATTTCTCTACAGCCTATGGTCCCATTCAGTCGGGAATATCCCAACGCAGATCCTGGAAGAAACGTGTTTCTGACTCGCTGAATCTCAACATAGATTCAACTCTCTTAGGTGAACGAAAGCACAGCAGAGCAGTTTCAAGGAAACGTTTCTCCTGAGTTTTAGACGAAATTTACTGCTGTTTCGTATGTATGCCGGCATTGTGCTGGAAATACCGGCTTTGGGATTCTGCACAGAAAGCATTTGCAAAGCGCTGAATCCACACATGAGTTTAACACTGTCAGTTAAATTCGCCCATGGACAACCATTCAGTTAGATAGCTCCGTTTTGGTTTTAGAAGCAGATATTTCTCTGTACAGCCTATTTTCTTATTCACTCGGGATTACCCCAATGCAGCTCCTAGAAGAAACGTGTTTCTGACTCGCTGAATCTCAATGTAGATTCAACTCTCTTAGGTGAACGAACGCACAGCAGAGCAGTTTCAAGGAAACATTTCTCCTGAGTTTCAGATGAAGTTTACTGCTGTTTCGTACATATGCCGGCATTTGGCTGTAAATGCCTGTTTCGGGATTCTGCACAGAATGGGTTTGCAAACCGCTGAATCCACACCTGAGGTTAACTCTGTCAGTTGAATGCACCCATTGACAACCATTCAGTTAGATAGCTCCGTTTTGGTTTTAGAAGCAGCTATTTCTCTGTACAGACTATGTTCCCATTCACTCGGGAATACCCCAACGCAGCTCCAGGACGAAACGTGTTTCTGCCTCGCTGAATCTCAACATAGATTCAACTCTCTTAGGTGAACGAAGGCACAGCAGAGCAGTTTCAAAGAAACGCTTCTCCTGAGTTTTAGGCGAAGATTACTGCTGTTTCGTATGTATGGCGGCATTGGGCTGGAAATGCCGGTTTTGGGATTCTGCACAGAAAGCATTTGCAAAGCGCTGAATCCACACATGAGTTTAACACTGTCAGTTGAATGTGCCTATGGACAACCATTCAGTTAGATAGCTCCGTTTTGGTTTTAGAAGCATATATATTTCTATACAGCCTATGGTCCCATTCACTCGGAAATATCCCAACGCAGCTCCTAGAAGAAACGTGTTTCTGACTCGATGAATCTCAACATAGATTCAACTCTCTTAGGTGAACGAACGCACAGCAGAGCAGTTTCAAGGAAACGTTTCTCCTGAGTTTTAGACGAAGTTTACTGCTGTTTCGTACGTATGCCGGCATTGGGCTAGAAATGCTGGTTTGGGGATTCTGCACAGAAAGCATTTGCAAAGCGCTGAATCCACACATGAGTTTAACACTGTCAGTTGAATGCGCCCATGGACAACCATTCAGTTAGCTAGCTCCGTTTTGGATTTAGAAGCAGATATTTCTCTGTATAGTCTATGGTCCCATTCACTCGGGAATATCCCATCGCAGATCCTAGAAGAAACGTGTTTCTGACTCGCTGAATCTCAACATAGATTCAACTCTCTTAGGTGAATGAACGCACAGCAGAGCAGTTTAAAGAAAACGTTTCTCCTGAGTTTTAGACGAAGTTTACTGCTGTTTCGTACATATGCCCGCATTGGTCTGGAAATGCCGGTTTTGGGATTCTGCACAGAAAGCATTTGCAAAGCGCTGAATCCACACATGAGTTTAACACTGTCAGTTGAATGCGCCCATGGACAACCACTCAGTTAGTTAGCTCCGTTTTGGGTTTAGAAGCAGATATTTCTCTGTATAGACTATGGTCCCATTCAATCGGGAATATCCCAACGCAGCTCCAGGAAGAAGCGTGTTTCTGACTCGCTGAATCTCAACATAGATTCAACTCTCGTAGTTGAACGAATACACAGTAGAGCAGTTTTAAGGAAACGTCTCTCCTGAGTTTTAGACGAAGTTTACTGCTGTTTCGTACGTATGCCGGCATTTGGCTCGAAATCCCGGTTTTGGGATTCTGCACAGAAAGGGTTTGCAAACCGGTGAATCCACACGTGAGTTTAACTCTGTCAGTTGAATGCACACATTGACAACCATTCAGTTAGATAGCTCCGTTTTGGTTTTAGAAGCAGATATTTCTCTGTACAGACTATGGTCCCATTCACTCGGGAATATCCCAATGCAGCTCCTAGAAGAAACGTGTTCCTGACTCGCTGAATCTCAACGTAGATTCAACTCTCTTAGGTGAACAAACGCACAGAAGACCAGTTTCAAGGAAACTTTTCTTCTGAATTTTAGACGAAGTTTACTGCTGTTTCGTATGTATGCCGGCATTGGGCTGGAAATGCCGGTTTTGGGATTCTGCAGAGAAAGGGTTTGCAAACCGGTGAATCCACACGTGAGTTTACCTCCATCAGCTGAATGGACACATTGGAAACCATTCAGTTAGATAGCTCCGTTTTTGTTTTAGAAGCACGTATTTCTCTGTACAGCCTATGGTCCCATTCACTCGGGAATATCCCAACGCAGATCCTAGAAGATACGTGTTTCTGCCTCGCTGAATCTCAACATAGATTCAACTCTCTTAGGTGAACGAAGGCAGAGCAGAGCAAATTCCAGGAAACGTTTCTCCTGAGTTTTAGACGAAGTTTAATGCTGTTTCGTACGTATGCCGGCATTGGGCTGGAAATGCCGGTTTTGGGATTGTGCACAGAAAGCGTTTCCAAACCACTGAATCCACACATGAGTTTAACACTGTCATTTGAATGCACCCATGGACAACCATTCAGTTACATAGCTCCGTTTTGGTTTTGGAAGCTGATATTTCTCTGTACAGCATATGGTCCCATTCACTCGGGAATATCCCAACGCAGATCCTAGAAGAAACGTGTTTCTGACTCGCTGAATCTCAACATAGATTCAACTCTCTTAGGTGAACGAACGCACAGCAGAGCAGTTTCAAGGAAACGTTTCTCCTGAGATTTAGAAGAAGTTTACTGCTGTTTCGTACGTATGCCGGCATTGGGCTGGAAATCCCGGTTTTGGGATTCTGCACAGAAAGGGTTTGCAAACCGGTGAATCCACACGTGATTTTAACTCTGTCAGTTGAATGCACTCATTGACAACCATTAAGTTTGATAGCTCCGTTTTGGTTTTAGAAGCAGATATTTCTCTGTACAGACTATGGTCCCATTCACTCGGGAATATCCCAACGCAGCTCCTAGAAGAAACGTGTTTCTGACTCGCTGAATCTCAACGTAGATTCAACTCTCTTAGGTGAACAAACGCACAGCAGAGCAGTTTCAAGGAAACGTTTCTCCTGAATTTTAGACGAAGTTTACTGCTGTTTCGTATGTATGCCGGCATTGGGCTGGAAATGCCGGTTTTGGGATTCTGCACAGAAAGGGTTTGCAAACCGCTGAATCCACACGTGAGTTTAACTCCATCAGCTGAATGGACACATTGAAAACCATTCAGTTAGATAGCTCCGTTTTTGTTTTAGAAGCACATACTTCTCTGTACAGCCTATGGTCCCATTCACTCGGGAATATCCCAACGCAGATCCTAGAAGAAACGTGTTTCTGCCTCGCTGAATCTCAACATAGATTCAACTCTCTTAGCTGAACGAAGGCACAGCAGAGCAGTTTCAAAGAAACGCTTCTCCTGAGTTTTAGGCGAAGATTACTGCTGTTTCGTATGTATGGCGGCATTGGGCTGGAAATGCCGGTTTTGGGATTCTGCACAGAAAGCATTTGCAAAGCGCTGAATCCACACATGAGTTTAACACTGTCAGTTGAATGTGCCTATGGACAACCATTCAGTTAGATAGCTCCGTTTAGGTTTTAGAAGCATATATATTTCTATACAGCCTATGGTCCCATTCACTCGGAAATATCCCAACGCAGCTCCTAGAAGAAACGTGTTTCTGACTCGATGAATCTCAACATAGATTCAACTCTCTTAGGTGAACGAACGCACAGCAGAGCAGTTTCAAGGAAACGTTTCTCCTGAGTTTTAGACGAAGTTTACTGCTGTTTCGTACGTATGCCGGCATTGGGCTAGAAATGCTGGTTTGGGGATTCTGCACAGAAAGCATTTGCAAAGCGCTGAATCCACACATGAGTTTAACACTGTCAGTTGAATGCGCCCATGGACAACCATTCAGTTAGCTAGCTCCGTTTTGGATTTAGAAGCAGATATTTCTCTGTATAGTCTATGGTCCCATTCACTCGGGAATATCCCATCGCAGATCCTAGAAGAAACGTGTTTCTGACTCGCTGAATCTCAACATAGATTCAACTCTCTTAGGTGAATGAACGCACAGCAGAGCAGTTTAAAGAAAACGTTTCTCCTGAGTTTTAGACGAAGTTTACTGCTGTTTCGTACATATACCCGCATTGGTCTGGAAATGCCGGTTTTGGGATTCTGCACAGAAAGCATTTGCAAAGCGCTGAATCCACACATGAGTTTAACACTGTCAGTTGAATGCGCCCATGGACAACCACTCAGTTAGTTAGCTCCGTTTTGGGTTTAGAAGCAGATATTTCTCTGTATAGACTATGGTCCCATTCAATCGGGAATATCCCAACGCAGCTCCAGGAAGAAGCGTGTTTCTGACTCGCTGAATCTCAACATAGATTCAACTCTCGTAGTTGAACGAATACACAGTAGAGCAGTTTTAAGGAAACGTCTCTCCTGAGTTTTAGACGAAGTTTACTGCTGTTTCGTACGTATGCCGGCATTTGGCTGGAAATCCCGGTTTTGGGATTCTGCACAGAAAGGGTTTGCAAACCGGTGAATCCACACGTGAGTTTAACTCTGTCAGTTGAATGCACACATTGACAACCATTCAGTTAGATAGCTCCGTTTTGGTTTTAGAAGCAGATATTTCTCTGTACAGACTATGGTCCCATTCACTCGGGAATATCCCAATGCAGCTCCTAGAAGAAACGTGTTTCTGACTCGCTGAATCTCAACGTAGATTCAACTCTCTTAGATGAACAAACGCACAGAAGACCAGTTTCAAGGAAACTTTTCTTCTGAATTTTAGACGAAGTTTACTGCTGTTTCGTATGTATGCCGGCATTGGGCTGGAAATGCCGGTTTTGGGATTCTGCAGAGAAAGGGTTTGCAAACCGCTGAATCCACACGTGAGTTTACCTCCATCAGCTGAATGGACACATTGAAAACCATTCAGTTAGATAGCTCCGTTTTTGTTTTAGAAGCACGTATTTCTCTGTACAGCCTATGGTCCCATTCACTCGGGAATATCCCAACGCAGATCCTAGAAGATACGTGTTTCTGCCTCGCTGAATCTCAACATAGATTCAACTCTCTTAGGTGAACGAAGGCACAGCAGAGCAAATTCCAGGAAACGTTTCTCCTGAGTTTTAGACGAAGTTTAATGCTGTTTCGTACGTATGCCGGCATTGGGCTGGAAATGCCGGTTTTGGGATTGTGCACAGAAAGCGTTTCCAAACCACTGAATCCACACATGAGTTTAACACTGTCATTTGAATGCGCCCATGGACAACCATTCAGTTACATAGCTCCGTTTTGGTTTTGGAAGCTGATATTTCTCTGTACAGCATATGGTCCCATTCACTCGGGAATATCCCAACGCAGATCCTAGAAGAAACGTGTTTCTGACTCGCTGAATCTCAACATAGATTCAACTCTCTTAGGTGAACGAACGCACAGCACAGCAAGTTCCAGGAAACGTTTCTCCTGAGTGTTAGACGAAGTTTTCTGCTGTTTCGTACGTATGCCGGCATTTGGCTGGAAATCCCGGTTTTGGGATTCTGCACAGAAAGGTTTTGCAAACTGCTGAATCCACACGTGAGTTTACCTCTGTCAGTTGAATGCACACATTGACAACCATTCAGTTAGATAGCTCCGATTTGGTTTTAGAAGCAGATAATTCTCTGTACTTACTATGGTCCCATTCACTCGGGAATATCCCAACGCAGATCCTAGAAGAAACGTGTTTCTGACTTGTTGAATCTCAACGTAGATTCAACTCTCTTAGGTGAACGAACGCACAGCAGAGCAGTTTCAAGGAAACGTTTCTCCTGAGATTTAGAAGAAGTTTACTGCTGTTTCGTACGTATGCTGGCATTGGGCTCGAAATGCCGGTTTTGGGATTCTGCACAGAAAGCGTTTGCAAAGCTCTGAATCCACACATGAGTTTTACACTGTCAGTTGAATTCGCCCATGGACAACCAGTCAGTTACATAGCTCCGTTTTGGTTTTAGAAGCAGATATACTTCCGTACAGCCTATGGTCCCATTCACTCGGGAATATCCCAACGCAGATCCTAGAAGAAACGTGTTTCTGACTCGCTGAATCTCAACATAGATTCAACTCTCTTAGGTGAAGGAACGCACAGCAGAGCAGTTTCAAAGAAACGTTTCTCCTGAGATTTAGACGAAGTTTACTGCTGTTTCGTACATATGCCGGCATTGGGCTGGAAATGCCGGTTTTGGGATTCTGCACAGAAAGCGTTTGCAAAGTGCTGAATCCACACATAAGTTTAACACTCTCAGTTGAATGCACCCATGGAGAACCATTCAGTTAGATAGCTCCGTTTTGGTATTAGAAGCAGATATTTCTCTGTACAGCCTATGGTCCCATTCACTCGGGAATATCCCAACGCAGATCCTAGAAGAAACGTGTTTCTGACTCGGCGAATCTCAACGGAGATTCACCACTCTTAGGTGAACGATCGCACAGCAGAGCAGTTTCAAGGAAACCTTTCTCCTGAGTTTTAGATGAAGGCATACTGCTGTTTCGTTCGTATGCCGGCATAGGGCTGTAAATGCCGGATTTGGGATTCTGCACAGAAAGGGTTTGCAAACCGCTGAATCCACACGTGAGTTTAACTCCATCAGCTGAATGGACACATTGAAAACCATTCAGTTAGATAGCTCCGTTTTTGGTTCAGAAGCACATATTTCTCTGTACAGCCTATGGTCCCATTCACTCGGGAATATCCCAACGCAGATCCTTGAAGAAACGTGTTTCTGCCTCGCTGAATCTCAACATAGATTCAACTCTCTTAGGTGAACGAACGCACAGCAGATCAGTTTCAAGGAAACGATTCTCCTGAGTTTTAGAAGAACTTTACTGCTGTTTCGTATGTATGCCGGCATTGGGCTGAAAATGCCGGCTTTGGGATTCTGCACAGAAAGCATTTGCAAAGCGCTGAATCCACACATGAGTTTAACACTGTCAGTTGAATGCGCCCATGGACAAACATTCAGTTAGATAGCTCCGTTTTGGGTTTAGAAGCAGATATTTCTCTGTATAGACTATGGTCCCATTCAATCGGGAATATCCCAACGCAGCTCCAGGAAGAAATGTGTTTCTGACTCACTGAATCTCAACATAGATTCAACACTCTTAGGTGAACGAACGCACAGCAGAGCAGTTTCTAGGAAACGTTTCTCCTGAGTTTTAGAAGAAGTTTACTGCTGTTTGAAACGTATGCCGGCATTGGGATCGAAATGCCGGTTTTGGGATTCTCCACAGAAAGCGTTTGCAAAGCGCTGAATCCACACATCCGTTAAGCACTGTCAGTTGAATGCGACCATGGAGAACCATTCAGTTTCATAGCTCCGTTTTGGTTTTAGAAGCAGATATTTCTCTGTACAGCCTATGGTCCCATTCACTCGGGAATATCCCAACGCAGATCCTAGAAGAAACGTGTTTCAGACGTGCTGAATCTCAACATAGAATGAACTCTCTTAGGTGAACGAGTGCACCGCAGAGCAGTTTCAAGGAAACGTTTCTCCTGAGTTTTAGACGAAGTTTACTGCTCTTTCGTACGTATGCCGGCATTGGGCTAGAAATGCTGGTTTGGGGATTCTGCACAGAAAGCGTTTGCAAAGCGCTGAATCCACACATGAGTTTAACACTGTCAGTTGAATGCGCCCATGGACAACCATTCAGTTAGATAGCTCCGTTTTGGTTTTAGAAGCAGATATTTCTCTGTACAGCCTATTGTCCCATTCACTCGGGAATACCCCAGTGCAGCTCCTAGAAGAAACGTGTTTCTGACTCGCTGAATCTCAATGTAGATTCAACTCCCTTAGGTGAACGAACACACAGCAGAGCAGTTTCAAGGAAACATTTCTCCTGAGTTTCAGATGAAGTTTACCGCTGTTTCGTACGTATGCCGGCATTTGGCTGTAAATGCCCGTTTCAGGATTCTGCACAGAATGGGTTTGCAAACCGCTGAATCCACATGTGAGTTTACCTCTGTCAGCTGAATGCACACATTGACAACCATTCAATTAGATAGCTCCGTTTTGGTTTTAGAAGCAACTATTTCTCTGTACAGCCTATGGTCCCATTCACTCGGGAATACCCAACGCAGCTCCAGGAAGAAACGTGTTTCTGACTCGCTGAATCTCAACATAGATTCAACTCTCTTAGGTGAACGAACGCACACCAGAGCTGTTTCAAGGAAACGTTTCTCCTGAGTTTTAGACTAAGTTTACTGCTGTTTCGTACGTATGCCGGCATTGGGCTGGAAATGCCGGTTTTGGGATTGTGCACAGAAAGCGTTTCCAAAGCGCTGAATCCACACATGAGTTTAACACTGTCAGTTGAATGCGCCCATGGACAAACATTCAGTTACATAGCTCCGTTTTGGTTTTAGAAGCAGATATTTCTCTGTACAGCCTATGGTCCCATTCACTCGGGAATATCCCAACACAGATCCTAGAAGAAACGTGTTTCTGACTCGCTGAATCTCAACATAGATTCAACTCTCCTGGGTGAACGAACGCACCGTAGAGCAGTTTCAAGGAAACGTCTCTCCTGAGTTTTAGACGAAGTTTACTGCTGTTTCGTACGTATGCCGGCATTTGGCTGGAAATCCCGGTTTTGGGATTCTGCACAGAAAGGGTTTGCAAACCGGTGAATCCACACGTGATTTTAACTCTGTCAGTTGAATGCACACATTGATAACCATTAAGTTTGATAGCTCCGTTTTGGTTTTAGAAGCAGATATTTCTCTGTACAGACTATGGTCCCATTCACTCGGGAATATCCCAACGCAGCTCCTAGAAGAAACGTGTTTCTGACTCGCTGAATCTCAACGTAGATTCAACTCTCTTAGGTGAACAAACGCACAGCAGAGCAGTTTCAAGGAAACGTTTCTCCTGAATTTTAGACGAAGTTTACTGCTGTTTCGTATGTATGCCGGCATTGGGCTGGAAATGCCGGTTTTGGGATTCTGCACAGAAAGGGTTTGCAAACCGCTGAATCCACACGTGAGTTTAACTCCATCAGCTGAATGGACACATTGAAAACCATTCAGTTAGATAGCTCCGTTTTTGTTTTAGAAGCACATACTTCTCTGTACAGCCTATGGTCCCATTCACTCGGGAATATCCCAACGCAGATCCTAGAAGAAACGTGTTTCTGCCTCGCTGAATCTCAACATAGATTCAACTCTCTTAGGTGAACGAAGGCACAGCAGAGCAGTTTCAAAGAAACGCTTCTCCTGAGTTTTAGGCGAAGATTACTGCTGTTTCGTATGTATGGCGGCATTGGGCTGGAAATGCCGGTTTTGGGATTCTGCACAGAAAGCATTTGCAAAGCGCTGAATCCACACATGAGTTTAACACTGTCAGTTGAATGTGCCTATGGACAACCATTCAGTTAGATAGCTCCGTTTGGGTTTTAGAAGCATATATATTTCTATACAGCCTATGGTCCCATTCACTCGGAAATATCCCAACGCAGCTCCTAGAAGAAACGTGTTTCTGACTCGATGAATCTCAACATAGATTCAACTCTCTTAGGTGAACGAACGCACAGCAGAGCAGTTTCAAGGAAACGTTTCTCCTGAGTTTTAGACGAAGTTTACTGCTGTTTCGTACGTATGCCGGCATTGGGCTAGAAATGCTGGTTTGGGGATTCTGCACAGAAAGCATTTGCAAAGCGCTGAATCCACACATGAGTTTAACACTGTCAGTTGAATGCGCCCATGGACGACCATTCAGTTAGCTAGCTCCGTTTTGGATTTAGAAGCAGATATTTCTCTGTATAGTCTATGGTCCCATTCACTCGGGAATATCCCATCGCAGATCCTAGAAGAAACGTGTTTCTGACTCGCTGAATCTCAACATAGATTCAACTCTCTTAGGTGAATGAACGCACAGCAGAGCAGTTTAAAGAAAACGTTTCTCCTGAGTTTTAGACGAAGTTTACTGCTGTTTCGTACATATGCCCGCATTGGTCTGGAAATGCCGGTTTTGGGATTCTGCACAGAAAGCATTTGCAAAGCGCTGAATCCACACATGAGTTTAACACTGTCAGTTGAATGCGCCCATGGACAACCACTCAGTTAGTTAGCTCCGTTTTGGGTTTAGAAGCAGATATTTCTCTGTATAGACTATGGTCCCATTCAATCGGGAATATCCCAACGCAGCTCCAGGAAGAAACGTGTTTCTGACTCGCTGAATCTCAACATAGATTCAACTTTCGTAGTTGAACGAATACACAGTAGAGCAGTTTTAAGGAAACGTCTCTCCTGAGTTTTAGACGAAGTTTACTGCTGTTTCGTACGTATGCCGGCATTTGGCTGGAAATCCCGGTTTTGGGATTCTGCACAGAAAGGGTTTGCAAACCGGTGAATCCACACGTGAGTTTAACTCTGTCAGTTGAATGCACACATTGACAACCATTCAGTTAGATAGCTCCGTTTTGGTTTTAGAAGCAGATATTTCTCTGTACAGACTATGGTCCCATTCACTCGGGAATATCCCAATGCAGCTCCTAGAAGAAACGTGTTTCTGACTCGCTGAATCTCAACGTAGATTCAACTCTCTTAGGTGAACAAACGCACAGAAGACCAGTTTCAAGGAAACTTTTCTTCTGAATTTTAGACGAAGTTTACTGCTGTTTCGTATGTATGCCGGCATTGGGCTGGAAATGCCGGTTTTGGGATTCTGCAGAGAAAGGGTTTGCAAACCGCTGAATCCACACGTGAGTTTACCTCCATCAGCTGAATGGACACATTGAAAACCATTCAGTTAGATAGCTCCGTTTTTGTTTTAGAAGCACGTATTTCTCTGTACAGCCTATGGTCCCATTCACTCGGGAATATCCCAACGCAGATCCTAGAAGATACGTGTTTCTGCCTCGCTGAATCTCAACATAGATTCAACTCTCTTAGGTGAACGAAGGCACAGCAGAGCAAATTCCAGGAAACGTTTCTCCTGAGTTTTAGACGAAGTTTAATGCTGTTTTGTACGTATGCCGGCATTGGGCTGGAAATGCCGGTTTTGGGATTGTGCACAGAAAGCGTTTCCAAACCACTGAATCCACACATGAGTTTAACACTGTCATTTGAATGCGCCCATGGACAACCATTCAGTTACATAGCTCCGTTTTGGTTTTGGAAGCTGATATTTCTCTGTACAGCATATGGTCCCATTCACTCGGGAATATCCCAACGCAGATCCTAGAAGAAACGTGTTTCTGACTCGCTGAATCTCAACATAGATTCAACTCTCTTAGGTGAACGAACGCACAGCAGAGCAAGTTCCAGGAAACGTTTCTCCTGAGTGTTAGACGAAGTTTTCTGCTGTTTCGTACGTATGCCGGCATTTGGCTGGAAATCCCGGTTTTGGGATTCTGCACAGAAAGGTTTTGCAAACTGCTGAATCCACACGTGAGTTTACCTCTGTCAGTTGAATGCACACATTGACAACCATTCAGTTAGATAGCTCCGATTTGGTTTTAGAAGCAGATAATTCTCTGTACTTACTATGGTCCCATTCACTCGGGAATATCCCAACGCAGATCCTAGAAGAAACGTGTTTCTGACTCGTTGAATCTCAACGTAGATTCAACTCTCTTAGGTGAACGAACGCACAGCAGAGCAGTTTCAAGGAAACGTTTCTCCTGAGATTTAGAAGAAGCTTACTGCTGTTTCGTACGTATGCTGGCATTGGGCTCGAAATGCCGGTTTTGGGATTCTGCACAGAAAGCGTTTGCAAAGCTCTGAATCCACACATGAGTTTTACACTGTCAGTTGAATTCGCCCATGGACAACCAGTCAGTTACATAGCTCCGTTTTGGTTTTAGAAGCAGATATACTTCCGTACAGCCTATGGTCCCATTCACTCGGGAATATCCCAACGCAGATCCTAGAAGAAACGTGTTTCTGACTCGCTGAATCTCAACATAGATTCAACTCTCTTAGGTGAACGAACGCACAGCAGAGCAGTTTCAAAGAAACGTTTCTCCTGAGATTTAGACGAAGTTTACTGCTGTTTCGTACGTATGCCGGCATTGGGCTGGAAATGCCGGTTTTGGGATTCTGCACAGAAAGCGTTTGCAAAGTGCTGAATCCACACATAAGTTTAACACTGTCAGTTGAATGCACCCATGGAGAACCATTCAGTTAGATAGCTCCGTTTTGGTATTAGAAGCAGATATTTCTCTGTACAGCCTATGGTCCCATTCACTCGGGAATATCCCAACGCAGATCCTAGAAGAAACGTGTTTCTGACTCGGCGAATCTCAACGGAGATTCACCACTCTTAGGTGAACGAACGCACAGCAGAGCAGTTTCAAGGAAACCTTTCTCCTGAGTTTTAGATGAAGGCATACTGCTGTTTCGTTCGTATGCCGGCATAGGGCTGTAAATGCCGGATTTGGGATTCTGCACAGAAAGGGTTTGCAAACCGCTGAATCCACACGTGAGTTTAACTCCATCAGCTGAATGGACACATTGAAAACCATTCAGTTAGATAGCTCCGTTTTTGGTTCAGAAGCACATATTTCTCTGTACAGCCTATGGTCCCATTCACTCGGGAATATCCCAACGCAGATCCTTGAAGAAACGTGTTTCTGCCTCGCTGAATCTCAACATAGATTCAACTCTCTTAGGTGAACGAACGCACAGCAGATCAGTTTCAAGGAAACGATTCTCCTGAGTTTTAGACGAACTTTACTGCTGTTTCGTATGTATGCCGGCATTGGGCTGAAAATGCCGGCTTTGGGATTCTGCACAGAAAGCATTTGCAAAGCGCTGAATCCACACATGAGTTTAACACTGTCAGTTGAATGCGCCCATGGACAAACATTCAGTTAGATAGCTCCGTTTTGGGTTTAGAAGCAGATATTTCTCTGTATAGACTATGGTCCCATTCAATCGGGAATATCCCAACGCAGCTCCAGGAAGAAATGTGTTTCTGACTCACTGAATCTCAACATAGATTCAACACTCTTAGGTGAACGAACGCACAGCAGAGCAGTTTCTAGGAAACGTTTCTCCTGAGTTTTAGAAGAAGTTTACTGCTGTTTGAAACGTATGCCGGCATTGGGATCGAAATGCCGGTTTTGGGATTCTCCACAGAAAGCGTTTGCAAAGCGCTGAATCCACACATCCGTTTAGCACTGTCAGTTGAATGCGACCATGGAGAACCATTCAGTTTCATAGCTCCGTTTTGGTTTTAGAAGCAGATATTTCTCTGTACAGCCTATGGTCCCATTCACTCGGGAATATCCCAACGCAGATCCTAGAAGAAACGTGTTTCTGACTCGCTGAGTCTCAACATAGATTCAACTCTCTTAGGTGAACGAACGCACAGCAGAGCAGTTTCAAGGAAACGTTTCTCCTGAGATTTAGATGAAGTTTACTGCTGTTTCGTACGTATGCCGGCATTGGGCTGGAAATGCCGGTTTTGGGATTCTGCACAGAAAGCGTTTGCAAAGTGCTGAATCCACACATAAGTTTAACACTGTCAGTTGAATGCACCCATGGAGAACCATTCAGTTAGATAGCTCCGTTTTGGTATTAGAAGCAGATATTTCTCTGTACAGCCTATGGTCCCATTCACTCGGGAATATCCCAACGCAGATCCTAGAAGAAACGTGTTTCTGACTCGGCGAATCTCAACGGAGATTCACCACTCTTAGGTGAACGAACGCACAGCAGAGCAGTTTCAAGGAAACCTTTCTCCTGAGTTTTAGATGAAGGCATACTGCTGTTTCGTTCGTATGCCGGCATAGGGCTGTAAATGCCGGATTTGGGATTCTGCACAGAAAGGGTTTGCAAACCGCTGAATCCACACGTGAGTTTAACTCCATCAGCTGAATGGACACATTGAAAACCATTCAGTTAGATAGCTCCGTTTTTGGTTCAGAAGCACATATTTCTCTGTACAGCCTATGGTCCCATTCACTCGGGAATATCCCAACGCAGATCCTTGAAGAAACGTGTTTCTGCCTCGCTGAATCTCAACATAGATTCAACTCTCTTAGGTGAACGAACGCACAGCAGATCAGTTTCAAGGAAACGATTCTCCTGAGTTTTAGACGAACTTTACTGCTGTTTCGTATGTATGCCGGCATTGGGCTGAAAATGCCGGCTTTGGGATTCTGCACAGAAAGCATTTGCAAAGCGCTGAATCCACACATGAGTTTAACACTGTCAGTTGAATGCGCCCATGGACAAACATTCAGTTAGATAGCTCCGTTTTGGGTTTAGAAGCAGATATTTCTCTGTATAGACTATGGTCCCATTCAATCGGGAATATCCCAACGCAGCTCCAGGAAGAAATGTGTTTCTGACTCACTGAATCTCAACATAGATTCAACACTCTTAGGTGAACGAACGCACAGCAGAGCAGTTTCTAGGAAACGTTTCTCCTGAGTTTTAGAAGAAGTTTACTGCTGTTTGAAACGTATGCCGGCATTGGGATCGAAATGCCGGTTTTGGGATTCTCCACAGAAAGCGTTTGCAAAGCGCTGAATCCACACATCCGTTTAGCACTGTCAGTTGAATGCGACCATGGAGAACCATTCAGTTTCATAGCTCCGTTTTGGTTTTAGAAGCAGATATTTCTCTGTACAGCCTATGGTCCCATTCACTCGGGAATATCCCAACGCAGATCCTAGAAGAAACGTGTTTCAGACGTGCTGAATCTCAACATAGAATGAACTCTCTTAGGTGAACGAACGCACCGCAGAGCAGTTTCAAGGAAACGTTTCTCCTGAGTTTTAGACGAAGTTTACTGCTCTTTCGTACGTATGCCGGCATTGGGCTAGAAATGCTGGTTTGGGGATTCTGCACAGAAAGCGTTTGCAATGCGCTGAATCCACACATGAGTTTAACACTGTCAGTTGAATGCGCCCATGGACAACCATTCAGTTAGATAGCTCCGTTTTGGTTTTAGAAGCAGATATTTCTCTGTACAGCCTATTGTCCCATTCACTCGGGAATACCCCAGTGCAGCTCCTAGAAGAAACATGTTTCTGACTCGCTGAATCTCAATGTAGATTCACCTCCCTTAGGTGAACGAACACACAGCAGAGCAGTTTCAAGGAAACATTTCTCCTGAGTTTCAGATGAAGTTTACCGCTGTTTCGTACGTATGCCGGCATTTGGCTGTAAATGCCCGTTTCGGGATTCTGCACAGAATGGGTTTGCAAACCGCTGAATCCACATGTGAGTTTACCTCTGTCAGTTGAATGCACACATTGACAACCATTCAATTAGATAGCTCCGTTTTGGATTTAGAAGCAACTATTTCTCTGTACAGCCTATGGTCCCATTCACTCGGGAATACCCAACGCAGCTCCAGGAAGAAACGTGTTTCTGACTCGCTGAATCTCAACATAGATTCAACTCTCTTAGGTGAACGAACGCACACCAGAGCTGTTTCAAGGAAACGTTTCTCCTGAGTTTTAGACTAAGTTTACTGCTGTTTCGTACGTATGCCGGAATTGGGCTGGAAATGCCGGTTTTGGGATTGTGCACAGAAAGCGTTTCCAAAGCGCTGAATCCACACATGAGTTTAACACTGTCAGTTGAATGCGCCCATGGACAAACATTCAGTTACATAGCTCCGTTTCGGTTTTAGAAGCAGATATTTCTCTGTACAGCCTATGGTCCCATTCACTCGGGAATATCCCAACACAGATCCTAGATGAAACGTGTTTCTGACTCGCTGAATCTCAACATAGATTCAACTCTCCTGGGTGAACGAACGCACCGTAGAGCAGTTTCAAGGAAACGTCTCTCCTGAGTTTTAGACGAAGTTTACTGCTGTTTCGTACGTATGCCGGCATTTGGCTGGAAATCCCGGTTTTGGGATTCTGCACAGAAAGGGTTTGCAAACCGGTGAATCCACACGTGATTTTAACTCTGTCAGTTGAATGCACACATTGACAACCATTAAGTTTGATAGCTCCGTTTTGGTTTTAGAAGCAGATATTTCTCTGTACAGACTATGGTCCCATTCACTCGGGAATATCCCAACGCCGCTCCTAGAAGAAACGTGTTTCTGACTCGCTGAATCTCAACGTAGATTCAACTCTCTTAGGTGAACAAACGCACAGCAGAGCAGTTTCAAGGAATCGTTTCTCCTGAATTTTAGACGAAGTTTACTGCTGTTTCGTATGTATGCCGGCATTGGGCTGGAAATGCCGGTTTTGGGATTCTGCACAGAAAGGGTTTGCAAACCGCTGAATCCACACGTGAGTTTAACTCCATCAGCTGAATGGACACATTGAAAACCATTCAGTTAGATAGCTCCGTTTTTGTTTTAGAAGCACATACTTCTCTGTACAGCCTATGGTCCCATTCACTCGGGAATATCCCAACGCAGATCCTAGAAGAAACGTGTTTCTGCCTCGCTGAATCTCAACATAGATTCAACTCTCTTAGGTGAACGAAGGCACAGCAGAGCAGTTTCAAAGAAACGCTTCTCCTGAGTTTTAGGCGAAGATTACTGCTGTTTCGTATGTATGGCGGCATTGGGCTGGAAATGCCGGTTTTGGGATTCTGCACAGAAAGCATTTGCAAAGCGCTGAATCCACACATGAGTTTAACACTGTCAGTTGAATGTGCCTATGGACAACCATTCAGTTAGATAGCTCCGTTTGGGTTTTAGAAGCATATATATTTCTATACAGCCTATGGTCCCATTCACTCGGAAATATCCCAACGCAGCTCCTAGAAGAAACGTGTTTCTGACTCGATGAATCTCAACATAGATTCAACTCTCTTAGGTGAACGAACGCACAGCAGAGCAGTTTCAAGGAAACGTTTCTCCTGAGTTTTAGACGAAGTTTACTGCTGTTTCGTACGTATGCCGGCATTGGGCTAGAAATGCTGGTTTGGGGATTCTGCACAGAAAGCATTTGCAAAGCGCTGAATCCACACATGAGTTTAACACTGTCAGTTGAATGCGCCCATGGACAACCATTCAGTTAGCTAGCTCCGTTTTGGATTTAGAAGCAGATATTTCTCTGTATAGTCTATGGTCCCATTCACTCGGGAATATCCCATCGCAGATCCTAGAAGAAACGTGTTTCTGACTCGCTGAATCTCAACATAGATTCAACTCTCTTAGGTGAATGAACGCACAGCAGAGCAGTTTAAAGAAAACGTTTCTCCTGAGTTTTAGACGAAGTTTACTGCTGTTTCGTACATATGCCCGCATTGGTCTGGAAATGCCGGTTTTGGGATTCTGCACAGAAAGCATTTGCAAAGCGCTGAATCCACACATGAGTTTAACACTGTCAGTTGAATGCGCCCATGGACAACCACTCAGTTAGTTAGCTCCGTTTTGGGTTTAGAAGCAGATATTTCTCTGTATAGACTATGGTCCCATTCAATCGGGAATATCCCAACGCAGCTCCAGGAAGAAACGTGTTTCTGACTCGCTGAATCTCAACATAGATTCAACTCTCGTAGTTGAACGAATACACAGTAGAGCAGTTTTAAGGAAACGTCTCTCCTGAGTTTTAGACGAAGTTTACTGCTGTTTCGTACGTATGCCGGCATTTGGCTGGAAATCCCGGTTTTGGGATTCTGCACAGAAAGGGTTTGCAAACCGGTGAATCCACACGTGAGTTTAACTCTGTCAGTTGAATGCACACATTGACAACCATTCAGTTAGATAGCTCCGTTTTGGTTTTAGAAGCAGATATTTCTCTGTACAGACTATGGTCCCATTCACTCGGGAATATCCCAATGCAGCTCCTAGAAGAAACGTGTTTCTGACTCGCTGAATCTCAACGTAGATTCAACTCTCTTAGGTGAACAAACGCACAGAAGACCAGTTTCAAGGAAACTTTTCTTCTGAATTTTAGACGAAGTTTACTGCTGTTTCGTATGTATGCCGGCATTGGGCTGGAAATGCCGGTTTTGGGATTCTGCAGAGAAAGGGTTTGCAAACCGCTGAATCCACACGTGAGTTTACCTCCATCAGCTGAATGGACACATTGAATACCATTCAGTTAGATAGCTCCGTTTTTGTTTTAGAAGCACGTATTTCTCTGTACAGCCTATGGTCCCATTCACTCGGGAATATCCCAACGCAGATCCTAGAAGATACGTGTTTCTGCCTCGCTGAATCTCAACATAGATTCAACTCTCTTAGGTGAACGAAGGCACAGCAGAGCAAATTCCAGGAAACGTTTCTCCTGAGTTTTAGACGAAGTTTAATGCTGTTTCGTACGTATGCCGGCATTGGGCTGGAAATGCCGGTTTTGGGATTGTGCACAGAAAGCGTTTCCAAACCACTGAATCCACACATGAGTTTAACACTGTCATTTGAATGCGCCCATGGACAACCATTCAGTTACATAGCTCCGTTTTGGTTTTGGAAGCTGATATTTCTCTGTACAGCATATGGTCCCATTCACTCGGGAATATCCCAACGCAGATCCTAGAAGAAACGTGTTTCTGACTCGCTGAATCTCAACATAGATTCAACTCTCTTAGGTGAACGAACGCACAGCAGAGCAAGTTCCAGGAAACGTTTCTCCTGAGTGTTAGACGAAGTTTTCTGCTGTTTCGTACGTATGCCGGCATTTGGCTGGAAATCCCGGTTTTGGGATTCTGCACAGAAAGGGTTTGCAAACTGCTGAATCCACACGTGAGTTTACCTCTGTCAGTTGAATGCACACATTGACAACCATTCAGTTAGATAGCTCCGATTTGGTTTTAGAAGCAGATAATTCTCTGTACTTACTATGGTCCCATTCACTCGGGAATATCCCAACGCAGATCCTAGAAGAAACGTGTTTCTGACTCGTTGAATCTCAACGTAGATTCAACTCTCTTAGGTGAACGAACGCACAGCAGAGCAGTTTCAAGGAAACGTTTCTCCTGAGATTTAGAAGAAGTTTACTGCTGTTTCGTACGTATGCTGGCATTGGGCTCGAAATGCCGGTTTTGGGATTCTGCACAGAAAGCGTTTGCAAAGCTCTGAATCCACACATGAGTTTTACACTGTCAGTTGAATTCGCCCATGGACAACCAGTCAGTTACATAGCTCCGTTTTGGTTTTAGAAGCAGATATTTCTCTGTACAGCCTATGGTCCCATTCACTCGGAAATATCCCAACACAGATCCTAGAAGAAACGTGTTTCTGACTCGCTGAATCTCAACATAGATTCAACTCTCCTGGGTGAACGAACGCACCGTAGAGCAGTTTCAAGGAAACGTCTCTCCTGAGTTTTAGACGAAGTTTACTGCTGTTTCGTACGTATGCCGGCATTTGGCTGGAAATCCCGGTTTTGGGATTCTGCACAGAAAGGGTTTGCAAACCGGTGAATCCACACGTGATTTTAACTCTGTCAGTTGAATGCACACATTGACAACCATTAAGTTTGATAGCTCCGTTTTGGTTTTAGAAGCAGATATTTCTCTGTACAGCCTATGGTCCCATTCACTCGGGAATATCCCAACGCAGATCCTAGAAGAAACGTGTTTCTGACTCGGCGAATCTCAACGGAGATTCACCACTCTTAGGTGAACGAACGCACAGCAGAGCAGTTTCAAGGAAACCTTTCTCCTGAGTTTTAGATGAAGGCATACTGCTGTTTCGTTCGTATGCCGGCATAGGGCTGTAAATGCCGGATTTGGGATTCTGCACAGAAAGGGTTTGCAAACCGCTGAATCCACACGTGAGTTTAACTCCATCAGCTGAATGGACACATTGAAAACCATTCAGTTAGATAGCTCCGTTTTTGGTTCAGAAGCACATATTTCTCTGTACAGCCTATGGTCCCATTCACTCGGGAATATCCCAACGCAGATCCTTGAAGAAACGTGTTTCTGCCTCGCTGAATCTCAACATAGATTCAACTCTCTTAGGTGAACGAACGCACAGCAGATCAGTTTCAAGGAAACGATTCTCCTGAGTTTTAGACGAACTTTACTGCTGTTTCGTATGTATGCCGGCATTGGGCTGAAAATGCCGGCTTTGGGATTCTGCACAGAAAGCATTTGCAAAGCGCTGAATCCACACATGAGTTTAACACTGTCAGTTGAATGCGCCCATGGACAAACATTCAGTTAGATAGCTCCGTTTTGGGTTTAGAAGCAGATATTTCTCTGTATAGACTATGGTCCCATTCAATCGGGAATATCCCAACGCAGCTCCAGGAAGAAATGTGTTTCTGACTCACTGAATCTCAACATAGATTCAACACTCTTAGGTGAACGAACGCACAGCAGAGCAGTTTCTAGGAAACGTTTCTCCTGAGTTTTAGAAGAAGTTTACTGCTGTTTGAAACGTATGCCGGCATTGGGATCGAAATGCCGGTTTTGGGATTCTCCACAGAAAGCGTTTGCAAAGCGCTGAATCCACACATCCGTTTAGCACTGTCAGTTGAATGCGACCATGGAGAACCATTCAGTTTCATAGCTCCGTTTTGGTTTTAGAAGCAGATATTTCTCTGTACAGCCTATGGTCCCATTCACTCGGGAATATCCCAACGCAGATCCTAGAAGAAACGTGTTTCTGACTCGCTGAGTCTCAACATAGATTCAACTCTCTTAGGTGAACGAACGCACAGCAGAGCAGTTTCAAGGAAACGTTTCTCCTGAGATTTAGATGAAGTTTACTGCTGTTTCGTACGTATGCCGGCATTGGGCTGGAAATGCCGGTTTTGGGATTCTGCACAGAAAGCGTTTGCAAAGTGCTGAATCCACACATAAGTTTAACACTGTCAGTTGAATGCACCCATGGAGAACCATTCAGTTAGATAGCTCCGTTTTGGTATTAGAAGCAGATATTTCTCTGTACAGCCTATGGTCCCATTCACTCGGGAATATCCCAACGCAGATCCTAGAAGAAACGTGTTTCTGACTCGGCGAATCTCAACGGAGATTCACCACTCTTAGGTGAACGAACGCACAGCAGAGCAGTTTCAAGGAAACCTTTCTCCTGAGTTTTAGATGAAGGCATACTGCTGTTTCGTTCGTATGCCGGCATAGGGCTGTAAATGCCGGATTTGGGATTCTGCACAGAAAGGGTTTGCAAACCGCTGAATCCACACGTGAGTTTAACTCCATCAGCTGAATGGACACATTGAAAACCATTCAGTTAGATAGCTCCGTTTTTGGTTCAGAAGCACATATTTCTCTGTACAGCCTATGGTCCCATTCACTCGGGAATATCCCAACGCAGATCCTTGAAGAAACGTGTTTCTGCCTCGCTGAATCTCAACATAGATTCAACTCTCTTAGGTGAACGAACGCACAGCAGATCAGTTTCAAGGAAACGATTCTCCTGAGTTTTAGACGAACTTTACTGCTGTTTCGTATGTATGCCGGCATTGGGCTGAAAATGCCGGCTTTGGGATTCTGCACAGAAAGCATTTGCAAAGCGCTGAATCCACACATGAGTTTAACACTGTCAGTTGAATGCGCCCATGGACAAACATTCAGTTAGATAGCTCCGTTTTGGGTTTAGAAGCAGATATTTCTCTGTATAGACTATGGTCCCATTCAATCGGGAATATCCCAACGCAGCTCCAGGAAGAAATGTGTTTCTGACTCACTGAATCTCAACATAGATTCAACACTCTTAGGTGAACGAACGCACAGCAGAGCAGTTTCTAGGAAACGTTTCTCCTGAGTTTTAGAAGAAGTTTACTGCTGTTTGAAACGTATGCCGGCATTGGTATCGAAATGCCGGTTTTGGGATTCTCCACAGAAAGCGTTTGCAAAGCGCTGAATCCACACATCCGTTTAGCACTGTCAGTTGAATGCGACCATGGAGAACCATTCAGTTTCATAGCTCCGTTTTGGTTTTAGAAGCAGATATTTCTCTGTACAGCCTATGGTCCCATTCACTCGGGAATATCCCAACGCAGATCCTAGAAGAAACGTGTTTCAGACGTGCTGAATCTCAACATAGAATGAACTCTCTTAGGTGAACGAACGCACCGCAGAGCAGTTTCAAGGAAACGTTTCTCCTGAGTTTTAGACGAAGTTTACTGCTCTTTCGTACGTATGCCGGCATTGGGCTAGAAATGCTGGTTTGGGGATTCTGCACAGAAAGCGTTTGCAATGCGCTGAATCCACACATGAGTTTAACACTGTCAGTTGAATGCGCCCATGGACAACCATTCAGTTAGATAGCTCCGTTTTGGTTTTAGAAGCAGATATTTCTCTGTACAGCCTATTGTCCCATTCACTCGGGAATACCCCAGTGCAGCTCCTAGAAGAAACATGTTTCTGACTCGCTGAATCTCAATGTAGATTCACCTCCCTTAGGTGAACGAACACACAGCAGAGCAGTTTCAAGGAAACATTTCTCCTGAGTTTCAGATGAAGTTTACCGCTGTTTCGTACGTATGCCGGCATTTGGCTGTAAATGCCCGTTTCGGGATTCTGCACAGAATGGGTTTGCAAACCGCTGAATCCACATGTGAGTTTACCTCTGTCAGTTGAATGCACACATTGACAACCATTCAATTAGATAGCTCCGTTTTGGATTTAGAAGCAACTATTTCTCTGTACAGCCTATGGTCCCATTCACTCGGGAATACCCAACGCAGCTCCAGGAAGAAACGTGTTTCTGACTCGCTGAATCTCAACATAGATTCAACTCTCTTAGGTGAACGAACGCACACCAGAGCTGTTTCAAGGAAACGTTTCTCCTGAGTTTTAGACTAAGTTTACTGCTGTTTCGTACGTATGCCGGAATTGGGCTGGAAATGCCGGTTTTGGGATTGTGCACAGAAAGCGTTTCCAAAGCGCTGAATCCACACATGAGTTTAACACTGTCAGTTGAATGCGCCCATGGACAAACATTCAGTTACATAGCTCCGTTTCGGTTTTAGAAGCAGATATTTCTCTGTACAGCCTATGGTCCCATTCACTCGGGAATATCCCAACACAGATCCTAGATGAAACGTGTTTCTGACTCGCTGAATCTCAACATAGATTCAACTCTCCTGGGTGAACGAACGCACCGTAGAGCAGTTTCAAGGAAACGTCTCTCCTGAGTTTTAGACGAAGTTTACTGCTGTTTCGTACGTATGCCGGCATTTGGCTGGAAATCCCGGTTTTGGGATTCTGCACAGAAAGGGTTTGCAAACCGGTGAATCCACACGTGATTTTAACTCTGTCAGTTGAATGCACACATTGACAACCATTAAGTTTGATAGCTCCGTTTTGGTTTTAGAAGCAGATATTTCTCTGTACAGACTATGGTCCCATTCACTCGGGAATATCCCAACGCCGCTCCTAGAAGAAACGTGTTTCTGACTCGCTGAATCTCAACGTAGATTCAACTCTCTTAGGTGAACAAACGCACAGCAGAGCAGTTTCAAGGAATCGTTTCTCCTGAATTTTAGACGAAGTTTACTGCTGTTTCGTATGTATGCCGGCATTGGGCTGGAAATGCCGGTTTTGGGATTCTGCACAGAAAGGGTTTGCAAACCGCTGAATCCACACGTGAGTTTAACTCCATCAGCTGAATGGACACATTGAAAACCATTCAGTTAGATAGCTCCGTTTTTGTTTTAGAAGCACATACTTCTCTGTACAGCCTATGGTCCCATTCACTCGGGAATATCCCAACGCAGATCCTAGAAGAAACGTGTTTCTGCCTCGCTGAATCTCAACATAGATTCAACTCTCTTAGGTGAACGAAGGCACAGCAGAGCAGTTTCAAAGAAACGCTTCTCCTGAGTTTTAGGCGAAGATTACTGCTGTTTCGTATGTATGGCGGCATTGGGCTGGAAATGCCGGTTTTGGGATTCTGCACAGAAAGCATTTGCAAAGCGCTGAATCCACACATGAGTTTAACACTGTCAGTTGAATGTGCCTATGGACAACCATTCAGTTAGATAGCTCCGTTTTGGTTTTAGAAGCATATATATTTCTATACAGCCTATGGTCCCATTCACTCGGAAATATCCCAACGCAGCTCCTAGAAGAAACGTGTTTCTGACTCGATGAATCTCAACATAGATTCAACTCTCTTAGGTGAACGAACGCACAGCAGAGCAGTTTCAAGGAAACGTTTCTCCTGAGTTTTAGACGAAGTTTACTGCTGTTTCGTACGTATGCCGGCATTGGGCTAGAAATGCTGGTTTGGGGATTCTGCACAGAAAGCATTTGCAAAGCGCTGAATCCACACATGAGTTTAACACTGTCAGTTGAATGCGCCCATGGACAACCATTCAGTTAGCTAGCTCCGTTTTGGATTTAGAAGCAGATATTTCTCTGTATAGTCTATGGTCCCATTCACTCGGGAATATCCCATCGCAGATCCTAGAAGAAACGTGTTTCTGACTCGCTGAATCTCAACATAGATTCAACTCTCTTAGGTGAATGAACGCACAGCAGAGCAGTTTAAAGAAAACGTTTCTCCTGAGTTTTAGACGAAGTTTACTGCTGTTTCGTACATATGCCCGCATTGGTCTGGAAATGCCGGTTTTGGGATTCTGCACAGAAAGCATTTGCAAAGCGCTGAATCCACACATGAGTTTAACACTGTCAGTTGAATGCGCCCATGGACAACCACTCAGTTAGTTAGCTCCGTTTTGGGTTTAGAAGCAGATATTTCTCTGTATAGACTATGGTCCCATTCAATCGGGAATATCCCAACGCAGCTCCAGGAAGAAACGTGTTTCTGACTCGCTGAATCTCAACATAGATTCAACTCTCGTAGTTGAACGAATACACAGTAGAGCAGTTTTAAGGAAACGTCTCTCCTGAGTTTTACACGAAGTTTACTGCTGTTTCGTACGTATGCCGGCATTTGGCTGGAAATCCCGGTTTTGGGATTCTGCACAGAAAGGGTTTGCAAACCGGTGAATCCACACGTGAGTTTAACTCTGTCAGTTGAATGCACACATTGACAACCATTCAGTTAGATAGCTCCGTTTTGGTTTTAGAAGCAGATATTTCTCTGTACAGACTATGGTCCCATTCACTCGGGAATATCCCAATGCAGCTCCTAGAAGAAACGTGTTTCTGACTCGCTGAATCTCAACGTAGATTCAACTCTCTTAGGTGAACAAACGCACAGAAGACCAGTTTCAAGGAAACTTTTCTTCTGAATTTTAGACGAAGTTTACTGCTGTTTCGTATGTATGCCGGCATTGGGCTGGAAATGCCGGTTTTGGGATTCTGCAGAGAAAGGGTTTGCAAACCGCTGAATCCACACGTGAGTTTACCTCCATCAGCTGAATGGACACATTGAATACCATTCAGTTAGATAGCTCCGTTTTTGTTTTAGAAGCACGTATTTCTCTGTACAGCCTATGGTCCCATTCACTCGGGAATATCCCAACGCAGATCCTAGAAGATACGTGTTTCTGCCTCGCTGAATCTCAACATAGATTCAACTCTCTTAGGTGAACGAAGGCACAGCAGAGCAAATTCCAGGAAACGTTTCTCCTGAGTTTTAGACGAAGTTTAATGCTGTTTCGTACGTATGCCGGCATTGGGCTGGAAATGCCGGTTTTGGGATTGTGCACAGAAAGCGTTTCCAAACCACTGAATCCACACATGAGTTTAACACTGTCATTTGAATGCGCCCATGGACAACCATTCAGTTACATAGCTCCGTTTTGGTTTTGGAAGCTGATATTTCTCTGTACAGCATATGGTCCCATTCACTCGGGAATATCCCAACGCAGATCCTAGAAGAAACGTGTTTCTGACTCGCTGAATCTCAACATAGATTCAACTCTCTTAGGTGAACGAACGCACAGCAGAGCAAGTTCCAGGAAACGTTTCTCCTGAGTTTTAGACGAAGTTTTCTGCTGTTTCGTACGTATGCCGGCATTTGGCTGGAAATCCCGGTTTTGGGATTCTGCACAGAAAGGGTTTGCAAACTGCTGAATCCACACGTGAGTTTACCTCTGTCAGTTGAATGCACACATTGACAACCATTCAGTTAGATAGCTCCGATTTGGTTTTAGAAGCAGATAATTCTCTGTACTTACTATGGTCCCATTCACTCGGGAATATCCCAACGCAGATCCTAGAAGAAACGTGTTTCTGACTCGTTGAATCTCAACGTAGATTCAACTCTCTTAGGTGAACGAACGCACAGCAGAGCAGTTTCAAGGAAACGTTTCTCCTGAGATTTAGAAGAAGTTTACTGCTGTTTCGTACGTATGCTGGCATTGGGCTCGAAATGCCGGTTTTGGGATTCTGCACAGAAAGCGTTTGCAAAGCTCTGAATCCACACATGAGTTTTACACTGTCAGTTGAATTCGCCCATGGACAACCAGTCAGTTACATAGCTCCGTTTTGGTTTTAGAAGCAGATATTTCTCTGTACAGCCTATGGTCCCATTCACTCGGAAATATCCCAACACAGATCCTAGAAGAAACGTGTTTCTGACTCGCTGAATCTCAACATAGATTCAACTCTCCTGGGTGAACGAACGCACCGTAGAGCAGTTTCAAGGAAACGTCTCTCCTGAGTTTTAGACGAAGTTTACTGCTGTTTCGTACGTATGCCGGCATTTGGCTGGAAATCCCGGTTTTGGGATTCTGCACAGAAAGGGTTTGCAAACCGGTGAATCCACACGTGATTTTAACTCTGTCAGTTGAATGCACACATTGACAACCATTAAGTTTGATAGCTCCGTTTTGGTTTTAGAAGCAGATATTTCTCTGTACAGACTATGGTCCCATTCACTCGGGAATATCCCAACGCAGCTCCTAGAAGAAACGTGTTTCTGACTCGCTGAATCTCAACGTAGATTCAACTCTCTTAGGTGAACAAACGCACAGCAGAGCAGTTTCAAGGAAACGTTTCTCCTGAATTTTAGACGAAGTTTACTGCTGTTTCGTATGTATGCCGGCATTGGGCTGGAAATGCCGGTTTTGGGATTCTGCACAGAAAGGGTTTGCAAACCGCTGAATCCACACGTGAGTTTAACTCCATCAGCTGAATGGACACATTGAAAACCATTCAGTTAGATAGCTCCGTTTTTGTTTTAGAAGCACATACTTCTCTGTACAGCCTATGGTCCCATTCACTCGGGAATATCCCAACGCAGATCCTAGAAGAAACGTGTTTCTGACTCGCTGAATCTCAACATAGATTCAACTCTCTTAGGTGAACGAAGGCACAGCAGAGCAGTTTCAAAGAAACGCTTCTCCTGAGTTTTAGGCGAAGATTACTGCTGTTTCGTATGTATGGCGGCATTGGGCTGGAAATGCCGGTTTTGGGATTCTGCACAGAAAGCATTTGCAAAGCGCTGAATCCACACATGAGTTTAACACTGTCAGTTGAATGTGCCTATGGACAACCATTCAGTTAGATAGCTCCGTTTTGGTTTTAGAAGCATATATATTTCTATACAGCCTATGGTCCCATTCACTCGGAAATATCCCAACGCAGCTCCTAGAAGAAACGTGTTTCTGACTCGATGAATCTCAACATAGATTCAACTCTCGTAGTTGAACGAATACACAGTAGAGCAGTTTTAAGGAAACGTCTCTCCTGAGTTTTAGACGAAGTTTACTGCTGTTTCGTACGTATGCCGGCATTTGGCTCGAAATCCCGGTTTTGGGATTCTGCACAGAAAGGGTTTGCAAACCGGTGAATCCACACGTGAGTTTAACTCTGTCAGTTGAATGCACACATTGACAACCATTCAGTTAGATAGCTCCGTTTTGGTTTTAGAAGCAGATATTTCTCTGTACAGACTATGGTCCCATTCACTCGGGAATATCCCAATGCAGCTCCTAGAAGAAACGTGTTTCTGACTCGCTGAATCTCAACGTAGATTCAACTCTCTTAGGTGAACAAACGCACAGAAGACCAGTTTCAAGGAAACTTTTCTTCTGAATTTTAGACGAAGTTTACTGCTGTTTCGTATGTATGCCGGCATTGGGCTGGAAATGCCGGTTTTGGGATTCTGCAGAGAAAGGGTTTGCAAACCGCTGAATCCACACGTGAGTTTACCTCCATCAGCTGAATGGACACATTGAATACCATTCAGTTAGATAGCTCCGTTTTTGTTTTAGAAGCACGTATTTCTCTGTACAGCCTATGGTCCCATTCACTCGGGAATATCCCAACGCAGATCCTAGAAGATACGTGTTTCTGCCTCGCTGAATCTCAACATAGATTCAACTCTCTTAGGTGAACGAAGGCACAGCAGAGCAAATTCCAGGAAACGTTTCTCCTGAGTTTTAGACGAAGTTTAATGCTGTTTCGTACGTATGCCGGCATTGGGCTGGAAATGCCGGTTTTGGGATTGTGCACAGAAAGCGTTTCCAAACCACTGAATCCACACATGAGTTTAACACTGTCATTTGAATGCGCCCATGGACAACCATTCAGTTACATAGCTCCGTTTTGGTTTTGGAAGCTGATATTTCTCTGTACAGCATATGGTCCCATTCACTCGGGAATATCCCAACGCAGATCCTAGAAGAAACGTGTTTCTGACTCGCTGAATCTCAACATAGATTCAACTCTCTTAGGTGAACGAACGCACAGCAGAGCAAGTTCCAGGAAACGTTTCTCCTGAGTTTTAGACGAAGTTTTCTGCTGTTTCGTACGTATGCCGGCATTTGGCTGGAAATCCCGGTTTTGGGATTCTGCACAGAAAGGGTTTGCAAACTGCTGAATCCACACGTGAGTTTACCTCTGTCAGTTGAATGCACACATTGACAACCATTCAGTTAGATAGCTCCGATTTGGTTTTAGAAGCAGATAATTCTCTGTACTTACTATGGTCCCATTCACTCGGGAATATCCCAACGCAGATCCTAGAAGAAACGTGTTTCTGACTCGTTGAATCTCAACGTAGATTCAACTCTCTTAGGTGAACGAACGCACAGCAGAGCAGTTTCAAGGAAACGTTTCTCCTGAGATTTAGAAGAAGTTTACTGCTGTTTCGTACGTATGCTGGCATTGGGCTCGAAATGCCGGTTTTGGGATTCTGCACAGAAAGCGTTTGCAAAGCTCTGAATCCACACATGAGTTTTACACTGTCAGTTGAATTCGCCCATGGACAACCAGTCAGTTACATAGCTCCGTTTTGGTTTTAGAAGCAGATATTTCTCTGTACAGCCTATGGTCCCATTCACTCGGAAATATCCCAACACAGATCCTAGAAGAAACGTGTTTCTGACTCGCTGAATCTCAACATAGATTCAACTCTCCTGGGTGAACGAACGCACCGTAGAGCAGTTTCAAGGAAACGTCTCTCCTGAGTTTTAGACGAAGTTTACTGCTGTTTCGTACGTATGCCGGCATTTGGCTGGAAATCCCGGTTTTGGGATTCTGCACAGAAAGGGTTTGCAAACCGGTGAATCCACACGTGATTTTAACTCTGTCAGTTGAATGCACACATTGACAACCATTAAGTTTGAAAGCTCCGTATTGGTTTTAGAAGCAGATATTTCTCTGTACAGACTATGGTCCCATTCACTCGGGAATATCCCAACGCAGCTCCTAGAAGAAACGTGTTTCTGACTCGCTGAATCTCAACGTAGATTCAACTCTCTTAGGTGAACAAACGCACAGCAGAGCAGTTTCAAGGAAACGTTTCTCCTGAATTTTAGACGAAGTTTACTGCTGTTTCGTATGTATGCCGGCATTGGGCTGGAAATGCCGGTTTTGGGATTCTGCACAGAAAGGGTTTGCAAACCGCTGAATCCACACGTGAGTTTAACTCCATCAGCTGAATGGACACATTGAAAACCATTCAGTTAGATAGCTCCGTTTTTGTTTTAGAAGCACATACTTCTCTGTACAGCCTATGGTCCCATTCACTCGGGAATATCCCAACGCAGATCCTAGAAGAAACGTGTTTCTGCCTCGCTGAATCTCAACATAGATTCAACTCTCTTAGGTGAACGAAGGCACAGCAGAGCAGTTTCAAAGAAACGCTTCTCCTGAGTTTTAGGCGAAGATTACTGCTGTTTCGTATGTATGGCGGCATTGGGCTGGAAATGCCGGTTTTGGGATTCTGCACAGAAAGCATTTGCAAAGCGCTGAATCCACACATGAGTTTAACACTGTCAGTTGAATGTGCCTATGGACAACCATTCAGTTAGATAGCTCCGTTTTGGTTTTAGAAGCATATATATTTCTATACAGCCTATGGTCCCATTCACTCGGAAATATCCCAACGCAGCTCCTAGAAGAAACGTGTTTCTGACTCGATGAATCTCAACATAGATTCAACTCTCTTAGGTGAACGAACGCACAGCAGAGCAGTTTCAAGGAAACGTTTCTCCTGAGTTTTAGACGAAGTTTACTGCTGTTTCGTACGTATGCCGGCATTGGGCTAGAAATGCTGGTTTGGGGATTCTGCACAGAAAGCATTTGCAAAGCGCTGAATCCACACATGAGTTTAACACTGTCAGTTGAATGCGCCCATGGACGACCATTCAGTTAGCTAGCTCCGTTTTGGATTTAGGAGCAGATATTTCTCTGTATAGTCTATGGTCCCATTCACTCGGGAATATCCCATCGCAGATCCTAGAAGAAACGTGTTTCTGACTCGCTGAATCTCAACATAGATTCAACTCTCTTAGGTGAATGAACGCACAGCAGAGCAGTTTAAAGAAAACGTTTCTCCTGAGTTTTAGACGAAGTTTACTGCTGTTTCGTACATATGCCCGCATTGGTCTGGAAATGCCGGTTTTGGGATTCTGCACAGAAAGCATTTGCAAAGCGCTGAATCCACACATGAGTTTAACACTGTCAGTTGAATGCGCCCATGGACAACCACTCAGTTAGTTAGCTCCGTTTTGGGTTTAGAAGCAGATATTTCTCTGTATAGACTATGGTCCCATTCAATCGGGAATATCCCAACGCAGCTCCAGGAAGAAGCGTGTTTCTGACTCGCTGAATCTCAACATAGATTCAACTCTCGTAGTTGAACGAATACACAGTAGAGCAGTTTTAAGGAAACGTCTCTCCTGAGTTTTAGACGAAGTTTACTGCTGTTTCGTACGTATGCCGGCATTTGGCTCGAAATCCCGGTTTTGGGATTCTGCACAGAAAGGGTTTGCAAACCGGTGAATCCACACGTGAGTTTAACTCTGTCAGTTGAATGCACACATTGACAACCATTCAGTTAGATAGCTCCGTTTTGGTTTTAGAAGCAGATATTTCTCTGTACAGACTATGGTCCCATTCACTCGGGAATATCCCAATGCAGCTCCTAGAAGAAACGTGTTTCTGACTCGCTGAATCTCAACGTAGATTCAACTCTCTTAGGTGAACAAACGCACAGAAGACCAGTTTCAAGGAAACTTTTCTTCTGAATTTTAGACGAAGTTTACTGCTGTTTCGTATGTATGCCGGCATTGGGCTGGAAATGCCGGTTTTGGGATTCTGCAGAGAAAGGGTTTGCAAACCGCTGAATCCACACGTGAGTTTACCTCCATCAGCTGAATGGACACATTGAAAACCATTCAGTTAGATAGCTCCGTTTTTGTTTTAGAAGCACGTATTTCTCTGTACAGCCTTTGGTCCCATTCACTCGGGAATATCCCAACGCAGATCCTAGAAGATACGTGTTTCTGCCTCGCTGAATCTCAACATAGATTCAACTCTCTTAGGTGAACGAAGGCACAGCAGAGCAAATTCCAGGAAACGTTTCTCCTGAGTTTTAGACGAAGTTTAATGCTGTTTCGTACGTATGCCGGCATTGGGCTGGAAATGCCGGTTTTGGGATTGTGCACAGAAAGCGTTTCCAAACCACTGAATCCACACATGAGTTTAACACTGTCATTTGAATGCGCCCATGGACAACCATTCAGTTACATAGCTCCGTTTTGGTTTTGGAAGCTGATATTTCTCTGTACAGCATATGGTCCCATTCACTCGGGAATATCCCAACGCAGATCCTAGAAGAAACGTGTTTCTGACTCGCTGAATCTCAACATAGATTCAACTCTCTTAGGTGAACGAACGCACAGCAGAGCAATTTCCAGGAAACGTTTCTCCTGAGTTTTAGACGAAGTTTTCTGCTGTTTCGTACGTATGCCGGCATTTGGCTGGAAATCCCGGTTTTGGGATTCTGCACAGAAAGGGTTTGCAAACTGCTGAATCCACACGTGAGTTTACCTCTGTCAGTTGAATGCACACATTGACAACCATTCAGTTAGATAGCTCCGATTTGGTTTTAGAAGCAGATAATTCTCTGTACTTACTATGGTCCCATTCACTCGGGAATATCCCAACGCAGATCCTAGAAGAAACGTGTTTCTGACTCGTTGAATCTCAACGTAGATTCAACTCTCTTAGGTGAACGAACGCACAGCAGAGCAGTTTCAAGGAAACGTTTCTCCTGAGATTTAGAAGAAGTTTACTGCTGTTTCGTACGTATGCTGGCATTGGGCTCGAAATGCCGGTTTTGGGATTCTGCACAGAAAGCGTTTGCAAAGCTCTGAATCCACACATGAGTTTTACACTGTCAGTTGAATTCGCCCATGGACAACCAGTCAGTTACATAGCTCCGTTTTTGTTTTAGAAGCAGATATTTCTCTGTACAGCCTATGGTCCCATTCACTCGGGAATATCCCAACACAGATCCTAGAAGAAACGTGTTTCTGACTCGCTGAATCTCAACATAGATTCAACTCTCCTGGGTGAACGAACGCACTGTAGAGCAGTTTCAAGGAAACGTCTCTCCTGAGTTTTAGACGAAGTTTACTGCTGTTTCGTACGTATGCCGGCATTTGGCTGGAAATCCCGGTTTTGGGATTCTGCACAGAAAGGGTTTGCAAACCGGTGAATCCACACGTGATTTTAACTCTGTCAGTTGAATGCACACATTGACAACCATTAAGTTTGATAGCTCCGTTTTGGTTTTAGAAGCAGATATTTCTCTGTACAGACTATGGTCCCATTCACTCGGGAATATCCCAACGCAGCTCCTAGAAGAAACGTGTTTCTGACTCGCTGAATCTCAACGTAGATTCAACTCTCTTAGGTGAACAAACGCACAGCAGAGCAGTTTCAAGGAAACGTTTCTCCTGAATTTTAGACGAAGTTTACTGCTGTTTCGTATGTATGCCGGCATTGGGCTGGAAATGCCGGTTTTGGGATTCTGCACAGAAAGGGTTTGCAAACCGCTGAATCCACACGTGAGTTTAACTCCATCAGCTGAATGGACACATTGAAAACCATTCAGTTAGATAGCTCCGTTTTTGTTTTAGAAGCACATACTTCTCTGTACAGCCTATGGTCCCATTCACTCGGGAATATCCCAACGCAGATCCTAGAAGAAACGTGTTTCTGCCTCGCTGAATCTCAACATAGATTCAACTCTCTTAGGTGAACGAAGGCACAGCAGAGCAGTTTCAAAGAAACGCTTCTCCTGAGTTTTAGGCGAAGATTACTGCTGTTTCGTATGTATGGCGGCATTGGGCTGGAAATGCCGGTTTTGGGATTCTGCACAGAAAGCATTTGCAAAGCGCTGAATCCACACATGAGTTTAACACTGTCAGTTGAATGTGCCTATGGACAACCATTCAGTTAGATAGCTCCGTTTGGGTTTTAGAAGCATATATATTTCTATACAGCCTATGGTCCCATTCACTCGGAAATATCCCAACGCAGCTCCTAGAAGAAACGTGTTTCTGACTCGATGAATCTCAACATAGATTCAACTCTCTTAGGTGAACGAACGCACAGCAGAGCAGTTTCAAGGAAACGTTTCTCCTGAGTTTTAGACGAAGTTTACTGCTGTTTCGTACGTATGCCGGCATTGGGCTAGAAATGCTGGTTTGGGGATTCTGCACAGAAAGCATTTGCAAAGCGCTGAATCCACACATGAGTTTAACACTGTCAGTTGAATGCGCCCATGGACAACCATTCAGTTAGCTAGCTCCGTTTTGGATTTAGAAGCAGATATTTCTCTGTATAGTCTATGGTCCCATTCACTCGGGAATATCCCATCGCAGATCCTAGAAGAAACGTGTTTCTGACTCGCTGAATCTCAACATAGATTCAACTCTCTTAGGTGAATGAACGCACAGCAGAGCAGTTTAAAGAAAACGTTTCTCCTGAGTTTTAGACGAAGTTTACTGCTGTTTCGTACATATGCCCGCATTGGTCTGGAAATGCCGGTTTTGGGATTCTGCACAGAAAGCATTTGCAAAGCGCTGAATCCACACATGAGTTTAACACTGTCAGTTGAATGCGCCCATGGACAACCACTCAGTTAGTTAGCTCCGTTTTGGGTTTAGAAGCAGATATTTCTCTGTATAGACTATGGTCCCATTCAATCGGGAATATCCCAACGCAGCTCCAGGAAGAAGCGTGTTTCTGACTCGCTGAATCTCAACATAGATTCAACTCTCGTAGTTGAACGAATACACAGTAGAGCAGTTTTAAGGAAACGTCTCTCCTGAGTTTTAGACGAAGTTTACTGCTGTTTCGTACGTATGCCGGCATTTGGCTCGAAATCCCGGTTTTGGGATTCTGCACAGAAAGGGTTTGCAAACCGGTGAATCCACACGTGAGTTTAACTCTGTCAGTTGAATGCACACATTGACAACCATTCAGTTAGATAGCTCCGTTTTGGTTTTAGAAGCAGATATTTCTCTGTACAGACTATGGTCCCATTCACTCGGGAATATCCCAATGCAGCTCCTAGAAGAAACGTGTTTCTGACTCGCTGAATCTCAACGTAGATTCAACTCTCTTAGGTGAACAAACGCACAGAAGACCAGTTTCAAGGAAACTTTTCTTCTGAATTTTAGACGAAGTTTACTGCTGTTTCGTATGTATGCCGGCATTGGGCTGGAAATGCCGGTTTTGGGATTCTGCACAGAAAGGGTTTGCAAACCGCTGAATCCACACGTGAGTTTACCTCCATCAGCTGAATGGACACATTGAAAACCATTCAGTTAGATAGCTCCGTTTTTGTTTTAGAAGCACGTATTTCTCTGTACAGCCTATGGTCCCATTCACTCGGGAATATCCCAACGCAGATCCTAGAAGACACGTGTTTCTGCCTCGCTGAATCTCAACATAGATTCAACTCTCTTAGGTGAACGAAGGCACAGCAGAGCAAATTCCAGGAAACGTTTCTCCTGAGTTTTAGACGAAGTTTAATGCTGTTTCGTACGTATGCCGGCATTGGGCTGGAAATGCCGGTTTTGGGATTGTGCACAGAAAGCGTTTCCAAACCACTGAATCCACACATGAGTTTAACACTGTCATTTGAATGCGCCCATGGACAACCATTCAGTTACATAGCTCCGTTTTGGTTTTGGAAGCTGATATTTCTCTGTACAGCATATGGTCCCATTCACTCGGGAATATCCCAACGCAGATCCTAGAAGAAACGTGTTTCTGACTCGCTGAATCTCAACATAGATTCAACTCTCTTAGGTGAACGAACGCACAGCAGAGCAAGTTCCAGGAAACGTTTCTCCTGAGTGTTAGACGAAGTTTTCTGCTGTTTCGTACGTATGCCGGCATTTGGCTGGAAATCCCGGTTTTGGGATTCTGCACAGAAAGGTTTTGCAAACTGCTGAATCCACACGTGAGTTTACCTCTGTCAGTTGAATGCACACATTGACAACCATTCAGTTAGATAGCTCCGATTTGGTTTTAGAAGCAGATAATTCTCTGTACTTACTATGGTCCCATTCACTCGGGAATATCCCAACGCAGATCCTAGAAGAAACGTGTTTCTGACTCGTTGAATCTCAACGTAGATTCAACTCTCTTAGGTGAACGAACGCACAGCAGAGCAGTTTCAAGGAAACGTTTCTCCTGAGATTTAGAAGAAGTTTACTGCTGTTTCGTACGTATGCTGGCATTGGGCTCGAAATGCCGGTTTTGGGATTCTGCACAGAAAGCGTTTGCAAAGCTCTGAATCCACACATGAGTTTTACACTGGCAGTTGAATTCGCCCATGGACAACCAGTCAGTTACATAGCTCCGTTTTGGTTTTAGAAGCAGATATACTTCCGTACAGCCTATGGTCCCATTCACTCGGGAATATCCCAACGCAGATCCTAGAAGAAACGTGTTTCTGACTCGCTGAATCTCAACATAGATTCAACTCTCTTAGGTGAACGAACGCACAGCAGAGCAGTTTCAAAGAAACGTTTCTCCTGAGATTTAGACGAAGTTTACTGCTGTTTCGTACGTATGCCGGCATTGGGCTGGAAATGCCGGTTTTGGGATTCTGCACAGAAAGCGTTTGCAAAGTGCTGAATCCACACATAAGTTTAACACTGTCAGTTGAATGCACCCATGGAGAACCATTCAGTTAGATAGCTCCGTTTTGGTATTAGAAGCAGATATTTCTCTGTACAGCCTATGGTCCCATTCACTCGGGAATATCCCAACGCAGATCCTAGAAGAAACGTGTTTCTGACTCGGCGAATCTCAACGGAGATTCACCACTCTTAGGTGAACGAACGCACAGCAGAGCAGTTTCAAGGAAACCTTTCTCCTGAGTTTTAGATGAAGGCATACTGCTGTTTCGTTCGTATGCCGGCATAGGGCTGTAAATGCCGGATTTGGGATTCTGCACAGAAAGGGTTTGCAAACCGCTGAATCCACACGTGAGTTTAACTCCATCAGCTGAATGGACACATTGAAAACCATTCAGTTAGATAGCTCCGTTTTTGGTTCAGAAGCACATATTTCTCTGTACAGCCTATGGTCCCATTCACTCGGGAATATCCCAACGCAGATCCTTGAAGAAACGTGTTTCTGCCTCGCTGAATCTCAACATAGATTCAACTCTCTTAGGTGAACGAACGCACAGCAGATCAGTTTCAAGGAAACGATTCTCCTGAGTTTTAGACGAACTTTACTGCTGTTTCGTATGTATGCAGGCATTGGGCTGAAAATGCCGGCTTTGGGATTCTGCACAGAAAGCATTTGCAAAGCGCTGAATCCACACATGAGTTTAACACTGTCAGTTGAATGCGCCCATGGACAAACATTCAGTTAGATAGCTCCGTTTTGGGTTTAGAAGCAGATATTTCTCTGTATAGACTATGGTCCCATTCAATCGGGAATATCCCAACGCAGCTCCAGGAAGAAATGTGTTTCTGACTCACTGAATCTCAACATAGATTCAACACTCTTAGGTGAACGAACGCACAGCAGAGCAGTTTCTAGGAAACGTTTCTCCTGAGTTTTAGAAGAAGTTTACTGCTGTTTGAAACGTATGCCGGCATTGGGATCGAAATGCCGGTTTTGGGATTCTCCACAGAAAGCGTTTGCAAAGCGCTGAATCCACACATCCGTTTAGCACTGTCAGTTGAATGCGACCATGGAGAACCATTCAGTTTCATAGCTCTGTTTTGGTTTTAGAAGCAGATATTTCTCTGTACAGCCTATGGTCCCATTCACTCGGGAATATCCCAACGCAGATCCTAGAAGAAACGTGTTTCTGACTCGCTGAATCTCAACATAGATTCAACTCTCTTAGGTGAACGAACGCGCAGCAGAGCAGTTTCAAAGAAACGTTTCTCCTGAGATTTAGATGAAGTTTACTGCTGTTTCGTACGTATGCCGGCATTGGGCTGGAAATGCCGGTTTTGGGATTCTGCACAGAAAGCGTTTGCAAAGTGCTGAATCCACACATAAGTTTAACACTGTCAGTTGAATGCACCCATGGAGAACCATTCAGTTAGATAGCTCCGTTTTGGTATTAGAAGCAGATATTTCTCTGTACAGCCTATGGTCCCATTCACTCGGGAATATCCCAACGCAGATCCTAGAAGAAACGTGTTTCTGACTCGGCGAATCTCAACGGAGATTCACCACTCTTAGGTGAACGAACGCACAGCAGAGCAGTTTCAAGGAAACCTTTCTCCTGAGTTTTAGATGAAGGCATACTGCTGTTTCGTTCGTATGCCGGCATAGGGCTGTAAATGCCGGATTTGGGATTCTGCACAGAAAGGGTTTGCAAACCGCTGAATCCACACGTGAGTTTAACTCCATCAGCTGAATGGACACATTGAAAACCATTCAGTTAGATAGCTCCGTTTTTGGTTCAGAAGCACATATTTCTCTGTACAGCCTATGGTCCCATTCACTCGGGAATATCCCAACGCAGATCCTTGAAGAAACGTGTTTCTGCCTCGCTGAATCTCAACATAGATTCAACTCTCTTAGGTGAACGAACGCACAGCAGATCAGTTTCAAGGAAACGATTCTCCTGAGTTTTAGACGAACTTTACTGCTGTTTCGTATGTATGCCGGCATTGGGCTGAAAATGCCGGCTTTGGGATTCTGCACAGAAAGCATTTGCAAAGCGCTGAATCCACACATGAGTTTAACACTGTCAGTTGAATGCGCCCATGGACAAACATTCAGTTAGATAGCTCCGTTTTGGGTTTAGAAGCAGATATTTCTCTGTATAGACTATGGTCCCATTCAATCGGGAATATCCCAACGCAGCTCCAGGAAGAAATGTGTTTCTGACTCACTGAATCTCAACATAGATTCAACACTCTTAGGTGAACGAACGCACAGCAGAGCAGTTTCTAGGAAACGTTTCTCCTGAGTTTTAGAAGAAGTTTACTGCTGTTTGAAACGTATGCCGGCATTGGGATCGAAATGCCGGTTTTGGGATTCTCCACAGAAAGCGTTTGCAAAGCGCTGAATCCACACATCCGTTTAGCACTGTCAGTTGAATGCGACCATGGAGAACCATTCAGTTTCATAGCTCCGTTTTGGTTTTAGAAGCAGATATTTCTCTGTACAGCCTATGGTCCCATTCACTCGGGAATATCCCAACGCAGATCCTAGAAGAAACGTGTTTCTGACTCGCTGAATCTCAACATAGATTCAACTCTCTTAGGTGAACGAACGCACAGCAGAGCAGTTTCAAAGAAACGTTTCTCCTGAGATTTAGATGAAGTTTACTGCTGTTTCGTACGTATGCCGGCATTGGTCTGGAAATGCCGGTTTTGGGATTCTGCACAGAAAGCGTTTGCAAAGTGCTGAATCCACACATAAGTTTAACACTGTCAGTTGAATGCACCCATGGAGAACCATTCAGTTAGATAGCTCCGTTTTGGTATTAGAAGCAGATATTTCTCTGTACAGCCTATGGTCCCATTCACTCGGGAATATCCCAACGCAGATCCTAGAAGAAACGTGTTTCTGACTCGGCGAATCTCAACGGAGATTCACCACTCTTAGGTGAACGAACGCACAGCAGAGCAGTTTCAAGGAAACCTTTCTCCTGAGTTTTAGATGAAGGCATACTGCTGTTTCGTTCGTATGCCGGCATAGGGCTGTAAATGCCGGATTTGGGATTCTGCACAGAAAGGGTTTGCAAACCGCTAAATCCACACGTGAGTTTAACTCCATCAGCTGAATGGACACATTGAAAACCATTCAGTTAGATAGCTCCGTTTTTGGTTCAGAAGCACATATTTCTCTGTACAGCCTATGGTCCCATTCACTCGGGAATATCCCAACGCAGATCCTTGAAGAAACGTGTTTCTGCCTCGCTGAATCTCAACATAGATTCAACTCTCTTAGGTGAACGAACGCACAGCAGATCAGTTTCAAGGAAACGATTCTCCTGAGTTTTAGACGAACTTTACTGCTGTTTCGTATGTATGCCGGCATTGGGCTGAAAATGCCGGCTTTGGGATTCTGCACAGAAAGCATTTGCAAAGCGCTGAATCCACACATGAGTTTAACACTGTCAGTTGAATGCGCCCATGGACAAACATTCAGTTAGATAGCTCCGTTTTGGGTTTAGAAGCAGATATTTCTCTGTATAGACTATGGTCCCATTCAATCGGGAATATCCCAACGCAGCTCCAGGAAGAAATGTGTTTCTGACTCACTGAATCTCAACATAGATTCAACACTCTTAGGTGAACGAACGCACAGCAGAGCAGTTTCTAGGAAACGTTTCTCCTGAGTTTTAGAAGAAGTTTACTGCTGTTTGAAACGTATGCCGGCATTGGGATCGAAATGCCGGTTTTGGGATTCTCCACAGAAAGCGTTTGCAAAGCGCTGAATCCACACATCCGTTTAGCACTGTCAGTTGAATGCGACCATGGAGAACCATTCAGTTTCATAGCTCCGTTTTGGTTTTAGAAGCAGATATTTCTCTGTACAGCCTATGGTCCCATTCACTCGGGAATATCCCAACGCAGATCCTAGAAGAAACGTGTTTCAGACGTGCTGAATCTCAACATAGAATGAACTCTCTTAGGTGAACGAACGCACCGCAGAGCAGTTTCAAGGAAACGTTTCTCCTGAGTTTTAGACGAAGTTTACTGCTCTTTCGTACGTATGCCGGCATTGGGCTAGAAATGCTGGTTTGGGGATTCTGCACAGAAAGCGTTTGCAATGCGCTGAATCCACACATGAGTTTAACACTGTCAGTTGAATGCGCCCATGGACAACCATTCAGTTAGATAGCTCCGTTTTGGTTTTAGAAGCAGATATTTCTCTGTACAGCCTATTGTCCCATTCACTCGGGAATACCCCAGTGCAGCTCCTAGAAGAAACGTGTTTCTGACTCGCTGAATCTCAATGTAGATTCACCTCCCTTAGGTGAACGAACACACAGCAGAGCAGTTTCAAGGAAACCTTTCTCCTGAGTTTCAGATGAAGTTTACCGCTGTTTCGTACGTATGCTGGCATTTGGCTGTAAATGCCCGTTTCGGGATTCTGCACAGAATGGGTTTGCAAACCGCTGAATCCACATGTGAGTTTACCTCTGTCAGTTGAATGCACACATTGACAACCATTCAATTAGATAGCTCCGTTTTGGATTTAGAAGCAACTATTTCTCTGTACAGCCTATGGTCCCATTCACTCGGGAATACCCAACGCAGCTCCAGGAAGAAACGTGTTTCTGACTCGCTGAATCTCAACATAGATTCAACTCTCTTAGGTGAACGAACGCACACCAGAGCTGTTTCAAGGAAACGTTTCTCCTGAGTTTTAGACTAAGTTTACTGCTGTTTCGTACGTATGCCGGAATTGGGCTGGAAATGCCGGTTTTGGGATTGTGCACAGAAAGCGTTTCCAAAGCGCTGAATCCACACATGAGTTTAACACTGTCAGTTGAATGCGCCCATGGACAAACATTCAGTTACATAGCTCCGTTTCGGTTTTAGAAGCAGATATTTCTCTGTACAGCCTATGGTCCCATTCACTCGGGAATATCCCAACACAGATCCTAGAAGAAACGTGTTTCTGACTCGCTGAATCTCAACATAGATTCAACTCTCCTGGGTGAACGAACGCACCGTAGAGCAGTTTCAAGGAAACGTCTCTCCTGAGTTTTAGACGAAGTTTACTGCTGTTTCGTACGTATGCCGGCATTTGGCTGGAAATCCCGGTTTTGGGAATCTGCACAGAAAGGGTTTGCAAACCGGTGAATCCACACGTGATTTTAACTCTGTCAGTTGAATGCACACATTGACAACCATTAAGTTTGATAGCTCCGTTTTGGTTTTAGAAGCAGATATTTCTCTGTACAGACTATGGTCCCATTCACTCGGGAATATCCCAACGCAGCTCCTAGAAGAAACGTGTTTCTGACTCGCTGAATCTCAACGTAGATTCAACTCTCTTAGGTGAACAAACGCACAGCAGAGCAGTTTCAAGGAATCGTTTCTCCTGAATTTTAGACGAAGTTTACTGCTGTTTCGTATGTATGCCGGCATTGGGCTGGAAATGCCGGTTTTGGGATTCTGCACAGAAAGGGTTTGCAAACCGCTGAATCCACACGTGAGTTTAACTCCATCAGCTGAATGGACACATTGAAAACCATTCAGTTAGATAGCTCCGTTTTTGTTTTAGAAGCACATACTTCTCTGTACAGCCTATGGTCCCATTCACTCGGGAATATCCCAACGCAGATCCTAGAAGAAACGTGTTTCTGCCTCGCTGAATCTCAACATAGATTCAACTCTCTTAGGTGAACGAAGGCACAGCAGAGCAGTTTCAAAGAAACGCTTCTCCTGAGTTTTAGGCGAAGATTACTGCTGTTTCGTATGTATGGCGGCATTGGGCTGGAAATGCCGGTTTTGGGATTCTGCACAGAAAGCATTTGCAAAGCGCTGAATCCACACATGAGTTTAACACTGTCAGTTGAATGTGCCTATGGACAACCATTCAGTTAGATAGCTCCGTTTTGGTTTTAGAAGCATATATATTTCTATACAGCCTATGGTCCCATTCACTCGGAAATATCCCAACGCAGCTCCTAGAAGAAACGTGTTTCTGACTCGATGAATCTCAACATAGATTCAACTCTCTTAGGTGAACGAACGCACAGCAGAGCAGTTTCAAGGAAACGTTTCTCCTGAGTTTTAGACGAAGTTTACTGCTGTTTCGTACGTATGCCGGCATTGGGCTAGAAATGCTGGTTTGGGGATTCTGCACAGAAAGCATTTGCAAAGCGCTGAATCCACACATGAGTTTAACACTGTCAGTTGAATGCGCCCATGGACAACCATTCAGTTAGCTAGCTCCGTTTTGGATTTAGAAGCAGATATTTCTCTGTATAGTCTATGGTCCCATTCACTCGGGAATATCCCATCGCAGATCCTAGAAGAAACGTGTTTCTGACTCGCTGAATCTCAACATAGATTCAACTCTCTTAGGTGAATGAACGCACAGCAGAGCAGTTTAAAGAAAACGTTTCTCCTGAGTTTTAGACGAAGTTTACTGCTGTTTCGTACATATGCCCGCATTGGTCTGGAAATGCCGGTTTTGGGATTCTGCACAGAAAGCATTTGCAAAGCGCTGAATCCACACATGAGTTTAACACTGTCAGTTGAATGCGCCCATGGACAACCACTCAGTTAGTTAGCTCCGTTTTGGGTTTAGAAGCAGATATTTCTCTGTATAGACTATGGTCCCATTCAATCGGGAATATCCCAACGCAGCTCCAGGAAGAAACGTGTTTCTGACTCGCTGAATCTCAACATAGATTCAACTCTCGTAGTTGAACGAATACACAGTAGAGCAGTTTTAAGGAAACGTCTCTCCTGAGTTTTAGACGAAGTTTACTGCTGTTTCGTACGTATGCCGGCATTTGGCTGGAAATCCCGGTTTTGGGATTCTGCACAGAAAGGGTTTGCAAACCGGTGAATCCACACGTGAGTTTAACTCTGTCAGTTGAATGCACACATTGACAACCATTCAGTTAGATAGCTCCGTTTTGGTTTTAGAAGCAGATATTTCTCTGTACAGACTATGGTCCCATTCACTCGGGAATATCCCAATGCAGCTCCTAGAAGAAACGTGTTTCTGACTCGCTGAATCTCAACGTAGATTCAACTCTCTTAGGTGAACAAACGCACAGAAGACCAGTTTCAAGGAAACTTTTCTTCTGAATTTTAGACGAAGTTTACTGCTGTTTCGTATGTATGCCGGCATTGGGCTGGAAATGCCGGTTTTGGGATTCTGCAGAGAAAGGGTTTGCAAACCGCTGAATCCACACGTGAGTTTACCTCCATCAGCTGAATGGACACATTGAATACCATTCAGTTAGATAGCTCCGTTTTTGTTTTAGAAGCACGTATTTCTCTGTACAGCCTATGGTCCCATTCACTCGGGAATATCCCAACGCAGATCCTAGAAGATACGTGTTTCTGCCTCGCTGAATCTCAACATAGATTCAACTCTCTTAGGTGAACGAAGGCACAGCAGAGCAAATTCCAGGAAACGTTTCTCCTGAGTTTTAGACGAAGTTTAATGCTGTTTCGTACGTATGCCGGCATTGGGCTGGAAATGCCGGTTTTGGGATTGTGCACAGAAAGCGTTTCCAAACCACTGAATCCACACATGAGTTTAACACTGTCATTTGAATGCGCCCATGGACAACCATTCAGTTACATAGCTCCGTTTTGGTTTTGGAAGCTGATATTTCTCTGTACAGCATATGGTCCCATTCACTCGGGAATATCCCAACGCAGATCCTAGAAGAAACGTGTTTCTGACTCGCTGAATCTCAACATAGATTCAACTCTCTTAGGTGAACGAACGCACAGCAGAGCAAGTTCCAGGAAACGTTTCTCCTGAGTTTTAGACGAAGTTTTCTGCTGTTTCGTACGTATGCCGGCATTTGGCTGGAAATCCCGGTTTTGGGATTCTGCACAGAAAGGGTTTGCAAACTGCTGAATCCACACGTGAGTTTACCTCTGTCAGTTGAATGCACACATTGACAACCATTCAGTTAGATAGCTCCGATTTGGTTTTAGAAGCAGATAATTCTCTGTACTTACTATGGTCCCATTCACTCGGGAATATCCCAACGCAGATCCTAGAAGAAACGTGTTTCTGACTCGTTGAATCTCAACGTAGATTCAACTCTCTTAGGTGAACGAACGCACAGCAGAGCAGTTTCAAGGAAACGTTTCTCCTGAGATTTAGAAGAAGTTTACTGCTGTTTCGTACGTATGCTGGCATTGGGCTCGAAATGCCGGTTTTGGGATTCTGCACAGAAAGCGTTTGCAAAGCTCTGAATCCACACATGAGTTTTACACTGTCAGTTGAATTCGCCCATGGACAACCAGTCAGTTACATAGCTCCGTTTTGGTTTTAGAAGCAGATATTTCTCTGTACAGCCTATGGTCCCATTCACTCGGGAATATCCCAACACAGATCCTAGAAGAAACGTGTTTCTGACTCGCTGAATCTCAACATAGATTCAACTCTCCTGGGTGAACGAACGCACCGTAGAGCAGTTTCAAGGAAACGTCTCTCCTGAGTTTTAGACGAAGTTTACTGCTGTTTCGTACGTATGCCGGCATTTGGCTGGAAATCCCGGTTTTGGGATTCTGCACAGAAAGGGTTTGCAAACCGGTGAATCCACACGTGATTTTAACTCTGTCAGTTGAATGCACACATTGACAACCATTAAGTTTGATAGCTCCGTTTTGGTTTTAGAAGCAGATATTTCTCTGTACAGACTATGGTCCCATTCACTCGGGAATATCCCAACGCAGCTCCTAGAAGAAACGTGTTTCTGACTCGCTGAATCTCAACGTAGATTCAACTCTCTTAGGTGAACAAACGCACAGAAGAGCAGTTTCAAGGAAACGTTTCTCCTGAATTTTAGACGAAGTTTACTGCTGTTTCGTATGTATGCCGGCATTGGGCTGGAAATGCCGGTTTTGGGATTCTGCACAGAAAGGGTTTGCAAACCGCTGAATCCACACGTGAGTTTAACTCCATCAGCTGAATGGACACATTGAAAACCATTCAGTTAGATAGCTCCGTTTTTGTTTTAGAAGCACATACTTCTCTGTACAGCCTATGGTCCCATTCACTCGGGAATATCCCAACGCAGATCCTAGAAGAAACGTGTTTCTGCCTCGCTGAATCTCAACATAGATTCAACTCTCTTAGGTGAACGAAGGCACAGCAGAGCAGTTTCAAAGAAACGCTTCTCCTGAGTTTTAGGCGAAGATTACTGCTGTTTCGTATGTATGGCGGCATTGGGCTGGAAATGCCGGTTTTGGGATTCTGCACAGAAAGCATTTGCAAAGCGCTGAATCCACACATGAGTTTAACACTGTCAGTTGAATGTGCCTATGGACAACCATTCAGATAGATAGCTCCGTTTTGGTTTTAGAAGCATATATATTTCTATACAGCCTATGGTCCCATTCACTCGGAAATATCCCAACGCAGCTCCTAGAAGAAACGTGTTTCTGACTCGATGAATCTCAACATAGATTCAACTCTCTTAGGTGAACGAACGCACAGCAGAGCAGTTTCAAGGAAACGTTTCTCCTGAGTTTTAGACGAAGTTTACTGCTGTTTCGTACGTATGCCGGCATTGGGCTAGAAATGCTGGTTTGGGGATTCTGCACAGAAAGCATTTGCAAAGCGCTGAATCCACACATGAGTTTAACACTGTCAGTTGAATGCGCCCATGGACAACCATTCAGTTAGCTAGCTCCGTTTTGGATTTAGGAGCAGATATTTCTCTGTATAGTCTATGGTCCCATTCACTCGGGAATATCCCATCGCAGATCCTAGAAGAAACGTGTTTCTGACTCGCTGAATCTCAACATAGATTCAACTCTCTTAGGTGAATGAACGCACAGCAGAGCAGTTTAAAGAAAACGTTTCTCCTGAGTTTTAGACGAAGTTTACTGCTGTTTCGTACATATGCCCGCATTGGTCTGGAAATGCCGGTTTTGGGATTCTGCACAGAAAGCATTTGCAAAGCGCTGAATCCACACATGAGTTTAACACTGTCAGTTGAATGCGCCCATGGACAACCACTCAGTTAGTTAGCTCCGTTTTGGGTTTAGAAGCAGATATTTCTCTGTATAGACTATGGTCCCATTCAATCGGGAATATCCCAACGCAGCTCCAGGAAGAAACGTGTTTCTGACTCGCTGAATCTCAACATAGATTCAACTCTCGTAGTTGAACGAATACACAGTAGAGCAGATTTAAGGAAACGTCTCTCCTGAGTTTTAGACGAAGTTTACTGCTGTTTCGTACGTATGCCGGCATTTGGCTGGAAATCCCGGTTTTGGGATTCTGCACAGAAAGGGTTTGCAAACCGGTGAATCCACACGTGAGTTTAACTCTGTCAGTTGAATGCACACATTGACAACCATTCAGTTAGATAGCTCCGTTTTGGTTTTAGAAGCAGATATTTCTCTGTACAGACTATGGTCCCATTCACTCGGGAATATCCCAATGCAGCTCCTAGAAGAAACGTGTTTCTGACTCGCTGAATCTCAACGTAGATTCAACTCTCTTAGGTGAACAAACGCACAGAAGACCAGTTTCAAGGAAACTTTTCTTCTGAATTTTAGACGAAGTTTACTGCTGTTTCGTATGTATGCCGGCATTGGGCTGGAAATGCCGGTTTTGGGATTCTGCACAGAAAGGGTTTGCAAACCGCTGAATCCACACGTGAGTTTACCTCCATCAGCTGAATGGACACATTGAAAACCATTCAGTTAGATAGCTCCGTTTTTGTTTTAGAAGCACGTATTTCTCTGTACAGCCTATGGTCCCATTCACTCGGGAATATCCCAACGCAGATCCTAGAAGATACGTGTTTCTGCCTCGCTGAATCTCAACATAGATTCAACTCTCTTAGGTGAACGAAGGCACAGCAGAGCAAATTCCAGGAAACGTTTCTCCTGAGTTTTAGACGAAGTTTAATGCTGTTTCGTACGTATGCCGGCATTGGGCTGGAAATGCCGGTTTTGGGATTGTGCACAGAAAGCGTTTCCAAACCACTGAATCCACACATGAGTTTAACACTGTCATTTGAATGCGCCCATGGACAACCATTCAGTTACATAGCTCCGTTTTGGTTTTGGAAGCTGATATTTCTCTGTACAGCATATGGTCCCATTCACTCGGGAATATCCCAACGCAGATCCTAGAAGAAACGTGTTTCTGACTCGCTGAATCTCAACATAGATTCAACTCTCTTAGGTGAACGAACGCACAGCAGAGCAAGTTCCAGGAAACGTTTCTCCTGAGTGTTAGACGAAGTTTTCTGCTGTTTCGTACGTATGCCGGCATTTGGCTGGAAATCCCGGTTTTGGGATTCTGCACAGAAAGGTTTTGCAAACTGCTGAATCCACACGTGAGTTTACCTCTGTCAGTTGAATGCACACATTGACAACCATTCAGTTAGATAGCTCCGATTTGGTTTTAGAAGCAGATAATTCTCTGTACTTACTATGGTCCCATTCACTCGGGAATATCCCAACGCAGATCCTAGAAGAAACGTGTTTCTGACTCGTTGAATCTCAACGTAGATTCAACTCTCTTAGGTGAACGAACGCACAGCAGAGCAGTTTCAAGGAAACGTTTCTCCTGAGATTTAGAAGAAGTTTACTGCTGTTTCGTACGTATGCTGGCATTGGGCTCGAAATGCCGGTTTTGGGATTCTGCACAGAAAGCGTTTGCAAAGCTCTGAATCCACACATGAGTTTTACACTGTCAGTTGAATTCGCCCATGGACAACCAGTCAGTTACATAGCTCCGTTTTGGTTTTAGAAGCAGATATACTTCCGTACAGCCTATGGTCCCATTCACTCGGGAATATCCCAACGCAGATCCTAGAAGAAACGTGTTTCTGACTCGCTGAATCTCAACATAGATTCAACTCTCTTAGGTGAACGAACGCACAGCAGAGCAGTTTCAAAGAAACGTTTCTCCTGAGATTTAGACGAAGTTTACTGCTGTTTCGTACGTATGCCAGCATTGGGCTGGAAATGCCGGTTTTGGGATTCTGCACAGAAAGCGTTTGCAATGTGCTGAATCCACACATAAGTTTAACACTGTCAGTTGAATGCACCCATGGAGAACCATTCAGTTAGATAGCTCCGTTTTGGTATTAGAAGCAGATATTTCTCTGTACAGCCTATGGTCCCATTCACTCGGGAATATCCCAACGCAGATCCTAGAAGAAACGTGTTTCTGACTCGGCGAATCTCAACGGAGATTCACCACTCTTAGGTGAACGAACGCACAGCAAAGCAGTTTCAAGGAAACCTTTCTCCTGAGTTTTAGATGAAGGTATACTGCTGTTTCGTTCGTATGCCGGCATAGGGCTGTAAATGCCGGATTTGGGATTCTGCACAGAAAGGGTTTGCAAACCGCTGAATCCACACGTGAGTTTAACTCCATCAGCTGAATGGACACATTGAAAACCATTCAGTTAGATAGCTCCGTTTTTGGTTCAGAAGCACATATTTCTCTGTACAGCCTATGGTCCCATTCACTCGGGAATATCCCAACGCAGATCCTTGAAGAAACGTGTTTCTGCCTCGCTGAATCTCAACATAGATTCAACTCTCTTAGGTGAACGAACGCACAGCAGATCAGTTTCAAGGAAACGATTCTCCTGAGTTTTAGACGAACTTTACTGCTGTTTCGTATGTATGCCGGCATTGGGCTGAAAATGCCGGCTTTGGGACTCTGCACAGAAAGCATTTGCAAAGCGCTGAATCCACACATGAGTTTAACACTGTCAGTTGAATGCGCCCATGGACAAACATTCAGTTAGATAGCTCCGTTTTGGGTTTAGAAGCAGATATTTCTCTGTATAGACTATGGTCCCATTCAATCGGGAATATCCCAACGCAGCTCCAGGAAGAAATGTGTTTCTGACTCACTGAATCTCAACATAGATTCAACACTCTTAGGTGAACGAACGCACAGCAGAGCAGTTTCTAGGAAACGTTTCTCCTGAGTTTTAGAAGAAGTTTACTGCTGTTTGAAACGTATGCCGGCATTGGGATCGAAATGCCGGTTTTGGGATTCTCCACAGAAAGCGTTTGCAAAGCGCTGAATCCACATATCCGTTTAGCACTGTCAGTTGAATGCGACCATGGAGAACCATTCAGTTTCATAGCTCCGTTTTGGTTTTAGAAGCAGATATTTCTCTGTACAGCCTATGGTCCCATTCACTCGGGAATATCCCAACGCAGATCCTAGAAGAAACGTGTTTCTGACTCGCTGAATCTCAACATAGATTCAACTCTCTTAGGTGAACGAACGCACAGCAGAGCAGTTTCAAAGAAACGTTTCTCCTGAGATTTAGATGAAGTTTACTGCTGTTTCGTACGTATGCCGGCATTGGGCTGGAAATGCCGGTTTTGGAATTCTGCACAGAAAGCGTTTGCAAAGTGCTGAATCCACACATAAGTTTAACACTGTCAGTTGAATGCACCCATGGAGAACCATTCAGTTAGATAGCTCCGTTTTGGTATTAGAAGCAGATATTTCTCTGTACAGCCTATGGTCCCATTCACTCGGGAATATCCCAACGCAGATCCTAGAAGAAACGTGTTTCTGACTCGGCGAATCTCAACGGAGATTCACCACTCTTAGGTGAACGAACGCACAGCAGAGCAGTTTCAAGGAAACCTTTCTCCTGAGTTTTAGATGAAGGCATACTGCTGTTTCGTTCGTATGCCGGCATAGGGCTGTAAATGCCGGATTTGGGATTCTGCACAGAAAGGGTTTGCAAACCGCTGAATCCACACGTGAGTTTAACTCCATCAGCTGAATGGACACATTGAAAACCATTCAGTTAGATAGCTCCGTTTTTGGTTCAGAAGCACATATTTCTCTGTACAGCCTATGGTCCCATTCACTCGGGAATATCCCAACGCAGATCCTTGAAGAAACGTGTTTCTGCCTCGCTGAATCTCAACATAGATTCAACTCTCTTAGGTGAACGAACGCACAGCAGATCAGTTTCAAGGAAACGATTCTCCTGAGTTTTAGACGAACTTTACTGCTGTTTCGTATGTATGCCGGCATTGGGCTGAAAATGCCGGCTTTGGGATTCTGCACAGAAAGCATTTGCAAAGCGCTGAATCCACACATGAGTTTAACACTGTCAGTTGAATGCGCCCATGGACAAACATTCAGTTAGATAGCTCCGTTTTGGGTTTAGAAGCAGATATTTCTCTGTATAGACTATGGTCCCATTCAATCGGGAATATCCCAACGCAGCTCCAGGAAGAAATGTGTTTCTGACTCACTGAATCTCAACATAGATTCAACACTCTTAGGTGAACGAACGCACAGCAGAGCAGTTTCTAGGAAACGTTTCTCCTGAGTTTTAGAAGAAGTTTACTGCTGTTTGAAACGTATGCCGGCATTGGGATCGAAATGCCGGTTTTGGGATTCTCCACAGAAAGCGTTTGCAAAGCGCTGAATCCACACATCCGTTTAGCACTGTCAGTTGAATGCGACCATGGAGAACCATTCAGTTTCATAGCTCCGTTTTGGTTTTAGAAGCAGATATTTCTCTGTACAGCCTATGGTCCCATTCACTCGGGAATATCCCAACGCAGATCCTAGAAGAAACGTGTTTCAGACGTGCTGAATCTCAACATAGAATGAACTCTCTTAGGTGAACGAACGCACCGCAGAGCAGTTTCAAGGAAACGTTTCTCCTGAGTTTTAGACGAAGTTTACTGCTCTTTCGTACGTATGCCGGCATTGGGCTAGAAATGCTGGTTTGGGGATTCTGCACAGAAAGCGTTTGCAATGCGCTGAATCCACACATGAGTTTAACACTGTCAGTTGAATGCGCCCATGGACAACCATTCAGTTAGATAGCTCCGTTTTGGTTTCAGAAGCAGATATTTCTCTGTACAGCCTATTGTCCCATTCACTCGGGAATACCCCAGTGCAGCTCCTAGAAGAAACGTGTTTCTGACTCGCTGAATCTCAATGTAGATTCACCTCCCTTAGGTGAACGAACACACAGCAGAGCAGTTTCAAGGAAACATTTCTCCTGAGTTTCAGATGAAGTTTACCGCTGTTTCGTACGTATGCCGGCATTTGGCTGTAAATGCCCGTTTCGGGATTCTGCACAGAATGGGTTTGCAAACCGCTGAATCCACATGTGAGTTTACCTCTGTCAGTTGAATGCACACATTGACAACAATTCAATTAGATAGCTCCGTTTTGGATTTAGAAGCAACTATTTCTCTGTACAGCCTATGGTCCCATTCACTCGGGAATACCCAACGCAGCTCCAGGAAGAAACGTGTTTCTGACTCGCTGAATCTCAACATAGATTCAACTCTCTTAGGTGAACGAACGCACACCAGAGCTGTTTCAAGGAAACGTTTCTCCTGAGTTTTAGACTAAGTTTACTGCTGTTTCGTACGTATGCCGGAATTGGGCTGGAAATGCCGGTTTTGGGATTGTGGACAGAAAGCGTTTCCAAAGCGCTGAATCCACACATGAGTTTAACACTGTCAGTTGAATGCGCCCATGGACAACCAGTCAGTTACATAGCTCCGTTTCGGTTTTAGAAGCAGATATTTCTCTGTACAGCCTATGGTCCCATTCACTCGGGAATATCCCAACACAGATCCTAGAAGAAACGTGTTTCTGACTCGCTGAATCTCAACATAGATTCAACTCTCCTGGGTGAACGAACGCACCGTAGAGCAGTTTCAAGGAAACGTCTCTCCTGAGTTTTAGACGAAGTTTACTGCTGTTTCGTACGTATGCCGGCATTTGGCTGGAAATCCCGGTTTTGGGATTCTGCACAGAAAGGGTTTGCAAACCGGTGAATCCACACGTGATTTTAACTCTGTCAGTTGAATGCACACATTGACAACCATTAAGTTTGATAGCTCCGTTTTGGTTTTAGAAGCAGATATTTCTCTGTACAGACTATGGTCCCATTCACTCGGGAATATCCCAACGCAGCTCCTAGAAGAAACGTGTTTCTGACTCGCTGAATCTCAACGTAGATTCAACTCTCTTAGGTGAACAAACGCACAGCAGAGCAGTTTCAAGGAATCGTTTCTCCTGAATTTTAGACGAAGTTTACTGCTGTTTCGTATGTATGCCGGCATTGGGCTGGAAATGCCGGTTTTGGGATTCTGCACAGAAAGGGTTTGCAAACCGCTGAATCCACACGTGAGTTTAACTCCATCAGCTGAATGGACACATTGAAAACCATTCAGTTAGATAGCTCCGTTTTTGTTTTAGAAGCACATACTTCTCTGTACAGCCTATGGTCCCATTCACTCGGGAATATCCCAACGCAGATCCTAGAAGAAACGTGTTTCTGCCTCGCTGAATCTCAACATAGATTCAACTCTCTTAGGTGAACGAAGGCACAGCAGAGCAGTTTCAAAGAAACGCTTCTCCTGAGTTTTAGGCGAAGATTACTGCTGTTTCGTATGTATGGCGGCATTGGGCTGGAAATGCCGGTTTTGGGATTCTGCACAGAAAGCATTTGCAAAGCGCTGAATCCACACATGAGTTTAACACTGTCAGTTGAATGTGCCTATGGACAACCATTCAGTTAGATAGCTCCGTTTGGGTTTTAGAAGCATATATATTTCTATACAGCCTATGGTCCCATTCACTCGGAAATATCCCAACGCAGCTCCTCGAAGAAACGTGTTTCTGACTCGATGAATCTCAACATAGATTCAACTCTCTTAGGTGAACGAACGCACAGCAGAACAGTTTCAAGGAAACGTTTCTCCTGAGTTTTAGACGAAGTTTACTGCTGTTTCGTACGTATGCCGGCATTGGGCTAGAAATGCTGGTTTGGGGATTCTGCACAGAAAGCATTTGCAAAGCGCTGAATCCACACATGAGTTTAACACTGTCAGTTGAATGCGCCCATGGACAACCATTCAGTTAGCTAGCTCCGTTTTGGATTTAGAAGCAGATATTTCTCTGTATAGTCTATGGTCCCATTCACTCGGGAATATCCCATCGCAGATCCTAGAAGAAACGTGTTTCTGACTCGCTGAATCTCAACATAGATTCAACTCTCTTAGGTGAATGAACGCACAGCAGAGCAGTTTAAAGAAAACGTTTCTCCTGAGTTTTAGACGAAGTTTACTGCTGTTTCGTACATATGCCCGCATTGGTCTGGAAATGCCGGTTTTGGGATTCTGCACAGAAAGCATTTGCAAAGCGCTGAATCCACACATGAGTTTAACACTGTCAGTTGAATGCGCCCATGGACAACCACTCAGTTAGTTAGCTCCGTTTTGGGTTTAGAAGCAGATATTTCTCTGTATAGACTATGGTCCCATTCAATCGGGAATATCCCAACGCAGCTCCAGGAAGAAACGTGTTTCTGACTCGCTGAATCTCAACATAGATTCAACTCTCGTAGTTGAACGAATACACAGTAGAGCAGTTTTAAGGAAACGTCTCTCCTGAGTTTTAGACGAAGTTTACTGCTGTTTCGTACGTATGCCGGCATTTGGCTGGAAATCCCGGTTTTGGGATTCTGCACAGAAAGGGTTTGCAAACCGGTGAATCCACACGTGAGTTTAACTCTGTCAGTTGAATGCACACATTGACAACCATTCAGTTAGATAGCTCCGTTTTGGTTTTAGAAGCAGATATTTCTCTGTACAGACTATGGTCCCATTCACTCGGGAATATCCCAATGCAGCTCCTAGAAGAAACGTGTTTCTGACTCGCTGAATCTCAACGTAGATTCAACTCTCTTAGGTGAACAAACGCACAGAAGACCAGTTTCAAGGAAACTTTTCTTCTGAATTTTAGACGAAGTTTACTGCTGTTTCGTATGTATGCCGGCATTGGGCTGGAAATGCCGGTTTTGGGATTCTGCAGAGAAAGGGTTTGCAAACCGCTGAATCCACACGTGAGTTTACCTCCATCAGCTGAATGGACACATTGAAAACCATTCAGTTAGATAGCTCCGTTTTTGTTTTAGAAGCACGTATTTCTCTGTACAGCCTATGGTCCCATTCACTCGGGAATATCCCAACGCAGATCCTAGAAGATACGTGTTTCTGCCTCGCTGAATCTCAACATAGATTCAACTCTCTTAGGTGAACGAAGGCACAGCAGAGCAAATTCCAGGAAACGTTTCTCCTGAGTTTTAGACGAAGTTTAATGCTGTTTCGTACGTATGCCGGCATTGGGCTGGAAATGCCGGTTTTGGGATTGTGCACAGAAAGCGTTTCCAAACCACTGAATCCACACATGAGTTTAACACTGTCATTTGAATGCGCCCATGGACAACCATTCAGTTACATAGCTCCGTTTTGGTTTTGGAAGCTGATATTTCTCTGTACAGCATATGGTCCCATTCACTCGGGAATATCCCAACGCAGATCCTAGAAGAAACGTGTTTCTGACTCGCTGAATCTCAACATAGATTCAACTCTCTTAGGTGAACGAACGCACAGCAGAGCAAGTTCCAGGAAACGTTTCTCCTGAGTTTTAGACGAAGTTTTCTGCTGTTTCGTACGTATGCCGGCATTTGGCTGGAAATCCCGGTTTTGGGATTCTGCACAGAAAGGGTTTGCAAACTGCTGAATCCACACGTGAGTTTACCTCTGTCAGTTGAATGCACACATTGACAACCATTCAGTTAGATAGCTCCGATTTGGTTTTAGAAGCAGATAATTCTCTGTACTTACTATGGTCCCATTCACTCGGGAATATCCCAACGCAGATCCTAGAAGAAACGTGTTTCTGACTCGTTGAATCTCAACGTAGATTCAACTCTCTTAGGTGAACGAACGCACAGCAGAGCAGTTTCAAGGAAACGTTTCTCCTGAGATTTAGAAGAAGTTTACTGCTGTTTCGTACGTATGCTGGCATTGGGCTCGAAATGCCGGTTTTGGGATTCTGCACAGAAAGCGTTTGCAAAGCTCTGAATCCACACATGAGTTTTACACTGTCAGTTGAATTCGCCCATGGACAACCAGTCAGTTACATAGCTCCGTTTTGGTTTTAGAAGCAGATATTTCTCTGTACAGCCTATGGTCCCATTCACTCGGGAATATCCCAACACAGATCCTAGAAGAAACGTGTTTCTGACTCGCTGAATCTCAACATAGATTCAACTCTCCTGGGTGAACGAACGCACCGTAGAGCAGTTTCAAGGAAACGTCTCTCCTGAGTTTTAGACGAAGTTTACTGCTGTTTCGTACGTATGCCGGCATTTGGCTGGAAATCCCGGTTTTGGGATTCTGCACAGAAAGGGTTTGCAAACCGGTGAATCCACACGTGATTTTAACTCTGTCAGTTGAATGCACACATTGACAACCATTAAGTTTGATAGCTCCGTTTTGGTTTTAGAAGCAGATATTTCTCTGTACAGACTATGGTCCCATTCACTCGGGAATATCCCAACGCAGCTCCTAGAAGAAACGTGTTTCTGACTCGCTGAATCTCAACGTAGATTCAACTCTCTTAGGTGAACAAACGCACAGCAGAGCAGTTTCAAGGAAACGTTTCTCCTGAATTTTAGACGAAGTTTACTGCTGTTTCGTATGTATGCCGGCATTGGGCTGGAAATGCCGGTTTTGGGATTCTGCACAGAAAGGGTTTGCAAACCGCTGAATCCACACGTGAGTTTAACTCCATCAGCTGAATGGACACATTGAAAACCATTCAGTTAGATAGCTCCGTTTTTGTTTTAGAAGCACATACTTCTCTGTACAGCCTATGGTCCCATTCACTCGGGAATATCCCAACGCAGATCCTAGAAGAAACGTGTTTCTGCCTCGCTGAATCTCAACATAGATTCAACTCTCTTAGGTGAACGAAGGCACAGCAGAGCAGTTTCAAAGAAACGCTTCTCCTGAGTTTTAGGCGAAGATTACTGCTGTTTCGTATGTATGGCGGCATTGGGCTGGAAATGCCGGTTTTGGGATTCTGCACAGAAAGCATTTGCAAAGCGCTGAATCCACACATGAGTTTAACACTGTCAGTTGAATGTGCCTATGGACAACCATTCAGTTAGATAGCTCCGTTTGGGTTTTAGAAGCATATATATTTCTATACAGCCTATGGTCCCATTCACTCGGAAATATCCCAACGCAGCTCCTAGAAGAAACGTGTTTCTGACTCGATGAATCTCAACATAGATTCAACTCTCTTAGGTGAACGAACGCACAGCAGAGCAGTTTCAAGGAAACGTTTCTCCTGAGTTTTAGACGAAGTTTACTGCTGTTTCGTACGTATGCCGGCATTGGGCTAGAAATGCTGGTTTGGGGATTCTGCACAGAAAGCATTTGCAAAGCGCTGAATCCACACATGAGTTTAACACTGTCAGTTGAATGCGCCCATGGACAACCATTCAGTTAGCTAGCTCCGTTTTGGATTTAGGAGCAGATATTTCTCTGTATAGTCTATGGTCCCATTCACTCGGGAATATCCCATCGCAGATCCTAGAAGAAACGTGTTTCTGACTCGCTGAATCTCAACATAGATTCAACTCTCTTAGGTGAATGAACGCACAGCAGAGCAGTTTAAAGAAAACGTTTCTCCTGAGTTTTAGACGAAGTTTACTGCTGTTTCGTACATATGCCCGCATTGGTCTGGAAATGCCGGTTTTGGGATTCTGCACAGAAAGCATTTGCAAAGCGCTGAATCCACACATGAGTTTAACACTGTCAGTTGAATGCGCCCATGGACAACCACTCAGTTAGTTAGCTCCGTTTTGGGTTTAGAAGCAGATATTTCTCTGTATAGACTATGGTCCCATTCAATCGGGAATATCCCAACGCAGCTCCAGGAAGAAGCGTGTTTCTGACTCGCTGAATCTCAACATAGATTCAACTCTCGTAGTTGAACGAATACACAGTAGAGCAGTTTTAAGGAAACGTCTCTCCTGAGTTTTAGACGAAGTTTACTGCTGTTTCGTACGTATGCCGGCATTTGGCTCGAAATCCCGGTTTTGGGATTCTGCACAGAAAGGGTTTGCAAACCGGTGAATCCACACGTGAGTTTAACTCTGTCAGTTGAATGCACACATTGACAACCATTCAGTTAGATAGCTCCGTTTTGGTTTTAGAAGCAGATATTTCTCTGTACAGACTATGGTCCCATTCACTCGGGAATATCCCAATGCAGCTCCTAGAAGAAACGTGTTTCTGACTCGCTGAATCTCAACGTAGATTCAACTCTCTTAGGTGAACAAACGCACAGAAGACCAGTTTCAAGGAAACTTTTCTTCTGAATTTTAGACGAAGTTTACTGCTGTTTCGTATGTATGCCGGCATTGGGCTGGAAATGCCGGTTTTGGGATTCTGCAGAGAAAGGGTTTGCAAACCGCTGAATCCACACGTGAGTTTACCTCCATCAGCTGAATGGACACATTGAATACCATTCAGTTAGATAGCTCCGTTTTTGTTTTAGAAGCACGTATTTCTCTGTACAGCCTATGGTCCCATTCACTCGGGAATATCCCAACGCAGATCCTAGAAGATACGTGTTTCTGCCTCGCTGAATCTCAACATAGATTCAACTCTCTTAGGTGAACGAAGGCACAGCAGAGCAAATTCCAGGAAACGTTTCTCCTGAGTTTTAGACGAAGTTTAATGCTGTTTCGTACGTATGCCGGCATTGGGCTGGAAATGCCGGTTTTGGGATTGTGCACAGAAAGCGTTTCCAAACCACTGAATCCACACATGAGTTTAACACTGTCATTTGAATGCGCCCATGGACAACCATTCAGTTACATAGCTCCGTTTTGGTTTTGGAAGCTGATATTTCTCTGTACAGCATATGGTCCCATTCACTCGGGAATATCCCAACGCAGATCCTAGAAGAAACGTGTTTCTGACTCGCTGAATCTCAACATAGATTCAACTCTCTTAGGTGAACGAACGCACAGCAGAGCAAGTTCCAGGAAACGTTTCTCCTGAGTTTTAGACGAAGTTTTCTGCTGTTTCGTACGTATGCCGGCATTTGGCTGGAAATCCCGGTTTTGGGATTCTGCACAGAAAGGGTTTGCAAACTGCTGAATCCACACGTGAGTTTACCTCTGTCAGTTGAATGCACACATTGACAACCATTCAGTTAGATAGCTCCGATTTGGTTTTAGAAGCAGATAATTCTCTGTACTTACTATGGTCCCATTCACTCGGGAATATCCCAACGCAGATCCTAGAAGAAACGTGTTTCTGACTCGTTGAATCTCAACGTAGATTCAACTCTCTTAGGTGAACGAACGCACAGCAGAGCAGTTTCAAGGAAACGTTTCTCCTGAGATTTAGAAGAAGTTTACTGCTGTTTCGTACGTATGCTGGCATTGGGCTCGAAATGCCGGTTTTGGGATTCTGCACAGAAAGCGTTTGCAAAGCTCTGAATCCACACATGAGTTTTACACTGTCAGTTGAATTCGCCCATGGACAACCAGTCAGTTACATAGCTCCGTTTTGGTTTTAGAAGCAGATATTTCTCTGTACAGCCTATGGTCCCATTCACTCGGGAATATCCCAACACAGATCCTAGAAGAAACGTGTTTCTGACTCGCTGAATCTCAACATAGATTCAACTCTCCTGGGTGAACGAACGCACCGTAGAGCAGTTTCAAGGAAACGTCTCTCCTGAGTTTTAGACGAAGTTTACTGCTGTTTCGTACGTATGCCGGCATTTGGCTGGAAATCCCGGTTTTGGGATTCTGCACAGAAAGGGTTTGCAAACCGGTGAATCCACACGTGATTTTAACTCTGTCAGTTGAATGCACACATTGACAACCATTAAGTTTGATAGCTCCGTTTTGGTTTTAGAAGCAGATATTTCTCTGTACAGACTATGGTCCCATTCACTCGGGAATATCCCAACGCAGCTCCTAGAAGAAACGTGTTTCTGACTCGCTGAATCTCAACGTAGATTCAACTCTCTTAGGTGAACAAACGCACAGCAGAGCAGTTTCAAGGAAACGTTTCTCCTGAATTTTAGACGAAGTTTACTGCTGTTTCGTATGTATGCCGGCATTGGGCTGGAAATGCCGGTTTTGGGATTCTGCACAGAAAGGGTTTGCAAACCGCTGAATCCACACGTGAGTTTAACTCCATCAGCTGAATGGACACATTGAAAACCATTCAGTTAGATAGCTCCGTTTTTGTTTTAGAAGCACATACTTCTCTGTACAGCCTATGGTCCCATTCACTCGGGAATATCCCAACGCAGATCCTAGAAGAAACGTGTTTCTGCCTCGCTGAATCTCAACATAGATTCAACTCTCTTAGGTGAACGAAGGCACAGCAGAGCAGTTTCAAAGAAACGCTTCTCCTGAGTTTTAGGCGAAGATTACTGCTGTTTCGTATGTATGGCGGCATTGGGCTGGAAATGCCGGTTTTGGGATTCTGCACAGAAAGCATTTGCAAAGCGCTGAATCCACACATGAGTTTAACACTGTCAGTTGAATGTGCCTATGGACAACCATTCAGTTAGATAGCTCCGTTTTGGTTTTAGAAGCATATATATTTCTATACAGCCTATGGTCCCATTCACTCGGAAATATCCCAACGCAGCTCCTAGAAGAAACGTGTTTCTGACTCGATGAATCTCAACATAGATTCAACTCTCTTAGGTGAACGAACGCACAGCAGAGCAGTTTCAAGGAAACGTTTCTCCTGAGTTTTAGACGAAGTTTACTGCTGTTTCGTACGTATGCCGGCATTGGGCTAGAAATGCTGGTTTGGGGATTCTGCACAGAAAGCATTTGCAAAGCGCTGAATCCACACATGAGTTTAACACTGTCAGTTGAATGCGCCCATGGACAACCATTCAGTTAGCTAGCTCCGTTTTGGATTTAGAAGCAGATATTTCTCTGTATAGTCTATGGTCCCATTCACTCGGGAATATCCCATCGCAGATCCTAGAAGAAACGTGTTTCTGACTCGCTGAATCTCAACATAGATTCAACTCTCTTAGGTGAATGAACGCACAGCAGAGCAGTTTAAAGAAAACGTTTCTCCTGAGTTTTAGACGAAGTTTACTGCTGTTTCGTACATATGCCCGCATTGGTCTGGAAATGCCGGTTTTGGGATTCTGCACAGAAAGCATTTGCAAAGCGCTGAATCCACACATGAGTTTAACACTGTCAGTTGAATGCGCCCATGGACAACCACTCAGTTAGTTAGCTCCGTTTTGGGTTTAGAAGCAGATATTTCTCTGTATAGACTATGGTCCCATTCAATCGGGAATATCCCAACGCAGCTCCAGGAAGAAACGTGTTTCTGACTCGCTGAATCTCAACATAGATTCAACTCTCGTAGTTGAAGGAATACACAGTAGAGCAGTTTTAAGGAAACGTCTCTCCTGAGTTTTAGACGAAGTTTACTGCTGTTTCGTACGTATGCCGGCATTTGGCTGGAAATCCCGGTTTTGGGATTCTGCACAGACAGGGTTTGCAAACCGGTGAATCCACACGTGAGTTTAACTCTGTCAGTTGAATGCACACATTGACAACCATTCAGTTAGATAGCTCCGTTTTGGTTTTAGAAGCAGATATTTCTCTGTACAGACTATGGTCCCATTCACTCGGGAATATCCCAATGCAGCTCCTAGAAGAAACGTGTTTCTGACTCGCTGAATCTCAACGTAGATTCAACTCTCTTAGGTGAACAAACGCACAGAAGACCAGTTTCAAGGAAACTTTTCTTCTGAATTTTAGACGAAGTTTACTGCTGTTTCGTATGTATGCCGGCATTGGGCTGGAAATGCCGGTTTTGGGATTCTGCAGAGAAAGGGTTTGCAAACCGCTGAATCCACACGTGAGTTTACCTCCATCAGCTGAATGGACACATTGAATACCATTCAGTTAGATAGCTCCGTTTTTGTTTTAGAAGCACGTATTTCTCTGTACAGCCTATGGTCCCATTCACTCGGGAATATCCCAACGCAGATCCTAGAAGATACGTGTTTCTGCCTCGCTGAATCTCAACATAGATTCAACTCTCTTAGGTGAACGAAGGCACAGCAGAGCAAATTCCAGGAAACGTTTCTCCTGAGTTTTAGACGAAGTTTAATGCTGTTTCGTACGTATGCCGGCATTGGGCTGGAAATGCCGGTTTTGGGATTGTGCACAGAAAGCGTTTCCAAACCACTGAATCCACACATGAGTTTAACACTGTCATTTGAATGCGCCCATGGACAACCATTCAGTTACATAGCTCCGTTTTGGTTTTGGAAGCTGATATTTCTCTGTACAGCATATGGTCCCATTCACTCGGGAATATCCCAACGCAGATCCTAGAAGAAACGTGTTTCTGACTCGCTGAATCTCAACATAGATTCAACTCTCTTAGGTGAACGAACGCACAGCAGAGCAAGTTCCAGGAAACGTTTCTCCTGAGTTTTAGACGAAGTTTTCTGCTGTTTCGTACGTATGCCGGCATTTGGCTGGAAATCCCGGTTTTGGGATTCTGCACAGAAAGGGTTTGCAAACTGCTGAATCCACACGTGAGTTTACCTCTGTCAGTTGAATGCACACATTGACAACCATTCAGTTAGATAGCTCCGATTTGGTTTTAGAAGCAGATAATTCTCTGTACTTACTATGGTCCCATTCACTCGGGAATATCCCAACGCAGATCCTAGAAGAAACGTGTTTCTGACTCGTTGAATCTCAACGTAGATTCAACTCTCTTAGGTGAACGAACGCACAGCAGAGCAGTTTCAAGGAAACGTTTCTCCTGAGATTTAGAAGAAGTTTACTGCTGTTTCGTACGTATGCTGGCATTGGGCTCGAAATGCCGGTTTTGGGATTCTGCACAGAAAGCGTTTGCAAAGCTCTGAATCCACACATGAGTTTTACACTGTCAGTTGAATTCGCCCATGGACAACCAGTCAGTTACATAGCTCCGTTTTGGTTTTAGAAGCAGATATTTCTCTGTACAGCCTATGGTCCCATTCACTCGGGAATATCCCAACACAGATCCTAGAAGAAACGTGTTTCTGACTCGCTGAATCTCAACATAGATTCAACTCTCCTGGGTGAACGAACGCACCGTAGAGCAGTTTCAAGGAAACGTCTCTCCTGAGTTTTAGACGAAGTTTACTGCTGTTTCGTACGTATGCCGGCATTTGGCTGGAAATCCCGGTTTTGGGATTCTGCACAGAAAGGGTTTGCAAACCGGTGAATCCACACGTGATTTTAACTCTGTCAGTTGAATGCACACATTGACAACCATTAAGTTTGATAGCTCCGTTTTGGTTTTAGAAGCAGATATTTCTCTGTACAGACTATGGTCCCATTCACTCGGGAATATCCCAACGCAGCTCCTAGAAGAAACGTGTTTCTGACTCGCTGAATCTCAACATAGATTCAACTCTCTTAGGTGAATGAACGCACAGCAGAGCAGTTTAAAGAAAACGTTTCTCCTGAGTTTCAGATGAAGTTTACTGCTGTTTCGTACGTATGCCGGCATTTGGCTGGAAATGCCGGTTTCGGGATTCTGGACACAAAGGGTTTGCAAACCACGGAATTCACACGTGAGTTTAACTCTGTCGGTTGAATGCACACATTGACAAACATTCAGTTAGATAGCTCCGTTTTGGTTTTAGAAGCAGATATTTCTCTGTACAGATTATGGTCCCATTCACTCGGGAACATCCCAACGCAGATCCTAGAAGAAACGTGTTTCTGACTCGCTGATTCTCAACATAGATTCAACTCTCTTAGGTGAACGAACGCACAGCAGAGCAATTTCAAGAAAACATTTCTCCTGAGTTTTAGACGAAGTTTACTGCTGTTTCGTACGTATGCCGGCATTGGGCTGGAAATGCCGGTTTTGGGATTCTGCACAGAAAGCATTTGCAAAGCGCTGAATCCACACATGAGTTTATCACTGTCAGTTGAATGCGCCCATGGACAACCATTCAGTTAGATAGCTCCGTTTTGGTTTTTGAAGCAGATATTTCTCTGTACAGACTATGGTCCCATTCACTCGGGAATATCCCACCGCAGATCCTAGAAGAAACGTGTTTCTGCCTCGCTGAATCTCAACGTAGATTCAGCTCTCTTAGGTAATTGAACCCACTGCAGAGCAGTTTCAAGGAAACGTTTCTCCTGAGTTTCAGATGAAGTTTACTGCTGTTTCGTACGTTAGCCGGCATTTGGCTGGAAATTCCGGTTTCGGGATTCTGCACACAAAGGGTTTGCAAACCACTGAATCCACACGTGAGTTTAACTCTGTCAGTTGAATGCACCCATTGACAACCATTCAGTTAGATAGCTCCGTTTTGGTTTTAGAAGCAGCTATTTCTCTGGACAGCCTATGGTCCCATTCACTCGGGAATACCCAACGCAGCTCCAGGAAGAAACGTGTTTCTGCCTCGCTGAATCTCAACATGGATTCAACTCTCCTAGGTGAACGAACGCACAGCAGAGCTGTTTCAAGGAAACGTTTCCCTGAGTTTTAGACGAAGTTTACTGCTGTTTCGTACGTATGCTGGCATTGGGCTGGACATGCCGGTATTCCGATTGTGCACAGAAAGAGTTTCCAAAGCGCTGAATCCACACATGAGTTTAACACTCTCACTTGAATGCGCCCATGGACAACCATTCAGTTACATAGCTCCGTTTTGGTTTTAGAAGCAGATATTTCTCTGTACAGCCTATGGTCCCATTCACTCGGGAATATCCCAACGCAGCTCCAGGAAGAAACGTGTTTCTGACTCGCTGAATCTCAACATAGATTCAACTCTCGTAGTTGAACGAATACACAGTAGAGCTGTTTTAAGGAAACGTCTCTCCTGAGTTTTAGACGAAGTTTACTGCTGTTTCGTACGTATGCCGGCATTTGGCTGGAAATCCCGGTTTTGGGATTCTGCACAGAAAGGGTTTGCAAACTGGTGAATCCACACGTGAGTTTAACTCTGTCAGTTGAATGCACACATTGACAACCATTAAGTTTGATAGCTCCGTTTTGGTTTTAGAAGCAGATATTTCTCTGTACAGACTATGGTCCCATTCACTCGGGAATATCCCAATGCAGCTCCTAGAAGAAACGTGTTTCTGACTCGCTGAATCTCAACGTAGATTCAACTCTCTTAGGTGAACAAACGCACAGCAGAGCAGTTTCAAGGAAACGTTTCTCCTGAATTTTAGACGAAGTTTACTGCTGTTTCGTATGTATGCCGGCATTGGGCTGGAAATGCCGGTTTTGGGATTCTGCACAGAAAGGGTTTGCAAACCGCTGAATCCACACGTGAGTTTAACTCCATCAGCTGAATGGACACATTGAAAACCATTCAGTTAGATAGCTCCGTTTTTGTTTTAGAAGCACATACTTCTCTGTACAGCCTATGGTCCCATTCACTCGGGAATATCCCAACGCAGATCCTAGAAGAAACGTGTTTCTGCCTCGCTGAATCTCAACATAGATTCAACTCTCTTAGGTGAACGAAGGCACAGCAGAGCAGTTTCAAAGAAACGCTTCTCCTGAGTTTTAGGCGAAGATTACTGCTGTTTCGTATGTATGGCGGCATTGGGCTGGAAATGCCGGTTTTGGGATTCTGCACAGAAAGCATTTGCAAAGCGCTGAATCCACACATGAGTTTAACACTGTCAGTTGAATGTGCCTATGGACAACCATTCAGTTAGATAGCTCCGTTTTGGTTTTAGAAGCATATATATTTCTATACAGCCTATGGTCCCATTCACTCGGAAATATCCCAACGCAGCTCCTAGAAGAAACGTGTTTCTGACTCGATGAATCTCAACATAGATTCAACTCTCTTAGGTGAACGAACGCACAGCAGAGCAGTTTCAAGGAAACGTTTCTCCTGAGTTTTAGACGAAGTTTACTGCTGTTTCGTACGTATGCCGGCATTGGGCTAGAAATGCTGGTTTGGGGATTCTGCACAGAAAGCATTTGCAAAGCGCTGAATCCACACATGAGTTTAACACTGTCAGTTGAATGCGCCCATGGACAACCATTCAGTTAGCTAGCTCCGTTTTGGATTTAGAAGCAGATATTTCTCTGTATAGTCTATGGTCCCATTCACTCGGGAATATCCCATCGCAGATCCTAGAAGAAACGTGTTTCTGACTCGCTGAATCTCAACATAGATTCAACTCTCTTAGGTGAATGAACGCACAGCAGAGCAGTTTAAAGAAAACGTTTCTCCTGAGTTTTAGACGAAGTTTACTGCTGTTTCGTACATATGCCCGCATTGGTCTGGAAATGCCGGTTTTGGGATTCTGCACAGAAAGCATTTGCAAAGCGCTGAATCCACACATGAGTTTAACACTGTCAGTTGAATGCGCCCATGGACAACCACTCAGTTAGTTAGCTCCGTTTTGGGTTTAGAAGCAGATATTTCTCTGTATAGACTATGGTCCCATTCAATCGGGAATATCCCAACGCAGCTCCAGGAAGAAACGTGTTTCTGACTCGCTGAATCTCAACATAGATTCAACTCTCGTAGTTGAAGGAATACACAGTAGAGCAGTTTTAAGGAAACGTCTCTCCTGAGTTTTAGACGAAGTTTACTGCTGTTTCGTACGTATGCCGGCATTTGGCTGGAAATCCCGGTTTTGGGATTCTGCACAGAAAGGGTTTGCAAACCGGTGAATCCACACGTGAGTTTAACTCTGTCAGTTGAATGCACACATTGACAACCATTCAGTTAGATAGCTCCGTTTTGGTTTTAGAAGCAGATATTTCTCTGTACAGACTATGGTCCCATTCACTCGGGAATATCCCAATGCAGCTCCTAGAAGAAACGTGTTTCTGACTCGCTGAATCTCAACGTAGATTCAACTCTCTTAGGTGAACAAACGCACAGAAGACCAGTTTCAAGGAAACTTTTCTTCTGAATTTTAGACGAAGTTTACTGCTGTTTCGTATGTATGCCGGCATTGGGCTGGAAATGCCGGTTTTGGGATTCTGCACAGAAAGGGTTTGCAAACCGCTGAATCCACACGTGAGTTTACCTCCATCAGCTGAATGGACACATTGAAAACCATTCAGTTAGATAGCTCCGTTTTTGTTTTAGAAGCACGTATTTCTCTGTACAGCCTATGGTCCCATTCACTCGGGAATATCCCAACGCAGATCCTAGAAGATACGTGTTTCTGCCTCGCTGAATCTCAACATAGATTCAACTCTCTTAGGTGAACGAAGGCACAGCAGAGCAAATTCCAGGAAACGTTTCTCCTGAGTTTTAGACGAAGTTTAATGCTGTTTCGTACGTATGCCGGCATTGGGCTGGAAATGCCGGTTTTGGGATTGTGCACAGAAAGCGTTTCCAAACCACTGAATCCACACATGAGTTTAACACTGTCATTTGAATGCGCCCATGGACAACCATTCAGTTACATAGCTCCGTTTTGGTTTTGGAAGCTGATATTTCTCTGTACAGCATATGGTCCCATTCACTCGGGAATATCCCAACGCAGATCCTAGAAGAAACGTGTTTCTGACTCGCTGAATCTCAACATAGATTCAACTCTCTTAGGTGAACGAACGCACAGCAGAGCAAGTTCCAGGAAACGTTTCTCCTGAGTGTTAGACGAAGTTTTCTGCTGTTTCGTACGTATGCCGGCATTTGGCTGGAAATCCCGGTTTTGGGATTCTGCACAGAAAGGTTTTGCAAACTGCTGAATCCACACGTGAGTTTACCTCTGTCAGTTGAATGCACACATTGACAACCATTCAGTTAGATAGCTCCGATTTGGTTTTAGAAGCAGATAATTCTCTGTACTTACTATGGTCCCATTCACTCGGGAATATCCCAACGCAGATCCTAGAAGAAACGTGTTTCTGACTCGTTGAATCTCAACGTAGATTCAACTCTCTTAGGTGAACGAACGCACAGCAGAGCAGTTTCAAGGAAACGTTTCTCCTGAGATTTAGAAGAAGTTTACTGCTGTTTCGTACGTATGCTGGCATTGGGCTCGAAATGCCGGTTTTGGGATTCTGCACAGAAAGCGTTTGCAAAGCTCTGAATCCACACATGAGTTTTACACTGTCAGTTGAATTCGCCCATGGACAACCAGTCAGTTACATAGCTCCGTTTTGGTTTTAGAAGCAGATATACTTCCGTACAGCCTATGGTCCCATTCACTCGGGAATATCCCAACGCTGATCCTAGAAGAAACGTGTTTCTGACTCGCTGAATCTCAACATAGATTCAACTGTCTTAGGTGAACGAACGCACAGCAGAGCAGTTTCAAAGAAACGTTTCTCCTGAGATTTAGACGAAGTTTACTGCTGTTTCGTACGTATGCCGGCATTGGGCTGGAAATGCCGGTTTTGGGATTCTGCACAGAAAGCGTTTGCAAAGTGCTGAATCCACACATAACTTTAACACTGTCAGTTGAATGCACCCATGGAGAACCATTCAGTTAGATAGCTCCGTTTTGGTATTAGAAGCAGATATTTCTCTGTACAGCCTATGGTCCCATTCACTCGGGAATATCCCAACGCAGATCCTAGAAGAAACGTGTTTCTGACTCTGCGAATCTCAACGGAGATTCACCACTCTTAGGTGAACGAACGCACAGCAGAGCAGTTTCAAGGAAACCTTTCTCCTGAGTTTTAGATGAAGGCATACTGCTGTTTCGTTCGTATGCCGGCATAGGGCTGTAAATGCCGGATTTGGGATTCTGCACAGAAAGGGTTTGCAAACCGCTGAATCCACACGTGAGTTTAACTCCATCAGCTGAATGGACACATTGAAAACCATTCAGTTAGATAGCTCCGTTTTTGGTTCAGAAGCACATATTTCTCTGTACAGCCTATGGTCCCATTCACTCGGGAATATCCCAACGCAGATCCTTGAAGAAACGTGTTTCTGCCTCGCTGAATCTCAACATAGATTCAACTCTCTTAGGTGAAGGAACGCACAGCAGATCAGTTTCAAGGAAACGATTCTCCTGAGTTTTAGACGAACTTTACTGCTGTTTCGTATGTATGCCGGCATTGGGCTGAAAATGCCGGCTTTGGGATTCTGCACAGAAAGCATTTGCAAAGCGCTGAATCCACACATGAGTTTAACACTGTCAGTTGAATGCGCCCATGGACAAACATTCAGTTAGATAGCTCCGTTTTGGGTTTAGAAGCAGATATTTCTCTGTATAGACTATGGTCCCATTCACTCGGGAATATCCCAACACAGATCCTAGAAGAAACGTGTTTCTGACTCGCTGAATCTCAACATAGATTCAACTCTCCTGGGTGAACGAACGCACCGTAGAGCAGTTTCAAGGAAACGTCTCTCCTGAGTTTTAGACGAAGTTTACTGCTGTTTCGTACGTATGCCGGCATTTGGCTGGAAATCCCGGTTTTGGGATTCTGCACAGAAAGGGTTTGCAAACCGGTGAATCCACACGTGATTTTAACTCTGTCAGTTGAATGCACACATTGACAACCATTAAGTTTGATAGCTCCGTTTTGGTTTTAGAAGCAGATATTTCTCTGTACAGACTATGGTCCCATTCACTCGGGAATATCCCAACGCAGCTCCTAGAAGAAACGTGTTTCTGACTCGCTGAATCTCAACGTAGATTCAACTCTCTTAGGTGAACAAACGCACAGCAGAGCAGTTTCAAGGAAACGTTTCTCCTGAATTTTAGACGAAGTTTACTGCTGTTTCGTATGTATGCCGGCATTGGGCTGGAAATGCCGGTTTTGGGATTCTGCACAGAAAGGGTTTGCAAACCGCTGAATCCACACGTGAGTTTAACTCCATCAGCTGAATGGACACATTGAAAACCATTCAGTTAGATAGCTCCGTTTTTGTTTTAGAAGCACATACTTCTCTGTACAGCCTATGGTCCCATTCACTCGGGAATATCCCAACGCAGATCCTAGAAGAAACGTGTTTCTGCCTCGCTGAATCTCAACATAGATTCAACTCTCTTAGGTGAACGAAGGCACAGCAGAGCAGTTTCAAAGAAACGCTTCTCCTGAGTTTTAGGCGAAGATTACTGCTGTTTCGTATGTATGGCGGCATTGGGCTGGAAATGCCGGTTTTGGGATTCTGCACAGAAAGCATTTGCAAAGCGCTGAATCCACACATGAGTTTAACACTGTCAGTTGAATGTGCCTATGGACAACCATTCAGTTAGATAGCTCCGTTTTGGTTTTAGAAGCATATATATTTCTATACAGCCTATGGTCCCATTCACTCGGAAATATCCCAACGCAGCTCCTAGAAGAAACGTGTTTCTGACTCGATGAATCTCAACATAGATTCAACTCTCTTAGGTGAACGAACGCACAGCAGAGCAGTTTCAAGGAAACGTTTCTCCTGAGTTTTAGACGAAGTTTACTGCTGTTTCGTACGTATGCCGGCATTGGGCTAGAAATGCTGGTTTGGGGATTCTGCACAGAAAGCATTTGCAAAGCGCTGAATCCACACATGAGTTTAACACTGTCAGTTGAATGCGCCCATGGACAACCATTCAGTTAGCTAGCTCCGTTTTGGATTTAGGAGCAGATATTTCTCTGTATAGTCTATGGTCCCATTCACTCGGGAATATCCCATCGCAGATCCTAGAAGAAACGTGTTTCTGACTCGCTGAATCTCAACATAGATTCAACTCTCTTAGGTGAATGAACGCACAGCAGAGCAGTTTAAAGAAAACGTTTCTCCTGAGTTTTAGACGAAGTTTACTGCTGTTTCGTACATATGCCCGCATTGGTCTGGAAATGCCGGTTTTGGGATTCTGCACAGAAAGCATTTGCAAAGCGCTGAATCCACACATGAGTTTAACACTGTCAGTTGAATGCGCCCATGGACAACCACTCAGTTAGTTAGCTCCGTTTTGGGTTTAGAAGCAGATATTTCTCTGTATAGACTATGGTCCCATTCAATCGGGAATATCCCAACGCAGCTCCAGGAAGAAGCGTGTTTCTGACTCGCTGAATCTCAACATAGATTCAACTCTCGTAGTTGAAGGAATACACAGTAGAGCAGTTTTAAGGAAACGTCTCTCCTGAGTTTTAGACGAAGTTTACTGCTGTTTCGTACGTATGCCGGCATTTGGCTGGAAATCCCGGTTTTGGGATTCTGCACAGAAAGGGTTTGCAAACCGGTGAATCCACACGTGAGTTTAACTCTGTCAGTTGAATGCACACATTGACAACCATTCAGTTAGATAGCTCCGTTTTGGTTTTAGAAGCAGATATTTCTCTGTACAGACTATGGTCCCATTCACTCGGGAATATCCCAATGCAGCTCCTAGAAGAAACGTGTTTCTGACTCGCTGAATCTCAACGTAGATTCAACTCTCTTAGGTGAACAAACGCACAGAAGACCAGTTTCAAGGAAACTTTTCTTCTGAATTTTAGACGAAGTTTACTGCTGTTTCGTATGTATGCCGGCATTGGGCTGGAAATGCCGGTTTTGGGATTCTGCACAGAAAGGGTTTGCAAACCGCTGAATCCACACGTGAGTTTACCTCCATCAGCTGAATGGACACATTGAAAACCATTCAGTTAGATAGCTCCGTTTTTGTTTTAGAAGCACGTATTTCTCTGTACAGCCTATGGTCCCATTCACTCGGGAATATCCCAACGCAGATCGTAGAAGATACGTGTTTCTGCCTCGCTGAATCTCAACATAGATTCAACTCTCTTAGGTGAACGAAGGCACAGCAGAGCAAATTCCAGGAAACGTTTCTCCTGAGTTTTAGACGAAGTTTAATGCTGTTTCGTACGTATGCCGGCATTGGGCTGGAAATGCCGGTTTTGGGATTGTGCACAGAAAGCGTTTCCAAACCACTGAATCCACACATGAGTTTAACACTGTCATTTGAATGCGCCCATGGACAACCATTCAGTTACATAGCTCCGTTTTGGTTTTGGAAGCTGATATTTCTCTGAACAGCATATGGTCCCATTCACTCGGGAATATCCCAACGCAGATCCTAGAAGAAACGTGTTTCTGACTCGCTGAATCTCAACATAGATTCAACTCTCTTAGGTGAACGAACGCACAGCAGAGCAATTTCCAGGAAACGTTTCTCCTGAGTTTTAGACGAAGTTTTCTGCTGTTTCGTACGTATGCCGGCATTTGGCTGGAAATCCCGGTTTTGGGATTCTGCACAGAAAGGGTTTGCAAACCGGTGAATCCACACGTGATTTTAACTCTGTCAGTTGAATGCACACATTGACAACCATTAAGTTTGATAGCTCCGTTTTGGTTTTAGAAGCAGATATTTCTCTGTACAGACTATGGTCCCATTCACTCGGGAATATCCCAACGCAGCTCCTAGAAGAAACGTGTTTCTGACTCGCTGAATCTCAACGTAGATTCAACTCTCTTAGGTGAACAAACGCACAGAAGAGCAGTTTCAAGGAAACGTTTCTCCTGAATTTTAGACGAAGTTTACTGCTGTTTCGTATGTATGCCGGCATTGGGCTGGAAATGCCGGTTTTGGGATTCTGCACAGAAAGGGTTTGCAAACCGCTGAATCCACACGTGAGTTTAACTCCATCAGCTGAATGGACACATTGAAAACCATTCAGTTAGATAGCTCCGTTTTTGTTTTAGAAGCACATACTTCTCTGTACAGCCTATGGTCCCATTCACTCGGGAATATCCCAACGCAGATCCTAGAAGAAACGTGTTTCTGCCTCGCTGAATCTCAACATAGATTCAACTCTCTTAGGTGAACGAAGGCACAGCAGAGCAGTTTCAAAGAAACGCTTCTCCTGAGTTTTAGGCGAAGATTACTGCTGTTTCGTATGTATGGCGGCATTGGGCTAGAAATGCTGGTTTGGGGATTCTGCACAGAAAGCATTTGCAAAGCGCTGAATCCACACATGAGTTTAACACTGTCAGTTGAATGCGCCCATGGACAACCATTCAGTTAGCTAGCTCCGTTTTGGATTTAGAAGCAGATATTTCTCTGTATAGTCTATGGTCCCATTCACTCGGGAATATCCCATCGCAGATCCTAGAAGAAACGTGTTTCTGACTCGCTGAATCTCAACATAGATTCAACTCTCTTAGGTGAATGAACGCACAGCAGAGCAGTTTAAAGAAAACGTTTCTCCTGAGTTTTAGACGAAGTTTACTGCTGTTTCGTACATATGCCCGCATTGGTCTGGAAATGCCGGTTTTGGGATTCTGCACAGAAAGCATTTGCAAAGCGCTGAATCCACACATGAGTTTAACACTGTCAGTTGAATGCGCCCATGGACAACCACTCAGTTAGTTAGCTCCGTTTTGGGTTTAGAAGCAGATATTTCTCTGTATAGACTATGGTCCCATTCAATCGGGAATATCCCAACGCAGCTCCAGGAAGAAACGTGTTTCTGACTCGCTGAATCTCAACATAGATTCAACTCTCGTAGTTGAACGAATACACAGTAGAGCAGTTTTAAGGAAACGTCTCTCCTGAGTTTTAGACGAAGTTTACTGCTGTTTCGTACGTATGCCGGCATTTGGCTGGAAATCCCGGTTTTGGGATTCTGCACAGAAAGGGTTTGCAAACCGGTGAATCCACACGTGAGTTTAACTCTGTCAGTTGAATGCACACATTGACAACCATTCAGTTAGATAGCTCCGTTTTGGTTTTAGAAGCAGATATTTCTCTGTACAGACTATGGTCCCATTCACTCGGGAATATCCCAATGCAGCTCCTAGAAGAAACGTGTTTCTGACTCGCTGAATCTCAACGTAGATTCAACTCTCTTAGGTGAACAAACGCACAGAAGACCAGTTTCAAGGAAACTTTTCTTCTGAATTTTAGACGAAGTTTACTGCTGTTTCGTATGTATGCCGGCATTGGGCTGGAAATGCCGGTTTTGGGATTCTGCACAGAAAGGGTTTGCAAACCGCTGAATCCACACGTGAGTTTACCTCCATCAGCTGAATGGACACATTGAAAACCATTCAGTTAGATAGCTCCGTTTTTGTTTTAGAAGCACGTATTTCTCTGTACAGCCTATGGTCCCATTCACTCGGGAATATCCCAACGCAGATCCTAGAAGATACGTGTTTCTGCCTCGCTGAATCTCAACATAGATTCAACTCTCTTAGGTGAACGAAGGCACAGCAGAGCAAATTCCAGGAAACGTTTCTCCTGAGTTTTAGACGAAGTTTAATGCTGTTTCGTACGTATGCCGGCATTGGGCTGGAAATGCCGGTTTTGGGATTGTGCACAGAAAGCGTTTCCAAACCACTGAATCCACACATGAGTTTAACACTGTCATTTGAATGCGCCCATGGACAACCATTCAGTTACATAGCTCCGTTTTGGTTTTGGAAGCTGATATTTCTCTGTACAGCATATGGTCCCATTCACTCGGGAATATCCCAACGCAGATCCTAGAAGAAACGTGTTTCTGACTCGCTGAATCTCAACATAGATTCAACTCTCTTAGGTGAACGAACGCACAGCAGAGCAATTTCCAGGAAACGTTTCTCCTGAGTTTTAGACGAAGTTTTCTGCTGTTTCGTACGTATGCCGGCATTTGGCTGGAAATCCCGGTTTTGGGATTCTGCACAGAAAGGGTTTGCAAACTGCTGAATCCACACGTGAGTTTACCTCTGTCAGTTGAATGCACACATTGACAACCATTCAGTTAGATAGCTCCGATTTGGTTTTAGAAGCAGATAATTCTCTGTACTTACTATGGTCCCATTCACTCGGGAATATCCCAACGCAGATCCTAGAAGAAATGTGTTTCTGACTCGTTGAATCTCAACGTAGATTCAACTCTCTTAGGTGAACGAACGCACAGCAGAGCAGTTTCAAGGAAACGTTTCTCCTGAGATTTAGAAGAAGTTTACTGCTGTTTCGTACGTATGCTGGCATTGGGCTCGAAATGCCGGTTTTGGGATTCTGCACAGAAAGCGTTTGCAAAGCTCTGAATCCACACATGAGTTTTACACTGTCAGTTGAATGCGCCCATGGACCACCATTCAGTTAGCTAGCTCCGTTTTGGATTTAGAAGCAGATATTTCTCTGTATAGTCTATGGTCCCATTCACTCGGGAATATCCCATCGCAGATCCTAGAAGAAACGTGTTTCTGACTCGCTGAATCTCAACATAGATTCAACTCTCTTAGGTGAATGAACGCACAGCAGAGCAGTTTAAAGAAAACGTTTCTCCTGAGTTTTAGACGAAGTTTACTGCTGTTTCGTACATATGCCGGCATTGGTCTGGAAATGCCGGTTTTGGGATTCTGCACAGAAAGCATTTGCAAAGCGCTGAATCCACACATGAGTTTAACAGTGTCAGTTGAATGCGCCCATGGACAACCACTCAGTTAGTTAGCTCCGTTTTGGGTTTAGAAGCAGATATTTCTCTGTATAGACTATGGTCCCATTCAATCGGGAATATCCCAACGCAGCTCCAGGAAGAAACGTGTTTCTGACTCGCTGAATCTCAACATAGATTCAACTCTCGTAGTTGAACGAATACACAGTAGAGCAGTTTTAAGGAAACGTCTCTCCTGAGTTTTAGACGAAGTTTACTGCTGTTTCGTACGTATGCCGGCATTTGGCTGGAAATCCCGGTTTTGGGATTCTGCACAGAAAGGGTTTGCAAACCGGTGAATCCACACGTGAGTTTAACTCTGTCAGTTGAATGCACACATTGACAACCATTCAGTTAGATAGCTCCGTTTTGGTTTTAGAAGCAGATATTTCTCTGTACAGACTATGGTCCCATTCACTCGGGAATACCCCAACGCAGCTCCAGGACGAAACGTGTTTCTGACTCGCTGAATCTCAACATAGATTCAACTCTCTTAGGTGAACGAACGCACAACAGAGCAGTTTCCAGGAAAAGTTTCTCCTGAGTTTTAGACGAAGTTTACTGCTGTTTCGTACGTATGCCGGCATTGGGCTGGAAATGCCGGTTTTGGAGTTGTGCACAGAAAGCATTTCCAAACCACTGAATCCGCACATGAGTTTAACACTGTCATTTGAATGCACCCATGGACAACCATTCAGTTACATAGCTCCGTTTTGGTTTTAGAAGCAGATATTTCTCTGTACAGCCTATGGTCCCATTCACTCGGGAATATCCCAACGCAGATCCTGGAAGAAACGTGTTTCTGACTCGCTGAATCTCAACATAGATTCAACTCTCTTAGGTGAATGAACGCACAGCAGAGCAGTTTAAAGAAAACGTTTCTCCTGAGTTTCAGATGAAGTTTACTGCTGTTTCGTACGTATGCCGGCATTTGGCTGGAAATGCCGGTTTCGGGATTCTGGACACAAAGGGTTTGCAAACCACGGAATTCACACGTGAGTTTAACTCTGTCGGTTGAATGCACACATTGACAAACATTCAGTTAGATAGCTCCGTTTTGGTTTTAGAAGCAGATATTTCTCTGTACAGATTATGGTCCCATTCACTCGGGAACATCCCAACGCAGATCCTAGAAGAAACGTGTTTCTGACTCGCTGATTCTCAACATAGATTCAACTCTCTTAGGTGAACGAACGCACAGCAGAGCAATTTCAAGGAAACATTTCTCCTGAGTTTTAGACGAAGTTTACTGCTGTTTCGTACGTATGCCGGCATTGGGCTGGAAATGCCGGTTTTGGGATTCTGCACAGAAAGCATTTGCAAAGCGCTGAATCCACACATGAGTTTATCACTGTCAGTTGAATGCGCCCATGGACAACCATTCAGTTAGATAGCTCCGTTTTGGTTTTTGAAGCAGATATTTCTCTGTACAGACTATGGTCCCATTCACTCGGGAATATCCCACCGCAGATCCTAGAAGAAACGTGTTTCTGCCTCGCTGAATCTCAACGTAGATTCAACTCTCTTAGGTAATTGAACCCACTGCAGAGCAGTTTCAAGGAAACGTTTCTCCTGAGTTTCAGATGAAGTTTACTGCTGTTTCGTACGTTTGCCGGCATTTGGCTGGAAATTCCGGTTTCGGGATTCTGCACACAAAGGGTTTGCAAACCACTGAATCCACACGTGAGTTTAACTCTGTCAGTTGAATGCACCCATTGACAACCATTCAGTTAGATAGCTCCGTTTTGGTTTTAGAAGCAGCTATTTCTCTGGACAGCCTATGGTCCCATTCACTCGGGAATACCCAACGCAGCTCCAGGAAGAAACGTGTTTCTGCCTCGCTGAATCTCAACATGGATTCAACTCTCCTAGGTGAACGAACGCACAGCAGAGCTGTTTCAAGGAAACGTTTCCCTGAGTTTTAGACGAAGTTTACTGCTGTTTCGTACGTATGCTGGCATTGGGCTGGACATGCCGGTATTCCGATTGTGCACAGAAAGAGTTTCCAAAGCGCTGAATCCACACATGAGTTTAACACTCTCACTTGAATGCGCCCATGGACAACCATTCAGTTACATAGCTCCGTTTTGGTTTTAGAAGCAGATATTTCTCTGTACAGCCTATGGTCCCATTCACTCGGGAATATCCCAACGCAGCTCCAGGAAGAAACGTGTTTCTGACTCGCTGAATCTCAACATAGATTCAACTCTCGTAGTTGAACGAATACACAGTAGAGCTGTTTTAAGGAAACGTCTCTCCTGAGTTTTAGACGAAGTTTACTGCTGTTTCGTACGTATGCCGGCATTTGGCTGGAAATCCCGGTTTTGGGATTCTGCACAGAAAGGATTTGCAAACTGGTGAATCCACACGTGAGTTTAACTCTGTCAGTTGAATGCACACATTGACAACCATTCAGTTAGATAGCTCCGTTTTGGTTTTAGAAGCAGATATTTCTCTGTACAGACTATGGTCCCATTCACTCGGGAATATCCCAATGCAGCTCCTAGAAGAAACGTGTTTCTGACTCGCTGAATCTCAACGTAGATTCAACTCTCTTAGGTGAACAAACGCACAGCAGAGCAGTTTCAAGGAAACGTTTCTCCTGAATTTTAGACGAAGTTTACTGCTGTTTCGTATGTATGCCGGCATTGGGCTGGAAATGCCGGTTTTGGGATTCTGCACAGAAAGGGTTTGCAAACCGCTGAATCCACACGTGAGTTTAACTCCATCAGCTGAATGGACACATTGAAAACCATTCAGTTAGATAGCTCCGTTTTTGTTTTAGAAGCACATACTTCTCTGTACAGCCTATGGTCCCATTCACTCGGGAATATCCCAACGCAGATCCTAAAAGAAACGTGTTTCTGCCTCGCTGAATCTCAACATAGATTCAACTCTCTTAGGTGAACGAAGGCACAGCAGAGCAGTTTCAAAGAAACGCTTCTCCTGAGTTTTAGGCGAAGATTACTGCTGTTTCGTATGTATGGCGGCATTGGGCTGGAAATGCCGGTTTTGGGATTCTGCACAGAAAGCATTTGCAAAGCGCTGAATCCACACATGAGTTTAACACTGTCAGTTGAATGTGCCTATGGACAACCATTCAGTTAGATAGCTCCGTTTTGGTTTTAGAAGCATATATATTTCTATACAGCCTATGGTCCCATTCACTCGGAAATATCCCAACGCAGCTCCTAGAAGAAACGTGTTTCTGACTCAATGAATCTCAACATAGATTCAACTCTCTTAGGTGAACGAACGCACAGCAGAGCAGTTTCAAGGAAACGTTTCTCCTGAGATTTAGACGAAGTTTACTGCTGTTTCGTACGTATGCTGGCATTGGGCTCGAAATGCCGGTTTTGGGATTCTGCACAGAAAGCGTTTGCAAAGCTCTGAATCCACACATGAGTTTTACACTGTCAGTTGAATGCGCCCATGGACAACCACTCAGTTAGCTAGCTCCGTTTTGGATTTAGAAGCAGATATTTCTCTGTATAGTCTATGGTCCCATTCACTCGGGAATATCCCATCGCAGATCCTAGAAGAAACGTGTTTCTGACTCGCTGAATCTCAACATAGATTCAACTCTCTTAGGTGAATGAACGCACAGCAGAGCAGTTTAAAGAAAACGTTTCTCCTGAGTTTTAGACGAAGTTTACTGCTGTTTCGTACATATGCCGGCATTGGTCTGGAAATGCCGGTTTTGGGATTCTGCACAGAAAGCATTTGCAAAGCGCTGAATCCACACATGAGTTTAACACTGTCAGTTGAATGCGCCCATGGACAACCACTCAGTTAGTTAGCTCCGTTTTGGGTTTAGAAGCAGATATTTCTCTGTATAGACTATGGTCCCATTCAATCGGGAATATCCCAACGCAGCTCCAGGAAGAAACGTGTTTCTGACTCGCTGAATCTCAACATAGATTCAACTCTCGTAGTTGAACGAATACACAGTAGAGCAGTTTTAAGGAAACGTCTCTCCTGAGTTTTAGACGAAGTTTACTGCTGTTTCGTACGTATGCCGGCATTTGGCTGGAAATCCCGGTTTTGGGATTCTGCACAGAAAGGGTTTGCAAACCGGTGAATCCACACGTGAGTTTAACTCTGTCAGTTGAATGCACACATTGACAACCATTCAGTTAGATAGCTCCGTTTTGGTTTTAGAAGCAGATATTTCTCTGTACAGACTATGGTCCCATTCACTCGGGAATACCCCAACGCAGCTCCAGGACGAAACGTGTTTCTGACTCGCTGAATCTCAACATAGATTCAACTCTCTTAGGTGAACGAACGCACAACAGAGCAGTTTCCAGGAAAAGTTTCTCCTGAGTTTTAGACGAAGTTTACTGCTGTTTCGTACGTATGCCGGCATTGGGCTGGAAATGCCGGTTTTGGAGTTGTGCACAGAAAGCATTTCCAAACCACTGAATCCGCACATGAGTTTAACACTGTCATTTGAATGCACCCATGGACAACCATTCAGTTACATAGCTCCGTTTTGGTTTTAGAAGCAGATATTTCTCTGTACAGCCTATGGTCCCATTCACTCGGGAATATCCCAACGCAGATCCTGGAAGAAACGTGTTTCTGACTCGCTGAATCTCAACATAGATTCAACTCTCTTAGGTGAATGAACGCACAGCAGAGCAGTTTAAAGAAAACGTTTCTCCTGAGTTTCAGATGAAGTTTACTGCTGTTTCGTACGTATGCCGGCATTTGGCTGGAAATGCCGGTTTCGGGATTCTGGACACAAAGGGTTTGCAAACCACGGAATTCACACGTGAGTTTAACTCTGTCGGTTGAATGCACACATTGACAAACATTCAGTTAGATAGCTCCGTTTTGGTTTTAGAAGCAGATATTTCTCTGTACAGATTATGGTCCCATTCACTCGGGAACATCCCAACGCAGATCCTAGAAGAAACGTGTTTCTGACTCGCTGATTCTCAACATAGATTCAACTCTCTTAGGTGAACGAACGCACAGCAGAGCAATTTCAAGGAAACATTTCTCCTGAGTTTTAGACGAAGTTTACTGCTGTTTCGTACGTATGCCGGCATTGGGCTGGAAATGCCGGTTTTGGGATTCTGCACAGAAAGCATTTGCAAAGCGCTGAATCCACACATGAGTTTATCACTGTCAGTTGAATGCGCCCATGGACAACCATTCAGTTAGATAGCTCCGTTTTGGTTTTTGAAGCAGATATTTCTCTGTACAGACTATGGTCCCATTCACTCGGGAATATCCCACCGCAGATCCTAGAAGAAACGTGTTTCTGCCTCGCTGAATCTCAACGTAGATTCAACTCTCTTAGGTAATTGAACCCACTGCAGAGCAGTTTCAAGGAAACGTTTCTCCTGAGTTTCAGATGAAGTTTACTGCTGTTTCGTACGTTTGCCGGCATTTGGCTGGAAATTCCGGTTTCGGGATTCTGCACACAAAGGGTTTGCAAACCACTGAATCCACACGTGAGTTTAACTCTGTCAGTTGAATGCACCCATTGACAACCATTCAGTTAGATAGCTCCGTTTTGGTTTTAGAAGCAGCTATTTCTCTGGACAGCCTATGGTCCCATTCACTCGGGAATACCCAACGCAGCTCCAGGAAGAAACGTGTTTCTGCCTCGCTGAATCTCAACATGGATTCAACTCTCCTAGGTGAACGAACGCACAGCAGAGCTGTTTCAAGGAAACGTTTCCCTGAGTTTTAGACGAAGTTTACTGCTGTTTCGTACGTATGCTGGCATTGGGCTGGACATGCCGGTATTCCGATTGTGCACAGAAAGAGTTTCCAAAGCGCTGAATCCACACATGAGTTTAACACTCTCACTTGAATGCGCCCATGGACAACCATTCAGTTACATAGCTCCGTTTTGGTTTTAGAAGCAGATATTTCTCTGTACAGCCTATGGTCCCATTCACTCGGGAATATCCCAACGCAGCTCCAGGAAGAAACGTGTTTCTGACTCGCTGAATCTCAACATAGATTCAACTCTCGTAGTTGAACGAATACACAGTAGAGCTGTTTTAAGGAAACGTCTCTCCTGAGTTTTAGACGAAGTTTACTGCTGTTTCGTACGTATGCCGGCATTTGGCTGGAAATCCCGGTTTTGGGATTCTGCACAGAAAGGATTTGCAAACTGGTGAATCCACACGTGAGTTTAACTCTGTCAGTTGAATGCACACATTGACAACCATTCAGTTAGATAGCTCCGTTTTGGTTTTAGAAGCAGATATTTCTCTGTACAGACTATGGTCCCATTCACTCGGGAATATCCCAATGCAGCTCCTAGAAGAAACGTGTTTCTGACTCGCTGAATCTCAACGTAGATTCAACTCTCTTAGGTGAACAAACGCACAGCAGAGCAGTTTCAAGGAAACGTTTCTCCTGAATTTTAGACGAAGTTTACTGCTGTTTCGTATGTATGCCGGCATTGGGCTGGAAATGCCGGTTTTGGGATTCTGCACAGAAAGGGTTTGCAAACCGCTGAATCCACACGTGAGTTTAACTCCATCAGCTGAATGGACACATTGAAAACCATTCAGTTAGATAGCTCCGTTTTTGTTTTAGAAGCACATACTTCTCTGTACAGCCTATGGTCCCATTCACTCGGGAATATCCCAACGCAGATCCTAAAAGAAACGTGTTTCTGCCTCGCTGAATCTCAACATAGATTCAACTCTCTTAGGTGAACGAAGGCACAGCAGAGCAGTTTCAAAGAAACGCTTCTCCTGAGTTTTAGGCGAAGATTACTGCTGTTTCGTATGTATGGCGGCATTGGGCTGGAAATGCCGGTTTTGGGATTCTGCACAGAAAGCATTTGCAAAGCGCTGAATCCACACATGAGTTTAACACTGTCAGTTGAATGTGCCTATGGACAACCATTCAGTTAGATAGCTCCGTTTTGGTTTTAGAAGCATATATATTTCTATACAGCCTATGGTCCCATTCACTCGGAAATATCCCAACGCAGCTCCTAGAAGAAACGTGTTTCTGACTCAATGAATCTCAACATAGATTCAACTCTCTTAGGTGAACGAACGCACAGCAGAGCAGTTTCAAGGAAACGTTTCTCCTGAGATTTAGACGAAGTTTACTGCTGTTTCGTACGTATGCTGGCATTGGGCTCGAAATGCCGGTTTTGGGATTCTGCACAGAAAGCGTTTGCAAAGCTCTGAATCCACACATGAGTTTTACACTGTCAGTTGAATGCGCCCATGGACAACCACTCAGTTAGCTAGCTCCGTTTTGGATTTAGAAGCAGATATTTCTCTGTATAGTCTATGGTCCCATTCACTCGGGAATATCCCATCGCAGATCCTAGAAGAAACGTGTTTCTGACTCGCTGAATCTCAACATAGATTCAACTCTCTTAGGTGAATGAACGCACAGCAGAGCAGTTTAAAGAAAACGTTTCTCCTGAGTTTTAGACGAAGTTTACTGCTGTTTCGTACATATGCCGGCATTGGTCTGGAAATGCCGGTTTTGGGATTCTGCACAGAAAGCATTTGCAAAGCGCTGAATCCACACATGAGTTTAACACTGTCAGTTGAATGCGCCCATGGACAACCACTCAGTTAGTTAGCTCCGTTTTGGGTTTAGAAGCAGATATTTCTCTGTATAGACTATGGTCCCATTCAATCGGGAATATCCCAACGCAGCTCCAGGAAGAAACGTGTTTCTGACTCGCTGAATCTCAACATAGATTCAACTCTCGTAGTTGAACGAATACACAGTAGAGCAGTTTTAAGGAAACGTCTCTCCTGAGTTTTAGACGAAGTTTACTGCTGTTTCGTACGTATGCCGGCATTTGGCTGGAAATCCCGGTTTTGGGATTCTGCACAGAAAGGGTTTGCAAACCGGTGAATCCACACGTGAGTTTAACTCTGTCAGTTGAATGCACACATTGACAACCATTCAGTTAGATAGCTCCGTTTTGGTTTTAGAAGCAGATATTTCTCTGTACAGACTATGGTCCCATTCACTCGGGAATATCCCAATGCAGCTCCTAGAAGAAACGTGTTTCTGACTCGCTGAATCTCAACGTAGATTCAACTCTCTTAGGTGAACAAACGCACAGAAGACCAGTTTCAAGGAAACTTTTCTTCTGAATTTTAGACGAAGTTTACTGCTGTTTCGTATGTATGCCGGCATTGGGCTGGAAATGCCGGTTTTGGGATTCTGCACAGAAAGGGTTTGCAAACCGCTGAATCCACACGTGAGTTTACCTCCATCAGCTGAATGGACACATTGAAAACCATTCAGTTAGATAGCTCCGTTTTTGTTTTAGAAGCACGTATTTCTCTGTACAGCCTATGTTCCCATTCACTCGGGAATACCCCAACGCAGCTCCAGGACGAAACGTGTTTCTGACTCGCTGAATCTCAACATAGATTCAACTCTCTTAGGTGAACGAACGCACAACAGAGCAGTTTCCAGGAAAAGTTTCTCCTGAGTTTTAGACGAAGTTTACTGCTGTTTCGTACGTATGCCGGCATTGGGCTGGAAATGCCGGTTTTGGAGTTGTGCACAGAAAGCATTTCCAAACCACTGAATCCGCACATGAGTTTAACACTGTCATTTGAATGCACCCATGGACAACCATTCAGTTACATAGCTCCGTTTTGGTTTTAGAAGCAGATATTTCTCTGTACAGCCTATGGTCCCATTCACTCGGGAATATCCCAACGCAGATCCTGGAAGAAACGTGTTTCTGACTCGCTGAATCTCAACATAGATTCAACTCTCTTAGGTGAATGAACGCACAGCAGAGCAGTTTAAAGAAAACGTTTCTCCTGAGTTTCAGATGAAGTTTACTGCTGTTTCGTACGTATGCCGGCATTTGGCTGGAAATGCCGGTTTCGGGATTCTGGACACAAAGGGTTTGCAAACCACGGAATTCACACGTGAGTTTAACTCTGTCGGTTGAATGCACACATTGACAAACATTCAGTTAGATAGCTCCGTTTTGGTTTTAGAAGCAGATATTTCTCTGTACAGATTATGGTCCCATTCACTCGGGAACATCCCAACGCAGATCCTAGAAGAAACGTGTTTCTGACTCGCTGATTCTCAACATAGATTCAACTCTCTTAGGTGAACGAACGCACAGCAGAGCAATTTCAAGGAAACATTTCTCCTGAGTTTTAGACGAAGTTTACTGCTGTTTCGTACGTATGCCGGCATTGGGCTGGAAATGCCGGTTTTGGGATTCTGCACAGAAAGCATTTGCAAAGCGCTGAATCCACACATGAGTTTATCACTGTCAGTTGAATGCGCCCATGGACAACCATTCAGTTAGATAGCTCCGTTTTGGTTTTTGAAGCAGATATTTCTCTGTACAGACTATGGTCCCATTCACTCGGGAATATCCCACCGCAGATCCTAGAAGAAACGTGTTTCTGCCTCGCTGAATCTCAACGTAGATTCAACTCTCTTAGGTAATTGAACCCACTGCAGAGCAGTTTCAAGGAAACGTTTCTCCTGAGTTTCAGATGAAGTTTACTGCTGTTTCGTACGTTTGCCGGCATTTGGCTGGAAATTCCGGTTTCGGGATTCTGCACACAAAGGGTTTGCAAACCACTGAATCCACACGTGAGTTTAACTCTGTCAGTTGAATGCACCCATTGACAACCATTCAGTTAGATAGCTCCGTTTTGGTTTTAGAAGCAGCTATTTCTCTGGACAGCCTATGGTCCCATTCACTCGGGAATACCCAACGCAGCTCCAGGAAGAAACGTGTTTCTGCCTCGCTGAATCTCAACATGGATTCAACTCTCCTAGGTGAACGAACGCACAGCAGAGCTGTTTCAAGGAAACGTTTCCCTGAGTTTTAGACGAAGTTTACTGCTGTTTCGTACGTATGCTGGCATTGGGCTGGACATGCCGGTATTCCGATTGTGCACAGAAAGAGTTTCCAAAGCGCTGAATCCACACATGAGTTTAACACTCTCACTTGAATGCGCCCATGGACAACCATTCAGTTACATAGCTCCGTTTTGGTTTTAGAAGCAGATATTTCTCTGTACAGCCTATGGTCCCATTCACTCGGGAATATCCCAACGCAGCTCCAGGAAGAAACGTGTTTCTGACTCGCTGAATCTCAACATAGATTCAACTCTCGTAGTTGAACGAATACACAGTAGAGCTGTTTTAAGGAAACGTCTCTCCTGAGTTTTAGACGAAGTTTACTGCTGTTTCGTACGTATGCCGGCATTTGGCTGGAAATCCCGGTTTTGGGATTCTGCACAGAAAGGGTTTGCAAACTGGTGAATCCACACGTGAGTTTAACTCTGTCAGTTGAATGCACACATTGACAACCATTCAGTTAGATAGCTCCGTTTTGGTTTTAGAAGCAGATATTTCTCTGTACAGACTATGGTCCCATTCACTCGGGAATATCCCAATGCAGCTCCTAGAAGAAACGTGTTTCTGACTCGCTGAATCTCAACGTAGATTCAACTCTCTTAGGTGAACAAACGCACAGCAGAGCAGTTTCAAGGAAACGTTTCTCCTGAATTTTAGACGAAGTTTACTGCTGTTTCGTATGTATGCCGGCATTGGGCTGGAAATGCCGGTTTTGGGATTCTGCACAGAAAGGGTTTGCAAACCGCTGAATCCACACGTGAGTTTAACTCCATCAGCTGAATGGACACATTGAAAACCATTCAGTTAGATAGCTCCGTTTTTGTTTTAGAAGCACATACTTCTCTGTACAGCCTATGGTCCCATTCACTCGGGAATATCCCAACGCAGATCCTAGAAGAAACGTGTTTCTGCCTCGCTGAATCTCAACATAGATTCAACTCTCTTAGGTGAACGAAGGCACAGCAGAGCAGTTTCAAAGAAACGCTTCTCCTGAGTTTTAGGCGAAGATTACTGCTGTTTCGTATGTATGGCGGCATTGGGCTGGAAATGCCGGTTTTGGGATTCTGCACAGAAAGCATTTGCAAAGCGCTGAATCCACACATGAGTTTAACACTGTCAGTTGAATGTGCCTATGGACAACCATTCAGTTAGATAGCTCCGTTTTGGTTTTAGAAGCATATATATTTCTATACAGCCTATGGTCCCATTCACTCGGAAATATCCCAACGCAGCTCCTAGAAGAAACGTGTTTCTGACTCGATGAATCTCAACATAGATTCAACTCTCTTAGGTGAACGAACGCACAGCAGAGCAGTTTCAAGGAAACGTTTCTCCTGAGTTTTAGACGAAGTTTACTGCTGTTTCGTACGTATGCCGGCATTGGGCTAGAAATGCTGGTTTGGGGATTCTGCACAGAAAGCATTTGCAAAGCGCTGAATCCACACATGAGTTTAACACTGTCAGTTGAATGCGCCCATGGACAACCATTCAGTTAGCTAGCTCCGTTTTGGATTTAGAAGCAGATATTTCTCTGTATAGTCTATGGTCCCATTCACTCGGGAATATCCCATCGCAGATCCTAGAAGAAACGTGTTTCTGACTCGCTGAATCTCAACATAGATTCAACTCTCTTAGGTGAATGAACGCACAGCAGAGCAGTTTAAAGAAAACGTTTCTCCTGAGTTTTAGACGAAGTTTACTGCTGTTTCGTACATATGCCCGCATTGGTCTGGAAATGCCGGTTTTGGGATTCTGCACAGAAAGCATTTGCAAAGCGCTGAATCCACACATGAGTTTAACACTGTCAGTTGAATGCGCCCATGGACAACCACTCAGTTAGTTAGCTCCGTTTTGGGTTTAGAAGCAGATATTTCTCTGTATAGACTATGGTCCCATTCAATCGGGAATATCCCAACGCAGCTCCAGGAAGAAGCGTGTTTCTGACTCGCTGAATCTCAACATAGATTCAACTCTCGTAGTTGAACGAATACACAGTAGAGCAGTTTTAAGGAAACGTCTCTCCTGAGTTTTAGACGAAGTTTACTGCTGTTTCGTACGTATGCCGGCATTTGGCTCGAAATCCCGGTTTTGGGATTCTGCACAGAAAGGGTTTGCAAACCGGTGAATCCACACGTGAGTTTAACTCTGTCAGTTGAATGCACACATTGACAACCATTCAGTTAGATAGCTCCGTTTTGGTTTTAGAAGCAGATATTTCTCTGTACAGACTATGGTCCCATTCACTCGGGAATATCCCAATGCAGCTCCTAGAAGAAACGTGTTTCTGACTCGCTGAATCTCAACGTAGATTCAACTCTCTTAGGTGAACAAACGCACAGAAGACCAGTTTCAAGGAAACTTTTCTTCTGAATTTTAGACGAAGTTTACTGCTGTTTCGTATGTATGCCGGCATTGGGCTGGAAATGCCGGTTTTGGGATTCTGCAGAGAAAGGGTTTGCAAACCGCTGAATCCACACGTGAGTTTACCTCCATCAGCTGAATGGACACATTGAATACCATTCAGTTAGATAGCTCCGTTTTTGTTTTAGAAGCACGTATTTCTCTGTACAGCCTATGGTCCCATTCACTCGGGAATATCCCAACGCAGATCCTAGAAGATACGTGTTTCTGCCTCGCTGAATCTCAACATAGATTCAACTCTCTTAGGTGAACGAAGGCACAGCAGAGCAAATTCCAGGAAACGTTTCTCCTGAGTTTTAGACGAAGTTTAATGCTGTTTCGTACGTATGCCGGCATTGGGCTGGAAATGCCGGTTTTGGGATTGTGCACAGAAAGCGTTTCCAAACCACTGAATCCACACATGAGTTTAACACTGTCATTTGAATGCGCCCATGGACAACCATTCAGTTACATAGCTCCGTTTTGGTTTTGGAAGCTGATATTTCTCTGTACAGCATATGGTCCCATTCACTCGGGAATATCCCAACGCAGATCCTAGAAGAAACGTGTTTCTGACTCGCTGAATCTCAACATAGATTCAACTCTCTTAGGTGAACGAACGCACAGCAGAGCAATTTCCAGGAAACGTTTCTCCTGAGTTTTAGACGAAGTTTTCTGCTGTTTCGTACGTATGCCGGCATTTGGCTGGAAATCCCGGTTTTGGGATTCTGCACAGAAAGGGTTTGCAAACTGCTGAATCCACACGTGAGTTTACCTCTGTCAGTTGAATGCACACATTGACAACCATTCAGTTAGATAGCTCCGATTTGGTTTTAGAAGCAGATAATTCTCTGTACTTACTATGGTCCCATTCACTCGGGAATATCCCAACGCAGATCCTAGAAGAAACGTGTTTCTGACTCGTTGAATCTCAACGTAGATTCAACTCTCTTAGGTGAACGAACGCACAGCAGAGCAGTTTCAAGGAAACGTTTCTCCTGAGATTTAGAAGAAGTTTACTGCTGTTTCGTACGTATGCTGGCATTGGGCTCGAAATGCCGGTTTTGGGATTCTGCACAGAAAGCGTTTGCAAAGCTCTGAATCCACACATGAGTTTTACACTGTCAGTTGAATTCGCCCATGGACAACCAGTCAGTTACATAGCTCCGTTTTTGTTTTAGAAGCAGATATTTCTCTGTACAGCCTATGGTCCCATTCACTCGGGAATATCCCAACACAGATCCTAGAAGAAACGTGTTTCTGACTCGCTGAATCTCAACATAGATTCAACTCTCCTGGATGAACGAACGCACCGTAGAGCAGTTTCAAGGAAACGTCTCTCCTGAGTTTTAGACGAAGTTTACTGCTGTTTCGTACGTATGCCGGCATTTGGCTGGAAATCCCGGTTTTGGGATTCTGCACAGAAAGGGTTTGCAAACCGGTGAATCCACACGTGATTTTAACTCTGTCAGTTGAATGCACACATTGACAACCATTAAGTTTGATAGCTCCGTTTTGGTTTTAGAAGCAGATATTTCTCTGTACAGACTATGGTCCCATTCACTCGGGAATATCCCAATGCAGCTCCTAGAAGAAACGTGTTTCTGACTCGCTGAATCTCAACGTAGATTCAACTCTCTTAGGTGAACAAACGCACAGCAGAGCAGTTTCAAGGAAACGTTTCTCCTGAATTTTAGGCGAAGTTTACTGCTGTTTCGTATGTATGCCGGCATTGGGCTGGAAATGCCGGTTTTGGGATTCTGCACAGAAAGGGTTTGCAAACCGCTGAATCCACACGTGAGTTTAACTCCATCAGCTGAATGGACACATTGAAAACCATTCAGTTAGATAGCTCCGTTTTTGTTTTAGAAGCACATAGTTCTCTGTACAGCCTATGGTCCCATTCACTCGGGAATATCCCAACGCAGATCCTAGAAGAAACGTGTTTCTGCCTCGCTGAATCTCAACATAGATTCAACTCTCTTAGGTGAACGAAGGCACAGCAGAGCAGTTTCAAAGAAACGCTTCTCCTGAGTTTTAGGCGAAGATTACTGCTGTTTCGTATGTATGGCGGCATTGGGCTGGAAATGCCGGTTTTGGGATTCTGCACAGAAAGCATTTGCAAAGCGCTGAATCCACACATGAGTTTAACACTGTCAGTTGAATGTGCCTATGGACAACCATTCAGTTAGATAGCTCCGTTTTGGTTTTAGAAGCATATATATTTCTATACAGCCTATGGTCCCATTCACTCGGAAATATCCCAACGCAGCTCCTAGAAGAAACGTGTTTCTGACTCGATGAATCTCAACATAGATTCAACTCTCTTAGGTGAACGAACGCACAGCAGAGCAGTTTCAAGGAAACGTTTCTCCTGAGTTTTAGACGAAGTTTACTGCTGTTTCGTACGTATGCCGGCATTGGGCTAGAAATGCTGGTTTGGGGATTCTGCACAGAAAGCATTTGCAAAGCGCTGAATCCACACATGAGTTTAACACTGTCAGTTGAATGCGCCCATGGACAACCATTCAGTTAGCTAGCTCCGTTTTGGATTTAGAAGCAGATATTTCTCTGTATAGTCTATGGTCCCATTCACTCGGGAATATCCCATCGCAGATCCTAGAAGAAACGTGTTTCTGACTCGCTGAATCTCAACATAGATTCAACTCTCTTAGGTGAATGAACGCACAGCAGAGCAGTTTAAAGAAAACGTTTCTCCTGAGTTTTAGACGAAGTTTACTGCTGTTTCGTACATATGCCCGCATTGGTCTGGAAATGCCGGTTTTGGGATTCTGCACAGAAAGCATTTGCAAAGCGCTGAATCCACACATGAGTTTAACACTGTCAGTTGAATGCGCCCATGGACAACCACTCAGTTAGTTAGCTCCGTTTTGGGTTTAGAAGCAGATATTTCTCTGTATAGACTATGGTCCCATTCAATCGGGAATATCCCAACGCAGCTCCAGGAAGAAACGTGTTTCTGACTCGCTGAATCTCAACATAGATTCAACTCTCGTAGTTGAACGAATACACAGTAGAGCAGTTTTAAGGAAACGTCTCTCCTGAGTTTTAGACGAAGTTTACTGCTGTTTCGTACGTATGCCGGCATTTGGCTGGAAATCCCGGTTTTGGGATTCTGCACAGAAAGGGTTTGCAAACCGGTGAATCCACACGTGAGTTTAACTCTGTCAGTTGAATGCACACATTGACAACCATTCAGTTAGATAGCTCCGTTTTGGTTTTAGAAGCAGATATTTCTCTGTACAGACTATGGTCCCATTCACTCGGGAATATCCCAATGCAGCTCCTAGAAGAAACGTGTTTCTGACTCGCTGAATCTCAACGTAGATTCAACTCTCTTAGGTGAACAAACGCACAGAAGACCAGTTTCAAGGAAACTTTTCTTCTGAATTTTAGACGAAGTTTACTGCTGTTTCGTATGTATGCCGGCATTGGGCTGGAAATGCCGGTTTTGGGATTCTGCAGAGAAAGGGTTTGCAAACCGCTGAATCCACACGTGAGTTTACCTCCATCAGCTGAATGGACACATTGAAAACCATTCAGTTAGATAGCTCCGTTTTTGTTTTAGAAGCACGTATTTCTCTGTACAGCCTATGGTCCCATTCACTCGGGAATATCCCAACGCAGATCCTAGAAGATACGTGTTTCTGCCTCGCTGAATCTCAACATAGATTCAACTCTCTTAGGTGAACGAAGGCACAGCAGAGCAAATTCCAGGAAACGTTTCTCCTGAGTTTTAGACGAAGTTTAATGCTGTTTCGTACGTATGCCGGCATTGGGCTGGAAATGCCGGTTTTGGGATTGTGCACAGAAAGCGTTTCCAAACCACTGAATCCACACATGAGTTTAACACTGTCATTTGAATGCGCCCATGGACAACCATTCAGTTACATAGCTCCGTTTTGGTTTTGGAAGCTGATATTTCTCTGTACAGCATATGGTCCCATTCACTCGGGAATATCCCAACGCAGATCCTAGAAGAAACGTGTTTCTGACTCGCTGAATCTCAACATAGATTCAACTCTCTTAGGTGAACGAACGCACAGCAGAGCAATTTCCAGGAAACGTTTCTCCTGAGTTTTAGACGAAGTTTTCTGCTGTTTCGTACGTATGCCGGCATTTGGCTGGAAATCCCGGTTTTGGGATTCTGCACAGAAAGGGTTTGCAAACTGCTGAATCCACACGTGAGTTTACCTCTGTCAGTTGAATGCACACATTGACAACCATTCAGTTAGATAGCTCCGATTTGGTTTTAGAAGCAGATAATTCTCTGTACTTACTATGGTCCCATTCACTCGGGAATATCCCAACGCAGATCCTAGAAGAAACGTGTTTCTGACTCGTTGAATCTCAACGTAGATTCAACTCTCTTAGGTGAACGAACGCACAGCAGAGCAGTTTCAAGGAAACGTTTCTCCTGAGATTTAGAAGAAGTTTACTGCTGTTTCGTAGGTATGCTGGCATTGGGCTCGAAATGCCGGTTTTGGGATTCTGCACAGAAAGCGTTTGCAAAGCTCTGAATCCACACATGAGTTTTACACTGTCAGTTGAATTCGCCCATGGACAACCAGTCAGTTACATAGCTCCGTTTTTGTTTTAGAAGCAGATATTTCTCTGTACAGCCTATGGTCCCATTCACTCGGGAATATCCCAACACAGATCCTAGAAGAAACGTGTTTCTGACTCGCTGAATCTCAACATAGATTCAACTCTCCTGGGTGAACGAACGCACCGTAGAGCAGTTTCAAGGAAACGTCTCTCCTGAGTTTTAGACGAAGTTTACTGCTGTTTCGTACGTATGCCGGCATTTGGCTGGAAATCCCGGTTTTGGGATTCTGCACAGAAAGGGTTTGCAAACCGGTGAATCCACACGTGATTTTAACTCTGTCAGTTGAATGCACACATTGACAACCATTAAGTTTGATAGCTCCGTTTTGGTTTTAGAAGCAGATATTTCTCTGTACAGACTATGGTCCCATTCACTCGGGAATATCCCAACGCAGCTCCTAGAAGAAACGTGTTTCTGACTCGCTGAATCTCAACGTAGATTCAACTCTCTTAGGTGAACAAACGCACAGCAGAGCAGTTTCAAGGAAACGTTTCTCCTGAATTTTAGGCGAAGTTTACTGCTGTTTCGTATGTATGCCGGCATTGGGCTGGAAATGCCGGTTTTGGGATTCTGCACAGAAAGGGTTTGCAAACCGCTGAATCCACACGTGAGTTTAACTCCATCAGCTGAATGGACACATTGAAAACCATTCAGTTAGATAGCTCCGTTTTTGTTTTAGAAGCACATACTTCTCTGTACAGCCTATGGTCCCATTCACTCGGGAATATCCCAACGCAGATCCTAGAAGAAACGTGTTTCTGCCTCGCTGAATCTCAACATAGATTCAACTCTCTTAGGTGAACGAAGGCACAGCAGAGCAGTTTCAAAGAAACGCTTCTCCTGAGTTTTAGGCGAAGATTACTGCTGTTTCGTATGTATGGCGGCATTGGGCTGGAAATGCCGGTTTTGGGATTCTGCACAGAAAGCATTTGCAAAGCGCTGAATCCACACATGAGTTTAACACTGTCAGTTGAATGTGCCTATGGACAACCATTCAGTTAGATAGCTCCGTTTTGGTTTTAGAAGCATATATATTTCTATACAGCCTATGGTCCCATTCACTCGGAAATATCCCAACGCAGCTCCTAGAAGAAACGTGTTTCTGACTCGATGAATCTCAACATAGATTCAACTCTCTTAGGTGAACGAACGCACAGCAGAGCAGTTTCAAGGAAACGTTTCTCCTGAGTTTTAGACGAAGTTTACTGCTGTTTCGTACGTATGCCGGCATTGGGCTAGAAATGCTGGTTTGGGGATTCTGCACAGAAAGCATTTGCAAAGCGCTGAATCCACACATGAGTTTAACACTGTCAGTTGAATGCGCCCATGGACAACCATTCAGTTAGCTAGCTCCGTTTTGGATTTAGAAGCAGATATTTCTCTGTATAGTCTATGGTCCCATTCACTCGGGAATATCCCATCGCAGATCCTAGAAGAAACGTGTTTCTGACTCGCTGAATCTCAACATAGATTCAACTCTCTTAGGTGAATGAACGCACAGCAGAGCAGTTTAAAGAAAACGTTTCTCCTGAGTTTTAGACGAAGTTTACTGCTGTTTCGTACATATGCCGGCATTGGTCTGGAAATGCCGGTTTTGGGATTCTGCACAGAAAGCATTTGCAAAGCGCTGAATCCACACATGAGTTTAACACTGTCAGTTGAATGCGCCCATGGACAACCACTCAGTTAGTTAGCTCCGTTTTGGGTTTAGAAGCAGATATTTCTCTGTATAGACTATGGTCCCATTCAATCGGGAATATCCCAACGCAGCTCCAGGAAGAAGCGTGTTTCTGACTCGCTGAATCTCAACATAGATTCAACTCTCGTAGTTGAACGAATACACAGTAGAGCAGTTTTAAGGAAACGTCTCTCCTGAGTTTTAGACGAAGTTTACTGCTGTTTCTTATGTATGCCGGCATTGGGCTGGAAATGCCGGTTTTGGGATTCTGCAGAGAAAGGGTTTGCAAACCGCTGAATCCACACGTGAGTTTACCTCCATCAGCTGAATGGACACATTGAAAACCATTCAGTTAGATAGCTCCGTTTTTGTTTTAGAAGCACGTATTTCTCTGTACAGCCTATGGTCCCATTCACTCGGGAATATACCAACGCAGATCCTAGAAGATACGTGTTTCTGCATCGCTGAATCTCAACATAGATTCAACTCTCTTAGGTGAACGAAGGCACAGCAGAGCAAATTCCAGGAAACGTTTCTCCTGAGTTTTAGACGAAGTTTAATGCTGTTTCGTACATATGCCGGCATTGGGCTGGAAATGCCGGTTTTGGGATTGTGCACAGAAAGCGTTTCCAAACCACTGAATCCACACATGAGTTTAACACTGTCAGTTGAATTCGCCCATGGACAACCAGTCAGTTACATAGCTCTGTTTTTGTTTTAGAAGCAGATATTTCTCTGTACAGCCTATGGTCCCATTCACTCGGGAATATCCCAACACAGATCCTAGAAGAAACGTGTTTCTGACTCGCTGAATCTCAACATAGATTCAACTCTCCTGGGTGAACGAACGCACCGTAGAGCAGTTTCAAGGAAACGTCTCTCCTGAGTTTTAGACGAAGTTTACTGCTGTTTCGTACGTATGCCGGCATTTGGCTGGAAATCCCGGTTTTGGGATTCTGCACAGAAAGGGTTTGCAAACCGGTGAATCCACACGTGATTTTAACTCTGTCAGTTGAATGCACACATTGACAACCATTAAGTTTGATAGCTCCGTTTTGGTTTTAGAAGCAGATATTTCTCTGTACAGACTATGGTCCCATTCACTCGGGAATATCCCAACGCAGCTCCTAGAAGAAACGTGTTTCTGACTCGCTGAATCTCAACGTAGATTCAACTCTCTTAGGTGAACAAACGCACAGCAGAGCAGTTTCAAGGAAACGTTTCTCCTGAATTTTAGACGAAGTTTACTGCTGTTTCGTATGTATGCCGGCATTGGGCTGGAAATGCCGGTTTTGGGATTCTGCACAGAAAGGGTTTGAAAACCGCTGAATCCACACGTGAGTTTAACTCCATCAGCTGAATGGACACATTGAAAACCATTCAGTTAGATAGCTCCGTTTTTGTTTTAGAAGCACATACTTCTCTGTACAGCCTATGGTCCCATTCACTCGGGAATATCCCAACGCAGATCCTAGAAGAAACGTGTTTCTGCCTCGCTGAATCTCAACATAGATTCAACTCTCTTAGGTGAACGAAGGCACAGCAGAGCAGTTTCAAAGAAACGCTTCTCCTGAGTTTTAGGCGAAGATTACTGCTGTTTCGTATGTATGGCGGCATTGGGCTGGAAATGCCGGTTTTGGGATTCTGCACAGAAAGCATTTGCAAAGCGCTGAATCCACACATGAGTTTAACACTGTCAGTTGAATGTGCCTATGGACAACCATTCAGTTAGATAGCTCCGTTTTGGTTTTAGAAGCATATATATTTCTATACAGCCTATGGTCCCATTCACTCGGAAATATCCCAACGCAGCTCCTAGAAGAAACGTGTTTCTGACTCGATGAATCTCAACATAGATTCAACTCTCTTAGGTGAACGAACGCACAGCAGAGCAGTTTCAAGGAAACGTTTCTCCTGAGTTTTAGACGAAGTTTACTGCTGTTTCGTACGTATGCCGGCATTGGGCTAGAAATGCTGGTTTGGGGATTCTGCACAGAAAGCATTTGCAAAGCGCTGAATCCACACATGAGTTTAACACTGTCAGTTGAATGCGCCCATGGACAACCATTCAGTTAGCTAGCTCCGTTTTGGATTTAGAAGCAGATATTTCTCTGTATAGTCTATGGTCCCATTCACTCGGGAATATCCCATCGCAGATCCTAGAAGAAACGTGTTTCTGACTCGCTGAATCTCAACATAGATTCAACTCTCTTAGGTGAATGAACGCACAGCAGAGCAGTTTAAAGAAAACGTTTCTCCTGAGTTTTAGACGAAGTTTACTGCTGTTTCGTACATATGCCCGCATTGGTCTGGAAATGCCGGTTTTGGGATTCTGCACAGAAAGCATTTGCAAAGCGCTGAATCCACACATGAGTTTAACACTGTCAGTTGAATGCGCCCATGGACAACCACTCAGTTAGTTAGCTCCGTTTTGGGTTTAGAAGCAGATATTTCTCTGTATAGACTATGGTCCCATTCAATCGGGAATATCCCAACGCAGCTCCAGGAAGAAACGTGTTTCTGACTCGCTGAATCTCAACATAGATTCAACTCTCGTAGTTGAACGAATACACAGTAGAGCAGTTTTAAGGAAACGTCTCTCCTGAGTTTTAGACGAAGTTTACTGCTGTTTCGTACGTATGCCGGCATTTGGCTGGAAATCCCGGTTTTGGGATTCTGCACAGAAAGGGTTTGCAAACCGGTGAATCCACACGTGAGTTTAACTCTGTCAGTTGAATGCACACATTGACAACCATTCAGTTAGATAGCTCCGTTTTGGTTTTAGAAGCAGATATTTCTCTGTACAGACTATGGTCCCATTCACTCGGGAATATCCCAATGCAGCTCCTAGAAGAAACGTGTTTCTGACTCGCTGAATCTCAACGTAGATTCAACTCTCTTAGGTGAACAAACGCACAGAAGACCAGTTTCAAGGAAACTTTTCTTCTGAATTTTAGACGAAGTTTACTGCTGTTTCGTATGTATGCCGGCATTGGGCTGGAAATGCCGGTTTTGGGATTCTGCAGAGAAAGGGTTTGCAAACCGCTGAATCCACACGTGAGTTTACCTCCATCAGCTGAATGGACACATTGAAAACCATTCAGTTAGATAGCTCCGTTTTTGTTTTAGAAGCACGTATTTCTCTGTACAGCCTATGGTCCCATTCACTCGGGAATATCCCAACGCAGATCCTAGAAGATACGTGTTTCTGCCTCGCTGAATCTCAACATAGATTCAACTCTCTTAGGTGAACGAAGGCACAGCAGAGCAAATTCCAGGAAACGTTTCTCCTGAGTTTTAGACGAAGTTTAATGCTGTTTCGTACGTATGCCGGCATTGGGCTGGAAATGCCGGTTTTGGGATTGTGCACAGAAAGCGTTTCCAAACCACTGAATCCACACATGAGTTTAACACTGTCATTTGAATGCGCCCATGGACAACCATTCAGTTACATAGCTCCGTTTTGGTTTTGGAAGCTGATATTTCTCTGTACAGCATATGGTCCCATTCACTCGGGAATATCCCAACGCAGATCCTAGAAGAAACGTGTTTCTGACTCGCTGAATCTCAACATAGATTCAACTCTCTTAGGTGAACGAACGCACAGCAGAGCAATTTCCAGGAAACGTTTCTCCTGAGTTTTAGACGAAGTTTTCTGCTGTTTCGTACGTATGCCGGCATTTGGCTGGAAATCCCGGTTTTGGGATTCTGCACAGAAAGGGTTTGCAAACTGCTGAATCCACACGTGAGTTTACCTCTGTCAGTTGAATGCACACATTGACAACCATTCAGTTAGATAGCTCCGATTTGGTTTTAGAAGCAGATAATTCTCTGTACTTACTATGGTCCCATTCACTCGGGAATATCCCAACGCAGATCCTAGAAGAAACGTGTTTCTGACTCGTTGAATCTCAACGTAGATTCAACTCTCTTAGGTGAACGAACGCACAGCAGAGCAGTTTCAAGGAAACGTTTCTCCTGAGATTTAGAAGAAGTTTACTGCTGTTTCGTACGTATGCTGGCATTGGGCTCGAAATGCCGGTTTTGGGATTCTGCACAGAAAGCGTTTGCAAAGCTCTGAATCCACACATGAGTTTTACACTGTCAGTTGAATTCGCCCATGGACAACCAGTCAGTTACATAGCTCCGTTTTTGTTTTAGAAGCAGATATTTCTCTGTACAGCCTATGGTCCCATTCACTCGGGAATATCCCAACACAGATCCTAGAAGAAACGTGTTTCTGACTCGCTGAATCTCAACATAGATTCAACTCTCCTGGGTGAACGAACGCACCGTAGAGCAGTTTCAAGGAAACGTCTCTCCTGAGTTTTAGACGAAGTTTACTGCTTTTTCGTACGTATGCCGGCATTTGGCTGGAAATCCCGGTTTTGGGATTCTGCACAGAAAGGGTTTGCAAACCGGTGAATCCACACGTGATTTTAACTCTGTCAGTTGAATGCACACATTGACAACCATTAAGTTTGATAGCTCCGTTTTGGTTTTAGAAGCAGATATTTCTCTGTACAGACTATGGTCCCATTCACTCGGGAATATCCCAACGCAGCTCCTAGAAGAAACGTGTTTCTGACTCGCTGAATCTCAACGTAGATTCTACTCTCTTAGGTGAACAAACGCACAGCAGAGCAGTTTCAAGGAAACGTTTCTCCTGAATTTTAGGCGAAGTTTACTGCTGTTTCGTATGTATGCCGGCATTGGGCTGGAAATGCCGGTTTTGGGATTCTGCACAGAAAGGGTTTGCAAACCGCTGAATCCACACGTGAGTTTAACTCCATCAGCTGAATGGACACATTGAAAACCATTCAGTTAGATAGCTCCGTTTTTGTTTTAGAAGCACATACTTCTCTGTACAGCCTATGGTCCCATTCACTCGGGAATATCCCAACGCAGATCCTAGAAGAAACGTGTTTCTGCCTCGCTGAATCTCAACATAGATTCAACTCTCTTAGGTGAACGAAGGCACAGCAGAGCATTTTCAAAGAAACGCTTCTCCTGAGTTTTAGGCGAAGATTACTGCTGTTTCGTATGTATGGCGGCATTGGGCTGGAAATGCCGGTTTTGGGATTCTGCACAGAAAGCATTTGCAAAGCGCTGAATCCACACATGAGTTTAACACTGTCAGTTGAATGTGCCTATGGACAACCATTCAGTTAGATAGCTCCGTTTTGGTTTTAGAAGCATATATATTTCTATACAGCCTATGGTCCCATTCACTCGGAAATATCCCAACGCAGCTCCTAGAAGAAACGTGTTTCTGACTCGATGAATCTCAACATAGATTCAACTCTCTTAGGTGAACGAACGCACAGCAGAGCAGTTTCAAGGAAACGTTTCTCCTGAGTTTTAGACGAAGTTTACTGCTGTTTCGTACGTATGCCGGCATTGGGCTAGAAATGCTGGTTTGGGGATTCTGCACAGAAAGCATTTGCAAAGCGCTGAATCCACACATGAGTTTAACACTGTCAGTTGAATGCGCCCATGGACAACCATTCAGTTAGCTAGCTCCGTTTTGGATTTAGAAGCAGATATTTCTCTGTATAGTCTATGGTCCCATTCACTCGGGAATATCCCATCGCAGATCCTAGAAGAAACGTGTTTCTGACTCGCTGAATCTCAACATAGATTCAACTCTCTTAGGTGAATGAACGCACAGCAGAGCAGTTTAAAGAAAACGTTTCTCCTGAGTTTTAGACGAAGTTTACTGCTGTTTCGTACATATGCCCGCATTGGTCTGGAAATGCCGGTTTTGGGATTCTGCACAGAAAGCATTTGCAAAGCGCTGAATCCACACATGAGTTTAACACTGTCAGTTGAATGCGCCCATGGACAACCACTCAGTTAGTTAGCTCCGTTTTGGGTTTAGAAGCAGATATTTCTCTGTATAGACTATGGTCCCATTCAATCGGGAATATCCCAACGCAGCTCCAGGAAGAAACGTGTTTCTGACTCGCTGAATCTCAACATAGATTCAACTCTCGTAGTTGAACGAATACACAGTAGAGCAGTTTTAAGGAAACGTCTCTCCTGAGTTTTAGACGAAGTTTACTGCTGTTTCGTACGTATGCCGGCATTTGGCTGGAAATCCCGGTTTTGGGATTCTGCACAGAAAGGGTTTGCAAACCGGTGAATCCACACGTGAGTTTAACTCTGTCAGTTGAATGCACACATTGACAACCATTCAGTTAGATAGCTCCGTTTTGGTTTTAGAAGCAGATATTTCTCTGTACAGACTATGGTCCCATTCACTCGGGAATATCCCAATGCAGCTCCTAGAAGAAACGTGTTTCTGACTCGCTGAATCTCAACGTAGATTCAACTCTCTTAGGTGAACAAACGCACAGAAGACCAGTTTCAAGGAAACTTTTCTTCTGAATTTTAGACGAAGTTTACTGCTGTTTCGTATGTATGCCGGCATTGGGCTGGAAATGCCGGTTTTGGGATTCTGCAGAGAAAGGGTTTGCAAACCGCTGAATCCACACGTGAGTTTACCTCCATCAGCTGAATGGACACATTGAATACCATTCAGTTAGATAGCTCCGTTTTTGTTTTAGAAGCACGTATTTCTCTGTACAGCCTATGGTCCCATTCACTCGGGAATATCCCAACGCAGATCCTAGAAGATACGTGTTTCTGCCTCGCTGAATCTCAACATAGATTCAACTCTCTTAGGTGAACGAAGGCACAGCAGAGCAAATTCCAGGAAACGTTTCTCCTGAGTTTTAGACGAAGTTTAATGCTGTTTCGTACGTATGCCGGCATTGGGCTGGAAATGCCGGTTTTGGGATTGTGCACAGAAAGCGTTTCCAAACCACTGAATCCACACATGAGTTTAACACTGTCATTTGAATGCGCCCATGGACAACCATTCAGTTACATAGCTCCGTTTTGGTTTTGGAAGCTGATATTTCTCTGTACAGCATATGGTCCCATTCACTCGGGAATATCCCAACGCAGATCCTAGAAGAAACGTGTTTCTGACTCGCTGAATCTCAACATAGATTCAACTCTCTTAGGTGAACGAACGCACAGCAGAGCAATTTCCAGGAAACGTTTCTCCTGAGTTTTAGACGAAGTTTTCTGCTGTTTCGTACGTATGCCGGCATTTGGCTGGAAATCCCGGTTTTGGGATTCTGCACAGAAAGGGTTTGCAAACTGCTGAATCCACACGTGAGTTTACCTCTGTCAGTTGAATGCACACATTGACAACCATTCAGTTAGATAGCTCCGATTTGGTTTTAGAAGCAGATAATTCTCTGTACTTACTATGGTCCCATTCACTCGGGAATGTCCCAACGCAGATCCTAGAAGAAACGTGTTTCTGACTCGTTGAATCTCAACGTAGATTCAACTCTCTTAGGTGAACGAACGCACAGCAGAGCAGTTTCAAGGAAACGTTTCTCCTGAGATTTAGAAGAAGTTTACTGCTGTTTCGTACGTATGCTAGCATTGGGCTCGAAATGCCGGTTTTGGGATTCTGCACAGAAAGCGTTTGCAAAGCTCTGAATCCACACATGAGTTTTACACTGTCAGTTGAATTCGCCCATGGACAACCAGTCAGTTACATACCTCCGTTTTTGTTTTAGAAGCAGATATTTCTCTGTACAGCCTATGGTCCTATTCACTCGGGAATACCCAACGCAGCTCCAGGAAGAAACGTGTTTCTGACTCGCTGAATCTCAACATAGATTCAACTCTCTTAGGTGAACGAACGCACACCAGAGCTGTTTCAAGGAAACGTTTCTCCTGAGTTTTAGACTAAGTTTACTGCTGTTTCGTACGTATGCCGGCATTGGGCTGGAAATGCCGGTTTTGGGATTGTGCACAGAAAGCGTTTCCAAAGCGCTGAATCCACACATGAGTTTAACACTGTCAGTTGAATGCGCCCATGGACAACCAGTCAGTTACATAGCTCCGTTTTGGTTTTAGAAGCAGATATTTCTCTGTACAGCCTATGGTCCCATTCACTCGGGAATATCCCAACACAGATCCTAGAAGAAACGTGTTTCTGACTCGCTGAATCTCAACATAGATTCAACTCTCCTGGGTGAACGAACGCACCGTAGAGCAGTTTCAAGGAAACGTCTCTCCTGAGTTTTAGACGAAGTTTACTGCTGTTTCGTACGTATGCCGGCATTTGGCTGGAAATCCCGGTTTTGGGATTCTGCACAGAAAGGGTTTGCAAACCGGTGAATCCACACGTGATTTTAACTCTGTCAGTTGAATGCACACATTGACAACCATTAAGTTTGATAGCTCCGTTTTGGTTTTAGAAGCAGATATTTCTCTGTACAGACTATGGTCCCATTCACTCGGGAATATCCCAACGCAGCTCCTAGAAGAAACGTGTTTCTGACTCGCTGAATCTCAACGTAGATTCAACTCTCTTAGGTGAACAAACGCACAGCAGAGCAGTTTCAAGGAAACGTTTCTCCTGAATTTTAGACGAAGTTTACTGCTGTTTCGTATGTATGCCGGCATTGGGCTGGAAATGCCGGTTTTGGGATTCTGCACAGAAAGGGTTTGCAAACCGCTGAATCCACACGTGAGTTTAACTCCATCAGCTGAATGGACACATTGAAAACCATTCAGTTAGATAGCTCCGTTTTTGTTTTAGAAGCACATACTTCTCTGTACAGCCTATGGTCCCATTCACTCGGGAATATCCCAACGCAGATCCTAGAAGAAACGTGTTTCTGCCTCGCTGAATCTCAACATAGATTCAACTCTCTTAGGTGAACGAAGGCACAGCAGAGCAGTTTCAAGGAAACGTTTCTCCTGAGTTTTAGGCGAAGATTACTGCTGTTTCGTATGTATGGCGACATTGGGCTGGAAATGCCGGTTTTGGGATTCTGCACAGAAAGCATTTGCAAAGCGCTGAATCCACACATGAGTTTAACACTGTCAGTTGAATGTGCCTATGGACAACCATTCAGTTAGATAGCTCCGTTTTGGTTTTAGAAGCATATATATTTCTATACAGCCTATGGTCCCATTCACTCGGAAATATCCCAACGCAGCTCCTAGAAGAAACGTGTTTCTGACTCGATGAATCTCAACATAGATTCAACTCTCTTAGGTGAACGAACGCACAGCAGAGCAGTTTCAAGGAAACGTTTCTCCTGAGTTTTAGACGAAGTTTACTGCTGTTTCGTACGTATGCCGGCATTGGGCTAGAAATGCTGGTTTGGGGATTCTGCACAGAAAGCATTTGCAAAGCGCTGAATCCACACATGAGTTTAACACTGTCAGTTGAATGCGCCCATGGACAACCATTCAGTTAGCTAGCTCCGTTTTGGATTTAGAAGCAGATATTTCTCTGTATAGTCTATGGTCCCATTCACTCGGGAATATCCCATCGCAGATCCTAGAAGAAACGTGTTTCTGACTCGCTGAATCTCAACATAGATTCAACTCTCTTAGGTGAATGAACGCACAGCAGAGCAGTTTAAAGAAAACGTTTCTCCTGAGTTTTAGACGAAGTTTACTGCTGTTTCGTACATATGCCCGCATTGGTCTGGAAATGCCGGTTTTGGGATTCTGCACAGAAAGCATTTGCAAAGCGCTGAATCCACACATGAGTTTAACACTGTCAGTTGAATGCGTCCATGGACAACCACTCAGTTAGTTAGCTCCGTTTTGGGTTTTGAAGCAGATATTTCTCTGTATAGACTATGGTCCCATTCAATCGGGAATATCCCAACGCAGCTCCAGGAAGAAATGTGTTTCTGACTCGCTGAATCTCAACATAGATTCAACACACTTAGGTGAACGAACGCACAGCAGAGCAGTTTCTAGGAAACGTTTCTCCTGAGATTTAGAAGAAGTTTACTGCTGTTTGAGACGTATGCCGGCATTGGTCTCGAAATGCGGGTTTTGGGATGCTGCACAGAAAGCGTTTGCAAAGTGCTGAATCCACACTTCCGTTTAGTACTGTCAGTTGAATGCGACCATGGAGAACCATTCAGTTTCATAGCTCCGTTTTGGTTTTAGAAGCAGATATTTCTCTGTACAGCCTATGGTCCCATTCACTCGGGAACATCCCAACGCAGATCCCAGAAGAAACGTGTTTCTGACTCGCTGATTCTCAACATAGATTCAACTCTCTTAGGTGAACGAACGCACAGCAGAGCAGTTTCAAGGAAAGGTTTCTGCTGAGTTTTAGACGAAGTTTACTGCTGCTTCATACGTATGCCGGCATTGGGCTAGAAATGCTGGTTTGGGGATTCTGCACAGAAAGCATTTGCAAAGCGCTGAATCCACACATGAGTTTAACACTGTCAGTTGAATGCACCCATGGACAACCATTCAGTTAGCCAGCTCCGTTTTGGTTTTAGAAGCAGATATTTCTCTGTACAGCCTATTGTCCCATTCACTCGGGAATATCCCAATGCAGCTCCTAGAAGAAACGTGTTTCTGACTCGCTGAATCTCAATGTAGCTTCAACTCTCTTAGGTGAACGAACGCACAGCAGAGCAGTTTCAAGGAAACGTTTCTCCTGAGTTTCAGCTGAAGTTTACTGCTGTTTCGTACATATGCCGGCATTTGGCTGTAAATGCCCATTTCGGGATTCTGCACAGAAAGGGTTTGTAAACCGCTGAATCCACACGTGAGTTGAACTCTGTCAGTTGAATGCACCCATTGACAACCATTCAGTTAGATAGCTCCGTTTTGGTTTTAGAAGCAGCTATTTCTCTGTAGAGCCTATGTTCCCATTCACTCGGGAATACCCCAACGCAGCTCCAGGACGAAACGTGTTTCTGACTCGCTGAATCTCAACATAGATTCAACTCTCTTAGGTGAACGAACGCACAGCAGAGCAGATTCCAGGAAACGTTTCTCCTGAGTTTTAGACGAAGTTTACTGCTGTTTCGTACGTATGCCGGCATTGGGCTGGAAATGCCGGTTTTGGGGTTGTGCACAGAAAACATTTCCAAAGCACTGAATCCGCACATGAGTTTAACACTGTCATTTGAATGCACCCATGAACAACCATTCAGTTTCATAGCTCCGTTTTGGTTTTAGAAGCAGATATTTCTCTGTACAGCTTATGGTCCCATTCACTTGGGAATATCCCATCGCAGATCCTAGAAGAAACGTGTTTCTGACTCGCTGAATCTCAACATAGATTCAACTCTCTTAGGTGAACGAACGCACCGCAGAGCAGTTTCAAGGAAACGTTTCTCCTGAGTTTTAGACGAAGTTTTCTGCTGTTTGGTACGTATGCCGGCATTGGGCTAGAAATGCTGATTTGGGAATTCTGCACAGAAAGCGTTTGCAAAGCGCTGATTACACACATGAGTTTAACACTGTCAGTCGAATGCGCCCATGGACAACCATTCAGTTAGATAGCTCCGTTTTGGTTTTAGAAGAAGATATTTCTCTGTACAGCCTATTGTCCCATTCACTCGGGAATATCCCAATGCAGCTCCTAGAAGAAACGTGTTTCTGACTCGCTGAATCTCAATGTGGATTCAACTCTCTTAGGTGAACGAACGCACAGCAGAGCAGTTTCAAGGAAACGTTTCTCCTGAGTTTCAGCTGAAGTTTACTGCTGTTTCGTACGTATGCCGGCATTTGACTGGAAATGCCGGTTTCGGGATTCTGCACACAAAGGGTTTGGAAGCCACGAAATCCACACGTGGGTTTAACTCTGTCAGTTGAATGCACCCATTGACAACCATTCAGTTAGATAGCTCCGTTTTGGTTTTAGAAGCAGCTATTTCTCTGTACAGCCAATGGTCCCATTCACTCGGGAATATCCCAACGCAGTTCCTAGAAGAAACATGTTTCTGACTCGCTGAATCTCAACATAGATTCAACTCTCTTAGGTGAACGAATGCACAGCAGAGCAATTTCCAGGAAACGTTTCTCCTGAGTTTTAGACGAAGTTTACTGCTGTTTCGTACGTATGCCGCTATTTGGCTGGAAATCCCGGTTTTGGGATTCTGCACAGAAAGGGTTTGCAAACTGCTGAATCCACACGTGAGTTTACCTCTGTCAGTTGAATGCACACATTGACAACCATTCAGTTAGATAGCTCCGATGTGGTTTTAGAAGCAGATACTTCTCTGTACTTACTATGGTCCCATTCACTCGGGAATATCCCAACGCAGCTCCTAGAAGAAACGTGTTTCTGACTCGTTGAATCTCAACGTAGATTCAACTCTCTTAGGTGAACGAACGCACAGCAGAGCAGTTTCAAGGAAACGTTTCTCCTGAGTTTTAGACGAAGTTTACTGCTGTTTCGTACGTATGCCGGCATTGGGCAGGAAATGCCGGTTTTGGGATTCTGCACAGACAGGGTTTGCAAACCGCTGAAGCCACACGTGAGTTTAACTCTCTCAGGTGAATGCACATATTGGCAACCATTCAGTTAGATAGCTCCGTTTTGGTTTTAGAAGCAGATATTTCTCTGTACAGCCTATGGTCCCATTCACTCGGGAATATCCCAACGCAGCTCCTAGAAGAAACGTGTTTCTGACTCGATGAATCACAACGTAGATTCAACTCTCTTAGGTGAACGAACGCACAGCAGATCAGTTTCAAGGAAACGTTTCTCCTGAGGTTTAGACGAAGTTTACTGCTGTTTCGTACGTATGCCGTCATTGGGCTGGAAATGCCGGTTTTGAGATTCTGCACAGAAAGAATTTGCAAAGCGCTGAATCCACACATGAGTTTAACACTCTCAGTTGATTGCGCCCATGGACAGCCATTCAGTTAGATAGCTGCGTTTTGGATTTAGAAGCAGATTTTTCCCTGTGCTTACTGCCGTTTCTTCCATATGCCCGTATGCGGCTGAAAACGCCTGTTTTGAGACTCTGCCCAGAAAGTGTTTCCAGAGTGCTGAATCCACACACGGGATTAACTCTGGAAGTTCAGTGCACACATTGACATCCGTTCTGTTAGATATCTGCATTTTGGATTTAGAAGCAGATATTTCCCTGTGCTTACTCCCGTTTCTTCCATATGCCGGTATTGGGCTGAAAACGCCTGTTTTGAGTCTCTGCACAGAAAGTGTTTGAGGTCTCCTGAATCCACACACGGGTTTAACTCTGGAAGCTAAGTTCACACATTGACAACCGTTCTGTTAGATAGCTTCGTTTTGGATTTAGAACCAGATATTTCCCTGTGCTTACTGCCGTTTCTTCCATATGCCCTTATGGGGCAGAAAACGCCTGTTTTGAGACTCTGCACAGAAACAGTTTGCAGACTGCTGAATCCACACTGGTTTAACTCTGTAATCTGAGTGCTCACATTGACAACCGTTCTGTTAGATAGCTGCGTTTTGGATTTAGGAGCAGATTTTTCCCTGTGCTTTCTGGCGTTTTTGCCGTATGCCGGTATGGGGCTGAAAACGCCTGTTTTCAGACTCTGTACAGAAAGTGTTTGCAGACTGCTGAATCCACACTGGTTTAACTCTGGAAGCTAAGTGCACACAGTGACAACCGTTCTGTTAGATAGCTTCGTTTTGGATTTAGAACCAGATATTTCCCTGTGCTTACTGCCGTTTCTTCCATATGCCGGTATGGGGCTAAAAACGCCTGTTTTGAGACTCTGCACAGAAAGTGTTTCCAGACTGCTGAATCCACACACGGGTTTAACTCTGGAAGTTGAGTGCACACATTGACAACCGTTGTGTTAGAGAGCTGCGTTTTGGATTTAGAAGCAGATATTTCCCTGTGCTTACTGCCTTTTCTTACATATGCCGCTATGCGGCGGAAAACGCCTGTTTTGAGACTGTGCACAGAGAGTGTTTGCAGACTGCTGAATACACACACGGGTTTAACTCTGGAAGTTAAGCGCACACATTCACAACCGTTCTGTTAGACAGCTTCGTTTTTTATTTAGAACCAGATATTTCCCTGTGCTTACTGCCGTTTCTTCCATATGCCGGTATGGGCCTGAAAACGCCTGTTTTGAGACTCTGCACAGAAAGTGTTTGCAGACTGCTAATTCCACACTGGTTTAACTCTGGAAGTTGAGTGCACACATTGACAACCGTCATGTTAGAAAGCTGCATTTTGGATTTAGAAGCAGATATTTCCCTGTGCTTACTGCCCTTTCTTCCACATACCTGTATGGGGCTGAAAATGCCTGTTTTCAGACTCTGCACGGAAAGAGTTTGCAGAATGCTGTATCCACACACGGCTTTAACTCTGGAAGTTGAGTGCACACATTGACAACCGTTCTGTTAGATACCTGCGTTTTTGATTTAGAAGCAGATATTACCCTGTGCTTAATGCAGTTTCTTCCATATGCCGGTATGGGGCGGAAAGCGCCTGTTTTGAGACTCTGCACAGAAAGTGTTTGCAGACTGCTGAATCCACACACGGGTTTAACTCTGGAAGTTGAGTGCACACATTGACAACCGTTCTGTTAGATAGCTGTGTTTTGGATTAAGAAGCAGATATTTCCCTGTGCTTAACGCCCTTTCTTCCATATGCCAGTATGGGGCTGAAAACGTGTGTTTTGAGACTGCACAGAAAGTGTTTGCAGACTTCTGAATCCACACACGGGTTTGCCTCTGTAAGTTGAGTGCACACATTGACAACCGTTCTGTTAGATAGCTGCGTTTTGGATTTAGAAGCAGATATTTCCCTGTGCTTACTGCCCTTTCTTCCAAATGCCGGTATGGGGCTGAAAAGGCCTGTTTTCAGACTCTGCACCGAAAGTGTTTGCAGACTACTGAATCCACACACGGGTGGAACTCTGGAAGTTGAGTACACACATTGACAACTGTTCTGGTAGATAGCTGCGTTTTGGATTTTGAAGCAGACATTTCCTTGTCCTTACTGCCGTATCTTCCCTATGCCGGTATGGGGCTGAAAACGCCTGTTTTGAGACTGTGCACAGAAAGTGCTTGCAGACTGCTGAATCCACACACGGGTTTACCTCTGGAAGTTGAATGCACACATTGACAACCGTTCTGTTAGATAGCTGCGTTTTGGATTTAGAAGCAGATATTTCTTGTGCTTACTGCCCTTTCGTCCATATGCCGGTATGGGGCTGAAAACGCCTGTTTTGAGACTCTGCACAGAAAGTGTTTGCAGACTGCTGAATCCATACACGGGTTTAACTCTGGAAGTTGAGTGCCCACATTGACAGCAGTTCGGTTAGATAGCTGCATTTTTAATTTAGAAGCAGATATTTCCCTGTGCTTACTGCCCTTTCTTCCATATGCCGGTATGGGGCTGAAAACGCCTGTTTTGAGACTCTGCACAGAAAGTGTTTGCAGACTGCTGAATCCACACACGGGTTTACCTCTGGAAGTTGAGTGCACACACTGACAACCGTTCTGTTAGGTAGCTGCGTTTTGTATTTAGAAGCAGATATTTCCCTGTGCTTACTACCCTTTCTTCCGTATGCCGGTATGGGGTTGAAAACGCCTGTTTTGAGACTCTGCACAGAAAGTGTTTGCAGACTGCTGAATCCACACACGGGTTTAACTCTGGATGTTCAGTGCACACATTGACAACCGCTCTGTTAGATAGCTGCGTTTTGGATTTGGAAGCAGATATTTCCCTGTGATTACTGCCCTTTCTTCCATAAGCCGGTATGGGGCTGAAAAGGCCTGTTTTGAGACACTGCACAGAAAGAGTTTGCAGACTGCTAAATCCACAAACGGGTTTAACTATGGAAGTTCAATGCACACATTGACAACCGTTCTGTTAGATAGCTGCGTTTCGGATTTAGAAGCAGATATTTCCCTGTATTTACTGCCGTTTCTTCCATATGCCAGTATGGCGCTGAAAACGCCTGTTTTGAGACTCTGCACAGAAAGTGTTTGCAGACTGCTGAATCCATCCACGGGTTTAACTCTGGAAGTTGAGTGCCCACATTGATAGCAGTTCGGATAGATAGCTGCGTTTTTTATTTAGAAGCAGATATTTCCCTGTGCTTACTGCCCTTTCTTCCACATGCCGGTATGGGGCTGAAAAAGCCTGTTTTGAGACTCTGCACAGAAAGTTTTTCCAGACTACTGAATCCACACATGGGTTTAACTCTGGAAGTTGAGTGCACACATTGACAACTGTTCTGTTAGATAGCTGCGTTTTGGATTTATAAGCAGATATTTCCCTGGGCTTACTGCCATTTCTTCCATATGCCGGTATGGTGCTGAAAGCGCCTGTTTTGAGACTCTGCTCAGAATGTGTTTTCAGACTGCTGAATCCACGCTCGGGTTTATCTCTGGCACTTGAGTGCACAGATTGACAACCGTTCTGTTAGACAGCTGCGTTTTGGATGTAGAACGAGATATTTCCCTGTGCTTACTTCCCTTTCTTCCAAATGCCAGTATGGGGCTGAAAACGCCGGTTTTGAGACTTTGCACAGAAAGTGTTGGTAGGCTGCTGAATCCACACATGGATTTAACTCTGGAAGATGAGTGCACACATTGACAACCGTTCTGTTAGATAGCTGTGTTTTTGATTTAGAAGCAGATATTTCCCCATTCTTACTGCCCTTTCTTCCACATGCCGGTATGGGGCTGAAAACGCCTGTTTTCAGACTCTGCACAGAAAGTGTTTGCAGACTGCTGAATCCACACACGAGTTTAACTATGGAAGCTGAGTGCACACATTGACAACTGTTCTGTTAGATCACTGCATTTTGGATTTAGAAGCAGATATTTCGCTGTGCTTACTCCCGTTTCTTCCCTATGCCAGTATTGGGCTGAAAACGCCTCTTTTGAGACTCTGAACAGAAAGTTTTTGCCGACTGCTGAATCCACACACTGGTTTAACTCTGGAAGTTGAGTGCACACATTGACAACCGTTCTGTTAGATAGCTGAGTTTTGGTTTTAGAAGCAGATATTTCCCTGTACTTACTGCCGTTTCTTCCCTATGCCGGTAAGGGGCTGAAAACGCCTGTTTTGAGACTCTGCACAGAAAGTGTTTCCAGACTGCTAAATCCACACACGGGTTTGACTCTGGACGTTGAGTGCACACATTGACAACCGTTCTGTTAGATAGCTGCGATTTGGATTTAGAAGCAGATATTTCCCTGTGCTTACTGCCATTTCTTCCATATGCCGATATGGGGCTGAAACCGCCTGTTTTGAGACTCTGCACAGAAAGTGTTTGCAGACTGCTGAATCCACACACGGGTTTAACTCTGGAAGTTGAGTGCACAAATTGACAACTGTTCTTTCAGATAGCTACGTTTTGGATTTAGAAGCAGATATTTCCATGTGCTTACTGCACTTTCTTCCATATGCCGGAATGGGGCTGAAACCGCCTGTTTTGAGACTCTGCACAGAAAGTGTTTTTAGACTGCTGAATCCACCCTCGGGTTTAACTCTGGAAGTTGAGTGCACACATTGACAACTGTTTTGTCAGATAGCTGCGTTTTGGATTTAGAAGCAGATATTACCCTGTGCTTACTGCACTTTCTTCCATATGCCGGTATGGGGTGAAAACGCCTGTTTTGAGACTCTGCACAGAAAGTCTTTGCAGACTGCTGAATCCACACTCGGGTTTAACTCTGGAAGATGAGTGCGCACATTGACAACCGTTCTGTTAGATAGCTGCGTTTTGTATTTAGAAGCAGATATTTCCCTGTGCTTTCTGCTGTTTCTTCCATATGCCGGTATTGGGCTGAAAACGCCTGTTTTGAAACTCTGCACAGAAAGTGCTTGCAGACTGCTGAATCCACAGAAGGGTTTAACTCTGGAAGTTGAGTGCACACATTGACAACCGTTCTGTTAGATAGCTGCGTTTTGGATTTAGAAGCAGATATTTCCCTGTGCTTTCTGCTGTTTCTTCCATATGCCGGTATTGGGCTGAAAATGCCTGTTTTAAAACTCTGCGCAGAAAGTGATTGCAGACTGCTGAATCCACACACGGGTTTAACTCTGGAAGTTGAGTGCACACATTGACAACCGTTCTGTTAGACAGCTACGTTTTGGATTTAGAAGCAGATATTTCCCTGTGCTTTCTGCTGTTTCTTCCCTATGCCGGTATTGGGCTGAAAACGCCTGTTTTGAACCTCTGCACAGAAACTGTTTGCAGACTGCTGAATCCACACACGGGTTTAACTCTGGAAGTTGAGTGTACACATTGACAACCATTCTGTTAGATAGCTGCGTTTTGGATTTAGATGCAGATATTTCCCTGGGCTTACTGCCGTTTCTTCCATATGCCAGTATAGGGCTGAAAACGCCTGTTTTGGGACTCTGCAAAGAAAGTGGTTGCAGACTGATGAATCCACACACGGGTATAACTCTGGAAGTTGAGTGCACACATTGACAACCATTCTGTTAGATCGCTGCATTTTGGATTTAGAAGCAGATATTTCGCTGTGCTTACTCCCGTTTCTTCCGTATGCCAGTATTGGGCTGAAAACGCCTCTTTTGAGACTCTGCACAGAAAGCGTTTGCCGACTGCTGAATCCACACAATGGTTTAACTCTGGAAGTTGAGTGCACACATTCTCAACCGTTCTGTTAGATAGCTGCGTTTTGGATTTAGAAGCAGATAGTTCCCTGTGTTTTCTGCTGTTTCTTCCATATGGCGGTTTTGGGCTGAAAACGCGTGTTTTGAAGCTCTGCACAGAAAGTCTTTGCAGACTGCTGAATCCACACACGGGTTTGACTCTGGACGTTGAGTGCACACATTGTCAACCGTTCTGTTAGATAGCTGCGATTTGGATTTAGAAGCAGATATTTCGCTGTGCTTACTCCCGTTTCTTCCCTATGCCGGTATGGGGCTGAAAACGCCTGTTTTGAGACTCTGCACAGAAAGTCTTTGCAGACTGCTGAATCCACACACGGGTTTGACTCTGGACGTTGAGTGCACACATTGTCAACCGTTCTGTTAGATAGCTGCGATTTGGATTTAGAAGCAGATATTTCCCTGTGCTTACTGCCATTTCTTCCATATGCCGGTATTTGGCTGAAATCGCCTGTTTTGAGACTCTGCAAAGAAAGTGTTTGCAGACTGCTGAATCCACACACGGGTTTAACTTTGGAAGTTGAGTGCACACGTTGACAACTGTTCTGTCAGATAGCTGCGTTTTGGATTTAGAAGCAGATATTTCCCTGTGCTTACTGCTCTTTCTTCCATATGCCGGTATGGGGCTGAAAACGCCTGTTTTGAGACTCTGCACAGAAAGACTTTGCAGACTGCTGAATCCACACTCGGGTTTTACTCTGGAAGTTGAGAGCACACATTGACAACCGTTCTGTTAGATAGCTGCGTTTTGGATTTATAAGCAGATATTTCCCTGTGTTTTCTGCTGTTTCTTCCATATGGCGGTTTTGGGCTGAAAACGCGTGTTTTGAAGCTCTGCACAGAAAGTGTTTGCAGACTGCTGAATCCACACACGGGTTTACCTCTGGACGTTGAGTGCACACATTGACAACCGTTCTGTTAGATAGCTGCGATTTGGATTTAGAAGCAGATATTTCCCTGTGCTTACTGCCATTTCTTCCATATGCCTGTATGGGGCTGAAACCGCCTGTTTTGAGACTCTGCACAGAAAGTGTTTGCAGACTGCTGAATCCACACACGGGTTTAACTCTGGAAGTTGAGTGCACACATTGACAACTGTTCTGTCAGATAGCTGCGTTTTGGATTTAGAAGCAGATATTTCCCTGTGCTTACTGCACTTTCTTCCATATGTCGGTATGGGGCTGAAACCGCCTGTTTTGAGACTCTGCACAGAATGTGTTTGCAGACTGCTGAATCCACACTCTGGTTTAACTCTGGAAGTTGAGTGCACACATAGACAACTGTTCTGTCAGATAGCTGCGTTTTGGATTTAGAAGCAGATATTTCCCTGTGCTTACTGCACTTTCTTCCATATGCCGGTATGGGGTGAAAACGCCTGTTTTGAGACTCTGCACAGAAAGTCTTTGCAGACTGCTGAATCCACACTCGGGTTTAAATCTGGAAGTTGAGAGCACACATTGACAACCGTTCTGTTAGATAGCTGCGTTTTGGATTTATAAGCAGATATTTCCCTGTGTTTTCTGCTGTTTGTTCCATATGACGGTTTTAGGCTGAAAACGCTTGTTTTGAAGCTCTGCACAGAAAGTGTTTGCAGACTGCTTAATCCACACACGGGTTTCCCTCTGGACGTTGAGTGCACACATTCACAACCGTTCCGTTAGAGAGCTGCGTTTTGGATTTAGAAGCAAATATTTCCCTGTGCTTTCTGCTCTTTCTTCCATATGCCGGTATGGGGCTGAAAACGCCTGTTTTGAGACTCTGCACAGAAAGTCTTTGCAGACTGCTGAATCCACACAAGGGTTTAACTCTGGAAGTTGAGTGCACACATTGACAACCGTTCTGTTAGATAGCTGCGTTTTGGATTTAGAAGCAGATATTTCCCTGTGCTTTCTGCTGTTTCTTCCATATGCCGGTATTGGGCTGAAAACGCCTGTTTTGAAACTCTGCACAGAAAGTGTTTGCAGACTGCTGAATCCACACACGGGTTTAACTCTGGAAGATGAGTGCGCACATTGACAAGCGTTCTGTTAGATAGCTGCGATTTGGATTTAGAAGCAGATATTTCCCTGTGCTTACTGCCATTTCTTCCATATGCCTGTATGATGCTGAAACCGCCTGTTTTGAGACTCTGCACAGAAAGTGTTTGCAGACTGCTGAATCCACACACGGGTTTAACTCTGGAAGTTGAGTGCACACATTGACAACCGTTGTGTTAGATAGCTGCGTTTTGGATTTAGAAGCAGATATTTCCCTGTGCTTTCTGCTGTTTCTTCCATATGCCGGTATTGGGCTGAAAAAGCCTGTTTTGAAACTCTGCGCAGAAAGTGATTGCAGACTGCTGAATCCACACACGGGTTTAACTCTGGAAGTTGAGTGCACACATTGACAACCGTTCTGTTAGATAGCTTCGTTTTGGATTTAGAAGCAGATATTTCCCTGTGCTTTCTGCTCTTTCTTCCATATGCCGGTATTGGGCTGAAAACGCCTGTTTTGAAACTCTGCACAGAAAGGGTTTGCAGACTGCTGAATCCACAGAAGGGTTTAATTCTGGAAGGTGAGTGCACACATTCACAACCGTTCTTTTAGATAGCTGCGTTTTGGATTTAGAAGCAGATATTTCCCTGTGCTTTCTGCTGTTTCTTCCATATGCCGGTATTGGGCTGAAAAAGCCTGTTTTGAAACTCTGCGCAGAAAGTGATTGCAGACTGCTGAATCCACACACGGGTTTAACTCTGGAAGTTGAGTGCACACATTGACAACCGTTCTGTTAGATAGCTGCGTTTTGGATTTAGAAGCAGATATTTCCCTGTGATTTCTGCTGTTTCTTCCATATGCCGGTATTGGGCTGAAAACGCCTGTTTTTAAACTGTGCACAGAAAGTGTTTGCAGACTGCTGAATCCTCACACGGGTTTAACTCTGGAAGTTGAGAGCACACATTGACAACCGTTCTGTTAGATAGCTGCGTTTTGGATTTATAAGCAGATATTTCCCTGTACTTACTGCCGTTTCTTCCCTAGGCCGGTAAGGGGCTGAAAACGCCTGTTTTGACACTCTGCACAGAAAGTGTTTCCAGACTGCTAAATCCACACACGGGTTTGACTCTGGACGTTGAGTGCACACATTGACAACCGTTCTGTTAGATAGCTGCGATTTGGATTTAGAAGCAGATATTTCCCTGTGCTTACTGCCATTTCTTCCATATGCCGGTATGGGGCTGAAACCGCCTGTTTTGAGACTCTGCACAGAAAGTGTTTGCAGACTGCTGAATCCACACACGGGTTTAACTCTGGAAGTTGAGTGCACACATTGACAACTGTTCTGTCAGATAGCTGCGTTTTGGATTTAGAAGCAGATATTTCCCTGTGCTTACTGCACTTTCTTCCATATGCCGGTATGGGGCTGAAACCGCCTGTTTTGAGACTCTGCACAGAAAGTCTTTGTAGACTGCTGAATCCACACTCGGGTTTAACTCTGGAAGTTGCGAGCACACATTGACAACCGTTCTGTTAGATAGCTGCGTTTTAGATTTATAAGCAGATATTTCCCTGTGTTTTCTGCTGTTTCTTCCATATGACGGTTTTGGGCTGAAAACGCGTGTTTTGAAGCTCTGCACAGAAAGTGTTTGCAGACTGCTTAATCCACACATGGGTTTACCTCTGGACGTTGAGTGCACACATTCACAACCGTTCTGTTAGAGAGCTGCGTTTTGGATTTAGAAGCAGATATTTCCCTGTGCTTTCTAACGTTTCTTCCATATGCCGGTATTGGGCTGAAAACGCCTGTTTTGAAACTCTGCACAGAAAGTGTTTGCAGACTACTGAATCCACACAAGGGTTTAACTCTGGAAGTTGAGTGCACACATTGACAACCGTTCTGTTAGATAGCTGCGTTTTGGATTTAGAAGCAGATATTTCCCTGTGCTTACTGCACTTTCTTCCATATGCCGGTATGGGGTGAAAACGACTGTTTTGAGACTCTGCACAGAAAGTCTTTGCAGACTGCTGAATCCACACTCGGGTTTAACTCTGGAAGTTGAGAGCACACATTGACAACCGTTCTGTTAGATAGCTGCGTTTTGGATTTATAAGCAGATATTTCCCTGTGTTTTCTGCTGTTTCTTCCATATGACGGTATTGGGCTGAAAACGCCTGTTTTGAAACTCTGCACAGAAAGTGTTTGCAGACTGCTGAATCCACACAAGGGTTTAACTCTGGAAGTTGAGTGCACACATTGACAACCGTTCTGTTAGATAGCTGCGTTTTGGATTTAGAAGCAGATATTTCCCTGTGCTTTCTGCTGTTTCTTCCATATGCCGGTATTGGGCTGAAAACGCCTGTTTTGAAACTCTGCACAGAAAGTGTTTGCAGACTGCTGAATCCACACACGGGTTTAACTCTGGAAGATGAGTGTGCACATTGACAACCGTTCTGTTAGATAGCTGCGTTTTGGATTTAGAAGCAGTTATTTCCCTGTGTTTTCTGCTGTTTCTTCCATATGCCGGTATTGGGCTGAAAACGCCTGTTTTGAGACTCTGCACAGAAAGTGTTTCCAGACTGCTAAATCCACACACGGGTTTGACTCTGGACGTTGAGTGCACACATTGACAACCGTTCTGTTAGATAGCTGCGATTTGGATTTAGAAGCAGATATTTCCCTGTGCTTACTGCCATTTCTTCCATATGCCGGTATGGGGCTGAAACCGCCTGTTTTGAGACTCTGCACAGAAAGTGTTTGCAGACTGCTGAATCCACACACGGGTTTAACTCTGGAAGTTGAGTGCACACATTGACAACTGTTCTGTCAGATAGCTGCGTTTTGGATTTAGAAGCAGATATTTCCCTGTGCTTACTGCACTTTCATCCATATGCCGGTATGGGGCTGAAACCGCCTGTTTTGAGACTCTGCACAGAAAGTCTTTGCAGACTGCTGAATCCACACTCGGGTTTAATTCTGGAAGTTGAGAGCACACATTGACAACCGTTCTGTTAGATAGCTGCGTTTTGGATTTATAAGCAGATATTTCCCTGTGTTTTCTGCTGTTTCTTCCATATGACGGTTTTGGGCTGAAAACGCGTGTTTTGAAGCTCTGCACAGAAAGTGTTTGCAGACTGCTTAATCCACACACGGGTTTACCTCTGGACGTTGAGTGCACACATTCACAACCGTTCTGTTAGACAGCTGCGTTTTGGATTTAGAAGCAGACATTTCCCTGTGCTTTCTAACGTTTCTTCCATATGCCGGTATTGGGCTGAAAACGCCTGTTTTGAAACTCTGCACAGAAAGTGTTTGCAGACTGCTGAATCCACACAAGGGTTTAACTCTGGAAGTTGAGTGCACACACTGACAACCGTTCTTCTTAGATAGCTGCGTTTTGGATTTAGAAGCAGATATTTCCCTGTGCTTTCTGCTGTTTCTTCCATATGCCGGTATTGGGCTGAAAATGCCTGTTTTGAAACTCTGCGCAGAAAGTGATTGCAGACTGCTGAATCCACACACGGGTTTAACTCTGGAAGTTGAGTGCACACATTGACAACCGTTCTGTTAGACAGCTACGTTTTGGATTTAGAAGCAGATATTTCCCTGTGCTTTCTGCTGTTTCTTCCTTATGCCGGTATTGGGCTGAAAACGCCTGTTTTGAAACTCTGCACAGAAAGTGTTTGCAGACTGCTGAACCCACACACGGGTTTAACTATGGAAGTTGAGTGCACACATTGACAACCGTTCTGTTAGATAGCTGCGTTTTGGATTTAGAAGCAGATGTTTCCCTGTGCTTTCTGCTGTTTCTTCCCTATGCCGGTATTGGGCTGAAAACGCCTGTTTTGAACCTCTGCACAGAAACTGTTTGCAGACTGCTGAATCCACACACGGGTTTAACTCTGGAAGTTGAGTGTACACATTGACAACCATTCTGTTAGATAGCTGCGTTTTGGATTTAGATGCCGATATTTCCCTGGGCTTACTGCCGTTTCTTCCATATGCCAGTATAGGGCTGAAAACGCCTGTTTTGGGACTCTGCAAAGAAAGTGTTTGCAGACTGATGAATCCACACACGGGTATAACTCTGGAAGTTGAGTGCACACATTGACAACCATTCTGTTAGATCGCTGCATTTTGGATTTAGAAGCAGATATTTCGCTGTGCTTACTCCCGTTTCTTCCGTATGCCAGTATTGGGCTGAAAACGCCTCTTTTGAGACTCTGCACAGAAAGCGTTTGCCGACTGCTGAATCCACACACTGATTTAACTCTGGAAGTTGAGTGCACACATTCTCAACCGTTCTGTTAGATAGCTGCGTTTTGGATTTAGAAGCAGATATTTCCCTGTGTTTTCTGCTGTTTCTTCCATATGGCGGTTTTGGGCTGAAAACGCGTGTTTTGAAGCTCTGCACAGAAAGTCTTTGCAGACTGCTGAATCCACACACGGGTTTGACTCTGGACGTTGAGTGCACACATTGTCAACCGTTCTGTTAGATAGCTGCGATTTGGATTTAGAAGCAGATATTTCGCTGTGCTTACTCCCGTTTCTTCCCTATGCCGGTATGGGGCTGAAAACGCCTGTTTTGAGACTCTGCACAGAAAGTCTTTGCAGACTGCTGAATCCACACACGGGTTTGACTCTGGACGTTGAGTGCACACATTGTCAACCGTTCTGTTAGATAGCTGCGATTTGGATTTAGAAGCAGATATTTCCCTGTGCTTACTGCCATTTCTTCCATATGCCGGTATGGGGCTGAAATCGCCTGTTTTGAGACTCTGCAAAGAAAGTGTTTGCAGACTGCTGAATCCACACACGGGTTTAACTTTGGAAGTTGAGTGCACACGTTGACAACTGTTCTGTCAGATAGCTGCGTTTTGGATTTAGAAGCAGATATTTCCCTGTGTTTACTGCGCTTTGTTCCATATGCCGGTATCTGGCTGAAACCGCCTGTTTTGAGACTCTGCACAGAAAGTGTTTGCAGACTGCTGAATCCACACTCGGGTTTAACTCTGGAAGTTGAGTGCAGACGTTGACAACTGTTCTGTCAGATAGCTGCGTTTTGGATTTATAAGCAGATATTTCCCTGTGCTTACTGCTCTTTCTTCCATATGCCGGTATGGGGCTTAAAACGCCTGTTTTGAGACTCTGCACAGAAAGACTTTGCAGACTGCTGAATCCACACTCGGGTTTTACTCTGGAAGTTGAGAGCACACATTGACAACCGTTCTGTTAGATAGCTGCGTTTTGGATTTATAAGCAGATATTTCCCTGTGTTTTCTGCTGTTTCTTCCATATGGCGGTTTTGGGCTGAAAACGCGTGTTTTGAAGCTCTGCACAGAAAGTGTTTGCAGACTGCTGAATCCACACACGGGTTTACCTCTGGACGTTGAGTGCACACATTGACAACCGTTTTGTTAGATAGCTGCGATTTGGATTTAGAAGCAGATATTTCCCTGTGCTTACTGCCATTTCTTCCATATGCCTGTATGGGGCTGAAACCGCCTGTTTTGAGACTCTGCACAGAAAGTGTTTGCAGACTGCTGAATCCACACACGGGTTTAACTCTGGAAGTTGAGTGCACACATTGACAACTGTTCTGTCAGATAGCTGCGTTTTGGATTTAGAAGCAGATATTTCCCTGTGCTTACTGCACTTTCTTCCATATGTCGGTATGGGGCTGAAACCGCCTGTTTTGAGACTCTGCACAGAATGTGTTTGCAGACTGCTGAATCCACACTCTGGTTTAACTCTGGAAGTTGAGTGCACACATAGACAACTGTTCTGTCAGATAGCTGCGTTTTGGATTTAGAAGCAGATATTTCCCTGTGCTTACTGCACTTTCTTCCATATGCCGGTATGGGGTGAAAACGCCTGTTTTGAGACTCTGCACAGAAAGTCTTTGCAGACTGCTGAATCCACACTCGGGTTTAAATCTGGAAGTTGAGAGCACACAATGACAACCGTTCTGTTAGATAGCTGCGTTTTGGATTTATAAGCAGATATTTCCCTGTGTTTTCTGCTGTTTGTTCCATATGACGGTTTTAGGCTGAAAACGCTTGTTTTGAAGCTCTGCACAGAAAGTGTTTGCAGACTGCTTAATCCACACACGGGTTTCCCTCTGGACGTTGAGTGCACACATTCACAACCGTTCCGTTAGAGAGCTGCGTTTTGGATTTAGATGCAGATATTTCCCTGGGCTTTCTGCTCTTTCTTCCATATGCCGGTATGGGGCTGAAAACGCCTGTTTTGAGACTCTGCACAGAAAGTCTTTGCAGACTGCTGAATCCACACAAGGGTTTAACTCTGGAAGTTGAGTGCACACATTGACAACCGTTCTGTTAGATAGCTGCGTTTTGGATTTAGAAGCAGATATTTCCCTGTGCTTTCTGCTGTTTCTTCCATATGCCGGTATTGGGCTGAAAACGCCTGTTTTGAAACTCTGCACAGAAAGTGTTTGCAGACTGCTGAATCCACACACGGGTTTAACTCTGGAAGATGAGTGCGCACATTGACAAGCGTTCTGTTAGATAGCTGCGATTTGGATTTAGAAGCAGATATTTCCCTGTGCTTACTGCCATTTCTTCCATATGCCTGTATGATGCTGAAACCGCCTGTTTTGAGACTCTGCACAGAAAGTGTTTGCAGACTGCTGAATCCACACACGGGTTTAACTCTGGAAGTTGAGTGCACACATTGACAACCGTTCTGTTAGATAGCTGCGTTTTGGATTTAGAAGCAGATATTTCCCTGTGCTTTCTGCTGTTTCTTCCATATGCCGGTATTGGGCTGAAAAAGCCTGTTTTGAAACTCTGCGCAGAAAGTGATTGCAGACTGCTGAATCCACACACGGGTTTAACTCTGGAAGTTGAGTGCACACATTGACAACCGTTCTGTTAGATAGCTTCGTTTTGGATTTAGAAGCAGATATTTCCCTGTGCTTTCTGCTCTTTCTTCCATATGCCGGTATTGGGCTGAAAACGCCTGTTTTGAAACTCTGCACAGAAAGGGTTTGCAGACTGCTGAATCCACAGAAGGGTTTAATTCTGGAAGGTGAGTGCACACATTCACAACCGTTCTTTTAGATAGCTGCGTTTTGGATTTAGAAGCAGATATTTCCCTGTGCTTTCTGCTGTTTCTTCCATATGCCGGTATTGGGCTGAAAAAGCCTGTTTTGAAACTCTGCGCAGAAAGTGATTGCAGACTGCTGAATCCACACACGGGTTTAACTCTGGAAGTTGAGTGCACACATTGACAACCGTTCTGTTAGATAGCTGCGTTTTGGATTTAGAAGCAGATATTTCCCTGTGATTTCTGCTGTTTCTTCCATATGCCGGTATTGGGCTGAAAACGCCTGTTTTGAAACTGTGCACAGAAAGTGTTTGCAGACTGCTGAATCCTCACACGGGTTTAACTCTGGAAGTTGAGTGTACACATTGACAACCATTCTGTTAGATAGCTGCGTTTTGGATTTAGATGCAGATATTTCCCCGGGCTTACTGCCGTTTCTTCCATATGCCAGTATAGGGCTGAAAACGCCTGCTTTGGGACTCTGCAAAGAAAGTGTTTGCAGACTGCTGAATCCACACACGGGTTTAACTCTGGAAGTTGAGTGCACACATTGACAACCGTTCTGTTAGATAGCTGCGTTTTGGATTCAGAAGCAGATATTTCCCTGTGCTTACTGCCCTTTCTGCCGTATGCCGGTATGGGGCTGAAAACGCCTGTTTTCAGACTCTGCACAGAAAGTGTTTGCAGACTGCTGAATCCACACACGGGTTTAACTATGGAAGCTGAGTGCACACATTGACAACCGTTCTGTTAGATCACTGCATTTTGGATTTAGAAGCAGATATTTCGCTGTGCTTACTCCCGTTTCTTCCCTAGGCCAGTATTGGGCTGAAAACGCCTCTTTTGAGACTCTGCACAGAAAGCGTTTGCCGACTGCTGAATCCACACACTGGCTTAACTCTGGAAGTTGAGTGCACACATTGACAACCGTTCTGTTAGATAGCTGCGTTTTGGATTTAGAAGCAGATATTTCCCTGTACTTACTGCCGTTTCTTCCCTAGGCCGGTAAGGGGCTGAAAACGCCTGTTTTGACACTCTGCACAGAAAGTGTTTCCAGACTGCTAAATCCACACACGGGTTTGACTCTGGACGTTGAGTGCACACATTGACAACCGTTCTGTTAGATAGCTGCGATTTGGATTTAGAAGCAGATATTTCCCTGTGCTTACTGCCATTTCTTCCATATGCCGGTATGGGGCTGAAACCGCCTGTTTTGAGACTCTGCACAGAAAGTGTTTGCAGACTGCTGAATCCACACACGGGTTTAACTCTGGAAGTTGAGTGCACACATTGACAACTGTTCTGTCAGATAGCTGCGTTTTGGATTTAGAAGCAGATATTTCCCTGTGCTTACTGCACTTTCTTCCATATGCCGGTATGGGGCTGAAACCGCCTGTTTTGAGACTCTGCACAGAAAGTCTTTGTAGACTGCTGAATCCACACTCGGGTTTAACTCTGGAAGTTGCGAGCACACATTGACAACCGTTCTGTTAGATAGCTGCGTTTTAGATTTATAAGCAGATATTTCCCTGTGTTTTCTGCTGTTTCTTCCATATGACGGTTTTGGGCTGAAAACGCGTGTTTTGAAGCTCTGCACAGAAAGTGTTTGCAGACTGCTTAATCCACACATGGGTTTACCTCTGGACGTTGAGTGCACACATTCACAACCGTTCTGTTAGAGAGCTGCGTTTTGGATTTAGAAGCAGATATTTCCCTGTGCTTTCTAACGTTTCTTCCATATGCCGGTATTGGGCTGAAAACGCCTGTTTTGAAACTCTGCACAGAAAGTGTTTGCAGACTACTGAATCCACACAAGGGTTTAACTCTGGAAGTTGAGTGCACACATTGACAACCGTTCTGTTAGATAGCTGCGTTTTGGATTTAGAAGCAGATATTTCGCTGTGCTTACTGCACTTTCTTCCATATGTCGGTATGGGGTGAAAACGACTGTTTTGAGACTCTGCACAGAAAGTCTTTGCAGACTGCTGAATCCACACTCGGGTTTAACTCTGGAAGTTGAGAGCACACATTGACAACCGTTATGTTAGATAGCTGCGTTTTGGATTTATAAGCAGATATTTCCCTGTGTTTTCTGCTGTTTCTTCCATATGACGGTATTGGGCTGAAAACGCCTGTTTTGAAACTCTGCACAGAAAGTGTTTGCAGACTGCTGAATCCACACAAGGGTTTAACTCTGGAAGTTGAGTGCACACATTGACAACCGTTCTGTTAGATAGCTGCGTTTTGGATTTAGAAGCAGATATTTCCCTGTGCTTTCTGCTGTTTCTTCCATATGCCGGTATTGGGCTGAAAACGCCTGTTTTGAAACTCTGCACAGAAAGTGTTTGCAGACTGCTGAATCCACACACGGGTTTAACTCTGGAAGATGAGTGTGCACATTGACAACCGTTCTGTTAGATAGCTGCGTTTTGGATTTAGAAGCAGTTATTTCCCTGTGCTTTCTGCTGTTTCTTCCATATGCCGGTATTGGGCTGAAAACGCCTGTTTTGAGACTCTGCACAGAAAGTGTTTCCAGACTGCTAAATCCACACACGGGTTTGACTCTGGACGTTGAGTGCACACATTGACAACCGTTCTGTTAGATAGCTGCGATTTGGATTTAGAAGCAGATATTTCCCTGTGCTTACTGCCATTTCTTCCATATGCCGGTATGGGGCTGAAACCGCCTGTTTTGAGACTCTGCACAGAAAGTGTTTGCAGACTGCTGAATCCACACACGGGTTTAACTCTGGAAGTTGAGTGCACACATTGACAACTGTTCTGTCAGATAGCTGCGTTTTGGATTTAGAAGCAGATATTTCCCTGTGCTTACTGCACTTTCTTCCATATGCCGGTATGGGGCTGAAACCGCCTGTTTTGAGACTCTGCACAGAAAGTCTTTGCAGACTGCTGAATCCACACTCGGGTTTAATTCTGGAAGTTGAGAGCACACATTGACAACCGTTCTGTTAGATAGCTGCGTTTTGGATTTATAAGCAGATATTTCCCTGTGTTTTCTGCTGTTTCTTCCATATGACGGTTTTGGGCTGAAAACGCGTGTTTTGAAGCTCTGCACAGAAAGTGTTTGCAGACTGCTTAATCCACACACGGGTTTACCTCTGGACGTTGAGTGCACACATTCACAACCGTTCTGTTAGACAGCTGCGTTTTGGATTTAGAAGCAGACATTTCCCTGTGCTTTCTAACGTTTCTTCCATATGCCGGTATTGGGCTGAAAACGCCTGTTTTGAAACTCTGCACAGAAAGTGTTTGAAGACTGCTGAATCCACACAAGGGTTTAACTCTGGAAGTTGAGTGCACACACTGACAACCGTTCTTCTTAGATAGCTGCGTTTTGGATTTAGAAGCAGATATTTCCCTGTGCTTTCTGCTGTTTCTTCCATATGCCGGTATTGGGCTGAAAACGCCTGTTTTGAAACTCTGCGCAGAAAGTGATTGCAGACTGCTGAATCCACACACGGGTTTAACTCTGGAAGTTGAGTGCACACATTGACAACCGTTCTGTTAGACAGCTACGTTTTGGATTTAGAAGCAGATATTTCCCTGTGCTTTCTGCTGTTTCTTCCTTATGCCGGTATTGGGCTGAAAACGCCTGTTTTGAAACTCTGCACAGAAAGTGTTTGCAGACTGCTGAACCCACACACGGGTTTAACTATGGAAGTTGAGTGCACACATTGACAACCGTTCTGTTAGATGGCTGCGTTTTGGATTTAGAAGCAGATGTTTCCCTGTGCTTTCTGCTGTTTCTTCCCTATGCCGGTATTGGGCTGAAAACGCCTGTTTTGAACCTCTGCACAGAAACTGTTTGCAGACTGCTGAATCCACACACGGGTTTAACTCTGGAAGTTGAGTGTACACATTGACAACCATTCTGTTAGATAGCTGCGTTTTGGATTTAGATGCAGATATTTCCCTGGGCTTACTGCCGTTTCTTCCATATGCAAGCATAGGGCTGAAAACGCCTGTTTTGGGACTCTGCAAAGAAAGTGTTTGCAGACTGATGAATCCACACACAGGTATAACTCTGGAAGTTGAGTGCACACATTGACAACCATTCTGTTAGATCGCTGCATTTTGGATTTAGCAGCAGATATTTCGCTGTGCTTACTCCCGTTTCTTCCGTATGCCAGTATTGGGCTGAAAACGCCTCTTTTGAGACTCTGCACAGAAAGCGTTTGCCGACTGCTGAATCCACACACTGGTTTAACTCTGGAAGTTGAGTGCACACATTCTCAACCGTTCTGTTAGATAGCTGCGTTTTGGATTTAGAAGCAGATATTTCCCTGTGTTTTCTGCTGTTTCTTCCATATGGCGGTTTTGGGCTGAAAACGCGTGTTTTGAAGCTCTGCACAGAAAGTCTTTGCAGACTGCTGAATCCACACACGGGTTTGACTCTGGACGTTGAGTGCACACATTGTCAACCGTTCTGTTAGATAGCTGCGATTTGGATTTAGAAGCAGATATTTCGCTGTGCTTACTCCCGTTTCTTCCCTATGCCGGTATGGGGCTGAAAACGCCTGTTTTGAGACTCTGCACAGAAAGTCTTTGCAGACTGCTGAATCCACACACGGGTTTGACTCTGGACGTTGAGTGCACACATTGTCAACCGTTCTGTTAGATAGCTGCGATTTGGATTTAGAAGCAGATATTTCCCTGTGCTTACTGCCATTTCTTCCGTATGCCGGTATGGGGCTGAAATCGCCTGTTTTGAGACTCTGCAAAGAAAGTGTTTGCAGACTGCTGAATCCACACACGGGTTTAACTTTGGAAGTTGAGTGCACACGTTGACAACTGTTCTGTCAGATAGCTGCGTTTTGGATTTAGAAGCAGATATTTCCCTGTGTTTACTGCGCTTTGTTCCATATGCCGGTATCTGGCTGAAACCGCCTGTTTTGAGACTCTGCACAGAAAGTGTTTGCAGACTGCTGAATCCACACTCGGGTTTAACTCTGGAAGTTGAGTGCAGACGTTGACAACTGTTCTGTCAGATAGCTGCGTTTTGGATTTATAAGCAGATATTTCCCTGTGCTTACTGCTCTTTCTTCCATATGCCGGTATGGGGCTGAAAACGCCTGTTTTGAGACTCTGCACAGAAAGACTTTGCAGACTGCTGAATCCACACTCGGGTTTTACTCTGGAAGTTGAGAGCACACATTGACAACCGTTCTGTTAGATAGCTGCATTTTGGATTTATAAGCAGATATTTCCCTGTGTTTTCTGCTGTTTCTTCCATATGGCGGTTTTGGGCTGAAAACGCGTGTTTTGAAGCTCTGCACAGAAAGTGTTTGCAGACTGCTGAATCCACACACGGGTTTACCTCTGGACGTTGAGTGCACACATTGACAACCGTTCTGTTAGATAGCTGCGATTTGGATTTAGAAGCAGATATTTCCCTGTGCTTACTGCCATTTCTTCCTTATGCCTGTATGGGGCTGAAACCGCCTGTTTTGAGACTCTGCACAGAAAGTGTTTGCAGACTGCTGAATCCACACACGGGTTTAACTCTGGAAGTTGAGTGCACACATTGACAACTGTTCTGTCAGATAGCTGCGTTTTGGATTTAGAAGCAGATATTTCCCTGTGCTTACTGCACTTTCTTCCATATGTCGGTATGGGGCTGAAACCGCCTGTTTTGAGACTCTGCACAGAATGTGTTTGCAGACTGCTGAATCCACACTCTGGTTTAACTCTGGAAGTTGAGTGCACACATAGACAACTGTTATGTCAGATAGCTGCGTTTTGGATTTAGAAGCAGATATTTCCCTGTGCTTACTGCACTTTCTTCCATATGCCGGTATGGGGTGAAAACGCCTGTTTTGAGACTCTGCACAGAAAGTCTTTGCAGACTGCTGAATCCACACTCGGGTTTACATCTGGAAGTTGAGAGCACACATTGACAACCGTTCTGTTAGATAGCTGCGTTTTGGATTTATAAGCAGATATTTCCCTGTGTTTTCTGCTGTTTGTTCCATATGACGGTTTTAGGCTGAAAACGCTTGTTTTGAAGCTCTGCACAGAAAGTGTTTGCAGACTGCTTAATCCACACACGGGTTTAACTCTGGAAGATGAGTGCGCACATTGACAAGCGTTCTGTTAGATAGCTGCGATTTGGATTTAGAAGCAGATATTTCCCTGTGCTTACTGCCATTTCTTCCATATGCCTGTATGATGCTGAAACCGCCTGTTTTGAGACTCTGCACAGAAAGTGTTTGCAGACTGCTGAATCCACACACGGGTTTAACTCTGGAAGTTGAGTGCACACATTGACAACCGTTGTGTTAGATAGCTGCGTTTTGGATTTAGAAGCAGATATTTCCCTGTGCTTTCTGCTGTTTCTTCCATATGCCGGTATTGGGCTGAAAAAGCCTGTTTTGAAACTCTGCGCAGAAAGTGATTGCAGACTGCTGAATCCACACACGGGTTTAACTCTGGAAGTTGAGTGCACACATTGACAACCGTTCTGTTAGATAGCTTCGTTTTGGATTTAGAAGCAGATATTTCCCTGTGCTTTCTGCTCTTTCTTCCATATGCCGGTATTGGGCTGAAAACGCCTGTTTTGAAACTCTGCACAGAAAGGGTTTGCAGACTGCTGAATCCACAGAAGGGTTTAATTCTGGAAGGTGAGTGCACACATTCACAACCGTTCTTTTAGATAGCTGCGTTTTGGATTTAGAAGCAGATATTTCCCTGTGCTTTCTGCTGTTTCTTCCATATGCCGGTATTGGGCTGAAAAAGCCTGTTTTGAAACTCTGCGCAGAAAGTGATTGCAGACTGCTGAATCCACACACTGGTTTAACTCTGGAAGTTGAGTGCACACATTGACAACCGTTCTGTTAGATAGCTGCGTTTTGGATTTAGAAGCAGATATTTCCCTGTGATTTCTGCTGTTTCTTCCATATGCCGGTATTGGGCTGAAAACGCCTGTTTTGAAACTGTGCACAGAAAGTGTTTGCAGACTGCTGAATCCTCACACGGGTTTAACTCTGGAAGTTGAGTGTACACATTGACAACCATTCTGTTAGATAGCTGCGTTTTGGATTTAGATGCAGATATTTCCCCGGGCTTACTGCCGTTTCTTCCATATGCCAGTATAGGGCTGAAAACGCCTGCTTTGGGACTCTGCAAAGAAAGTGTTTGCAGACTGCTGAATCCACACACGGGTTTAACTCTGGAAGTTGAGTGCACACATTGACAACCGTTCTGTTAGATAGCTGCGTTTTGGATTCAGAAGCAGATATTTCCCTGTGCTTACTGCCCTTTCTGCCGTATGCCGGTATGGGGCTGAAAACGCCTGTTTTCAGACTCTGCACAGAAAGTGTTTGCAGACTGCTGAATCCACACACGGGTTTAACTCTGGAAGTTGAGTGCACACATTGACAACCGTTGTGTTAGATAGCTGCGTTTTGGATTTAGAAGCAGATATTTCCCTGTGCTTTCTGCTGTTTCTTCCATATGCCGGTATTGGGCTGAAAAACCCTGTTTTGAAACTCTGCGCAGAAAGTGATTGCAGACTGCTGAATCCACACACGGGTTTAACTCTGGAAGTTGAGTGCACACATTGACAACCGTTCTGTTAGATAGCTTCGTTTTGGATTTAGAAGCAGATATTTCCCTGTGCTTTCTGCTCTTTCTTCCATATGCCGGTATTGGTCTGAAAACGCCTGTTTTGAAACTCTGCACAGAAAGGGTTTGCAGACTGCTGAATCCACAGAAGGGTTTAATTCTGGAAGGTGAGTGCACACATTCACAACCGTTCTTTTAGATAGCTGCGTTTTGGATTTAGAAGCAGATATTTCCCTGTGCTTTCTGCTGTTTCTTCCATATGCCGGTATTGGGCTGAAAAAGCCTGTTTTGAAACTCTGCGCAGAAAGTGATTGCAGACTGCTGAATCCACACACTGGTTTAACTCTGGAAGTTGAGTGCACACATTGACAACCGTTCTGTTAGATAGCTGCGTTTTGGATTTAGAAGCAGATATTTCCCTGTGATTTCTGCTGTTTCTTCCATATGCCGGTATTGGGCTGAAAACGCCTGTTTTGAAACTGTGCACAGAAAGTGTTTGCAGACTGCTGAATCCTCACACGGGTTTAACTCTGGAAGTTGAGTGTACACATTGACAACCATTCTGTTAGATAGCTGCGTTTTGGATTTAGATGCAGATATTTCCCCGGGCTTACTGCCGTTTCTTCCATATGCCAGTATAGGGCTGAAAACGCCTGCTTTGGGACTCTGCAAAGAAAGTGTTTGCAGACTGCTGAATCCACACACGGGTTTAACTCTGGAAGTTGAGTGCACACATTGACAACCGTTCTGTTAGATAGCTGCGTTTTGGATTCAGAAGCAGATATTTCCCTGTGCTTACTGCCCTTTCTGCCGTATGCCGGTATGGGGCTGAAAACGCCTGTTTTCAGACTCTGCACAGAAAGTGTTTGCAGACTGCTGAATCCACACACGGGTTTAACTATGGAAGCTGAGTGCACACATTGACAACCGTTCTGTTAGATCACTGCATTTTGGATTTAGAAGCAGATATTTCGCTGTGCTTACTCCCGTTTCTTCCCTATGCCAGTATTGGGCTGAAAACGCCTCTTTTGAGACTCTGCACAGAAAGCGTTTGCCGACTGCTGAATCCACACACTGGCTTAACTCTGGAAGTTGAGTGCACACATTGACAACCGTTCTGTTAGATAGCTGAGTTTTGGATTTAGAAGCAGATATTTCCCTGTACTTACTGCCGTTTCTTCCCTAGGCCGGTAAGGGGCTGAAAACGCCTGTTTTGACACTCTGCACAGAAAGTGTTTCCAGACTGCTAAATCCACACACGGGTTTGACTCTGGACGTTGAGTGCACACATTGACAACCGTTCTGTTAGATAGCTGCGATTTGGATTTAGAAGCAGATATTTCCCTGTGCTTACTGCCATTTCTTCCATATGCCGGTATGGGGCTGAAACCGCCTGTTTTGAGACTCTGCACAGAAAGTGTTTGCAGACTGCTGAATCCACACACGGGTTTAACTCTGGAAGTTGAGTGCACACATTGACAACTGTTCTGTCAGATAGCTGCGTTTTGGATTTAGAAGCAGATATTTCCCTGTGCTTACTGCACTTTCTTCCATATGCCGGTATGGGGCTGAAACCGCCTGTTTTGAGACTCTGCACAGAAAGTCTTTGTAGACTGCTGAATCCACACTCGGGTTTAACTCTGGAAGTTGCGAGCACACATTGACAACCGTTCTGTTAGATAGCTGCGTTTTAGATTTATAAGCAGATATTTCCCTGTGTTTTCTGCTGTTTCTTCCATATGACGGTTTTGGGCTGAAAACGCGTGTTTTGAAGCTCTGCACAGAAAGTGTTTGCAGACTGCTTAATCCACACATGGGTTTACCTCTGGACGTTGAGTGCACACATTCACAACCGTTCTGTTAGAGAGCTGCGTTTTGGATTTAGAAGCAGATATTTCCCTGTGCTTTCTAACGTTTCTTCCATATGCCGGTATTGGGCTGAAAACGCCTGTTTTGAAACTCTGCACAGAAAGTGTTTGCAGACTACTGAATCCACACAAGGGTTTAACTCTGGAAGTTGAGTGCACACATTGACAACCGTTCTGTTAGATAGCTGCGTTTTGGATTTAGAAGCAGATATTTCGCTGTGCTTACTGCACTTTCTTCCATATGCCGGTATGGGGTGAAAACGACTGTTTTGAGACTCTGCACAGAAAGTCTTTGCAGACTGCTGAATCCACACTCGGGTTTAACTCTGGAAGTTGAGAGCACACATTGACAACCGTTCTGTTAGATAGCTGCGTTTTGGATTTATAAGCAGATATTTCCCTGTGTTTTCTGCTGTTTCTTCCATATGACGGTATTGGGCTGAAAACGCCTGTTTTGAAACTCTGCACAGAAAGTGTTTGCAGACTGCTGAATCCACACAAGGGTTTAACTCTGGAAGTTGAGTGCACACATTGACAACCGTTCTGTTAGATAGCTGCGTTTTGGATTTAGAAGCAGATATTTCCCTGTGCTTTCTGCTGTTTCTTCCATATGCCGGTATTGGGCTGAAAACGCCTGTTTTGAAACTCTGCACAGAAAGTGTTTGCAGACTGCTGAATCCACACACGGGTTTAACTCTGGAAGATGAGTGTGCACATTGACAACCGTTCTGTTAGATAGCTGCGTTTTGGATTTAGAAGCAGTTATTTCCCTGTGCTTTCTGCTGTTTCTTCCATATGCCGGTATTGGGCTGAAAACGCCTGTTTTGAGACTCTGCACAGAAAGTGTTTCCAGACTGCTAAATCCACACACGGGTTTGACTCTGGACGTTGAGTGCACACATTGACAACCGTTATGTTAGATAGCTGCGATTTGGATTTAGAAGCAGATATTTCCCTGTGCTTACTGCCATTTCTTCCATATGCCGGTATGGGGCTGAAACCGCCTGTTTTGAGACTCTGCACAGAAAGTGTTTGCAGACTGCTGAATCCACACACGGGTTTAACTCTGGAAGTTGAGTGCACACATTGACAACTGTTCTGTCAGATAGCTGCGTTTTGGATTTAGAAGCAGATATTTCCCTGTGCTTACTGCACTTTCATCCATATGCCGGTATGGGGCTGAAACCGCCTGTTTTGAGACTCTGCACAGAAAGTCTTTGCAGACTGCTGAATCCACACTCGGGTTTAATTCTGGAAGTTGAGAGCACACATTGACAACCGTTCTGTTAGATAGCTGCGTTTTGGATTTATAAGCAGATATTTCCCTGTGTTTTCTGCTGTTTCTTCCATATGACGGTTTTGGGCTGAAAACGCGTGTTTTGAAGCTCTGCACAGAAAGTGTTTGCAGACTGCTTAATCCACACACGGGTTTACCTCTGGACGTTGAGTGCACACATTCACAACCGTTCTGTTAGACAGCTGCGTTTTGGATTTAGAAGCAGACATTTCCCTGTGCTTTCTAACGTTTCTTCCATATGCCGGTATTGGGCTGAAAACGCCTGTTTTGAAACTCTGCACAGAAAGTGTTTGCAGACTGCTGAATCCACACAAGGGTTTAACTCTGGAAGTTGAGTGCACACACTGACAACCGTTCTTCTTAGATAGCTGCGTTTTGGATTTAGAAGCAGATATTTCCCTGTGCTTTCTGCTGTTTCTTCCATATGCCGGTATTGGGCTGAAAACGCCTGTTTTGAAACTCTGCACAGAAAGTGTTTGCAGACTGCTGAATCCACACAAGGGTTTAACTCTGGAAGTTGAGTGCACACATTGACAACCGTTCTGTTAGATAGCTGCGTTTTGGATTTAGAAGCAGATATTTCCCTGTGCTTTCTGCTGTTTCTTCCATAGGCCGGTATTGGGCTGAAAACGCCTGTTTTGAAACTCTGCACAGAAAGTGTTTGCAGACTGCTGAATCCACACACGGGTTTAACTCTGGAAGATGAGTGCGCACATTGACAACCGTTCTGTTAGATAGCTGCGTTTTGGATTTAGAAGCAGATATTTCCCTGTGCTTTCTGCTGTTTCTTCCTTATGCCGGTATTGGGCTGAAAACGCCTGTTTTGAAACTCTGCACAGAAAGTGTTTGCAGACTGCTGAATCCACACACGGGTTTAACTCTGGAAGTGGAGTGCACACATTGACAACCGTTCTGTTAGATAGCTTCGTTTTGGATTTAGAAGCAGATATTTCCCTGTGCTTTCTGCTGTTTCTTCCATATGCCGGTATAGGGCTGAAAACGCCTGTTTTGAAAGTCTGCACAGAATGTGTTTGCAGACTGCTGAATCCACAGAAGGGTTTAACTCTGGAAGGTGAGTGCACACATTGACAACCGTTCTTTTAGATAGCTGCGTTTTGGATTTAGAAGCAGATATTTCCCTGTGCTTTCTGCTGTTTCTTCCATATGCCGGTATTGGGCTGAAAACGCCTGTTTTGAAACTGTGCACAGAAAGTGTTTGCAGACTGCTGAATCCTCACACGGGTTTAACTCTGGAAGTTGAGTGTACACATTGACAACCATTCTGTTAGATAGCTGCGTTTTGGATTTAGATGCAGATATTTCCCTGGGCTTACTGCCGTTTCTTCCATATGCCAGTATAGGGCTGAAAACGCCTGCTTTGGGACTCTGCAAAGAAAGTGTTTGCAGACTGCTGAATCTACACACGAGTTTAACTGTGGAAGTTGAGTGCACACATTGACAACCGTTCTGTTAGATAGCTGCGTTTTAGATTTAGAAGCAGATATTTCCCTGAGCTTACTGACCTTTCTTCCGTATGCCGCTAGGGGCTGAAAACGCCTGTTTTCAGACTCTGCACAGAAAGTGTTTGCAGACTGCTGAATCCACACACGGGTTTAACTATGGAAGCTGAGTGCACACATTGACAACCGTTCTGTTAGATCACTGCATTTTGGATTTAGAAGCAGATATTTCGCTTTGCTTACTCCCGTTTCTTCCCTATGCCAGTATTGGGCTGAAAACGCCTCTTTTGAGACTCTGCACAGAAAGCGTTTGCCGACTGCTGAATCCACACACTGGCTTAACTCTGGAAGTTGAGTGCACACATTGACAACCGTTCTGTTAGGTAGCTGAGTTTTGGATTTAGAAGCAGATATTTCCCTGTACTTACTGCCGTTTCTTCCCTATGCCGGTAAGGGGCTGAAAACGCCTGTTTTGAGACTCTGCCCAGAAAGTGTTTCCAGACTGCTAAATCCACACACGGGTTTGACTCTGGACGTTGAGTGCACACATTGACAACCGTTCTGTTAGATAGCTGCGATTTGGATTTAGAAGCAGATATTTCCCTGTGCTTACTGCCATTTCTTCCACATGCCGGTATGGGGCTGAAACCGCCTGTTTTGAGACTCTGCACAGAAAGTGTTTGCAGACTGCTGAATCCACACACTTGTTTAACTCTGGAAGTTGAGTGCACACATTGACAACTGTTCTGTCAGATAGCTGCGTTTTGGATTTAGAAGCAGATATTTCCCTGTGCTTACTGCACTTTCTTCCATATGCCGGTATGGGGCTGAAACCGCCTGTTTTGAGACTCTGCACAGAAAGTCTTTGCAAACTGCTGAATCCACACTCGGGTTTAACTCTGGAAGTTGAGAGCACACATTGACAACCGTTCTGTTAGACAGCTGCGTTTTGGATTTATAAGCAGATATTTCCCTGTGTTTTCTGCTGTTTCTTCCATATGACGGTTTTGGGCTGAAAACGCGTGTTTTGAAGCTCTGCACAGAAAGTGTTTGCAGACTGCTTAATCCACACACGGGTTTACCTCTGGACGTTGAGTGTACACATTCACAACCGTTCTGTTAGAGAGCTGCGTTTTGGATTTAGAAGCAGATATTTCCCTGTGCTTTCTAACGTTTCTTCCATATGCCGGTATTGGGCTGAAAACGCCTGTTTTGGGACTCTGCAAAGAAAGTGTTTGCAGACTGATGAATCCACACACGGGTATAACTCTGGAAGTTGAGTGCACACATTGACAACCATTCTGTTAGATCGCTGCATTTTGGATTTAAAAGCAGATATTTCGCTGTGCTTACTCCCGTTTCTTCCGTATGCCAGTATTGGGCTGAAAACGCCTCTTTTGAGACTCTGCACAGAAAGCGTTTGCCGACTGCTGAATTCACACACTGGTTTAACTCTGGAAGTTGAGTGCACACATTCTCAACCGTTCTGTTAGATAGCTGCGTTTTGGATTTAGAAGCAGATATTTCCCTGTGCTTTCTGCCATTTCTTCCATATGCCGGTATGGGGCTGAAACCGACTGTTTTGAGACGCTGCAAAGAAAGTGTTTCCAGACTGCTGAATCCACACACGGGTTTGACACTTGACGTTGAGTGCACACATTGTCAACCGTTCTGTTAGATCGCTGCGATTTGGATTTAGAAGCAGATATTTCCCTGTGCTTACTGCCATTTCTTATATATGCCGGTATGGGGCTGAAACCGCATGTTTTGAGACTCTGCAAAGAAAGTGTTTGCAGACTACTGAATCCACACACGGGTTTAACTATGGAAGTTGAGTGCACACGTTGACAACTGTTCTGTCAGATAGCTGAGTTTTGGATTTAGAAGCAGATATTTCGCTGTGCTTACTCCCGTTTCTTCCCTATGCCGGTATGGGGCTGAAAACGCCTGTTTTGAGACTCTGCACAGAAAGTCTTTGCAGACTGCTGAATCCACACACGGGTTTGACTCTGGACGTTGAGTGCACACATTGTCAACCGTTCTGTTAGATAGCTGCGATTTGGATTTAGAAGCAGATATTTCCCTGTGCTTACTGCCATTTCTTCCATATGCCGGTATGGGGCTGAAACCGCCTGTTTTGAGACTCTGCACAGAAAGTGTTTGCAGACTGCTGAATCCACACACGGGTTTAACTCTGGAAGTTGAGTGCACACATTGACAACTGTTCTGTCAGATAGCTGCGTTTTGGATTTAGAAGCAGACATTTCCCTGTGCTTACTGCACTTTCATCCATATGCCGGTATGGGGCTGAAACAGCCTGTTTTGAGACTCTGCACAGAAAGTCTTTGTAGACTGCTGAATCCACACTCGGGTTTAACTCTGGAAGTTGAGAGCACACATTGACAACCGTTCTGTTAGATAGCTGCGTTTTAGATTTATAAGCAGGTATTTCCCTGTGTTATCTGCTGTTTCTTCCATATGACGGTTTTGGGCTGAAAACGCGTGTTTTCAAGCTCTGCACAGAAAGTGTTTGCAGACTGCTTAATCCACACACGGGTTTACCTCTGGACGTTGAGTGCACACATTCACAACCGTTCTGTTAGAGAGCTTCGTTTTGGATTTAGAAGCAGATATTTCCCTGTGCTTTCTAACGTTTCTTCCATATGCCGGTATTGGGCTGAAAACGCCTGTTTTGAAACTCTGCACAGAAAGTGTTTGCAGACTGCTGAATCCACACAAGGGTTTAACTCTGGAAGTTGAGTGCACACATTGACAACCGTTCTGTAAGATAGCTGCGTTTTGGATTTAGAAGCAGATATTTCCCTGTGCTTACTGCACTTTCTTCCATATGCCGGTATGGGGTGAAAACGACTGTTTTGAGACTCTGCACAGAAAGTCTTTGCAGACTGCTGAATCCACACTCGGGTTTAACTCTGGAAGTTGAGAGCACACATTGACAACCGTTCTGTTAGATAGCTGCGTTTTGGATTTATAAGCAGATATTTCCCTGTGTTTTCTGCTGTTTCTTCCATATGACGGTTTTGAGCCGAAAACGCGTGTTTTGAAGCTCTGCACAGAAAGTGCTTGCAGACTGCTTAATCCACACACGGGTTTACCTCTGGACGTTGAGAGCACACATTCACAACCGTTCTGTTAGAGAGCTGCGTTTTGGATTTATAAGCAGATATTTCCCTGTGCTTTCTAACGTTTCTTCCATATGCCGGTATTGGGCTGAAAACGCCTGTTTTGAAACTCTGCACAGAATGTGTTTGCAGACTGCTGAATCCACACAAGGGTTTAACTCTGGAAGTTGAGTGCACACATTGACAACCGTTCTGTTAGATAGCTGCGTTTTGGATTTAGAAGCAGATATTTCCCTGTGCTTTCTGCTGTTTCTTCCATATGCCGGTATAGGGCTGAAAACGCCTGTTTTGAAACTCTGCACAGAAAGTGTTTGCAGACTGCTGAATCCACACACGGGTTTAACTCTGGAAGATGAGTGCGCACATTGACTACCGTTCTGTTAGATAGCTGCGTTTTGGATTTAGAAGCACATATTTCCCTGTGCTTTCTGCTGTTTCTTCCATATGCCGGTATTGGGCTGAAAACGCCTGTTTTGAAACTCTGCACAGAAAGTGTTTGCAGACTGCTGAATCCACACACGGGTTTAACTCTGGAAGTTGAGTGCACACATTGACAACCGTTGTGTTAGATAGCTGCGTTTTGGATTTAGAAGCAGATATTTCCCTGTGCTTTCTGCTGTTTCTTCCATATGCCGGTATTGGGCTGAAAAAGCCTGTTTTGAAACTCTGCGCAGAAAGTGATTGCAGACTGCTGAATCCACACACGGGTTTAACTCTGGAAGTTGAGTGCACACATTGACAACCGTTCTGTTAGATAGCTGCGTTTTGGATTTAGAAGCAGATATTTCCCTGTGCTTTCTGCTGTTTCTTCCATATGCCGGTATTGGGCTGAAAACGCCTGTTTTGAAACTGTGCACAGAAAGTGTTTGCAGACTGCTGAATCCTCACACGGGTTTAACTCTGGAAGTTGAGTGTACACATTGACAACCATTCTGTTAGATAGCTGCGTTTTGGATTTAGATGCAGATATTTCCCTGGGCTTACTGCCGTTTCTTCCATATGCCAGTATAGGGCTGAAAACGCCTGCTTTGGGACTCTGCAAAGAAAGTGTTTGCAGACTGCTGAATCCACACACGGGTTTAACTCTGGAAGTTGAGTGCACACATTGACAACCGTTCTGTTAGATAGCTGCGTTTTGGATTCAGAAGCAGATATTTCCCTGTGCTTACTGCCCTTTCTGCCGTATGCCGGTATGGGGCTGAAAACGCCTGTTTTCAGACTCTGCACAGAAAGTGTTTGCAGACTGCTGAATCCACACACGGGTTTAACTATGGAAGCTGAGTGCACACATTGACAACCGTTCTGTTAGATCACTGCATTTTGGATTTAGAAGCAGATATTTCGCTGTGCTTACTCCCGTTTCTTCCCTATGCCAGTATTGGGCTGAAAACGCCTCTTTTGAGACTCTGCACAGAAAGCGTTTGCCGACTGCTGAATCCACACACTGGCTTAACTCTGGAAGTTGAGTGCACACATTGACAACCGTTCTCTTAGATAGCTGAGTTTTGGATTTAGAAGCAGATATTTCCCTGTACTTACTGCCGTTTCTTCCCTAGGCCGGTAAGGGGCTGAAAACGCCTGTTTTGACACTCTGCACAGAAAGTGTTTCCAGACTGCTAAATCCACACACGGGTTTGACTCTGGACGTTGAGTGCACACATTGACAACCGTTCTGTTAGATAGCTGCGATTTGGATTTAGAAGCAGATATTTCCCTGTGCTTACTGCCATTTCTTCCATATGCCGGTATGGGGCTGAAACCGCCTGTTTTGAGACTCTGCACAGAAAGTGTTTGCAGACTGCTGAATCCACACACGGGTTTAACTCTGGAAGTTGAGTGCACACATTGACAACTGTTCTGTCAGATAGCTGCGTTTTGGATTTAGAAGCAGATATTTCCTTGTGCTTACTGCACTTTCTTCCATATGCCGGTATGGGGCTGAAACCGCCTGTTTTGAGACTCTGCACAGAAAGTCTTTGTAGACTGCTGAATCCACACTCGGGTTTAACTCTGGAAGTTGAGAGCACACATTGACAACCGTTCTGTTAGATAGCTGCGTTTTAGATTTATAAGCAGATATTTCCCTGTGTTTTCTGCTGTTTCTTCCATATGACGGTTTTGGGCTGAAAACGCGTGTTTTGAAGCTCTGCACAGAAAGTGTTTGCAGACTGCTTAATCCACACATGGGTTTGCCTCTGGACGTTGAGTGCACACATTCACAACCGTTCTGTTAGAGAGCTGCGTTTTGGATTTAGAAGCAGATATTTCCCTGTGCTTTCTAACGTTTCTTCCATATGCCGGTATTGGGCTGAAAACGCCTGTTTTGAAACTCTGCACAGAAAGTGTTTGCAGACTACTGAATCCACACAAGGGTTTAACTCTGGAAGTTGAGTGCACACATTGACAACCGTTCTGTTAGATAGCTGCGTTTTGGATTTAGAAGCAGATATTTCGCTGTGCTTACTGCACTTTCTTCCATATGCCGGTATGGGGTGAAAACGACTGTTTTGAGACTCTACACAGAAAGTCTTTGCAGACTGCTGAATCCACACTCGGGTTTAACTCTGGAAGTTGAGAGCACACATTGACAACCGTTCTGTTAGATAGCTGCGTTTTGGATTTATAAGCAGATATTTCCCTGTGTTTTCTGCTGTTTCTTCCATATGACGGTTTTGAGCTGAAAACGCGTGTTTTGAAGCTCTGCACAGAAAGTGCTTGCAGACTGCTTAATCCACACACGGGTTTACCTCTGGACGTTGAGAGCACACATTCACAACCGTTCTGTTAGAGAGCTGCGTTTTGGATTTAGAAGCAGATATTTCCCTGTGCTTTCTAACGTTTCTTCCATATGCCGGTATTGGGCTGAAAACGCCTGTTTTGAAACTCTGCACAGAAAGTGTTTGCAGACTGCTGAATCCACACAAGGGTTTAACTCTGGAAGTTGAGTGCGCACATTGACAACCGTTCTGTTAGATAGCTGCTTTTTGGATTTAGAAGCAGCTATTTCCCTGTGCTTTCTGCTGTTTCTTCCATATGCCGGTATAGGGCTGAAAACGCCTGTTTTGAAACTCTGCACAGAAAATGTTTGCAGACTGCTGAATCCACACACGGGTTTAACTCTGGAAGATGAGTGCGCACATTGACAACCGTTCTGTTAGATAGCTGCGTTTTGGATTTAGAAGCACATATTTCCCTGTGCTTTCTGCTGTTTCTTCCATATGCTGGTATTGGGCTGAAAACGCCTGTTTTGAAACTGTGCACAGAAAGTGTTTGCAGACTGCTGAATCCTCACACGGGTTTAACTCTGGAAGTTGAGTGTACACATTGACAACCATTCTGTTAGATAGCTGCGTTTTGGATTTAGATGCAGATATTTCCCCGGGCTTACTGCCGTTTCTTCCATATGCCAGTATAGGGCTGAAAACGCCTGCTTTGGGACTCTGCAAAGAAAGTGTTTGCAGACTGCTGAATCCACACACGGGTTTAACTCTGGAAGTTGAGTGCACACATTGACAACCGTTCTGTTAGATAGCTGCGTTTTGGATTCAGAAGCAGATATTTCCCTGTGCTTACTGCCCTTTCTGCCGTATGCCGGTATGGGGCTGAAAACGCCTGTTTTCAGACTCTGCACAGAAAGTGTTTGCAGACTGCTGAATCCACACACGGGTTTAACTATGGAAGCTGAGTGCACACATTGACAACCGTTCTGTTAGATCACTGCATTTTGGATTTAGAAGCAGATATTTCGCTGTGCTTACTCCCGTTTCTTCCCTATGCCAGTATTGGGCTGAAAACGCCTCTTTTGAGACTCTGCACAGAAAGCGTTTGCCGACTGCTGAATCCACACACTGGCTTAACTCTGGAAGTTGAGTGCACACATTGACAACCGTTCTGTTAGATAGCTGAGTTTTGGATTTAGAAGCAGATATTTCCCTGTACTTACTGCCGTTTCTTCCCTAGGCCGGTAAGGGGCTGAAAACGCCTGTTTTGACACTCTGCACAGAAAGTGTTTCCAGACTGCTAAATCCACACACGGGTTTGACTCTGGACGTTGAGTGCACACATTGACAACCGTTCTGTTAGATAGCTGCGATTTGGATTTAGAAGCAGATATTTCCCTGTGCTTACTGCCATTTCTTCCATATGCCGGTATGGGGCTGAAACCGCCTGTTTTGAGACTCTGCACAGAAAGTGTTTGCAGACTGCTGAATCCACACACGGGTTTAACTCTGGAAGTTGAGTGCACACATTGACAACTGTTCTGTCAGATAGCTGCGTTTTGGATTTAGAAGCAGATATTTCCCTGTGCTTACTGCACTTTCTTCCATATGCCGGTATGGGGCTGAAACCGCCTGTTTTGAGACTCTGCACAGAAAGTCTTTGTAGACTGCTGAATCCACACTCGGGTTTAACTCTGGAAGTTGAGAGCACACATTGACAACCGTTCTGTTAGATAGCTGCGTTTTGGATTTATAAGCAGATATTTCCCTGTGTTTTCCGCTGTTTCTTCCATATGACGGTTTTGGGCTGAAAACGCGTGTTTTGAAGCTCTGCACAGAAAGTGTTTGCCGACTGCTTAATCCACACACGGGTTTACCTCTGGACGTTGAGTGCACACATTCACAACCGTTCTGTTAGAGAGCTGCGTTTTGGATTTAGAAGCATATATTTCCCTGTGCTTTCTAACGTTTCTTCCATATGCCGGTATTGGGCTGAAAACGCCTGTTTTGAAACTCTGCACAGAAAGTGTTTGCAGACTTCTGAATCCACACAAGGGTTTAACTCTGGAAGTTGAGTGCACACATTGACAACCGTTCTGTAAGATAGCTGCGTTTTGGATTTAGAAGCAGATATTTCCCTGTGCTTTCTGCTGTTTCTTCCATATGCCGGTATTGGGCTGAAAACGCCTGTTTTGAAACTCTGCACAGAAACTGTTTGCAGACTGCTGAATGCACACATGGGTTTAACTCTGGAAGTTGAGTGTACACATTGACAACCATTCTGTTAGATAGCTGCGTTTTGAATTTAGATGCAGATATTTCCCTGGGCTTACTGCCGTTTCTTCCATATGCCAGTATAGGGCTGAAAACGCCTGCTTTGGGACTCTGCAAAGAAAGTGTTTGCAGACTGCTGAATCCACACACGGGTTTAACTCTGGAAGTTGAGTGTACACATTGACAACCGTTCTGTTAGATAGCTGCGTTTTGGATTTAGAAGCAGATATTTCCCTGTGCTTACTGCCCTTTCTGCCGTATGCCGGTATGGGGCTGAAACCGCCTGTTTTGAGACTCTGCACAGAAAGTGTTTGCAGACTGCTGAATCCACACACGGGTTTAACTATGGAAGCTGAGTGCACACATTGACAACCGATCTGTTAGATCACTGCATTTTGGATTTAGAAGCAGATATTTCGCTGTGCTTACTCCCGTTTCTTCCCTATGCCAGTATTGGGCTGAAAACGCCTCTTTTGAGACTCTGCACAGAAAGTGTTTGCAGACTGCTGAATCCACACACGGGTTTAACTCTGGAAGATGAGTGTGCACATTGACAACCGTTCTGTTAGATAGCTGCGTTTTGGATTTAGAAGCAGTTATTTCCCTGTGCTTTCTGCTGTTTCTTCCATATGCCGGTATTGGGCTGAAAACGCCTGTTTTGACACTCTGCACAGAAAGTGTTTCCAGACTGCTAAATCCACACACGGGTTTGACTCTGGACGTTGAGTGCACACATTGATAACCGTTCTGTTAGATAGCTGCGATTTGGATTTAGAAGCAGATATTTCCCTGTGCTTACTGCCATTTCTTCCATATGCCGGTATGGGGCTGAAACCGCCTGTTTTGAGACTCTGCACAGAAAGTGTTTGCAGACTGCTGAATCCACACACGGGTTTAACTCTGGAAGTTGAGTGCACACATTGACAACTGTTCTGTCAGATAGCTGCGTTTTGGATTTAGAAGCAGATATTTCCCTGTGCTTACTGCACTTTCATCCATATGCCGGTATGGGGCTGAAACCGCCTGTTTTGAGACTCTGCACAGAAAGTCTTTGCAGACTGCTGATTCCACACTCGGGTTTAATTCTGGAAGTTGAGAGCACACATTGACAACCGTTCTGTTAGATAGCTGCGTTTTGGATTTATAAGCAGATATTTCCCTGTGTTTTCTGCTGTTTCTTCCATATGACGGTTTTGGGCTGAAAACGCGTGTTTTGACGCTCTGCACAGAAAGTGTTTGCAGACTGCTTAATCCACACACGGGTTTACCTCTGGACGTTGAGTGCACACATTCACAACCGTTCTGTTAGACAGCTGCGTTTTGGATTTAGAAGCAGACATTTCCCTGTGCTTTCTAACGTTTCTTCCATATGCCGGTATTGGGCTGAAAACGCCTGTTTTGAAACTCTGCACAGAAAGTGTTTGCAGACTGCTGAATCCACACAAGGGTTTAACTCTGGAAGTTGAGTGCACACACTGACAACCGTTCTTCTTAGATAGCTGCGTTTTGGATTTAGAAGCAGATATTTCCCTGTGCTTTCTGCTGTTTCTTCCATATGCCGGTATTGGGCTGAAAATGCCTGTTTTGAAACTCTGCGCAGAAAGTGATTGCAGACTGCTGAATCCACACACGGGTTTAACTCTGGAAGTTGAGTGCACACATTGACAACCGTTCTGTTAGACAGCTACGTTTTGGATTTAGAAGCAGATATTTCCCTGTGCTTTCTGCTGTTTCTTCCTTATGCCGGTATTGGGCTGAAAACGCCTGTTTTGAAACTCTGCACAGAAAGTGTTTGCAGACTGCTGAATCCACACAAGGGTTTAACTCTGGAAGTTGAGTGCACACATTGACAACCGTTCTGTTAGATAGCTGCGTTTTGGATTTAGAAGCAGATATTTCCCTGTGCTTTCTGCTGTTTCTTCCATAGGCCGATATTGGGCTGAAAACGCCTGTTTTGAAACTGTGCACAGAAAGTGTTTGCAGACTGCTGAATCCACACACGGGTTTAACTCTGGAAGATGAGTGCGCACATTGACAACCGTTCTGTTAGATAGCTGCGTTTTGGATTTAGAAGCAGATATTTCCCTGTGCTTTCTGCTGTTTCTTCCTTATGCCGGTATTGGGCTGAAAACGCCTGTTTTGAAACTCTGCACAGAAAGTGTTTGCAGACTGCTGAATCCACACACGGGTTTAACTCTGGAAGTGGAGTGCACACATTGACAACCGTTCTGTTAGATAGCTTCGTTTTGGATTTAGAAGCAGATATTTCCCTGTGCTTTCTGCTGTTTCTTCCATATGCCGGTATTGGGCTGAAAACGCCTGTTTTGAAACTCTGCACAGAATGTGTTTGCAGACTGCTGAATCCACAGAAGGGTTTAACTCTGGAAGGTGAGTGCACACATTGACAACCGTTCTTTTAGATAGCTGCGTTTTGGATTTAGAAGCAGATATTTCCCTGTGCTTTCTGCTGTTTCTTCCATATGCCGGTATTGGGCTGAAAACGCCTGTTTTGAAACTGTGCACAGAAAGTGTTTGCAGACTGCTGAATCCTCACACGGGTTTAACTCTGGAAGTTGAGTGTACACATTGACAACCATTCTGTTAGATAGCTGCGTTTTGAATTTAGATGCAGATATTTCCCTGGGCTTACTGCCGTTTCTTCCATATGCCAGTATAGGGCTGAAAACGCCTGCTTTGGGACTCTGCAAAGAAAGTGTTTGCAGACTGCTGAATCCACACACGGGTTTAACTCTGGAAGTTGAGTGCACACATTGACAACCGTTCTGTTAGATAGCTGCGTTTTGGATTTAGAAGCAGATATTTCCCTGTGCTTACTGCCCTTTCTGCCGTATGCCGGTATGGGGCTGAAAACGCCAGTTTTCAGACTCTGCACAGAAAGTGTTTGCAGACTGCTGAATACACACACGGGTTAAACTATGGAAGCTGAGTGCACACATTGACAACCGTTCTGTTAGATCACTGCATTTTGGATTTAGAAGCAGATATTTCGCTGTGCTTACTCCCGTTTCTTCCCTATGCCAGTATTGGGCTGAAAACGCCTCTTTTGAGACTCTGCACAGAAAGCGTTCGCCGACTACTGAATCCACACACTGGTTTAACTCTGGAAGTTGAGTGCACACATTGACAACCGTTCTGTTAGATAGCTGCGTTTTGGATTTAGAAGCAGATATTTCCCTCTGCTTTCTGCTGTTTCTTCCATATGCCGGTATGGGGTGAAAACGCCTGTTTTGAGACTCTGCACAGAAAGTCTTTGCAGACTGCTGAATCCACCCTCGGGTTTAACTCTGGAAGTTGAGTGCACACATTGACAACTGTTCTGTCAGATAGCTGCGTTTTGGATTTAGAAGCAGATATTTCCCTGTGCTTACTGCACTTTCTTCCATATGCCGGTATGGGGTGAAACGCCTGTTTTGAGACTCTGCACAGAAAGTCTTTGCAGACTGCTGAATCCACACTCGGGTTTAACTCTGGAAGTTGAGAGCACACATTGACAAGCGTTCTGTTAGATAGCTGCGTTTTGGATTTATAAGCAGATATTTCCCTGTGTTTTCTGCTGTTTCTTCCATATGACGGTTTTGGGCTGAAAACGCGTGTTTTGAAGCTCTGCACAGAAAGTGCTTGCAGACTGCTTAATCCACACACGGGTTTACCTCTGGACGTTGAGAGCACACATTCACAACCGTTCTGTTAGAGAGCTGCGTTTGGGATTTAGAAGCAGATATTTCCCTGTGCTTTCTAACGTTTCTTCCATATGCCGGTATTGGGCTGAAAACGCCTGTTTTGAAACTCTGCACAGAAAGTGTTTGCAGACTGCTGAATCCACACAAGGGTTTAACTCTGGAAGTTGAGTGCACACATTGACAACCGTTCTGTTAGATAGCTGCGTTTTGGATTTAGAAGCAGATATTTCCCTGTGCTTTCTGCTGTTTCTTCCATATGCCGGTATTGGGCTGAAAACGCCTGTTTTGAAACTCTGCACAGAAAGTGTTTGCAGACTGCTGAATCCACACACGGGTTTAACTCTGGAAGATGAGTGCGCACATTGACAACCGTTCTGTTAGATAGCTGCGTTTTGGATTTAGAAGCAGATATTTCCCTGTGCTTTCTGCTGTTTCTTCCATATGCCGGTATTGGGCTGAAAACGCCTGTTTTGAAACTCTGCACAGAAACTGTTTGCAGACTGCTGAATCCACACACGGGTTTAACTCTGGAAGTTGAGTGTACACATTGACAACCATTCTGTTAGATAGCTGCGTTTTGAATTTAGATGCAGATATTTCCCTGGGCTTACTGCCGTTTCTTCCATATGCCAGTATAGGGCTGAAAACGCCTGCTTTGGGACTCTGCAAAGAAAGTGTTTGCAGACTGCTGAATCCACACACGGGTTTAACTCTGGAAGTTGAGTGCACACATTGACAACCGTTCTGTTAGATAGCTGCGTTTTGGATTTAGAAGCAGATATTTCCCTGTGCTTACTGCCCTTTCTGCCGTATGCCGGTATGGGGCTGAAAACGTCTGTTTTCAGACTCTGCACAGAAAGTGTTTGCAGAAGGCTGAATACACACACGGGTTTAACTATGGAAGCTGAGTGCACACATTGACAACCGTTCTGTTAGATCACTGCATTTTGGATTTAGAAGCAGATATTTCGCTGTGCTTACTCCCGTTTCTTCCCTATGCCAGTATTGGGCTGAAAACGCCTCTTTTGAGACTCTGCAGAGAAAGCGTTCGCCGACTACTGAATCCACACACTGGTTTAACTCTGGAAGTTGAGAGCACACTTTGACAACCGTTCTGTTAGATAGCTGCGTTTTGGATTTAGAAGCAGATATTTCCCTGTGCTTTCTGCTGTTTCTTCCATATGCCGGTATGGGGTGAAAACGCCTGTTTTGAGACTCTGCACAGAAAGTCTTTGCAGACTGCTGAATCCACACTCGGGTTTAACTCTGGAAGTTGAATGCACACATTGACAACTGTTCTGTCAGATAGCTGCGTTTTGGATTTAGAAGCAGATATTTCCCTGTGCTTACTGCACTTTCTTCCATATGCCGGTATGCGGTGAAACGCCTGTTTTGAGACTCTGCACAGAAAGTCTTTGCAGACTGCTGAATCCACACTCGGGTTTAACTCTGGAAGTTGAGAGCACACATTGACAACCGTTCTGTTAGATAGCTGCGTTTTGGATTTATAAGCAGATATTTCCCTGTGTTTTCTGCTGTTTCTTCCATAGGACGGTTTTGGGCTGAAAACGTGTGTTTTGAAGCTCTGCACAGAAAGTGCTTGCAGACTGCTTAATCCACACACGGGTTTACCTCTGGACGTTGAGAGCACACATTCACAACCGTTCTGTTAGAGAGCTGCGTTTTGGATTTAGAAGCAGATATTTCCCTGTGCTTTCTAACGTTTCTTCCATATGCCGGTATTGGGCTGAAAACGCCTATTTTGAAACTCTGCACAGAAAGTGTTTTCAGACTGCTGAATCCACACAAGGGTTTAACTCTGGAAGTGGAGTGCACACATTGACAACCGTTCTGTTAGATAGCTGCGTTTTGGATTTAGAAGCAGATATTTCCCTGTGCTTTCTGCTGTTTCTTCCATATGCCGGTATTGGGCTGAAAACGCCTGTTTTGAAACTCTGCACAGAAAGTGTTTGCAGACTGCTGAATCCACACACCGCTTTAACTCTGGAAGATGAGTGCGCACATTGACAACCGTTCTGTTAGATAGCTGCGTTTTGGATTTAGAAGCAGATATTTCCCTGTGCTTTCTGCTGTTTCTTCCATATGCCGGTATTGGGCTGAAAACGCCTGTTTTCAAACTCTGCACAGAAAGTGTTTGCAGACTGCTGAATCCACACACGGGTTTAACTCTGGAAGTTGAGTGCACACATTGACAACCGTTGTGTTAGATAGCTGCGTTTTGGATTTAGAAGCAGATATTTCCCTGTGCTTTCTGCTGTTTCTTCCATATGCCGGTATTGGGCTGAAAAAGCCTGTTTTGAAACTCTGCGCAGAAAGTGATTGCAGACTGCTGAATCCACACACGGGTTTAACTCTGGAAGTGGAGTGCACACATTGACAACCGTTCTGTTAGATAGCTTCGTTTTGGATTTAGAAGCAGATATTTCCCTGTGCTTTCTGCTGTTTCTTCCATATGCCGGTATTGGGCTGAAAACGCCTGTTTTGAAACTCTGCACAGAAAGTGTTTGCAGACTGCTGAATCCACACACGGGTTTAACTCTGGAAGTTGAGTGCACACATTGACAACCGTTGTGTTAGATAGCTGCGTTTTGGATTTAGAAGCAGATATTTCCCTGTGCTTTCTGCTGTTTCTTCCATATGCCGGTATTGGGCTGAAAAAGCCTGTTTTGAAACTCTGCGCAGAAAGTGATTGCAGACTGCTGAATCCACACACGGGTTTAACTCTGGAAGTGGAGTGCACACATTGACAACCATTCTGTTAGATAGCTGCGTTTTGGATTTAGATGCAGATATTTCCCTGGGCTTACTGCCGTTTCTTCCATATGCCAGTATAGGGCTGAAAACGCCTGCTTTGGGACTCTGCAAAGAAAGTGTTTGCAGACTGCTGAATCTACACACGAGTTTAACTCTGGAAGTTGAGTGCACACATTGACAACCGTTCTGTTAGATAGCTGCGTTTTGGATTTAGAAGCAGATATTTCCCTGTGCTTACTGCCCTTTCTTCCGTATGCCGGTATGGGGCTGAAAACGCCTGTTTTCAGACTCTGCACAGAAAGTGTTTGCAGACTGCTGAATCCACACACGGGTTTAACTATGGAAGCTGAGTGCACACATTGACAACCGTTCTGTTAGATCACTGCATTTTGGATTTAGAAGCAGATATTTCGCTGTGCTTACTCCCGTTTCTTCCCTATGCCAGTATTGGGCTGAAAACGCCTCTTTTGAGACTCTGCACAGAAAGCGTTTGCCGACTGCTGAATCCACACACTGGTTTAACTCTGGAAGTTGAGTGCACACATTGACAACCGTTCTGTTAGATAGCTGAGTTTTGGATTTAGAAGCAGATATTTCCCTGTGCTTTCTGCTGTTTCTTCCATATGCCGGTATGGGGTGAAAACGCCTGTTTTGAGACTCTGCACAGAAAGTCTTTGCAGACTGCTGAATCCACACTCGGGTTTAACTCTGGAAGTTGAATGCACACATTGACAACTGTTCTGTCAGATAGCTGCGTTTTGGATTTAGAAGCAGATATTTCCCTGTGCTTACTGCACTTTCTTCCATATTCCGGTATGCGGTGAAACGCCTGTTTTGAGACTCTGCACAGAAAGTCTTTGCAGACTGCTGAATCCACACTCGGGTTTAACTCTGGAAGATGAGAGCACACATTGACAACCGTTCTGTTAGATAGCTGCGTTTTGGATTTATAAGCAGATATTTCCCTGTGTTTTCTGCTGTTTCTTCCATAGGACGGTTTTGGGCTGAAAACGCGTGTTTTGAAGCTCTGCACAGAAAGTGCTTGCAGACTGCTTAATCCACACACGGGTTTACCTCTGGACGTTGAGAGCACACATTCACAACCGTTCTGTTAGAGAGCTGCGTTTTGGATTTAGAAGCAGATATTTCCCTGTGCTTTCTAACGTTTCTTCCATATGCCGGTATTGGGCTGAAAACGCCTGTTTTGAAACTCTGCACAGAAAGTGTTTGCAGACTGCTGAATCCACACAAGGGTTTAACTCTGGAAGTTGAGTGCACACATTGACAACCGTTCTGTTAGATAGCTGCGTTTTGGATTTAGAAGCAGATATTTCCCTGTTCTTTCTGCTGTTTCTTCCATATGCCGGTATTGGGCTGAAAACGCCTGTTTTGAAACTCTGCACAGAAAGTGTTTGCAGACTGCTGAATCCACACACCGCTTTAACTCTGGAAGATGAGTGCGCACATTGACAACCGTTCTGTTAGATAGCTTCGTTTTGGATTTAGAAGCAGATATTTCCCTGTGCTTTCTGCTGTTTCTTCCATATGCCGGTATTGGGCTGAAAACGCCTGTTGTGAAACTCTGCACAGAAAGTGTTTGCAGACTGCTGAATCCACACACGGGTTTAACTCTGGAAGTTGAGTGCACACATTGACAACCGTTGTGTTAGATAGCTGCGTTTTGGATTTAGAAGCAGATATTTCCCTGTGCTTTCTGCTGTTTCTTCCATATGCCGGTATTGGGCTGAAAAAGCCTGTTTTGAAACTCTGCGCAGAAAGTGATTGCAGACTGCTGAATCCACACACGGGTTTAACTCTGGAAGTGGAGTGCACACATTGACAACCGTTCTGTTAGATAGCTGAGTTTTGGATTTAGAAGCAGATATTTCCCTGTGCTTTCTGCTGTTTCTTCCATATGCCGGTATTGGGCTGAAAACGCCTGTTTTGAAACTCTGCGCAGAAAGTGTTTGCAGACTGCTGAATCCACACACGGGTTTAACTCTGGAAGTTGAGTGCACACATTGACAACCGTTGTGTTAGATAGCTGCGTTTTGGATTTAGAAGCAGATATTTCCCTGTGCTTTCTGCTGTTTCTTCCATATGCCGGTAATGGGCTGAAAAAGCCTGTTTTGAAACTCTGCGCAGAAAGTGATTGCAGACTGCTGAATCCACACACGGGTTTAACTCTGGAAGTGGAGTGCACACATTGACAACCATTCTGTTAGATAGCTGCGTTTTGGATTTAGATGCAGATATTTCCCTGGGCTTACTGCCGTTTCTTCCATATGCCAGTTTAGGGCTGAAAACGCCTGCTTTGGGACTCTGCAAAGAAAGTGTTTGCAGACTGCTGAATCTACACACGAGTTTAACTCTGGAAGTTGAGTGCACACATTGACAACCGTTCTGTTAGATAGCTGCGTTTTGGATTTAGAAGCAGATATTTCCCTGTGCTTACTGCCCTTTCTTCCGTATGCCGGTATGGGGCTGAAAACGCCTGTTTTCAGACTCTGCACAGAAAGTGTTTGCAGACTGCTGAATCCACACACGGGTTTAACTATGGAAGCTGAGTGCACACATTGACAACCGTTCTGTTAGATCACTGCATTTTGGATTTAGAAGCAGATATTTCGCTGTGCTTACTCCCGTTTCTTCCCTATGCCAGTATTGGGCTGAAAACGCCTCTTTTGAGACTCTGCACAGAAAGCGTTTGCCGACTGCTGAATCCACACACTGGTTTAACTCTGGAAGTTGAGTGCACACATTGACAACCGTTCTGTTAGATAGCTGAGTTTTGGATTTAGAAGCAGATATTTCCCTGTGCTTTCTGCTGTTTCTTCCATATGCCGGTATGGGGTGAAAACGCCTGTTTTGAGACTCTGCACAGAAAGTCTTTGCAGACTGCTGAATCCACACTCGGGTTTAACTCTGGAAGTTGAATGCACACATTGACAACTGTTCTGTCAGATAGCTGCGTTTTGGATTTAGAAGCAGATATTTCCCTGTGCTTACTGCACTTTCTTCCATATGCCGGTATGCGGTGAAACGCCTGTTTTGAGACTCTGCACAGAAAGTCTTTGCAGACTGCTGAATCCACACTCGGGTTTAACTCTGGAAGATGAGAGCACACATTGACAACCGTTCTGTTAGATAGCTGCGTTTTGGATTTATAAGCAGATATTTCCCTGTGTTTTCTGCTGTTTCTTCCATAGGACGGTTTTGGGCTGAAAACGCGTGTTTTGAAGCTCTGCACAGAAAGTGCTTGCAGACTGCTTAATCCACACACGGGTTTACCTCTGGACGTTGAGAGCACACATTCACAACCGTTCTGTTAGATAGCTGCGTTTTGGATTTAGAAGCAGATATTTCCCTGTGCTTTCTAACGTTTCTTCCATATGCCGGTATTGGGCTGAAAACGCCTGTTTTGAAACTCTGCACAGAAAGTGTTTGCAGACTGCTGAATCCACACAAGGGTTTAACTCTGGAAGTTGAGTGCACACATTGACAACCGTTCTGTTAGATAGCTGCGTTTTGGATTTAGAAGCAGATATTTCCCTGTTCTTTCTGCTGTTTCTTCCATATGCCGGTATTGGGCTGAAAACGCCTGTTTTGAAACTCTGCACAGAAAGTGTTTGCAGACTGCTGAATCCACACACCGCTTTAACTCTGGAAGATGAGTGCGCACATTGACAACCGTTCTGTTAGATAGCTTCGTTTTGGATTTAGAAGCAGATATTTCCCTGTGCTTTCTGCTGTTTCTTCCATATGCCGGTATTGGGCTGAAAACGCCTGTTGTGAAACTCTGCACAGAAAGTGTTTGCAGACTGCTGAATCCACACACGGGTTTAACTCTGGATGTTGAGTGCACACATTGACAACCGTTGTGTTAGATAGCTGCGTTTTGGATTTAGAAGCAGATATTTCCCTGTGCTTTCTGCTGTTTCTTCCATATGCCGGTATTGGGCTGAAAAAGCCTGTTTTGAAACTCTGCGCAGAAAGTGATTGCAGACTGCTGAATCCACACACGGGTTTAACTCTGGAAGTGGAGTGCACACATTGACAACCGTTCTGTTAGATAGCTTCGTTTTGGATTTAGAAGCAGATATTTCCCTGTGCTTTCTGCTGTTTCTTCCATATGCCGGTATTGGGCTGAAAACGCCTGTTTTGAAACTCTGCGCAGAAAGTGTTTGCAGACTGCTGAATCCACACACGGGTTTAACTCTGGAAGTTGAGTGCACACATTGACAACCGTTGTGTTAGATAGCTGCGTTTTGGATTTAGAAGCAGATATTTCCCTGTGTTTTCTGCTGTTTCTTCCATATGCCGGTATTGGGCTGAAAAAGCCTGTTTTGAAACTCTGCGCAGAAAGTGATTGCAGACTGCTGAATCCACACACGGGTTTAACTCTGGAAGTGGAGTGCACACATTGACAACCATTCTGTTAGATAGCTGCGTTTTGGATTTAGATGCAGATATTTCCCTGGGCTTACTGCCGTTTCTTCCATATGCCAGTATAGGGCTGAAAACGCCTGCTTTGGGACTCTACAAAGAAAGTGTTTGCAGACTGCTGAATCTACACACGAGTTTAACTCTGGAAGTTGAGTGCACACTTTGACAACCGTTCTGTTAGATAGCTGCGTTTTGGATTTAGAAGCAGATATTTCCCTGTGCTTACTGCCCTTTCTTCCGTATGCCGGTATGGGGCTGAAAACGCCTGTTTTCAGACTCTGCACAGAAAGTGTTTGCAGACTGCTGAATCCACACACGGGTTTAACTATGGAAGCTGAGTGCACACATTGACAACCGTTCTGTTAGATCACTGCATTTTGGATTTAGAAGCAGATATTTCGCTGTGCTTACTCCCGTTTCTTCCCTATGCCAGTATTGGTCTGAAAACGCCTCTTTTGAGACTCTGCACAGAAAGCGTTTGCCGACTGCTGAATCCACACACTGGTTTAACTCTGGAAGTTGAGTGCACACATTGACAACCGTTCTGTTAGATAGCTGAGTTTTGGATTTAGAAGCAGATATTTCCCTGTGCTTTCTGCTGTTTCTTCCATATGCCGGTATGGGGTGAAAACGCCTGTTTTGAGACTCTGCACAGAAAGTCTTTGCAGACTGCTGAATCCACACTCGGGTTTAACTCTGGAAGTTGAATGCACACATTGACAACTGTTCTGTCAGATAGCTGCGTTTTGGATTTAGAAGCAGATATTTCCCTGTGCTTACTGCACTTTCTTCCATATGCCGGTATGCGGTGAAACGCCTGTTTTGAGACTCTGCACAGAAAGTCTTTGCAGACTGCTGAATCCACACTCGGGTTTAACTCTGGAATTTGAGAGCACACATTGACAACCGTTCTGTTAGATGGCTGCGTTTTGGATTTATAAGCAGATATTTCCCTGTGTTTTCTGCTGTTTCTTCCATAGGACGGTTTTGGGCTGAAAACGCGTGTTTTGAAGCTCTGCACAGAAAGTGCTTGCAGACTGCTTAATCCACACACGGGTTTACCTCTGGACGTTGAGAGCACACATTCACAACCGTTCTGTTAGAGAGCTGCGTTTTGGATTTAGAAGCAGATATTTCCCTGTGCTTTCTAACGTTTCTTCCATATGCCGGTATTGGGCTGAAAACGCCTGTTTTGAAACTCTGCACAGAAAGTGTTTGCAGACTGCTGAATCCACACAAGGGTTTAACTCTGGAAGTTGAGTGCACACATTGACAACCGTTCTGTTAGATAGCTGCGTTTTGGATTTAGAAGCAGATATTTCCCTGTGCTTTCTGCTGTTTCTTCCATATGCCGGTATTGGGCTGAAAACGCCTGTTTTGAAACTCTGCACAGAAAGTGTTTGCAGACTGCTGAATCCACACACCGCTTTAACTCTGGAAGATGAGTGCGCACATTGACAACCGTTCTGTTAGATAGCTTCGTTTTGGATTTAGAAGCAGATATTTCCCTGTGCTTTCTGCTGTTTCTTCCATATGCCGGTATTGGGCTGAAAACGCCTGTTGTGAAACTCTGCACAGAAAGTGTTTGCAGACTGCTGAATCCACAGACGGGTTTAACTCTGGATGTTGAGTGCACACATTGACAACCGTTGTGTTAGATAGCTGCGTTTTGGATTTAGAAGCAGATATTTCCCTGTGCTTTCTGCTGTTTCTTCCATATGCCGGTATTGGGCTGAAAAAGCCTGTTTTGAAACTCTGCGCAGAAAGTGATTGCAGACTGCTGAATCCACACACGGGTTTAACTCTGGAAGTGGAGTGCACACATTGACAACCGTTCTGTTAGATAGCTTCGTTTTGGATTTAGAAGCAGATATTTCCCTGTGCTTTCTGCTGTTTCTTCCATATGCCGGTATTGGGCTGAAAACGCCTGTTTTGAAACTCTGCGCAGAAAGTGTTTGCAGACTGCTGAATCCACACACGGGTTTAACTCTGGAAGTTGAGTGCACACATTGACAACCGTTGTGTTAGATAGCTGCGTTTTGGATTTAGAAGCAGATATTTCCCTGTGTTTTCTGCTGTTTCTTCCATATGCCGGTATTGGGCTGAAAAAGCCTGTTTTGAAACTCTGCGCAGAAAGTGATTGCAGACTGCTGAATCCACACACGGGTTTAACTCTGGAAGTGGAGTGCACACATTGACAACCATTCTGTTAGATAGCTGCGTTTTGGATTTAGATGCAGATATTTCCCTGGGCTTACTGCTGTTTCTTCCATATGCCAGTATAGGGCTGAAAACGCCTGCTTTGGGACTCTGCAAAGAAAGTGTTTGCAGACTGCTGAATCTACACACGAGTTTAACTCTGGAAGTTGAGTGCACACATTGACAACCGTTCTGTTAGATAGCTGCGTTTTGGATTTAGAAGCAGATATTTCCCTGTGCTTACTGCCCTTTCTTCCGTATGCCGGTATGGGGCTGAAAACGCCTGTTTTCAGACTCTGCACAGAAAGTGTTTGCAGACTGCTGAATCCACACACGGGTTTAACTATGGAAGCTGAGTGCACACATTGACAACCGTTCTGTTAGATCACTGCATTTTGGATTTAGAAGCAGATATTTCGCTGTGCTTACTCCCGTTTCTTCCCTATGCCAGTATTGGGCTGAAAACGCCTCTTTTGAGACTCTGCACAGAAAGCGTTTGCCGACTGCTGAATCCACACACTGGTTTAACTCTGGAAGTTGAGTGCACACATTGACAACCGTTCTGTTAGATAGCTGAGTTTTGGATTTAGAAGCAGATATTTCCCTGTACTTACTGCCGTTTCTTCCCTATGCCGGTAAGGGGCTGAAAACGCCTGTTTTGAGACTCTGCCCAGAAAGTGTTTCCAGACTGCTAAATCCACACACGGGTTTGACTCTGGACGTTGAGTGCACACATTGACAACCGTTCTGTTAGATAGCTGCGATTTGGATTTAGAAGCAGATATTTCCCTGTGCTTACTGCCATTTCTTCCACATGCCGGTATGGGGCTGAAACCGCCTGTTTTGAGACTCTGCACAGAAAGTGTTTGCAGACTGCTGAATCCACACACGGGTTTAACTCTGGAAGTTGAGTGCACACATTGACAACTGTTCTGTCAGATAGCTGCGTTTTGGATTTAGAAGCAGATATTTCCCTGTGCTTACTGCACTTTCTTCCATATGCCGGTATGGGGCTGAAACCGCCTGTTTTGAGACTCTGCACAGAAAGTCTTTGCAAACTGCTGAATCCACACTCGGGTTTAACTCTGGAAGTTGAGAGCACTCATTGACAACCGTTCTGTTAGATAGCTGCGTTTTGGATTTAGAAGCAGATATTTCCCTGTGCTTTCTGCTGTTTCTTCCATATGCCGGTATTGGGCTGAAAAAGCCTGTTTTGAAACTCTGCGCAGAAAGTGATTGCAGACTGCTGAATCCACACACGGGTTTAACTCTGGAAGTGGAGTGCACACATTGACAACCGTTCTGTTAGATAGCTTCGTTTTGGATTTAGAAGCAGATATTTCCCTGTGCTTTCTGCTGTTTCTTCCATATGCCGGTATTGGGCTGAAAACGCCTGTTTTGAAACTCTGCACAGAAAGTGTTTGCAGACTGCTGAATCCACACACGGGTTTAACTCTGGAAGTTGAGTGCACACATTGACAACCGTTGTGTTAGATAGCTGCGTTTTGGATTTAGAAGCAGATATTTCCCTGTGCTTTCTGCTGTTTCTTCCATATGCCGGTATTGGGCTGAAAAAGCCTGTTTTGAAACTCTGCGCAGAAAGTGATTGCAGACTGCTGAATCCACACACGGGTTTATCTCTGGAAGTGGAGTGCACACATTGACAACCGATCTGTTAGATAGCTTCGTTTTGGATTTAGAAGCAGATATTTCCCTGTGCTTTCTGCTGTTTCTTCCATATGCCGGTATTGGGCTGAAAACGCCTGTTTTGAAACTGTGCACAGAAAGTGTTTGCAGACTGCTGAATCCTCACACGGGTTTAACTCTGGAAGTTGAGTTTACACATTGACAACCATTCTGTTAGATAGCTGCGTTTTGGATTTAGATGCAGATATTTCCCTGGGCTTACTGCCGTTTCTTCCATATGCCCGTATAGGGCTGAAAACGCCTGCTTTGGGACTCTGCAAAGAAAGTGTTTGCAGACTGCTGAATCTACACACGAGTTTAACTCTGGAAGTTGAGTGCACACATTGACAACCGTTCTGTTAGATAGCGGCGTTTTGGATTTAGAAGCAGATATTTCCCTGTGCTTACTGCCCTTTCTTCCGTATGCCGGTATGGGGCTGAAAACGCCTGTTTTCAGACTCTGCACAGAAAGTGTTTGCAGACTGCTGAATCCACACACGGGTTTAACTATGGAAGCTGAGTGCACACATTGACAACCGTTCTGTTAGATCACTGCATTTTGGATTTAGAAGCAGATATTTCCCTGTGCTTACTCCCGTTTCTTCCCTATGCCAGTATTGGGCTGAAAACGCCTCTTTTGAGACTCTGCACAGAAAGCGTTTGCCGACTGCTGAATCCACACACTGGTTTAACTCTGGAAGTTGAGTGCACACATTGACAACCGTTCTGTTAGATAGCTGAGTTTTGGATTTAGAAGCAGATATTTCCCTGTACTTACTGCCGTTTCTTCCCTATGCCGGTAAGGGGCTGAAAACGCCTGTTTTGAGACTCTGCCCAGAAAGTGTTTCCAGACTGCTAAATCCACACACGGGTTTGACTCTGGACATTGAGTGCACACATTGACAACCGTTCTGTTAGATAGCTGCGATTTGGATTTAGAAGCAGATATTTCCCTGTGCTTACTGCCATTTCTTCCACATGCCGGTATGGGGCTGAAACTGCCTGTTATGAGACTCTGCACAGAAAGTGTTTGCAGACTGCTGAATCCACACACGGGTTTAACTCTGGAAGTTGAGTGCACACATTGACAACTGTTCTGTCAGATAGCTGCGTTTTGGATTTAGAAGCAGATATTTCCCTGTGCTTACTGCACTTTCTTCCATATGCCGGTATGGGGCTGAAACCGCCTGTTTTGAGGCTCTGCAGAGAAAGTCTTTGCAAACTGCTGAATCCACACTCGGGTTTAACTCTGGAAGTTGAGAGCACACATTGACAACCGTTCTGTTAGATAGCTGCGTTTTGGATTTATAAGCAGATATTTCCCTGTGTTTTCTGCTGTTTCTTCCATATGACGGTTTTGGGATGAAAACGCGTGTTTTGAAGCTCTGCACAGAAAGTGTTTGCAGACTGCTTAATCCACACACGGGTTTACCTCTGGACGTTGAGTGTACACATTCACAACCGTTCTGTTAGAGAGCTGCGTTTTGGATTTAGAAGCAGATATTTCCCTGTGCTTTCTAACGTTTCTTCCATATGCCGGTATTGGGCTGAAAACGCCTGTTTTGAAACTCTGCACAGAAAGTGTTTGCAGACTGCTGAATCCTCACAAGGGTTTAACTCTGGAAGTTGAGTGCACACATTGACAACCGTTCTGTTAGATAGCTGCGTTTTGGATTTAGAAGCAGATATTTCCCTGTGCTTTCTGCTGTTTCTTCCATATGCCGGTATTGGGCTGAAAACACCTGTTTTGAAACTCTGCACAGAAACTGTTTGCAGACTGCTGAAACCACACACGGGTTTAACTCTGGAAGTTGAGTGTACACATTGACAACCATTCTGTTAGATAGCTGCGTTTTGAATTTAGATGCAGATATTTCCCTGGGCTTACTGCCGATTCTTCCATATGCCAGTATAGGGCTGAAAACGCCTGCTTTGGGACTCTGCAAAGAAAGTGTTTGCAGACTGCTGAATCCACACACGGGTTTAACTCTGGAAGTTGAGTGCACACATTGACAACCGTTCTGTTAGATAGCTGCGTTTTGGATTTAGAAGCAGATATTTCCCTGTGCTTACTGCCCTTTCTGCCGTATGCCGGTATGGGGCTGAAAACGCCTGTTTTCAGACTCTGCACAGAAAGTGTTTGCAGACTGCTGAATACACACACGGGTTTAACTATGGAAGCTGAGTGCACACATTGACAACCGTTCTGTTAGATCACTGCATTTTGGATTTAGAAGCAGATATTTCGCTGTGCTTACTCCCGTTTCTTCCCTATGCCAGTATTGGGCTGAAAACGCCTCTTTTGAGACTCTGCACAGAAAGCGTTCGCCGACTACTGAATCCACACACTGGTTTAACTCTGGAAGTTGAGTGCACACATTGACAACCGTTCTGTTAGATAGCTGCGTTTTGGATTTAGAAGCAGATATTTCCCTGTGCTTTCTGCTGTTTCTTCCATATGCCGGTATGGGGTGAAAACGCCTGTTTTGAGACTCTGCACAGAAAGTCTTTGCAGACTGCTGAATCCACACTCGGGTTTAACTCTGGAAGTTGAATGCACACATTGACAACTGTTCTGTCAGATAGCTGCGTTTTGGATTTAGAAGCAGATATTTCCCTGTGCTTACTGCACTTTCTTCCATATGCCGGTATGGGGTGAAACGCCTGTTTTGAGACTCTGCACAGAAAGTCTTTGCAGACTGCTGAATCCACACTCGGGTTTAACTCTGGAAGTTGAGTGCACACATTGACAACCGTTCTGTTAGATAGCTGCGTTTTGGATTTAGAAGCAGATATTTCCCTGTGTTTTCTGCTGTTTCTTCCATATGACGGTTTTGGGCTGAAAACGCGTGTTGTGAAGCTCTGCACAGAAAGTGTTTGCAGACTGCTTAATCCACACACGGGTTTACCTCTGGACGTTGAGTGTACACATTCACAACCGTTCTGTTAGAGAGCTGCGTTTTGGATTTAGAAGCAGATATTTCCCTGTGCTTTCTAACGTTTCTTCCATATGCCGGTATTGGGCTGAAAACGCCTGTTTTGAAACTCTGCACAGAAAGTGTTTGCAGACTGCTGAATCCTCACAAGGGTTTAACTCTGGAAGTTGAGTGCACACATTGACAACCGTTCTGTTAGATAGCTGCGTTTTGGATTTAGAAGCAGATATTTCCCTGTGCTTTCTGCTGTTTCTTCCATATGCCGGTATTGGGCTGAAAACACCTGTTTTGAAACTCTGCACAGAAACTGTTTGCAGACTGCTGAAACCACACACGGGTTTAACTCTGGAAGTTGAGTGTACACATTGACAACCATTCTGTTAGATAGCTGCGTTTTGAATTTAGATGCAGATATTTCCCTGGGCTTACTGCCGATTCTTCCATATGCCAGTATAGGGCTGAAAACGCCTGCTTTGGGACTCTGCAAAGAAAGTGTTTGCAGACTGCTGAATCCACACACGGGTTTAACTCTGGAAGTTGAGTGCACACATTGACAACCGTTCTGTTAGATAGCTGCGTTTTGGATTTAGAAGCAGATATTTCCCTGTGCTTACTGCCCTTTCTGCCGTATGCCGGTATGGGGCTGAAAACGCCTGTTTTCAGACTCTGCACAGAAAGTGTTTGCAGACTGCTGAATACACACACGGGTTTAACTATGGAAGCTGAGTGCACACATTGACAACCGTTCTGTTAGATCACTGCATTTTGGATTTAGAAGCAGATATTTCGCTGTGCTTACTCCCGTTTCTTCCCTATGCCAGTATTGGGCTGAAAACGCCTCTTTTGAGACTCTGCACAGAAAGCGTTCGCCGACTACTGAATCCACACACTGGTTTAACTCTGGAAGTTGAGTGCACGCATTGACAACCGTTCTGTTAGATAGCTGCGTTTTGGATTTAGAAGCAGATATTTCCCTGTGCTTTCTGCTGTTTCTTCCATATGCCGGTATGGGGTGAAAACGCCTGTTTTGAGACTCTGCACAGAAAGTCTTTGCAGACTGCTGAATCCACACTCGGGTTTAACTCTGGAAGTTGAATGCACACATTGACAACTGTTCTGTCAGATAGCTGCGTTTTGGATTTAGAAGCAGATATTTCCCTGTGCTTACTGCACTTTCTTCCATATGCCGGTATGGGGTGAAACGCCTGTTTTGAGACTCTGCACAGAAAGTCTTTGCAGACTGCTGAATCCACACTCGGGTTTAACTCTGGAAGTTGAGTGCACACATTGACAACCGTTCTGTTAGATAGCTGCGTTTTGGATTTAGAAGCAGATATTTCCCTGTGTTTTCTGCTGTTTCTTCCATATGACGGTTTTGGGCTGAAAACGCGTGTTGTGAAGCTCTGCACAGAAAGTGCTTGCAGACTGCTTAATCCACACACGGGTTTACCTCTGGACGTTGAGAGCACACATTCACAACCGTTCTGTTAGAGAGCTGCCTTTTGGATTTAGAAGCAGATATTTCCCTGTGCTTTCTAACGTTTCTTCCATATGCCAGTATTGGGCTGAAAACGCCTGTTTTGAAACTCTGCACAGAAAGTGTTTGCAGACTGCTGAATCCACACAAGGGTTTAACTCTGGAAGTTGAGTGCACACATTGACAACCGTTCTGTTAGATAGCTGCGTTTTGGATTTAGAAGCAGATATTTCCCTGTGCTTTCTGCTGTTTCTTCCATATGCCGGTATTGGGCTGAAAACGCCTGTTTTGAAACTCTGCACAGAAAGTGTTTGCAAACTGCTGAATCCACAGAAGGGTTTAACTCTGGAAGGTGAGTGCACACATTGACAACCGTTCTTTTAGATAGCTGCGTTTTGGATTTAGAAGCAGAAATTTCCCTGTGCTTTCTGCTGTTTCTTCAATATGCCGGTATTGGGCTGAAAACGCCTGTTTTGAAACTGTGCACAGAAACTGTTTGCAGACTGCTGAATCCTCACACGGGTTTAACTCTGGAAGTTGAGTGTACACATTGACAACCATTCTGTTAGATAACTGCGTTTTGGATTTAGATGCAGATATTTCCCTGGGCTTACTGCCGTTTCTTCCATATGCCAGTATAGGGCTGAAAACGCCTGCTTTGGGACTGTGCAAAGAAAGTGTTTGCAGACTGCTGAATCCACACACGGGTTTAACTCTGGAAGTTGAGTGCACACATTGACAACCGTTCTGTTAGATAGCTGCGTTTTGGATTCAGAAGCAGATATTTCCCTGTGCTTACTGCCCTTTCTTCCGTATGCCGGTATGGGGCTGAAAACGCCTGTTTTCAGACTCTGCACAGAAAGTGTTTGCAGACTGCTGAATCCACACACGGGTTTAACTATGGAAGCTGAGTGCACACATTGACAACCGTTCTGTTAGATCACTGCATTTTGGATTTAGAAGCAGATATTTCGCTATGCTTACTCCCGTTTCTTCCCTATGCCAGTATTGGGCTGAAAACGCCTCTTTTGGGACTCTGCACAGAAAGCGTTTGCCGACTGCTGAATCCACACACTGGTTTAACTCTGGAAGTTGAGTGCACACATTGACAACCGTTCTGTTAGATAGCTGCGTTTTGGATTTAGAAGCAGATATTTCCCTGTACTTACTGCCGTTTCTTCCCTATGCCGGTAAGGGGCTGAAAACACCTGTTTTGAGACTCTGCCCAGAAAGTGTTTCCAGACAGCTAAATCCACACACTGGTTTGACTCTGGACGTTGAGTGCACACATTGACAACTGTTCTGTCAGATAGCTGCGTTTTGGATTTAGAAGCAGATATTTCCCTGTGCTTACTGCACTTTCTTCCATATGCCGGTATGGGGCTGAAACCGCCTGTTTTGAGACTCTGCACAGAAAGTCTTTGCAGACTGCTGAATCCACACTCGGGTTTAACTCTGGAAGTTGAGAGCACACATTGACAACCGTTCTGTTAGATAGCTGCGTTTTGGATTCATAAGCAGATATTTCCCTGTGTTTTCTGCTGTTTCTTCCATATGACGGTTTTGGGATAAAAAAGCGTGTTTTGAAGCTCTGCACAGAAAGTGTTTGCAGACTGCTTAATCCACACACGGGTTTACCTCTGGACGTTGAGTGCACACATTCACAACCGTTCTGTTAGAGAGCTGCGTTTTGGATTTAGAAGCAGATATTTCCCTGTGCTTTCTAACGTTTCTTCCATATGCCGGTATTGGGCTGAAAACGCCTGTTTTGAAACTCTGCACAGAAAGTGTTTGCAGACTGCTGAATCCAGAGAAGGGTTTAACTCTGGAAGTTGAGTGCACACATTGACAACCGTTCTGGTAGATAGCTGCGTTTTGGATTTAGAAGCAGATATTTCCCTGGGCTTTCTGCTGTTTCTTCCATATGCCGGTATTGGGCTGAAAACGCCTGTTTTGAAACTCTGCACAGAAACTGTTTGCAGACTGCTGAATCCACACACGGGTTTAACTCTGGAAGTTGAGTGTACACATTGACAACCATTCTGTTAGATAGCTGCATTTTGAATTTAGATGCAGATATTTCCCTGGGCTTACTGCCGTTTCTTCCATATGCCAGTATAGGGCTGAAAACGCCTGCTTTGGGACTCTACAAAGAAAGTGTTTGCAGACTGCTGAATCCACACACGGATTTAACTCTGGAAGTTGAGTGCACACATTGACAACCATTCTGTTAGATAGCTGCGTTTTGGATTTAGAAGCAGATATTTCCCTGTGCTTACTGCCCTTTCTGCCGTATGCCGGTATGGGGCTGAAAACGCCTGTTTTCAGACTCTGCACAGAAAGTGTTTGCAGACTGCTGAATCCACACACGGGTTTAACTATGGAAGCTGAGTGCACACATTGACAACCGTTCTGTTAGATCACTGCATTTTGGATTTAGAAGCAGATATTTACCTGTGCTTACTGCCGTTTCTGCCGTATGCCGGTATGGGGCAGAAAACGCCTCTTTTGAGACTCTGCACAGAAAGCGTTTGCCGACTGCTGAATCCACACACTGGTTTAACTCTGGAAGTTGAGTGCACACATTCTCAACCGTTCTGGTAGATAGCTGCGATTTGGATTTAGAAGCAGATATTTCCCTGTGCTTACTGCCATTTCTTCCATATGCCGGTATGGGGCTGAAACCGCCTGCTTTGAGACTCTGCAAAGAAAGTGTTTCCAGACTGGTGAATCCACACACGGGTTTGACTCTTGATGTTGAGTGCACACATTGTCAACCGTTCTGTTAGATAGCTGCGATTTGGATTTAGAAGCAGATATTTCCCTGTGCTTACTGCCATTTGTTCCATATGCCGGTATGTGGCTGAAACCGCATGTTTTGAGACTCTGCAAAGAAAGTGTTTGCAGACTACTGAATCCACACACGGGTTTAACTCTGGAAGTTGAGTGCACACGTTGACAACTGTTCTGTCAGATAGCTGCGTTTTGGATTTAGAAGCAGATATTTCGCTGTGCTTACTCCCGTTTCTTCCGTATGCCAGTATTGGGCTGAAAACGCCTCTTTTGAGACTCTGCACAGAAAGCGTTTGCCGACTGCTGAATCCACACACTGGTTTAACTCTGGAAGTTGAGTGCACACATTGACAACCGTTCTGTTAGAAAGCTGCGTTTTGGATTTAGAAGCAGATATTTCCCTGGGCTTACTGCCGTTTCTTCCCTATGCCGGTAAGGGGCTGAAAACGCCTGTTTTGAGACTCTGCACAGAAAGTCTTTGCAGACTGCTGAATCCACACTCGGGTTTAACTCTGGAAGTTGAGAGCACACATTGACAACCGTTCTGTTAGATAGCTGTGTTTTGGATTTATAAGCAGATATTTCCCTGTGTTTTCTGCTGTTTCTTCCATATGACGGTTTTGGGCTGAAAACGCGTGTTTTGAAGCTCTGCACAGAAAGTGTTTGCAGACTGCTGAATCCTCACACGGGTTTACCTCTGGACGTTGAGTGCACACATTCACAACCGTTCTGTTAGAGAGCTGCGTTTTGGATTTAGAAGCAGATATTTTCCTGTGCTTTCTAACGTTTCTTCCATATTCCAGTATTGGGCTGAAAACGCCTGTTTTGAAACTCTGCACAGAAAGTGTTTGCAGACTGCTGAATCCACACAAGGGTTTAACTCTGGAAGTTGAGTGCACACATCGACAAACGTTTTGTTAGATAGCTGCGTTTTGAATTTAGAAGCAGATATTTCCCTGTGCTTTCTGCTGTTTCTTCCATATGCCGGTATTGGGCTGAAAACGCCTGTTTTGAAACTCTGCACAGAAAGTGTTTGCAGACTGCTGAATCCACACACGGGTTTAACTCTGGAAGATGAGTGCGCACATTGACAACCGTTCTGTTAGATAGCTGCGTTTTGGATTTAGAAGCAGATATTTCCCTGTGCTTTCTGCTGTTTCTTCCATATGCCGGTATTGGGCTGAAAACGCCTGTTTTGAAACTCTGCACAGAAAGTGTTCACAGACTGCTGAATCCACACACGGGTTTAACTCTGGAAGTTGAGTGCACACATTGACAACTGTTCTGTCAGATAGCTGCGTTTTGGATTTAGAAGCAGATATTTCCCTGTGCTTACTGCACTTTCTTCCATATGTCGGTATGGGGCTGAAACCGCCTGTTTTGAGACTCTGCACAGAAAGTGTTTGCAGACTGCTGAATCCACACTCGGGTTTAACTCTGGAAGTTGAATGCACACATTGACAACTGTTCTGTCAGATAGCTGCGTTTTGGATTTAGAAGCAGATATTTCCCTGTGCTTACTGCACTTTCTTCCATATGCCGGTATGGGGTGAAAACGCCTGTTTTGAGACTCTGCACAGAAAGTCTTTGCAGACTGCTGAATCCACACTCGGGTTTAAGTCTGTAAGTTGAGAGCACACATTGACAACCGTTCTGTTAGATAGCTGCGTTTTGGATTTATAAGCAGATATTTCCCTGTGTTTTCTGTTGTTTCTTCCATATGACGGTTTTGGGCTGAAAATGCGTGTTTTGAAGCTCTGCACAGAAAGTGTTTGCAGACTGCTGAATCCACACACGGGTTTACCTCCGGACGTTGAGTGCACACATTCACAACCGTTCTTTTAGATAGCTGCTTTTTGGATTTAGAAGCAGATATTTCCCTGTGCTTTCTAACGTTTCTTCCATATGCCGCTATTGGGCTGAAAACGCCTGTTTTGAAACTCTGCACAGAAAGTGTTTGCAGACTGCTGAATCCACACAAGGGTTTAACTCTGGAATTTGAGTGCACACATTGACAACCGATCTGTTAGATAGCTGCGTTTTGGATTTAGAAGCAGATATTTCCCTGTGCTTTCTAACGTTTCTTCCATATTGGGCTGTTCTTCCGTATTGGGCTGAAAACGCCTGTTTTGAAACTCTGAACAGAAAGTGTTTGCAGACTGCTGAATCCACACACGGGTTTAACTCTGGAAGATGATTGCGCACATTGACAACCATTCTGTTAGATAGCTGCGTTTTGGATTTAGAAGCAGATATTTCCCTGTGCTTTCTGCTGTTTCTTCCATATGCCGGTATTGGGCTGAAAACGCCTGTTTTGAAACTCTGCACAGAAAGTGTTTGCAGACTGCTGAATCCACAGAAGGGTTTAACTCTGGAAGGTGAGTGCACACATTGACAACCGTTCTGTTAGATAGCTGCGTTTTGGATTTAGAAGCAGATATTTCCCTGTGCTTTCTGCTGTTTCTTCCATATGCCGGTATTGGGCTGAAAACGCCTGTTTTGAAACTCTGCACAGAAAGTGTTTGCAGACTGCTGAATCCACAGAAGGGTTTAACTTTGGAAGGTGAGTGCAGACATTGACAACCGTTCTGTTAGATAGCTGCGTTTTGGATTTAGAAGCAGATATTTCCCTGTGCTTTCTGGTTTTTCTTCCATATGCCGGTATTGGGCTGAAAACGCCTGATTTGAAACTCTGCACAGAAATTGTTTGCAGACTGCTGAATCCACACACGGGTTTAACTCTGGAAGCTGAGTGTACACATTGACAACCGTTCTGTTAGATAGCTGCATTTTGAATTTAGATGCAGATATTTCCCTGGGCTTACTGCCGTTTCTTCCATATGCCAGTATAGGGCTGAAAACGCCTGCTTTGGGACTCTGCAAAGAAAGTGTTTGCAGACTGCTGAATCCACACACGGGTTTAACTCTGGAAGTTGAGTGCACACATTGTCAACCGTTCTGTTAGATAGCTGCGTTTTGGATTTAGAAGCAGATATTTCCCTGTGCTTACTGCTCTTTCTGCCGTATGCCGGTATGGGGCTGAAAACGCCTGTTGTCAGACTCTGCACAGAAAGTGTTTGCAGACTGCTGAATCCACACACGGGTTTAACTATGGAAGCTGAGTGCACACATTGACAACCGTTCTGTTAGATCACTGCATTTTGGATTTAGAAGCAGATATTTCGCTGTGCTTACTCCCGTTTCTTCCCTATGCCAGTATTGGGCTGAAAACGCCTCTTTTGAGACTCTGCACAGAAAGCGTTTGCCGACTGCTGAATCCACACACTGGTTTAACTCTGGAAGTTGAGTGCACACATTGACAACCGTTCTGTTAGATAGCTGCGTTTTGGATTTAGAAGCAGATATTTCCCTGTACTTACTGCTTTTTCTTCCCTATGCCGGTATGGGGCTGAAAACGCCTGTTTTGAGACTCTGCACAGAAAGTGTTTGCAGACTGCTGAATCCACACACGGGTTTAACTCTGGAAGTTGAGTGCACACGTTGACAACTGTTCTGTCAGATAGCTGCGTTTTGGATTTAGAAGCAGATATTTCCCTGTTTTTGCTGCACTTTCTTCCATATGCCGGTATCTGGCTGAAACCGCCTGTTTTGAGACTCTGCACAGAAAGGGTTTGCAGACTGCTGAATCCACACTCGGGTTTAACTCTGGAAGTTGAGTGCACACGTTGACAACTGTTCTGTCAGATAGCTGCGTTTTGGATTTATAAGCAGATATTTCCCTGTGCTTACTGCTCTTTCTTCCATATGCCGGTATGGGGTGAAAACGCCTGTTTTGAGACTCTGCACAGAAAGTCTTTGCAGACTGCTGACTCCACACTCGGGTTTAACTCTGGAAGATGAGTGCGTACATTGACAACCGTTCTGTCAGATAGCTGCGTTTTGGATTTAGAAGCAGATATTTCCCTGTGCTTTCTGCTGTTTCTTCCATATGCCGGTATTGGGCTGAAAACGCCTGTTGTGAAACTCTGCACAGAAAGTGTTTGCAGACTGCTGAATCCACACACGGGTTTAACTCTGGAAGTTGAGTGCACACCTTGACAACCGTTCTGTTAGATAGCTGCGTTTTGGATTTAGAAGCAGATATTTCCCTGTGCTTTCTGCTGTTTCTTCCATATGCCGGTATTGGGCTGAAAATGCCTGTTTTGAAACTCTGCGCAGAAAGTGATTGCAGACTGCTGAATCCACACACGGGTTTAACTCTGGAAGTTGAGTGCACACATTGACAACCGTTCTGTTAGACAGCTGCGTTTTGGATTTAGAAGCAGATATTTCCCTGTGCTTTCTGCTGTTTCTTCCTTATGCTGGTATTGGGCTGAAAACGCCTGTTGTGAAACTCTGCACAGAAAGTGTTTGCAGACTGCTGAATCCACACAAGGGTTTAACTATGGAAGTTGAGTGCACACATTGACAACCGTTCTGTTAGATAGCTGCGTTTTGGATTTAGAAGCAGATGTTTCCCTGTGCTTTCTGCTGTTTCTTCCATAGGTCGGGATTGGGCTGAAAACGCCTGTTTTGAAACTCTGCACAGAAACTGTTTGCAGACTGCTGAATCCACACACGGGTTTAACTCTGGAGTTGAGTGTACACATTGACAACCATTCTGTTATATAGCTGCGTTTTGGATTTAGATGCAGATATTTCCCTGGGCTTACTGCCGTTTCTTCCATATGCCAGTATAGGGCTGAAAACGCCTGCTTTGGGACTCTACAAAGAAAGTGTTTGCAGACTGCTGAATCCACACACGGGTATAACTCTGGAAGTTGAGTGCACACATTGACAACCGTTCTGTTAGATAGCTGCGTTTTGGATTTAGAAGCAGATATTTCCCTGTGCTTACTGCCGTTTCTGCCGTATGCCGGTATGGGGCTGAAAACGCCTGTTTTCAGACTCTGAACAGAAAGTGTTTGCAGACTGCTGAATCCACACACGGGGTTAACTATGGAAGCTGAGTGCACACATTGACAACCGTTCTTTTAGATCGCTGCATTTTGGATTTAGAAGCAGATATTTCGCTGTACTTACTCCCGTTTCTTCCGTATGCCAGTATTGGGCTGAAAACGCCTCTTTTGAGACTCTGCACAGAAAGCGTTTGCCGACTGCTGAATCCACACACTGGTTTAACTCTGGAAGTTGAGTGCACACATTCTCAACCGTTCTATTAGATAGCTGCGATTTGGATTTAGAAGCAGATATTTCCCTGTGCTTACTGCCATTTCTTCCATATGCCGGTATGGGGCTGAAACCGCCTGTTTTGAGACTCTGCAAAGAAAGTGTTTCCAGACTGCTGAATCCACACACGGGTTTGACTCTTGACGTTGAGTGCACACATTGTCAACCGTTCTGTTAGATAGCTGCGATTTGGATTTAGAAGCAGATATTTCCCTGTGCTTACTGCCATTTGTTCCATATGCCGGTATGGGGCTGAAACCGCATGTTATGAGACTCTGCAAAGAAAGTGTTTGCAGACTACAGAATCCACACACGGGTTTAACTCTGGAAGTTGAGTGCACACGTTGACAACTGTTCTGTCAGATAGCTGCGTTTTGGATTTAGAAGCAGATATTTCGCTGTGCTTACTCCTGTTTCTTCCGTATGCCAGTATTGGGCTGAAAACGCCTCTTTTGAGACTCTGCACAGAAAGCGTTTGCCGACTGCTGAATCCACACACTGGTTTAACTCTGGAAGTTGAGTGCACACATTGACAACCGTTCTGTTAGATAGCTGCGTTTTGGATTTAGAAGCAGATATTTCCCTGGGCTTACTGCCGTTTCTTCTCTATGCCGGTAAGGGGCTGAAAACGCCTGTTTTGAGACTCTGCACAGAAAGTGTTTCCAGACTGCTACATCCACACACGGTTTTGACTCTGGACGTTGAGTGCACACATTGACAACTGTTCTGTTAGATAGCTGCGATTTGGATTTAGAAGCAGATATTTCCCTGTGCTTACTGCCATTTCTTCCATATGCCGGTATGGGGCTGAAACCGCCTGTTTTGAGACTCTGCACAGAAAGGGTTTGCAGACTGCTGAATCCACACACGGGTTTAACTCTGGAAGTTGAGTGCACACATTGACAACTGTTCTGTCAGATAGCTGCGTTTTGGATTTAGAAGCAGATATTTCCCTGTGCTTACTGCACTTTCTTCCATATGTCGGTATGGGGCTGAAACCGCCTGTTTTGAGACTCTGCACAGAAAGTGTTTGCAGACTGCTGAATCCACACTCGGGTTTAACTCTGGAAGTTGAATGCACACATTGACAACTGTTCTGTCAGATAGCTGCGTTTTGGATTTAGGAGCAGATATTTCCCTGGGCTTACTGCACTTTCTTCCATATGCCGGTATGGGGTGAAAACGCCTGTTTTGAGACTCTGCACAGAAAGTCTTTGCAGACTGCTGAATCCACACTCGGGTTTAACTCTGGAAGTTGAGAGCACACATTGACAACCGTTCTGTTAGATAGCTGCGTTTTGGATTTATAAGCAGATATTTCCCTGTGTTTTCTGCTGTTTCTTCCATATGACGGTTTTGGGCTGAAAACGCGTGTTTTGAAGCTCTGCACAGAAAGTGTTTGCAGACTGCTTAATCCACACACGGGTTTACCTCTGGACGTTGAGTGCACACATGCACAACTGTTCTCTTAGAGAGCTGCGTTTTGGATTTAGAAGCAGATATTTCCCTCTGCTTTCTAACGTTTCTTCCATATGCCGGTATTGGGCTGAAAACGCCTGTTTTGAAACTCTGCACAGAAAGTGTTTGCAGACTGCTGAATCCACACATGGGTTTAACTCTGGAAGTTGAGGGCACACATTGACAACCGTTCTGTTAGATAGCTGCGTTTTGGATTTAGAAGCAGATATTTCCCTGTGCTTTCTGCTGTTTCTTCCATATGCCGGTATTGGGCTGAAAACGCCTGTTTTGAAACTCTGCACAGAAAGTGTTTGCAGACTGCTGAATCCACACACGGGTTAAACTCTGGAAGATGAGTGCGCACATTGACAACCGTTCTGTTAGATAGCTGCGTTTTGGATTTTGAAGCAGATATTTCCCTGTGCTTTCTGCTGTTTCTTCCATATGCCGGTATTGGGCTGAAAACGCCTGTTTTGAAACTCTGCACAGAAAGTGTTTGCAGACTGCTGAATACACACGGGTTTAACTCTGAAAGTGGAGTGCACACATTGACAACCGTTCTGTTAGATAGCTGCGTTTTGGATTTAGAAGCAGATATTTCCCTGTGCTTTCTGTTGTTTCTTCCATATGCCGGTATTGGGCTGAAAATGCCTGTTTTGAAACTCTGCGCAGAAAGTGATTGCAGACTGCTGAATCCACACACGGGTTTAACTCTGGAAGTTGAGTGTACACATTGACAACCATTCTGTTAGATAGCTGCGTTTTGGATTTAGATGCACATATTTCCCTGGGCTTACTGCCGTTTCTTCCATAGGCCAGTATAGGGCTGAAAACGCCTGCTTTGGGACTCTGCAAAGAAAGTGTTTGCAGACTGCTGAATCCACACACGGGTTTAACTCTGGAAGTTGAGTGCACACATTGACAACCGTTCTGTTAGATAGCTGCGTTTTGGATTTAGAAGCAGATATTTCCCTGTGCTTACTGCCCTTTCTGCCGTATGCCGTTATGGGGCTGAAAACGCCTGTTTTCAGACTCTGCACAGAAAGTGTTTGCAGACTGCTGAATCCACACACGGGTTTAACTATGGAAGCTGAGTGCACACATTGACAACCGTTCTGTTAGATCACTGCATTTTGGATTTAGAAGCAGATATTTCGCTGTGCTTACTCCCGTTTCTTCCCTATGCCAGTATTGGACTGAAAACGCCTCTTTTGAGACTCTGCACAGAAAGCGTTTGCCGACTGCTGAATCCACACACTGGTTTAACTCTGGAAGTTGAGTGCACACATTGACAACCGTTCTGTTAGATAGCTGCGTTTTGGATTTAGAAGCAGATATTTCCCTGTACTTACTGCCGTTTCTTCCCTATGCCGGTATGGGGCTGAAACCGCCTGTTTTCAAACTCTGCAAAGAAAGTGTTTGCAGACTGCTGAATCCACACACGGGTTTAACTCTGGAAGTTGAGTGCACACGTTGACAACTGTTCTGTCAGATAGCTGCGTTTTGGATTTAGAAGCAGATATTTCCCTGTGTTTACTGCACTTTCTTCCATATGCCGGTATCTGGCTGAAACCGCCTGTTTTGAGACTCTGCACAGAAAGGGTTTGCAGACTGCTGAATCCACACTCGGGTTTAACTCTGGAAGTTGAGTGCACACGTTGACAACTGTTCTGTCAGATAGCTGCGTTTTGGATTTATAAGCAGATATTTCCCTGTGCTTACTGCTCTTTCTTCCATATGCCGGTATGGGGTGAAAACGCCTGTTTTGAGACTCTGCACAGAAAGTCTTTGCAGACTTCTGACTCCACACTCGGGTTTAACTCTGGAAGATGAGTGCGTACATTGACAACCGTTCTGTCAGATAGCTGCGTTTTGGATTTAGAAGCAGATATTTCCCTGTGCTTTCTGCTGTTTCTTCCATATGCCGGTATTGGGCTGAAAACGCCTGTTTTGAAACTCTGCACAGAAAGTGTTTGCAGACTGCTGAATCCACACACGGGTTTAACTCTGGAAGTTGAGTGCACACATTGACAACCGTTCTGTTAGACAGCTGCGTTTTGGATTTAGAAGCAGATATTTCCCTGTGCTTTCTGCTGTTTCTTCCATATACCGGTATTGGGCTGAAAACGCCTGTTTTGAAACTCTGCACAGAAAGTGTTTGCAGACTGCTGAATCCACACACGGGTTTAACTCTGGAAGTTGAGTGTACACATTGACAACCATTCTGTTAGATAGCTGCGTTTTGGATTTAGATGCAGATATTTCCCTGGGCTTCCGGCCGTTTCTTCCATATGCCTGTATAGGGCAGAAAACGCCTGCTTTGGGACTCTGCAAAGAAAGTGTTTGCAGACTGCTGAATCCACACACGGGTATAACTCTGGAAGTTGAGTGCACACATTGACAACCGTTCTGTTAGATCGCTGCATTTTGGATTTAGAAGCAGATATTTCCCTGTGCTTACTGCCATTTCTTCCATATGCCGGTATGGGGCTGAAACCGCATGTTTTGAGACTCTGCAAAGAAAGTGTTTCCAGACTGCTGAATCCACACACGCGTTTGACTCTTGACGTTGAGTGCACACATTGTCAACCGTTCTGTTAGATAGCTGCGATTTGGATTTAGAAGCAGATATTTCCCTGTGCTTACTGCCATTTCTTCCATATGCCGGTATGGGGCTGAAACCGCATGTTTTGAGACTCTGCAAAGAAAGTGTTTGCAGACTACTGAATCCACACACGGGTTGAACTCTGGAAGTTGAGTGCACACGTTGACAGCTGTTCTGTCAGATAGCTGCGTTTGGATTTAGAGGCAGATATTTCCCTGTGTTTACTGCACTTTCTTCCATATGCCGGTATCTGGCTGAAACCCCCTGTTTTGAGACTCTGCACAGAAAGTGTTTGCAGACTGCTGAATCCACACTCGGGTTTAACTCTGGAAGTTGACAGCACACATTGACAACCGTTCTGTTAGATAGCTGCGTTTTGGATTTATAAGCAGATATTTCCCTCTGTATTCTGCTGTTTCTTCCATATGACGGTTTTGGGCTGAAAACGCGTGTTTTGAAGCTCTGCACAGAAAGTGTTTGCAGACTGCTGAATCCACACACGGGTTTACCTCTGGACGTTGAGTGCACACATTCACAACCGTTCTGTTAGAGAGCTGCGTTTTGGATTTAGAAGCAGATATTTCCCTGTGCTTTCTAACGTTTCTTCCATATGCCGGTATTGGGCTGAAAACGCCTGTTTTGAAACTCTGCACAGAAAGTGTTTGCAGACTGCTGAATCCACACAAGGGTGTAACTCTGGAAGTTGAGTGCACACATTGACAACCGTTCTGTTAGATAGCTGCGTTTTGGATTTAGAAGAAGATATTTCCCTGTGCTTTCTGCTGTTTCTTCCATATTGGGCTGTTCTTCCGTATTGGGCTGAAAACGCCTGTTTTGAAACTCTGAACATAAAGTGTTTGCAGACTGCTGAATCCACACACGGGTTTAACTATGGAAGCTGAGTGCACACATTGACAACCGTTCTGTTAGATCACTGCATTTTGGATTTACAAGTAGATATTTCGCTGTGCTTACTCCCGTTTCTTCCGTATGCCAGTATTGGGCTGAAAACGCCTCTTTTGAGACTCTGCACAGAAAGCGTTTGCCGACTGCTGAATCCACACACTGGTTTAACTCTGGAAGTTGAGTGCACACATTGACAACCGTTCTGTTAGATAGCTGCGTTTTGGATTTAGAAGCAGATATTTCCCTGTACTTACTGCCGTTTCTTCCCTATGCCGGTATGGGGCTGAAAACGCCTGTTTTGAGACTCTGCACAGAAAGTGTTTCCAGACTGCTGAATCCACACACGGGTTTGACTCTGGACGTTGAGTGCACACATTGTCAGCCGTTCTGTTAGATAGCTGCGTTTTGGATTTAGAAGCAGATATTTCCCTGTGCTTACTGCCATTTCTTCCATATGCCGGTAGGGGCTGAAACCGCCTGTTTTGAGACTCTGCAAAGAAACTGTTTGCAGACTGCTGAATCCACACACGGGTTTAACTCTGGAAGTTGAGTGCACACGTTGACAACTGTTCTGTCAGATAGCTGCGTTTTGGATTTAGAAGCAGATATTTCCCTGTGCTTACTGCTCTTTCTTCCATATGCTGGTATGGGGTGAAAACGCCTGTTCTGAGACTCTGCACAGAAAGTCTTTGCAGACTGCTGACTCCACACTCGGGTTTAACTCTGGAAGATGAGTGCGCACATTGACAACCGTTCTGTCAGATAGCTGCGTTTTGGATTTATAAGCAGATATTTCCCTGTGCTTTCTGCTGTTTCTTCCATATGCCGGTATTGGGCTGAAAACGCCTGTTTTGAAACTCTGCACAGAAAGTGTTTGCAGACTGCTGAATCCACACAGGGGTTTAACTCTGGAAGTTGAGTGCTCACATTGACAACCGTTCTGTTAGATAGCTGCGTTTTGGATTTAGAAGCAGATATTTCCCTGTTCTTTCCGCTGTTTCTTCCATATGCCGGTATTGGGCTGAAAATGCCTGTTTTGAAACTCTGCGCAGAAAGTGATTGCAGACTGCTGAATCCACACACGGGTTTAACTCTGGAAGTTGAGTGCACACATTGACAACCGTTCTGTTAGACAGCTGCGTTTTGGATTTAGAAGCAGATATTTCCCTGTGCTTTCCGCTGTTTCTTCCTTATGCCGGTATTGGGCTGAAAACGCCTGTTTTGAAACTCTGCACAGAAAGTGTTTGCAGACTGCTGAATCCACACACGGGTTTAACTATGGAAGTTGAGTGCACACATTGACAACCGTTTTGTTAGATATCTGCGTTTTGGATTTAGAAGCAGATGTTTCCCTGTGCTTTCTGCTGTTTCTTCCATAGGCCGGTATTGGGCTGAAAACGCCTGTTTTGAAACTCTGCACAGAAACTGTATGCAGACTGCTGAATCCACACACGGGTTTAACTCTGGAAGTTGAGTGTACACATTGACAACCATTCTGTTAGATAGCTGCGTTTTGGATTTAGATGCAGATATTTCCCTGGGCTTACTGCCGTTTCTTCCATATGCCAGTATAGGGAAGAAAACGCCTGCTTTGGGACTCTGCAAAGAAAGTGTTTGCAGACTGCTGAATCCACACACGGGTATAACTCTGGAAGTTGAGTGCACACATTGACAACCGTTCTGTTAGATAGCTGCGTTTTGGATTTAGAAGCAGATATTTCCCTGTGCTTACTGCCGTTTCTGCCGTATGCCGGTATGGGGCTGAAAACGCCTGTTTTCAGACTCTGAACAGAAAGTTTTGCAGAGTGCTGAATCCACACTCGGGTTTAACTCTGGAAGTTGAGAGCACACATTGACAACCGTTTTGTTAGATAGCTGCGTTTTGGATTTATAAGCAGATATTTCCCTGTGCTTTCTGCTGTTTCTTCGATATGACGGTTTTGGGCTGAAAACGCGTGTTTTGAACCTCTGCACAGAAAGTGTTTGCAGACTGCTGAATCCACACACGGGTTTACCTCTGGACGTTGAGTGCACACATTCACAACCGTTCTGTTAGAGAGCCGCGTTTTGGATTTAGAAGCAGATATTTCCCTGTGCTTTCTAACGTTTCATCCATATGCCGGTATTGGGCTGAAAACGCCTGTTTTGAAACTCTGCACAGAAAGTGTTTGCAGACTGCTGAATCCACACAAGGGTTTAACTCTGGAAGTTGAGTGCACACATTGCCAACCGTTCTGTTAGAGAGCTGCGTTTTGGATTTAGAAGCAGATATATCCCTATGCTTTCTAACGTTTCTTACATATGCCGGTATTGGGCTGAAAACGCCTGTTTTGAAACTCTGCAGAGAAAGTGTTTGCAGACCGCTGAATCCACACATGGCTATAACTCTGGAAGATGAGTGCACACATTGACAACCGTTCTGTTAGATAGCTGCGTTTTGGATTTAGAAGCAGATATTTCCCTGTGCTTTCTGCTGTTTCTTCCATATGCCGGTATTGGGCTAAAAACGCCTGTTTTGAAACTCTGCACAGAAAGTGTTTGCAGACTGCTGAATCCACACACGGGTTTAACTCTGGAAGTTGAGTGCACACATTGACAACCGTTCCGTTAGATAGCTGCGTTTTGGATTTAGAAGCAGATATGTCCCTTTGCTTTCTGCTGCTTCTTCCATATGCCGGTATTGGGCTGAAAATTCCGGTTTTGAAACTCTGCGCAGAAAGTGTTTGCAGACTCCTGAATCCACACACGGGTTTAACTCTGGAAGTTGAGTGCAGAAATTGACAACCGTTCTGTTAGATAGCTGCGTTTTGTATTTAGAAGCAGATATTTCCCTGTGCTTTCTGCTGTTTATTCCATATGCCGGTAAAGGGCTGAAAATGCCTGCTTTGAAAGTCTGCGCAGAAAGTGTTTGCAGACCGCTGAATCCACACACGGCTTTAACTCTGTAAGATGAGTGCACACATTGACAACCGTTCTGTTAGATAGCTGCGTTTTGGATTTAGAAGCAGATATTTCCCTGTGCTTTCTGCTGTTTCTTCCATATGCCGGTATTGGGCTGAAAACGCCTGTTTTGAAATTCTGCACAGAAAGTGTTTGCAGACTGCTGAATCCAAACACGGGTTTAACTCTGGAAGTTGAGTGCACACATTGACAACCGTTCTGTTAGATAGATGCGTTTTGGATTTAGAAGCAGATAATTCCCTGTGCTTTCTGCTGTTTCTTCCATATGCTGGTATTGGGCTGAAAACGCCTGTTTTGAAACTCTGCACAGAAAGTGTTTGCAGATTGCTGAAGCCACACACGGGTATAACTATGGAAGCTGAGTGCACACATTGACAACGGTTCTGTTAGATCGCTGCATTTTGGATTTAGAAGCAGATATTTCGCTGTGCTTATTCCCGTTTCTTCCCTATGCCGGTATTGGGCTGAAAACGCCTCTTTTGAGACTCTGCACAGAAAGCGTTTGCCGACTGCTGAATCCACACACTGGTTTAACTCTGGAAGTTGAGTGCACACATTGGCAACCATTCTGTTAGATAGCCTCGTTTTGGATTTAGAAGCAGATATTTCCCTGTACTTACTGCCGTTTCTTCCCTATGCCGTTAAGGGGCTGAAAACGCCTGTTTTGAGACTCTGCACAGAAAGGGTTTCCAGACTGCTAAATCCACACACATGTTTGACTCTGGACGTTGAGTGCACACATTGACAACCGTTCTGTTAGATAGCTGCGATTTGGATTTAGAAGCAGATATTTCCCTGTGCTTACTGCCATTTCTTCCATATGCCGGTATGGGGCTGAAACCGCCTGTTTTGAGACTCTGCACAGAAAGTGTTTGCAGACTGCTGAATCCACACACGGGTTTAACTCTGGAAGTTGAGTGCACACATTGACAACCGCTCTGTCAGATAGCTGCGTTATGGATTTAGAAGCAGATATTTCCCTGTGCTTACTGCACTTTCTTTCGTATGCCGGAATGGGGCTGAAACCGCCTGTTTTGAGACTCTGCACAGAAAGTGTTTGCAGACTGCTGAATCCACACTCGGGTTTAACTCTGGAAGTTGAGTGCACACATTGACAACTGTTCTGTCAGATAGCTGCGTTTTGGATTTAGAAGCAGATATTTCCCTGTGCTTACTGCACTTTCGTCCATATGCCGGTATGGGGTGAAAACGCCTGTTTGGAGACTCTGCACAGAAAGTCTTTGCAGACTGCTGAATCCACACTCGGGTTTAACTCTGGAAGTTGAGAGCACACATTGACAACCGTTCTGTTAGATAGCTGCGTTTTGGAATTATAAGCAGATATTTCCCTGTGTTTTCTGCTGTTTCTTCCATATGACGGTTTTGGGCTGAAAACGCGTGTTTTGAAGCTCTGCACAGAAAGTGTTTGCATACTGCTTAATCCCCACACGGGTTTACCTCTGGACGTTGAGTGCACACATTCACAACCGTTCTGTTAGAGAGCTGCGTTTTGGATTTAGAAGCAGATATTTCCCTGTGCTTTCTAACGTTTCTTCCATATGCCGGTATTGGGCTGAAAACACCTGTTTTGAAACTCTGCACAGAAAGTGTTTGCAGACTGCTGAATCCACACAAGGGTTTAACTCTGGAAGTTGAGTGCACACATTGACAACCGTTCTGTTAGAGAGCTGCATTTTGGATTTAGAAGCAGATACTTCCCTGTGCTTTCTGCTGTTTCTTCCATATGCCGGTATTGGGCTGAAAATGCCTGTTTTGAAACTCTGCAAAAAAGTGTTTGCAGACTGCTGAATCCACACACGGGTTTAACTCTGGAAGTGGAGTGCACACATTGACAACCGTTCTGTTAGATAGCTGCGTTTTGGATTTAGAAGCAGATATTTCCCTGTGCTTTCTGCTGGTTTTCCCATATGCCGGTATTGGGCTGAAAACGCCTGTTTTGAAACTCTGCACAGAAAGTGTTTGCAGACTGCTGAATCCACACACGGGTTTAACTCTGCAAGTTGAGTGCACACATTGTCAACCGTTCTGTTAGATAGTTGCGTTTTGGATTTAGAAGCAGATATTTCCCTGTGCTTTCTGCTGTTTCTTCCATATGCCGGTATGGGGCTGAAAACGCCTGATTTGAGACTCTGCACAGAAAGTGTTTGCAGACTGCTGAATCCACACATGGGTTTAACTCTGGAAGTTGAGTGTTCACATTGACAACCGTTCTGTTAGATAGCTGCGTTTTGGATTTAGAAGCAGATAGTTCCCTGTGCTTTGTGCTGTTTCTTCCATATGCCAGTATTGGCCTGAAAACGCCTGTTTTGAAACTCTGCAGAGAAAGTGTTTGCAGACTGATGAATCCGCACACGGGTTTAACTCTGGAAGTTTAGTGCACACATTCACAACCGTTCTGTTAGATAGCTGCGTTTTGGATTTAGAAGCAGATACTTCCCATTGCTTTCTGCTGTTTCTTCCATATGCTGGTATTGGGCTGAAAACGTCTGTTTTGAAACTCTGCACAGAAAGTGTTTGCAGACTGCTGAAGCCACACACGGTTATAACTATGGAAGCTGAGTGCACACATTGACAGCCGTTCTGTTAGATCGCTGCATTTTGGATTTAGAAGCAGATATTTCGCTGTGCTTATTCCCGTTTCTTCCCTAAGCCGGTAAGGGGCTGAAAACGCCTGTTTTGAGACTCTGCACAGAAAGTGTTTCCAGACTGCTAAATCCACACACATGTTTGACTCTGGACGTTGAGTGCACACATTGACAACCGTTCTGTTAGATAGCTGCGATTTGGATTTAGAAGCAGATATTTCCCTGTGCTTACTGCCATTTCTTCCATATGCCGGTATGGGGCTGAAACCGCCTGTTTTGAGATTCTGCACAGAAAGTGTTTGCAGACTGCTGAATCCACACACGGGTTTAACTCTGGAAGTTGAGTGCACACATTGACAACTGTTCTGTCAGATAGCTGCGTTTTGGATTTAGAAGCAGATATTTCCCTGTGCTTACTGCACTTTCTTCCATAGGCCGGAATGGGGCTGAAACAGCCTGTTTTGAGACTCTGCACAGAAAGTCTTTGCAGACTGCTGAATCCACACTCGGGTTTAACTCTGGAAGTTGAGAGCACACATTGACAACCGTTCTGTTAGATAGCTGCGTTTTGGATTTATAAGCAGATATTTCCCTGTGTTTTCTGCTGTTTCTTCCATATGAGGGTTTTGGGCTGAAAACGCGTGTTTTGAAGCTCTGCACAGAAAGTGTTTGCAGACTGCTTATTCCACACACGGGTTTACCTCTGGACGTTGAGTGCACACATTCACAACCGTTCTGTTAGAGAGCTGCGTTTTGGATTTAGAAGCAGATATTTCCCTGTGCTTTCTAACTTTTCTTCCATATGCCGGTATTGGGCTGAAAACGCCTGTTTTGAAACTCTGCACAGAAAGTGTTTGCAGACTGCTGAATCCACACAAGGGTTTAACTCTGGAAGTGGAGTGCACACATTGACAATCGTTCTGTTAGATAGCTGCGTTTTGGATTTAGAAGCAGATATTTCCCTGTGCTTTCTGCTGTTTCTTCCATATGCCGGTATTGGGCTGAAAACGCCTGTTTTGAAACTCTGCACAGAAAGTGTTTGCAGACTGCTGAATCCACACACGGGTTTAACTCTGGAAGATGAGTGCACACATTGACAACCGTTCTGTTAGATAGCTACGTTTTGGATTTAGAAGCAGATATTTCCCTGTGCTTTCTAACGTTTCTTCCATATGCCGGTATTGGGCTGAAAATGCCTGTTTTGAAACTCTGCGCAGAAAGTGATTGCAGACTGCTGAATCCACACACGGGTTTAACTCTGGAAGTGGAGTGCACACATTGACAACCGTTCTGTTAGATAGCTGCGTTTTGGATTTAGAAGCAGATGTTTCCCTGTGCTTTCTGCTGTTTCTTCCATGTGCCGGTATTGGGCTGAAAACGCCTGTTTTGAGACTCTGCACAGAAAGTGTTTGCAGACTGCTGAATCCACACACGGGTTTAACTCTGGAAGTTGAGTGTACACATTGACAACCATTCTGTTAGATAGCTGCGTTTTGGATTTAGATGCAGATATTTCCCTGGGCTTACTGCCGTTTCTTCCATATGCCAGTATAGGGCTGAAAACGCCTGCTTTGGGACTCTGCAAAGAAAGTGTTTGCAGACTGCTGAATCCACACACGGGTTTAACTCTGGAAGTTGAGTGCACACGTTGACAACCGTTCTGTTAGATAGCTGCATTTTGGATTTAGAAGCAGATATTTCCCTGTGCTTTCTGCTGGTTTTTCCATAAGCCGGTATTGGGCTGAAAACGCCTGTTTTGAAACTCTGCACAGAAAGTGTTTGCAGACTGCTGAATCCACACACGGGTTTAACTCTGGAAGTTGAGTGCACACATTTTCAACCGTTCTGTTAGATAGTTGCGTTTTGGATTTAGAAGCAGATATTTCCCTGTGCTTTCTGCTGTTTCTTCCATATGCCGGTATGGGGCTGAAAACGCCTGATTTGAGACTCTGCACAGAAAGTGTTTGCAGACTGCTGAATCCACACATGGGTTTAACTCTGGAAGTTGAGTGTTCACATTGACAACCGTTCTGTTAGATAGCTGCGTTTTGGATTTAGAAGCAGATAGTTCCCTGTGCTTTGTGCTGTTTCTTCCATATGCCAGTATTGGCCTGAAAACGCCTGTTTTGAAACTCTGCACAGAAAGTGTTTGCAGACTGATGAATCCGCACACGGGTTTAACTCTGGAAGTTGAGTGCACACATTGACAACCGTTCTGTTAGATAGCTGCGTTTTGGATTTGGAAGCAGATACTTCCCGTTGCTTTCTGCTGTTTCTTCCATATGCTGGTATTGGGCTGAAAACGTCTGTTTTGAAACTCTGCACAGAAAGTGTTTGCAGACTGCTGAAGCCACACACGGGTATAACTATGGAAGCTGAGTGCACACATTGACAACCGTTCTGTTAGATCGCTGCATTTTGTATTTAGAAGCAGATATTTCGCTGTGCTTATTCCCGTTTCTTCCCTATGCCGGTATTGGGCTGAAAACGCCTCTTTTGAGACTCTGCACAGAAAGCGTTTGCCGACTGCTGAATCCACACACTGGTTTAACTCTGGAAGTTGAGTCCACACATTGACAACCGTTCTGTTAGACAGCCGCGTTTTGGATTAGAAGCAGATATTTCCCTGTACTTACTGCCGTTTCTTCCCTATGCCGGTAAGGGGCTGAAAACGCCTGTTTTGAAACTCTGCACAGAAAGTGTTTGCAGACTGCTGAATCCACACACGGGTTTAACTCTGGACGTTGAGTGCACACATTGACAACTGTTTTGTCAGATAGCTGCGTTTTGGATTTAGAAGCAGATATTTCCCTGTGCTTACTGCACTTTCTTCCATATGCCGGAATGGGGCTGAAACCGCCTGTTTTGAGACTCTGCACAGAAAGTGTTTGCAGCCTGCTGAATCCACACTCGGGTTTAACTCTGGAAGTTGAGTGCACACATTTACAACTGTTCTGTCAAATAGCTGCGTTTTGGATTTAGAAGCAGTTATTTCTCTGTGCTTACTGCACTTTCTTCCATATGCCGGTATGGGGTGAAAACGCCTGTTTTGAGACTCTGCACAGAAAGTCTTTGCAGACTGCTGAATCCACATTCGGGTTTAACTCTGGAAGTTGAGAGCACACATTGACAACCGTTCTGTTAGATAGCTGCGTTTTGGATTTATAAGCAGATATTTCCCTGTGTTTTCTGCTGTTTCTTCCATATGACGGTTTTGGGCTGAAAACGCGTGTTTTGAAGCTCTGCACAGAAAGTGTTTGCAGACTACTTAATCCACAAACGGGTTTACCTCTGGACGTTGAGTGCACACATTCACAACCGTTCTGTTAGAGAGCTGCGTTTTGGATTTAGAAGCAGATATTTCCCTGTGCTTTCTAACGTTTCTTCCATATGCCGGTATTGGGCTGAAAACGCCTGTTTTGAAACTCTGCACAGAAAGTGTTTGCAGACTGCTGAATCCACACAAGGGTTTAACTCTGAAAGTTGAGTGCACACATTGACAACCGTTCTGTTAGATAGCTGCGTTTTGGATTTAGTAGCAGATATTTCCCTGTGCTTTCTGCTGTTTCTTCCATATGCCGGTATTGGGCTGAAAACGCCTGTTTTGAAACTCTGCACAGAAAGTGTTTGCAGGCCGCTGAATCCACACACGGCTTTAACTCTGGAAGATGAGTGCACACATTGACAACCGTTCTGTTAGATAGCTGCGTTTTGGATTTAGAAGCAGATATTTCCCTGTGCTTTCTGCTGTTTCTTCCATATGCCGTTATTGGGCTTAAATCGCTTGATTTGAAACTCTGCACAGAAAGTGTTTGCAGACTGCTGAATACACACACGGGTTTAACTCTGGAAGTTGAGTGCACACATTGACAACCGTTCTGTTCGATAGCTGCGTTTTGGATTTAGAAGCAGATATTTCCCTGTGCTTTCTGCTGTTTCTTCCATATGCCGGTATTTGGCTGAAAATGCCTGTTTTGAAACTCTGCGCAGAAAGTGATTGCAGACTGCTGAATCCACACACGGGTTTAATTCTGGAAGTTGAGTGCACACATTGACAACCGTTCTGTTCGATAGCTTCGTTTTGGATTTAGATGCAGATATTTCCCTGGGCTTACTGCCGTTTCTTCCATATGCCAGTATAGTGCTGAAAACGCCTGCTTTGGGACTCTGCAAAGAAAGTGTTTGCAGACTGCTGAATCCACACTCGGGTTTAACTCTGGAAGTTGAGTGCACACATTGACAACCGTTCTGTTAGATAGCTGCGTTTTGGATTTAGAAGCAGATATTTCCCTGTGCTTTCTGCTGGTTTTTCCATATGCCGGTATTGGGCTGAAAACGCCTGTTTTGAAACTCTGCACAGAAAGTGTTTGCAGACTGCTGAATCCACACACGGGTTTAACTCTGGAAGTTGAGAGCACACATTGTCAAACGTTCTGTTAGATATTTGCGTTTTGGATTTAGAAGCAGATATTTCCCTGTGCTTTCTGCTGTTTCTTCCTTATGCCGGTATGGGGCTGAAAACGCCTGATTTGAGACTCTGCACAGAAAGTGTTTGCAGACTGCTGAATCCACACATGGGTTTAACTCTGGAAGTTGAGTGTTCACATAGACAACCGTTCTGTTAGATAGCTGCGTTTTGGATTTAGAAGCAGATAGTTCCCTGTGCTTTGTGCTGTTTCTTCCATATGCCAGTATTGGCCTGAAAACGCCTGTTTTGAAACTCTGCACAGAAAGTGTTTGCAGACTGATGAATCCGCACACGGGTTTAACTCTGGAAGTTGAGTGCACACATTGACAACCGTTCTGTTAGATAGCTGCGTTTTGGATTTAGAAGCAGATACTTCCCGTTGCTTTCTGCTGTTTCTTCCATATGCTGGTATTGGGCTGAAAACGTCTGTTTTGAAACTCTGCACAGAAAGTGTTTGCAGACTGCTGAAGCCACACATGGGTATAACTATGGAAGCTGAGTGCACACATTGACAACCGTTCTGTTAGATCCCTACATTTTGGATTTAGAAGCAGATATTTCGCTGTGCTTATTCCCGTTTCTTCCCTATGCCGGTATTGGGCTGAAAACGCCTCTTTTGAGACTCTGCACAGAAAGCGTTTGCCGACTGCTGAATCCACACACTGGTTTAACTCTGGAAGTTGAGTGCACACATTGACAACCGTTCTGTTAGATAGCTGCGTTTTGGATTTAGAAGCAGATATTTCCCTGTACTTACTGCCGTTTCTTCCCTATGCCGGTAAGGGGCTGAAAACGCCTGTTTTGAGACTCTGCACAGAAAGTGTTTCCAGACTGCTAAATCCACACACATGTTTGACTCTGAACGTTGACTGCACACATTGACAACCGTTCTGTTAGATAGCTGCGATTTGGATTTAGAAGCAGATATTTCCCTGTGCTTACTGCCATTTTTCCATATGCCGGTATGGGGCTGAAACCGCCTGTTTTGAGACTCTGCACTGAAAGTGTTTGCAGACTGCTGAATCCACACACGGGTTTAACTCTGGAAGTTGAGTGCACACATTGACAACCGTTCTGTCAGATAGCTGCGTTTTGGATTTAGAAGCAGATATTTCCCTGTGCTTACTGCACTTTCTTCCATATGCCGGAATGGGGCTGAAACCGCCTTTTTTGAGACTCTGCACAGAAAGTGTTTGCAGACTGCTGAATCCACACTCGGGTTTAACTCTGGAAGTTGAGTGCACACCTTGACAACTGTTCTGTCAGATAGCTGCGTTTTGGATTTAGAAGCAGATATTTCCCTGTGCTTACTGCACTTTCTTCCATATGCCGGTATGGGGTGAAAACGCCTGTTTTGAGACTCTGCACAGAAAGTCTTTGCAGACTGCTGAATCCACACTCGGGTTTAACTCTGGAAGTTGAGAGCACACATTGACAACCGTTCTGTTAGATAGCTGCGTTTTGGATTTATAAGCAGATATTTCCCTGTGTTTTCTGCTGTTTCTTCCATATGACGGTTTTGGGCTGAAAACGCGTGTTTTGAAGCTCTGCACAGAAAGTGTTTGCAGACTGCTTAATCCACACACGGGTTTACCTCTGGACGTTGAGTGCACACATTCACAACCGTTCTGTTAGAGAGCTGCGTTTTTGGATTTAGAAGCAGATATTTCCCTGTGCTTTCTAACGTTTCTTCCATATGCCGGTATTGGGCTGAAAACGCCTGTTTTGAAACTCTGCACAGAAAGTGTTTGCAGACTGCTGAATCCACACACGGGTTTAACTCTGGAAGTGGAGTGCACACATTGACAACCGTTCTGTTAGATAGCTGCGTTTTGGATTTAGAAGCAGATATTTCCCTGTGCTTTCTGCTGTTTCTTCCATATGCCGGTATTGGGCTGAAAACGCCTGTTTTGAAACTCTGCACAGAAAGTGTTTGCAGACTGCTGAATCCACACACGGGTTTAACTCTGGAAGATGAGTGCACACATTGACAACCGTTCTGTTAGATAGCTACGTTTTGGATTTAGAAGCAGATATTTCCCTGTGCTTTCTAACGTTTCTTCCATATGCCGGTATTGGGCTGAAAATGCCTGTTTTGAAACTCTGCGCAGAAAGTGATTGCAGACTGCTGAATCCACACACGGGTTTAACTCTGGAAGTGGAGTGCACACATTGACAACCGTTCTGTTAGATAGCTGCGTTTTGGATTTAGAAGCAGATGTTTCCCTGTGCTTTCTGCTGTTTCTTCCATGTGCCGGTATTGGGCTGAAAACGCCTGTTTTGAGACTCTGCACAGAAAGTGTTTGCAGACTGCTGAATCCACACACGGGTTTAACTCTGGAAGTTGAGTGTACACATTGACAACCATTCTGTTAGATAGCTGCGTTTTGGATTTAGATGCAGATATTTCCCTGGGCTTACTGCCGTTTCTTCCATATGCCAGTATAGGGCTGAAAACGCCTGCTTTGGCACTCTGCAAAGAAAGTGTTTGCAGACTGCTGAATCCACACACGGGTTTTACTCTGGAAGTTGAGTGCACACGTTGACAACCGTTCTGTTAGATAGCTGCATTTTGGATTTAGAAGCAGATATTTCCCTGTGCTTTCTGCTGGTTTTTCCATAAGCCGGTATTGGGCTGAAAACGCCTGTTTTGAAACTCTGCACAGAAAGTGTTTGCAGACTGCTGAATCCACACACGGGTTTAACTCTGGAAGTTGAGTGCACACATTTTCAACCGTTCTGTTAGATAGTTGCGTTTTGGATTTAGAAGCAGATATTTCCCTGTGCTTTCTGCTGTTTCTTCCATATGCCGGTATGGGGCTGAAAACGCCTGATTTGAGACTCTGCACAGAAAGTGTTTGCAGACTGCTGAATCCACACATGGGTTTAACTCTGGAAGTTGAGTGTTCACATTGACAACCGTTCTGTTAGATAGCTGCGTTTTGGATTTAGAAGCAGATAGTTCCCTGTGCTTTGTGCTGTTTCTTCCATATGCCAGTATTGGCCTGAAAACGCCTGTTTTGAAACTCTGCACAGAAAGTGTTTGCAGACTGATGAATCCGCACACGGGTTTAACTCTGGAAGTTGAGTGCACACATTGACAACCGTTCTGTTAGATAGCTGCGTTTTGGATTTGGAAGCAGATACTTCCCGTTGCTTTCTGCTGTTTCTTCCATATGCTGGTATTGGGCTGAAAACGTCTGTTTTGAAACTCTGCACAGAAAGTGTTTGCAGACTGCTGAAGCCACACACGGGTATAACTATGGAAGCTGAGTGCACACATTGACAACCGTTCTGTTAGATCGCTGCATTTTGTATTTAGAAGCAGATATTTCGCTGTGCTTATTCCCGTTTCTTCCCTATGCCGGTATTGGGCTGAAATCGCCTCTTTTGAGACTCTGCGTTTGCCGACTGCTGAATCCACACACTGGTTTAACTCTGGAAGTTGAGTCCACACATTGACAACCGTTCTGTTAGACAGCCGCGTTTTGGATTAGAAGCAGATATTTCCCTGTACTTACTGCCGTTTCTTCCCTATGCCGGTAAGGGGCTGAAAACCGCCTGTTTTGAAACTCTGCACAGAAAGTGTTTGCAGAATGCTGAATCCACACACGGGTTTAACTCTGGACGTTGAGTGCACACATTGACAACTGTTTTGTCAGATAGCTGCGTTTTGGATTTAGAAGCAGATATTTCCCTGTGCTTACTGCACTTTCTTCCATATGCCGGAATGGGGCTGAAACCGCCTGTTTTGAGACTCTGCACAGAAAGTGTTTGCAGCCTGCTGAATCCACACTCGGGTTTAACTCTGGAAGTTGAGTGCACACATTTACAACTGTTCTGTCAAATAGCTGCGTTTTGGATTTAGAAGCAGTTATTTCTCTGTGCTTACTGCACTTTCTTCCATATGCCGGTATGGGGTGAAAAACGCCTGTTTTGAGACTCTGCACAGAAAGTCTTTGCAGACCTGCTGAATCCACATTCGGGTTTAACTCTGGAAGTTGAGAGCACACATTGACAACCGTTCTGTTAGATAGCTGCCGTTTTGGATTTATAAGCAGATATTTCCCTGTGTTTTCTGCTGTTTCTTCCATATGACGGTTTTGGGCTGAAAACGCGTGTTTTGAAGCTCTGCACAGAAAGTGTTTGCAGACTACTTAATCCACAAACGGGTTTACCTCTGGACGTTGAGTGCACACATTCACAACCGTTCTGTAGAGAGCTGCGTTTTGGATTTAGAAGCAGATATTTCCCTGTGCTTTCTAACGTTTCTTCCATATGCCGGTATTGGGCTGAAAACGCCTGTTTTGAAACTCTGCACAGAAAGTGTTTGCAGACTGCTGAATCCACACAAGGGTTTAACTCTGAAAGTTGAGTGCCACACATTGACAACCGTTCTGTTAGATAGCTGCGTTTTGGATTTAGTAGCAGATATTTCCCTGTGCTTTCTGCTGTTTCTTCCATATGCCGGTATTCGGGCTGAAACCGCCTGTTTTGAAACTCTGCACAGAAAGTGTTTGCAGGCCGCTGAATCCACACACGGCTTTAACTCTGGAAGATGAGTGCACACATTGACAACCGTTCTGTTAGATAGCTGCGTTTTGGATTTAGAAGCAGATATTTCCCTGTGCTTTCTGCTGTTTCTTCCATATGCCGTTATTGGGCTTAAATCGCTTCATTTGAAACTCTGCACAGAAAGTGTTTGCAGACTGCTGAATACACACACGGGTTTAACTCTGGAAGTTGAGTGCACACATTGACAACCGTTCTGTTCGATAGCTGCGTTTTGGATTTAGAAGCAGATATTTCCCTGTGCTTTCTGCTGTTTCTTCCATATGCCGGTATTTGGCTGAAAATGCCTGTTTTGAAACTCTGCGCAGAAAGTGATTGCAGACTGCTGAATCCACACACGGGTTTAATTCTGGAAGTTGAGTGCACACATTGACAACCGTTCTGTTCGATAGCTTCGTTTTGGATTTAGATGCAGATATTTCCCTGGGCCTTACTGCCGTTTCTTCTTCCATATGCCAATATAGGGCTGAAAACGCCTGCTTTGGGACTCTGCAAAGAAAGTGTTTGCAGACTGCTGAATCCACACTCGGGTTTAACTCTGGAAGTTGAGTGCACACATTGACAACCGTTCTGTTAGATAGCTGCGTTTTGGATTTAGAAGCAGATATTTCCCTTTGCTTTCTGCTGGTTTTTCCATATGCCGGTATTGGGCTGAAAACGCCTGTTTTGAAACTCTGCACAGAAAGTGTTTGCAGACTGCTGAATCCACACACGGGTTTAACTCTGGAAGTTGAGAGCACACATTGTCAAACGTTCTGTTAGATATTTGCGTTTTGGATTTAGAAGCAGATATTTCCCTGTGCTTTCTGCTGTTTCTTCCTTATGCCGGTATGGGGCTGAAAACGCCTGATTTGAGACTCTGCACAGAAAGTGTTTGCAGACTGCTGAATCCACACATGGGTTTAACTCTGGAAGTTGAGTGTTCACATAGACAACCGTTCTGTTAGATAGCTGCGTTTTGGATTTAGAAGCAGATAGTTCCCTGTGCTTTGTGCTGTTTCTTCCATATGCCAGTATTGGCCTGAAAACGCCTGTTTTGAAACTCTGCACAGAAAGTGTTTGCAGACTGATGAATCCGCACACGGGTTTAACTCTGGAAGTTGAGTGCACACATTGACAACCGTTCTGTTAGATAGCTGCGTTTTGGATTTAGAAGCAGATACTTCCCGTTGCTTTCTGCTGTTTCTTCCATATGCTGGTATTGGGCTGAAAACGTCTGTTTTGAAACTCTGCACAGAAAGTGTTTGCAGACTGCTGAAGCCACACATGGGTATAACTATGGAAGCTGAGTGCACACATTGACAACCGTTCTGTTAGATCCCTACATTTTGGATTTAGAAGCAGATATTTCGCTGTGCTTATTCCCGTTTCTTCCCTATGCCGGTATTGGGCTGAAAACGCCTCTTTTGAGACTCTGCACAGAAAGCGTTTGCCGACTGCTGAATCCACACACTGGTTTAACTCTGGAAGTTGAGTGCACACATTGACAACCGTTCTGTTAGATAGCTGCGTTTTGGATTTAGAAGCAGATATTTCCCTGTACTTACTGCCGTTTCTTCCCTATGCCGGTAAGGGGCTGAAAACGCCTGTTTTGAGACTCTGCACAGAAAGTGTTTCCAGACTGCTAAATCCACACACATGTTTGACTCTGAACGTTGACTGCACACATTGACAACCGTTCTGTTAGATAGCTGCGATTTGGATTTAGAAGCAGATATTTCCCTGTGCTTACTGCCATTTATTCCATATGCCGGTATGGGGCTGAAACCGCCTGTTTTGAGACTCTGCACTGAAAGTGTTTGCAGACTGCTGAATCCACACACGGGTTTAACTCTGGAAGTTGAGTGCACACATTGACAACCGTTCTGTCAGATAGCTGCGTTTCGGATTTAGAAGCAGATATTTCCCTGTGCTTACTGCACTTTCTTCCATATGCCGGAATGGGGCTGAAACCGCCTTTTTTGAGACTCTGCACAGAAAGTGTTTGCAGACTGCTGAATCCACACTCGGGTTTAACTCTGGAAGTTGAGTGCACACCTTGACAACTGTTCTGTCAGATAGCTGCGTTTTGGATTTAGAAGCAGATATTTCCCTGTGCTTACTGCACTTTCTTCCATATGCCGGTATGGGGTGAAAACGCCTGTTTTGAGACTCTGCACAGAAAGTCTTTGCAGACTGCTGAATCCACACTCGGGTTTAACTCTGGAAGTTGAGAGCACACATTGACAACCGTTCTGTTAGATAGCTGCGTTTTGGATTTATAAGCAGATATTTCCCTGTGTTTTCTGCTGTTTCTTCCATATGACGGTTTTGGGCTGAAAACGCGTGTTTTGAAGCTCTGCACAGAAAGTGTTTGCAGACTGCTTAATCCACACACGGGTTTACCTCTGGACGTTGAGTGCACACATTCACAACCGTTCTGTTAGAGAGCTGCGTTTTGGATTTAGAAGCAGATATTTCCCTGTGCTTTCTAACGTTTCTTCCATATGCCGGTATTGGGCTGAAAACGCCTGTTTTGAAACTCTGCACAGAAAGTGTTTGCAGACTGCTGAATCCACACACGGGTTTAACTCTGGAAGTGGAGTGCACACATTGACAACCGTTCTGTTAGATAGCTGCGTTTTGGATTTAGAAGCAGATATTTCCCTGTGCTTTCTGCTGTTTCTTCCATATGCCGGTATTGGGCTGAAAACGCCTGTTTTGAAACTCTGCACAGAAAGTGTTTGCAGACTGCTGAATCCACACACGGGTTTAACTCTGGAAGATGAGTGCACACATTGACAACCGTTCTGTTAGATAGCTACGTTTTGGATTTAGAAGCAGATATTTCCCTGTGCTTTCTAACGTTTCTTCCATATGCCGGTATTGGGCTGAAAATGCCTGTTTTGAAACTCTGCGCAGAAAGTGATTGCAGACTGCTGAATCCACACACGGGTTTAACTCTGGAAGTGGAGTGCACACATTGACAACCGTTCTGTTAGATAGCTGCGTTTTGGATTTAGAAGCAGATGTTTCCCTGTGCTTTCTGCTGTTTCTTCCATGTGCCGGTATTGGGCTGAAAACGCCTGTTTTGAGACTCTGCACAGAAAGTGTTTGCAGACTGCTGAATCCACACACGGGTTTAACTCTGGAAGTTGAGTGTACACATTGACAACCATTCTGTTAGATAGCTGCGTTTTGGATTTAGATGCAGATATTTCCCTGGGCTTACTGCCGTTTCTTCCATATGCCAGTATAGGGCTGAAAACGCCTGCTTTGGCACTCTGCAAAGAAAGTGTTTGCAGACTGCTGAATCCACACACGGGTTTTACTCTGGAAGTTGAGTGCACACGTTGACAACCGTTCTGTTAGATAGCTGCATTTTGGATTTAGAAGCAGATATTTCCCTGTGCTTTCTGCTGGTTTTTCCATAAGCCGGTATTGGGCTGAAAACGCCTGTTTTGAAACTCTGCACAGAAAGTGTTTGCAGACTGCTGAATCCACACACGGGTTTAACTCTGGAAGTTGAGTGCACACATTTTCAACCGTTCTGTTAGATAGTTGCGTTTTGGATTTAGAAGCAGATATTTCCCTGTGCTTTCTGCTGTTTCTTCCATATGCCGGTATGGGGCTGAAAACGCCTGATTTGAGACTCTGCACAGAAAGTGTTTGCAGACTGCTGAATCCACACATGGGTTTAACTCTGGAAGTTGAGTGTTCACATTGACAACCGTTCTGTTAGATAGCTGCGTTTTGGATTTAGAAGCAGATAGTTCCCTGTGCTTTGTGCTGTTTCTTCCATATGCCAGTATTGGCCTGAAAACGCCTGTTTTGAAACTCTGCACAGAAAGTGTTTGCAGACTGATGAATCCGCACACGGGTTTAACTCTGGAAGTTGAGTGCACACATTGACAACCGTTCTGTTAGATAGCTGCGTTTTGGATTTGGAAGCAGATACTTCCCGTTGCTTTCTGCTGTTTCTTCCATATGCTGGTATTGGGCTGAAAACGTCTGTTTTGAAACTCTGCACAGAAAGTGTTTGCAGACTGCTGAAGCCACACACGGGTATAACTATGGAAGCTGAGTGCACACATTGACAACCGTTCTGTTAGATCGCTGCATTTTGTATTTAGAAGCAGATATTTCGCTGTGCTTATTCCCGTTTCTTCCCTATGCCGGTATTGGGCTGAAATCGCCTCTTTTGAGACTCTGCACTGAAAGCGTTTGCCGACTGCTGAATCCACACACTGGTTTAACTCTGGAAGTTGAGTCCACACATTGACAACCGTTCTGTTAGACAGCCGCGTTTTGGATTAGAAGCAGATATTTCCCTGTACTTACTGCCGTTTCTTCCCTATGCCGGTAAGGGGCTGAAAACGCCTGTTTTGAAACTCTGCACAGAAAGTGTTTGCAGAATGCTGAATCCACACACGGGTTTAACTCTGGACGTTGAGTGCACACATTGACAACTGTTTTGTCAGATAGCTGCGTTTTGGATTTAGAAGCAGATATTTCCCTGTGCTTACTGCACTTTCTTCCATATGCCGGAATGGGGCTGAAACCGCCTGTTTTGAGACTCTGCACAGAAAGTGTTTGCAGCCTGCTGAATCCACACTCGGGTTTAACTCTGGAAGTTGAGTGCACACATTTACAACTGTTCTGTCAAATAGCTGCGTTTTGGATTTAGAAGCAGTTATTTCTCTGTGCTTACTGCACTTTCTTCCATATGCCGGTATGGGGTGAAAACGCCTGTTTTGAGACTCTGCACAGAAAGTCTTTGCAGACTGCTGAATCCACATTCGGGTTTAACTCTGGAAGTTGAGAGCACACATTGACAACCGTTCTGTTAGATAGCTGCGTTTTGGATTTATAAGCAGATATTTCCCTGTGTTTTCTGCTGTTTCTTCCATATGACGGTTTTGGGCTGAAAACGCGTGTTTTGAAGCTCTGCACAGAAAGTGTTTGCAGACTACTTAATCCACAAACGGGTTTACCTCTGGACGTTGAGTGCACACATTCACAACCGTTCTGTTAGAGAGCTGCGTTTTGGATTTAGAAGCAGATATTTCCCTGTGCTTTCTAACGTTTCTTCCATATGCCGGTATTGGGCTGAAAACGCCTGTTTTGAAACTCTGCACAGAAAGTGTTTGCAGACTGCTGAATCCACACAAGGGTTTAACTCTGAAAGTTGAGTGCACACATTGACAACCGTTCTGTTAGATAGCTGCGTTTTGGATTTAGTAGCAGATATTTCCCTGTGCTTTCTGCTGTTTCTTCCATATGCCGGTATTGGGCTGAAAACGCCTGTTTTGAAACTCTGCACAGAAAGTGTTTGCAGGCCGCTGAATCCACACACGGCTTTAACTCTGGAAGATGAGTGCACACATTGACAACCGTTCTGTTAGATAGCTGCGTTTTGGATTTAGAAGCAGATATTTCCCTGTGCTTTCTGCTGTTTCTTCCATATGCCGTTATTGGGCTTAAATCGCTTGATTTGAAACTCTGCACAGAAAGTGTTTGCAGACTGCTGAATACACACACGGGTTTAACTCTGGAAGTTGAGTGCACACATTGACAACCGTTCTGTTCGATAGCTGCGTTTTGGATTTAGAAGCAGATATTTCCCTGTGCTTTCTGCTGTTTCTTCCATATGCCGGTATTTGGCTGAAAATGCCTGTTTTGAAACTCTGCGCAGAAAGTGATTGCAGACTGCTGAATCCACACACGGGTTTAATTCTGGAAGTTGAGTGCACACATTGACAACCGTTCTGTTCGATAGCTTCGTTTTGGATTTAGATGCAGATATTTCCCTGGGCTTACTGCCGTTTCTTCCATATGCCAGTATAGGGCTGAAAACGCCTGCTTTGGGACTCTGCAAAGAAAGTGTTTGCAGACTGCTGAATCCACACTCGGGTTTAACTCTGGAAGTTGAGTGCACACATTGACAACCGTTCTGTTAGATAGCTGCGTTTTGGATTTAGAAGCAGATATTTCCCTGTGCTTTCTGCTGGTTTTTCCATATGCCGGTATTGGGCTGAAAACGCCTGTTTTGAAACTCTGCACAGAAAGTGTTTGCAGACTGCTGAATCCACACACGGGTTTAACTCTGGAAGTTGAGAGCACACATTGTCAAACGTTCTGTTAGATATTTGCGTTTTGGATTTAGAAGCAGATATTTCCCTGTGCTTTCTGCTGTTTCTTCCTTATGCCGGTATGGGGCTGAAAACGCCTGATTTGAGACTCTGCACAGAAAGTGTTTGCAGACTGCTGAATCCACACATGGGTTTAACTCTGGAAGTTGAGTGTTCACATAGACAACCGTTCTGTTAGATAGCTGCGTTTTGGATTTAGAAGCAGATAGTTCCCTGTGCTTTGTGCTGTTTCTTCCATATGCCAGTATTGGCCTGAAAACGCCTGTTTTGAAACTCTGCACAGAAAGTGTTTGCAGACTGATGAATCCGCACACGGGTTTAACTCTGGAAGTTGAGTGCACACATTGACAACCGTTCTGTTAGATAGCTGCGTTTTGGATTTAGAAGCAGATACTTCCCGTTGCTTTCTGCTGTTTCTTCCATATGCTGGTATTGGGCTGAAAACGTCTGTTTTGAAACTCTGCACAGAAAGTGTTTGCAGACTGCTGAAGCCACACATGGGTATAACTATGGAAGCTGAGTGCACACATTGACAACCGTTCTGTTAGATCCCTACATTTTGGATTTAGAAGCAGATATTTCGCTGTGCTTATTCCCGTTTCTTCCCTATGCCGGTATTGGGCTGAAAACGCCTCTTTTGAGACTCTGCACAGAAAGCGTTTGCCGACTGCTGAATCCACACACTGGTTTAACTCTGGAAGTTGAGTGCACACATTGACAACCGTTCTGTTAGATAGCTGCGTTTTGGATTTAGAAGCAGATATTTCCCTGTACTTACTGCCGTTTCTTCCCTATGCCGGTAAGGGGCTGAAAACGCCTGTTTTGAGACTCTGCACAGAAAGTGTTTCCAGACTGCTAAATCCACACACATGTTTGACTCTGAACGTTGACTGCACACATTGACAACCGTTCTGTTAGATAGCTGCGATTTGGATTTAGAAGCAGATATTTCCCTGTGCTTACTGCCATTTATTCCATATGCCGGTATGGGGCTGAAACCGCCTGTTTTGAGACTCTGCACTGAAAGTGTTTGCAGACTGCTGAATCCACACACGGGTTTAACTCTGGAAGTTGAGTGCACACATTGACAACCGTTCTGTCAGATAGCTGCGTTTCGGATTTAGAAGCAGATATTTCCCTGTGCTTACTGCACTTTCTTCCATATGCCGGAATGGGGCTGAAACCGCCTTTTTTGAGACTCTGCACAGAAAGTGTTTGCAGACTGCTGAATCCACACTCGGGTTTAACTCTGGAAGTTGAGTGCACACCTTGACAACTGTTCTGTCAGATAGCTGCGTTTTGGATTTAGAAGCAGATATTTCCCTGTGCTTACTGCACTTTCTTCCATATGCCGGTATGGGGTGAAAACGCCTGTTTTGAGACTCTGCACAGAAAGTCTTTGCAGACTGCTGAATCCACACTCGGGTTTAACTCTGGAAGTTGAGAGCACACATTGACAACCGTTCTGTTAGATAGCTGCGTTTTGGATTTATAAGCAGATATTTCCCTGTGTTTTCTGCTGTTTCTTCCATATGACGGTTTTGGGCTGAAAACGCGTGTTTTGAAGCTCTGCACAGAAAGTGTTTGCAGACTGCTTAATCCACACACGGGTTTACCTCTGGACGTTGAGTGCACACATTCACAACCGTTCTGTTAGAGAGCTGCGTTTTGGATTTAGAAGCAGATATTTCCCTGTGCTTTCTAACGTTTCTTCCATATGCCGGTATTGGGCTGAAAACGCCTGTTTTGAAACTCTGCACAGAAAGTGTTTGCAGACTGCTGAATCCACACACGGGTTTAACTCTGGAAGTGGAGTGCACACATTGACAACCGTTCTGTTAGATAGCTGCGTTTTGGATTTAGAAGCAGATATTTCCCTGTGCTTTCTGCTGTTTCTTCCATATGCCGGTATTGGGCTGAAAACGCCTGTTTTGAAACTCTGCACAGAAAGTGTTTGCAGACTGCTGAATGCACACACGGGTTTAACTCTGGAAGATGAGTGCACACATTGACAACCGTTCTGTTAGATAGCTACGTTTTGGATTTAGAAGCAGATATTTCCCTGTGCTTTCTAACGTTTCTTCCATATGCCGGTATTGGGCTGAAAATGCCTGTTTTGAAACTCTGCGCAGAAAGTGATTGCAGACTGCTGAATCCACACACGGGTTTAACTCTGGAAGTGGAGTGCACACATTGACAACCGTTCTGTTAGATAGCTGCGTTTTGGATTTAGAAGCAGATGTTTCCCTGTGCTTTCTGCTGTTTCTTCCATGTGCCGGTATTGGGCTGAAAACGCCTGTTTTGAGACTCTGCACAGAAAGTGTTTGCAGACTGCTGAATCCACACACGGGTTTAACTCTGGAAGTTGAGTGTACACATTGACAACCATTCTGTTAGATAGCTGCGTTTTGGATTTAGATGCAGATATTTCCCTGGGCTTACTGCCGTTTCTTCCATATGCCAGTATAGGGCTGAAAACGCCTGCTTTGGCACTCTGCAAAGAAAGTGTTTGCAGACTGCTGAATCCACACACGGGTTTTACTCTGGAAGTTGAGTGCACACGTTGACAACCGTTCTGTTAGATAGCTGCATTTTGGATTTAGAAGCAGATATTTCCCTGTGCTTTCTGCTGGTTTTTCCATAAGCCGGTATTGGGCTGAAAACGCCTGTTTTGAAACTCTGCACAGAAAGTGTTTGCAGACTGCTGAATCCACACACGGGTTTAACTCTGGAAGTTGAGTGCACACATTTTCAACCGTTCTGTTAGATAGTTGCGTTTTGGATTTAGAAGCAGATATTTCCCTGTGCTTTCTGCTGTTTCTTCCATATGCCGGTATGGGGCTGAAAACGCCTGATTTGAGACTCTGCACAGAAAGTGTTTGCAGACTGCTGAATCCACACATGGGTTTAACTCTGGAAGTTGAGTGTTCACATTGACAACCGTTCTGTTAGATAGCTGCGTTTTGGATTTAGAAGCAGATAGTTCCCTGTGCTTTGTGCTGTTTCTTCCATATGCCAGTATTGGCCTGAAAACGCCTGTTTTGAAACTCTGCACAGAAAGTGTTTGCAGACTGATGAATCCGCACACGGGTTTATCTCTGGAAGTTGAGTGCACACATTGACAACCGTTCTGTTAGATAGCTGCGTTTTGGATTTGGAAGCAGATACTTCCCGTTGCTTTCTGCTGTTTCTTCCATATGCTGGTATTGGGCTGAAAACGTCTGTTTTGAAACTCTGCACAGAAAGTGTTTGCAGACTGCTGAAGCCACACACGGGTATAACTATGGAAGCTGAGTGCACACATTGACAACCGTTCTGTTAGATCGCTGCATTTTGTATTTAGAAGCAGATATTTCGCTGTGCTTATTCCCGTTTCTTCCCTATGCCGGTATTGGGCTGAAATCGCCTCTTTTGAGACTCTGCACTGAAAGCGTTTGCCGACTGCTGAATCCACACACTGGTTTAACTCTGGAAGTTGAGTCCACACATTGACAACCGTTCTGTTAGACAGCCGCGTTTTGGATTAGAAGCAGATATTTCCCTGTACTTACTGCCGTTTCTTCCCTATGCCGGTAAGGGGCTGAAAACGCCTGTTTTGAAACTCTGCACAGAAAGTGTTTGCAGAATGCTGAATCCACACACGGGTTTAACTCTGGACGTTGAGTGCACACATTGACAACTGTTTTGTCAGATAGCTGCGTTTTGGATTTAGAAGCAGATATTTCCCTGTGCTTACTGCACTTTCTTCCATATGCCGGAATGGGGCTGAAACCGCCTGTTTTGAGACTCTGCACAGAAAGTGTTTGCAGCCTGCTGAATCCACACTCGGGTTTAACTCTGGAAGTTGAGTGCACACATTTACAACTGTTCTGTCAAATAGCTGCGTTTTGGATTTAGAAGCAGTTATTTCTCTGTGCTTACTGCACTTTCTTCCATATGCCGGTATGGGGTGAAAACGCCTGTTTTGAGACTCTGCACAGAAAGTCTTTGCAGACTGCTGAATCCACATTCGGGTTTAACTCTGGAAGTTGAGAGCACACATTGACAACCGTTCTGTTAGATAGCTGCGTTTTGGATTTATAAGCAGATATTTCCCTGTGTTTTCTGCTGTTTCTTCCATATGACGGTTTTGGGCTGAAAACGCGTGTTTTGAAGCTCTGCACAGAAAGTGTTTGCAGACTACTTAATCCACAAACGGGTTTACCTCTGGACGTTGAGTGAACACATTCACAACCGTTCTGTTAGAGAGCTGCGTTTTGGATTTAGAAGCAGATATTTCCCTGTGCTTTCTAACGTTTCTTCCATATGCCGGTATTGGGCTGAAAACGCCTGTTTTGAAACTCTGCACAGAAAGTGTTTGCAGACTGCTGAATCCACACAAGGGTTTAACTCTGAAAGTTGAGTGCACACATTGACAACCGTTCTGTTAGATAGCTGCGTTTTGGATTTAGTAACAGATATTTCCCTGTGCTTTCTGCTGTTTCTTCCATATACCGGTATTGGGCTGAAAACGCCTGTTTTGAAACTCTGCACAGAAAGTGTTTGCAGGCCGCTGAATCCACACACGGCTTTAACTCTGGAAGATGAGTGCACACATTGACAACCGTTCTGTTAGATAGCTGCGTTTTGGATTTAGAAGCAGATATTTCCCTGTGCTTTCTGCTGTTTCTTCCATATGCCGTTATTGGGCTTAAATCGCTTGATTTGAAACTCTGCACAGAAAGTGTTTGCAGACTGCTGAATCCACACACGGGTTTAACTCTGGAAGTTGAGAGCACACATTGTCAAACGTTCTGTTAGATATTTGCGTTTTGGATTTAGAAGCAGATATTTCCCTGTGCTTTCTGCTGTTTCTTCCTTATGCCGGTATGGGGCTGAAAACGCCTGATTTGAGACTCTGCACAGAAAGTGTTTGCAGACTGCTGAATCCACACATGGGTTTAACTCTGGAAGTTGAGTGTTCACATAGACAACCGTTCTGTTAGATATCTGCGTTTTGGATTTAGAAGCAGATAGTTCCCTGTGCTTTGTGCTGTTTCTTCCATATGCCAGTATTGGCCTGAAAACGCCTGTTTTGAAACTCTGCACAGAAAGTGTTTGCAGACTGATGAATCTGCACACGGGTTTAACTCTGGAAGTTGAGTGCACACATTGACAACCGTTCTGTTAGATAGCTGCGTTTTGGAATTAGAAGCAGATACTTCCCGTTGCTTTCTGCTGTTTCTTCCATATGCTGGTATTGGGCTGAAAACGTCTGTTTTGAAACTCTGCACAGAAAGTGTTTGCAGACTGCTGAAGCCACACATGGGTATAACTATGGAAGCTGAGTGCACACATTGACAACCGTTCTGTTAGATCGCTACATTTTGGATTTAGAAGCAGATATTTCGCTGTGCTTATTCCCGTTTCTTCCCTATGCCGGTATTGGGCTGAAAACGCCTCTTTTGAGACTCTGCACAGAAAGCGTTTGCCGACTGCTGAATCCACACACTGGTTTAACTCTGGAAGTTGAGTGCACACATTGACAACCGTTCTGTTAGATAGCTGCGTTTTGGATTTAGAAGCAGATATTTCCCTGTACTTACTGCCGTTTCTTCCCTATGCCGGTAAGGGGCTGAAAACGCCTGTTTTGAGACTCTGCACAGAAAGTGTTTCCAGACTGCTAAATCCACACACATGTTTGACTCTGGACGTTGAGTGCACACATTGACAACCGTTCTGTTCGATAGCTGCGATTTGGATTTAGAAGCAGATATTTCCCTGTGCTTACTGCCATTTCTTCCATATGCCGGTATGGGGATGAAACCGCCTGTTTTGAGACTCTGCACTGAAAGTGTTTGCAGACTGCTGAATCCACACACGGGTTTAGCTCTGGAAGTTGAGTGCACACATTGACAACCGTTCTGTCAGATAGCTGCGTTTTGGATTTAGAAGCAGATATTTCCCTGTGCTTACTGCACTTTCTTCCATATGCCGGAATGGGGCTGAAACCGCCTGTTTTGAGACTCTGCACAGAAAGTGTTTGCAGACTGCTGAATCCACACTCGGGATTAACTCTGGAAGTTGAGTGCACACATTGACAACTGTTCTGTCAGATAGCTGCGTTTTGGATTTAGAAGCAGATATTTCCCTGTGCTTACTGCACTTTCTTCCATATGCCGGTATGGGGTGAAAAAGCCTGTTTTTAGACTCTGCACAGAAAGTCTTTGCAGACTGCTGAATCCACACTCGGGTTTAACTCTGGAAGTTGAGAGCACACATTGACAACCGTTCTGTTAGATAGCTGCGTTTTGGATTTATAAGCAGATATTTCCCTGTGCTTTCTGCTGTTTCTTCCATATGCCGGTATTGGGCTGAAAACGCCTGTTTTGAAACTCTGCACAGAAAGTGTTTGCAGACTGCTGAATCCACACACGGGTTTAACTCTGGAAGATGAGTGCACACATTGACAACCGTTCTGTTAGATAGCTGCGTTTTGGATTCAGAAGCAGATATTTCCCTGTGCTTACTGCACTTTCTTCCATATGCCGGTATGGGGTGAAAACGCCTGTTTTTAGACTCTGCACAGAAAGTCTTTGCAGACTGCTGAATCCACACTCGGGTTTAACTCTGGAAGTTGAGAGCACACATTGACAACCGTTCTGTTAGATAGCTGCGTTTTGGATTTATAAGCAGATATTTCCCTATGTTTTCTGCTGTTTCTTCCATATGACGGTTTTGGGCTGAAAACGCGTGTTTTGAAGCTCTGCACAGAAAGTGTTTGCAGACTGCTTAATCCACACACGGGTTTACCTCTGGACGTTGAGTGCACACATTCACAACCGTTCTGTTAGAGAGCTGCGTTTTGGATTTAGAAGCAGATATTTCCCTGTGCTTTCTAACGTTTCTTCCATATGCCGGTATTGGGCTGAAAACGCCTGTTTTGAAACTCTGCACAGAAAGTGTTGGCAGATTGCTGAATCCACACAAGGGTTTAACTCTGGAAGTTGAGTGCACACATTGACAACCGTTCTGTTAGATAGCTGCGTTTTGGATTTAGAAGCAGATATTTCCCTGTGCTTTCTGCTGTTTCTTCCATATGCCGGTATTGGGCTGAAAACGCCTGTTTTGAAACTCTGCACAGAAAGTGTTTGCACACTGCTGAATCCACACACGGGTTTAACTCTGGAAGATGAGTGCACACATTGACAACCGTTCTGTTAGATAGCTGCGTTTTGGATTTAGAAGCAGATATTTCCCTGTGCTTTCTGCTGTTTCTTCCATATGCCGGTATTGGGCTGAAAACGCCTGTTTTGAAACTCTGAACAGAAAGTGTTTGCAGACTGCTGAATCCACACACGGGTTTAACTCTGGAAGCTGAGTGCACACATTGACAACCGTTCTGTTAGATAGCTGCGTTTTGGATTTAGAAGCAGATATTTCCCTGTCTTTCTGCTGGTTTTTCCATATGCCGGTATTGGGCTGAAAACGGCTGTTTTGAAACTCTGCACAGAAAGTGTTTGCAGACTGCTGAATCCACACACGGGTTTAACTCTGGAAGTTGAGTGCACACATTGTCAACCGTTCTGTTAGATAGTTGCGTTTTGGATGTAGAAGCAGATATTTCCCTGTGCTTTCTGCTGTTTCTTCCATATGCCGGTATGGGGCTGAAAACGCCTGATTTGAGACTCTGCACAGAAAGTGTTTGCAGACTGCTGAATCCACACATGGGTTTAACTCTGGAAGTTGAGTGTTCACATTGACAACCGTTCTGTTAGATAGCTGCGTTTTGGATTTAGAAGCAGATACTTCCCGTTGCTTTCTGCTGTTTTTTCCATATGCCAGTATTGGCCTGAAAACGCCTGTTATGAAACTCTGCACAGAAAGTGTTTGCAGACTGATGAATCTGCACACGCGTTTAACTCTGGAAGTTGAGTGCACACATTGACAACCGTTCTGTTAGATAGCTGCGTTTTGGATTTAGAAGCACATACTTCCCGTTGCTTTCTGCTGTTTCTTCCATATGCTGGTATTGGGCTGAAAACGTCTGTTTTGAAACTCTGCACAGAAAGTGTTTGCAGACTGCTGAAGCCACACATGGGTATAACTATGGAAGCTGAGTGCACACATTGACAACCGTTCTGTTAGATCGCTGCATTTTGGATTTAGAAGCAGATATTTCGCTGTGCTTATTCCCGTTTCTTCCCTATGCCGGTATTGGGCTGAAAACGCCTCTTTTGAGACTCTGCACAGAAAGCGTTTGCCGACTGCTGAATCCACACACTGGTTTAACTCTGGAAGTTGAGTGCACACATTGACAACCGTTCTGTTAGATAGCTGCGTTTTGGATTTAGAAGCAGATATTTCCCTGTACTTACTGCCGTTTCTTCCCTATGCCGGTAAGGGGCTGAAAACACCTGTTTTGAGACTCTGCACATAAAGTGTTTCCAGACTGCTAAATCCACACACATGTTTGACTCTGGACATTGAGTGCACACATTGACAACAGTTCTGTTAGATAGCTGCGATTTGGATTTAGAAGCAGATATTTCCCTGTGCTTACTGCCATTTCTTCCATATGCCGGTATGGGGCTGAAACCGCCTGTTTTGAGACTCTGCACAGAAAGTGTTTGCAGACTGCTGAATTCACACACGGGTTTAACTCTGGAAATTGAGTGCACACATTGACAATTGTTCTGTCAGATAGCTGCGTTTTGGATTTAGAAGCTGATATTTCCCTGTGCTTACTGCAATTTCTTCCATATGCCGGAATGGGGCTGAAACCGCCTGTTTTGAGACTCTGCACAGAAAGTGTTTGCAGACTGCTGAATCCACACTCGGGTTTAACTCTGGAAGTTTAGTGCACACATTGACAACTGTTCTGTCAGATAGCTGCGTTTTGGATTTAGAAGCAGATATTTCCCTGTGCTTACTGCACTTTCTTCCATATGCCGGTATGGGGTGAAAACGCCTGTTTTGAGACTCTGCCCAGAAAGTCTTTGCAGACTGCTGAATCCACACTCGGGTTTAACTCTGGAAGTTGACAGCACACATTGACAACCGTTCTGTTAGATAGCTGCGTTTTGGATTTATAAGCAGATATTTCCCTGTGTTTTCTGCTGTTTCTTCCATATGACGGTTTTGGGCTGAAAACGCGTGTTTTGAAGCTCTGCACAGAAAGTGTTGCAGACTGCTTAATCCACACACGGGTTTACCTCTGGACGTTGAGTGCACACATTCACAACCGTTCTGTTAGAGAGCTGCGTTTTGGATTTAGAAGCAGATATTTCCCTGGGCTTTCTAACGTTTCTTCCATATGCCGGTATTGGGCTGAAAACGCCTGTTTTGAAACTCTGCACAGAAAGGGTTTGCAGATTGCTGAATCCTCACAAGGGTTTAACTCTGGAAGTTGAGTGCACACATTGACAACCGTTCTGTTAGATAGCTGCGTTTTGGATTTAGAAGCGGATATTTCCCTGTGCTTTCTGCTGTTTCTTCCATATGCCGGTATTGGGCTGAAAACGCCTGTTTTGAAACTATGCACAGAAAGTGTTTGCACACTGCTGAATACACACACGGGTTTAACTCTGGAAGATGAGTGCACACATTGACAACCGTTCTGTTAGATAGCTGCGTTTTGGATTTAGAAGCAGATATTTCCCTGTGCTTTCTGCTGTTTCTTCCATATGCCGGTATTGGGCTGAAAACGCCTGTTTTGAAACTCTGCACAAAAAGTGTTTGCAGACTGCTGAATCCACACACGGGTTTAACTCTGGAAGTTGAGTGCACACATTGTAAACCGTTCTGTTAGATAGTTGCGTTTTGGATGTAGAAGCAGATATTTCCCTGTGCTTTCTGCTGTTTCTTCCATATGCCGGTATGGGGCTGAAAACGCCTGTTTTGAGACTCTGCACAGAAAGTGTTTGCAGACTCCTGAATCCACACATGGGTTTAACTCTGGAAGTTGAGTGTTCACATTGACAACCGTTCTGTTAGATAGCTGCGTTTTGGATTTAGAAACAGATATTTCCCTGTGCTTTGTGCTGTTTTTTCCATATGCCAGTACTGGCCTGAAAACGCCTGTTATGAAACTCTGCACAGAAAGTGTTTGCAGACTGATGAATCTGCACACGGGTTTAATTCTGGAAGTGGAGTGCACACATTGACAACCGTTCTGTTAGATAGCTGCGTTTTGGATTTAGAAGCAGATACTTCCCGTTGCTTTCTGCTGTTTCTTCCACATGCCGGTATGGGGCTGAAACCGCCTGTTTTGAGACTCTGCACAGAAAGAGTTTGCAGACTGCTGAATCCACACACGGGTTTAACTCTGGAAGTTCAGTGCACACATTGACAACTGTTCTGTCAGATAGCTGCGTTTTGGATTTAGAAGCAGATATTTCCCTGTGCTTACTGCACTTTCTTCCATATGCCGGAATGGGGCTGAAACCGCCTGTTTTGAGACTCAGCACAGAAAGTGTTTGCAGACTGCTGAATCCACACTCGGGTTTAACTCTGGAAGTTGAGTGCACACATTGACAACTGTTCTGTCAGATAGCTGCGTTTTGGATTTAGAAGCAGATAATTCCCTGTGCTTACTGCACTTTCTTCCATATGCCGGTATGGGGTGAAAACGCCTGTTTTTAGACTCTGCACAGAAAGTCTTTGCAGACTGCTGAATCCACACTCGGGTTTAACTCTGGAAGTTGAGAGCACACATTGACAACCGTTCTGTTAGATAGCTGCGTTTTGGATTTAAAAGCAGATATTTCCCTGTGTTTTCTGCTGTTTCTTCCATATGACGGTTTTGGGCTGAAAACGCGTGTTTTGAAGCTCTGCACAGAAAGTGTTTGCAGACTGCTTAATCCACACACGGGTTTAACTCTGGACGTTGAGTGAACACATTCACAACCGTTCTGTTAGAGAGCTGCGTTTTGGATTTAGAAGCAGATATTTCCCTGTGCTTTCTAACGTTTCTTCCATATGCCGGTATTGGGCTGAAAACGCCTGTTTTGAAACTCTGCACAGAAAGTGTTTGCAGATTGCTGAATCCACACAAGGGTTTAACTCTAGAAGTTGAGTGCACACATTGACAACCGTTCTGTTAGATAGCTGCGTTTTGGATTTAGAAGCAGATATTTCCCTGTGCTTTCTGCTGTTTCTTCCATATGCCGGTATTGGGCTGAAAACGCCTGTTTTGAAACTCTGCACACAAAGTGTTTGCAGACTGCTGAATCCACACACGGGTTTACCTCTGGAAGATGAGTGCACACATTGACAACCGTTCTGTTAGATAGCTGCGTTTTGGATTTAGAAGCAGATATTTCCCTGTGCTTTCTGCTGTTTCTTTCATATGCCGGTATTGGGCTGAAAACGCCTGTTTTGAAACTCTGCACAGAAAGTGTTTGCAGACTGTTGAATCCACACATGGGTTTAACTCTCTAAGTTGAGTGCACACATTGACAACCGTTCTGTTAGATAGCTGCGTTTTGGATTTAGAAGCAGATATTTCCCTGTGCTTTCTGCTGTTTCTTCCATATGCTGGTATTGGGCTGAAAACGCCTGTTTTGAAACTCTGCACAGAAAGTGTTTGCAGACGGCTGAATCCACACACGGCTTTAACTCTGGAAGATGAGTGCACACATTGACAACCGTTCTGTTAGATAGCTGCGTTTTGGATTTAGAAGCAGATATTTCCCTGTGCTTTCTGCTGTTTCTTCCATATGCCGGTATTGGGCTGAAAACGCCTGTTTTGAAACTCTGCACAGAAAGTGTTTGCAGACTGCTGAATCCACACACGGGTTTAACTCTGGAAGTTGAGTGCACACATTGACAACCGTTCTGTTAGATAGCTGCGTTTTGGATTTAGAAGCAGATATTTCCCTGTGCTTTCTAACGTTTCTTCCATATGCCGGTATTGGGCTGAAAACGCCTGTTTTGAAACTCTGCACAGAAAGTGTTTGCAGACTGCTGAATCCACACAAGGGTTTAACTCTGGAAGTTGAGTGCACACATTGACAACCGTTCTGTTAGATAGCTGCGTTTTGGATTTAGAAGCAGATATTTCCCTGTGCTTTCTGCTGTTTCTTCCATATGCCGGTATAGGGCTGAAAATGCCTGCTTTGAAACTCTGCGCAGAAAGTGTTTGCAGACTGCTGAATCCACACACCGGTTTAACTCTGGAAGTTGAGTGCACACATTGACAACCGTTCTGTTAGATAGCTGCGTTTTGGAATTAGAAGCAGATATTTCCCTGTGCTTTCTGCTGTTTCTTCCATATGCCGGTATTGGGCTGAAAACGCCTGTTTTGAGACTCTGCACAGAAAGTGTTTGCAGACTGCTGAATCCACACACGGGTTTAACTCTGGAAGTTGAGTGTACACATTGACAAACATTCTGTTAGATAGCTGCGTTTTGGATTTAGATGCAGTTATTTCCCTGGGCTTACTGCCGTTTCTTCCCTATGCCAGTATAGGGCTGAAAACTCCTGCTTTGGGACTCTGCAAAGAAAGTGTTTTCAGACTGCTGAATCCACACACGGTTTTAACTCTGGAAGTTGAGTGCACACATTGACAACCGTTCTGTTAGATAGCTGCGTTTTGGATTTAGAAGCAGATATTTCCCTGTGCTTTCTGTTGTTTTTTCCATATGCCGGTATTGGGTTGAAAACGCCTGTTTTGAAACTCTGCACAGAAAGTGTTTGCAGACTGCTGAATCCACACACGGGATTAACTCTGGAAGTTGAGTGCACACATTGTCAACCGTTCTGTTAGATAGTTGCATTTTGGATTTAGAAGCAGATATTTCCCTGTGCTTTCTGCTGTTTCTTCCATATGCCGGTATGGGGCTGAAAACGCCTGATTTGAGACTCTGCACAGAAAGTGTTTGCAGACTGCTGAATCCACACATGGGTTTAACTCTGGAAGTTGAGTGTTCACATTGACAACCGTTCTGTTAGATAGCTGCGTTTTGGATTTAGAAGCAGATAGTTCCCTGTGCTTTGTGCTGTTTCTTCCATATGCCAGTATTGGCCTGAAAACGCCTGTTTTGAAACTCTGCACAGAAAGTATTTGCAGACTGATGAATCCGCACACGGGTTTAACTCTGGAAGTTGAGTGCACACATTGACAACCGTTCTGTTAGATAGCTGCGTTTTGGATTTAGAAGCAGATACTTCCCGTTTCTTTCTGCTGTTTCTTCCATATGCTGGTATTGGGCTGAAAACGTCTGTTTTGAAACTCTGCACAGAAAGTGTTTGCAGACTGCTGAAGCCACACACGGGTATAACTATGGAAGCTGAGTGCACACATTGACAACCGTTCTGTTAGATCGCTGCATTTTGGATTTAGAAGCAGATATTTCGCTGTGCTTATTCCCGTTTCTTCTCTATGCCGGTATTGGGCTGAAAACGCCTCTTTTGAGACTCTGCACAGAAAGCGTTTGCCGACTGCTGAATCCAAACACTGGTTTAACTCTGGAAGTTGAGTGCACACATTGACAACCGTTCTGTTAGGTAGCTGCGTTTTGGATTTAGAAGCAGATATTTCCCTGTAGTTACTGCCGTTTCTTCCCTATGCCGGTAAGGGGCTGAAAACGCCTGTTTTGAGACTCTGCACAGAAAGTGTTTCCAGACTGCTAAATCCACACACATGTTTGACTCTGGACGTTGAGTGCACACATTGACAACCGTTCTGTTAGATAGCTGCGATTTGGATTTAGAAGCAGATATTTCCCTGTGCTTACTGCCATTTCTTCCATATGCCGGTATGGGGCTGAAACCGCCTGTTTTGAGACTCTGCACAGAAAGACTTTGCAGACTGCTGAATCCACACTCGGGTTTAACTCTGGAAGTTGAGAGCACACATTGACAACTGTTCTGTTAGATAGCTGCGTTTTGGATTTATAAGCAGATATTTCCCTGTGTTTTCTGCTGTTTCTACCATATGACGGTTTTGGGCTGAAAACGCGTGTTTTGAAGCTCTGCACAGAAAGTGTTTGCAGACTGCTGAATCCACACACGGGTTTAACTCTGGAAGTTGAGTGTACACATTGACAAACATTCTGTTAGATAGCTGCGTTTTGGATTTAGATGCAGATATTTCCCTGGGCTTACAGCCGTTTCTTCCATATGCCAGTTTAGGACTGAAAACGCCTACTTTGGGACTCTGCAAAGAAAGTGTTTTCAGACTGCTGAGTCCACACACGGGTTTAACTCTGGAAGTTAGTGCACACATTGACAACCGTTCTGTTAGATAGCTGCGTTTTGGATTTATAAGCAGATATTTCCCTGTGTTTTCTGCTGTTTCTTCCATATGACGGTTTTGGGCTGAAAACGCGTGTTTTGAAGCTCTGCACAGAAAGTGTTTGCAGACTGCTTAATCCACACACGGGTTTACCTCTGGACGTTGAGTGCACATATTCACAGCCGTTCTGTTAGATAGCTGCGTTTTGGATTTAGAAGCAGATATTTCCCTGTGCTTTCTAACGCTTCTTCCATATGCCGGTATTGAGCTGAAAACGCCTGTTTTGAAACTCTGAAAAGAAAGTGTTTGCAGACTGCTGAATCCACACACGGGTTTAACTCTGGAAGTTGAGTGCACACATTGTAAACCGTTCTGTTAGATAGTTGCGTTTTGGATGTAGAAGCAGGTATTTCCCTGTGCTTTCTGCTGTTTCTTCCATATGCCGGTATGGGGCTGAAAACGCCTGTTTTGAGACTCTGCACAGAAAGTGTTTGCAGACTGCTGAATCCACACATGGGTTTAACTCTGGAAGTTGAGTGTTCACATTGACAACCGTTCTGTTAGATAGCTGCGTTTTGGATTTAGAAGCAGATATTTCCCTGTGCTTTGTGCTGTTTTTTCCATATGCCAGTATTGGCCTGAAAACGCCTGTTATGAAACTCTGCACAGAAAGTGTTTGCAGACTGATGAATCTGCACACGGGTTTAATTCTGGAAGTGGAGTGCACACATTGACAACCGTTCTGTTAGATAACTGCGTTTTGGATTTAGAAGCAGATACTTCCCGTTGCTTTCTGCTGTTTCTTCCACATGCCGGTATGGGGCTGAAACCGCCTGTTTTGAGACTCTGCACAGAAAGAGTTTGCAGACTGCTGAATCCACACACGGGTTTAACTCTGGAAGTTCAGTGCACACATTGACAACTGTTCTGTCAGATAGCTGCGTTTTGGATTTAGAAGCAGATATTTCCCTGTGCTTACTGCACTTTCTTCCATATGCCGGAATGGGGCTGAAACCGCCTGTTTTGAGACTCAGCACAGAAAGTGTTTGCAGACTGCTGAATCCACACTCGGGTTTAACTCTGGAAGTTGAGTGCACACATTGACAACTGTTCTGTCAGATAGCTGCGTTTTGGATTTAGAAGCAGATAATTCCCTGTGCTTACTGCACTTTCTTCCATATGCCGGTATGGGGTGAAAACGCCTGTTTTTAGACTCTGCACAGAAAGTCTTTGCAGACTGCTGAATCCACACTCGGGTTTAACTCTGGAAGTTGAGAGCACACATTGACAACCGTTCTGTTAGATAGCTGCGTTTTGGATTTATAAGCAGATATTTCCCTGTGTTTTCTGCTGTTTCTTCCATATGACGGTTTTGGGCTGAAAACGCGTGTTTTGAAGCTCTGCACAGAAAGTGTTTGCAGACTGCTTAATCCACACACGGGTTTAACTCTGGACGTTGAGTGAACACATTCACAACCGTTCTGTTAGAGAGCTGCGTTTTGGATTTAGAAGCAGATATTTCCCTGTGCTTTCTAACGTTTCTTCCATATGCCGGTATTGGGCTGAAAACGCCTGTTTTGAAACTCTGCACAGAAAGTGTTTGCAGATTGCTGAATCCACACAAGGGTTTAACTCTAGAAGTTGAGTGCACACATTGACAACCGTTCTGTTAGATAGCTGCGTTTTGGATTTAGAAGCAGATATTTCCCTGTGCTTTCTGCTGTTTCTTCCATATGCCGGTATTGGGCTGAAAACGCCTGTTTTGAAACTCTGCACAGAAAGTGTTTGCAGACTGTTGAATCCACACATGGGTTTAACTCTCTAAGTTGAGTGCACACATTGACAACCGTTCTGTTAGATAGCTGCGTTTTGGATTTAGAAGCAGATATTTCCCTGTGCTTTCTGCTGTTTCTTCCATATGCTGGTATTGGGCTGAAAACGCCTGTTTTGAAACTCTGCACAGAAAGTGTTTGCAGACGGCTGAATCCACACACGGCTTTAACTCTGGAAGATGAGTGCACACATTGACAACCGTTCTGTTAGATAGCTGCGTTTTGGATTTAGAAGCAGATATTTCCCTGTGCTTTCTGCTGTTTCTTCCATATGCCGGTATTGGGCTGAAAACGCCTGTTTTGAAACTCTGCACAGAAAGTGTTTGCAGACTGCTGAATCCACACACGGGTTTAACTCTGGAAGTTGAGTGCACACATTGACAACCGTTCTGTTAGATAGCTGCGTTTTGGATTTAGAAGCAGATATTTCCCTGTGCTTTCTAACGTTTCTTCCATATGCCGGTATTGGGCTGAAAACGCCTGTTTTGAAACTCTGCACAGAAAGTGTTTGCAGACTGCTGAATCCACACAAGGGTTTAACTCTGGAAGTTGAGTGCACACATTGACAACCGTTCTGTTAGATAGCTGCGTTTTGGATTTAGAAGCAGATATTTCCCTGTGCTTTCTGCTGTTTCTTCCATATGCCGGTATAGGGCTGAAAATGCCTGCTTTGAAACTCTGCGCAGAAAGTGTTTGCAGACTGCTGAATCCACACACCGGTTTAACTCTGGAAGTTGAGTGCACACATTGACAACCGTTCTGTTAGATAGCTGCGTTTTGGAATTAGAAGCAGATATTTCCCTGTGCTTTCTGCTGTTTCTTCCATATGCCGGTATTGGGCTGAAAACGCCTGTTTTGAGACTCTGCACAGAAAGTGTTTGCAGACTGCTGAATCCACACACGGGTTTAACTCTGGAAGTTGAGTGTACACATTGACAAACATTCTGTTAGATAGCTGCGTTTTGGATTTAGATGCAGTTATTTCCCTGGGCTTACTGCCGTTTCTTCCCTATGCCAGTATAGGGCTGAAAACTCCTGCTTTGGGACTCTGCAAAGAAAGTGTTTTCAGACTGCTGAATCCACACACGGTTTTAACTCTGGAAGTTGAGTGCACACATTGACAACCGTTCTGTTAGATAGCTGCGTTTTGGATTTAGAAGCAGATATTTCCCTGTGCTTTCTGTTGTTTTTTCCATATGCCGGTATTGGGTTGAAAACGCCTGTTTTGAAACTCTGCACAGAAAGTGTTTGCAGACTGCTGAATCCACACACGGGATTAACTATGGAAGTTGAGTGCACACATTGTCAACCGTTCTGTTAGATAGTTGCATTTTGGATTTAGAAGCAGATATTTCCCTGTGCTTTCTGCTGTTTCTTCCATATGCCGGTATGGGGCTGAAAACGCCTGATTTGAGACTCTGCACAGAAAGTGTTTGCAGACTGCTGAATCCACACATGGGTTTAACTCTGGAAGTTGAGTGTTCACATTGACAACCGTTCTGTTAGATAGCTGCGTTTTGGATTTAGAAGCAGATAGTTCCCTGTGCTTTGTGCTGTTTCTTCCATATGCCAGTATTGGCCTGAAAACGCCTGTTTTGAAACTCTGCACAGAAAGTATTTGCAGACTGATGAATCCGCACACGGGTTTAACTCTGGAAGTTGAGTGCACACATTGACAACCGTTCTGTTAGATAGCTGCGTTTTGGATTTAGAAGCAGATACTTCCCGTTTCTTTCTGCTGTTTCTTCCATATGCTGGTATTGGGCTGAAAACGTCTGTTTTGAAACTCTGCACAGAAAGTGTTTGCAGACTGCTGAAGCCACACACGGGTATAACTATGGAAGCTGAGTGCACACATTGACAACCGTTCTGTTAGATCGCTGCATTTTGGATTTAGAAGCAGATATTTCGCTGTGCTTATTCCCGTTTCTTCTCTATGCCGGTATTGGGCTGAAAACGCCTCTTTTGAGACTCTGCACAGAAAGCGTTTGCCGACTGCTGAATCCAAACACTGGTTTAACTCTGGAAGTTGAGTGCACACATTGACAACCGTTCTGTTAGGTAGCTGCGTTTTGGATTTAGAAGCAGATATTTCCCTGTAGTTACTGCCGTTTGTTCCCTATGCCGGTAAGGGGCTGAAAACGCCTGTTTTGAGACTCTGCACAGAAAGTGTTTCCAGACTGCTAAATCCACACACATGTTTGACTCTGGACGTTGAGTGCACACATTGACAACCGTTCTGTTAGATAGCTGCGATTTGGATTTAGAAGCAGATATTTCCCTGTGCTTACTGCCATTTCTTCCATATGCCGGTATGGGGCTGAAACCGCCTGTTTTGAGACTCTGCACAGAAAGACTTTGCAGACTGCTGAATCCACACTCGGGTTTAACTCTGGAAGTTGAGAGCACACATTGACAACTGTTCTGTTAGATAGCTGCGTTTTGGATTTATAAGCAGATATTTCCCTGTGTTTTCTGCTGTTTCTACCATATGACGGTTTTGGGCTGAAAACGCGTGTTTTGAAGCTCTGCACAGAAAGTGTTTGCAGACTGCTGAATCCACACACGGGTTTAACTCTGGAAGTTGAGTGTACACATTGACAAACATTCTGTTAGATAGCTGCGTTTTGGATTTAGATGCAGATATTTCCCTGGGCTTACAGCCGTTTCTTCCATATGCCAGTTTAGGACTGAAAACGCCTACTTTGGGACTCTGCAAAGAAAGTGTTTTCAGACTGCTGAGTCCACACACGGGTTTAACTCTGGAAGTTAGTGCACACATTGACAACCGTTCTGTTAGATAGCTGCGTTTTGGATTTATAAGCAGATATTTCCCTGTGTTTTCTGCTGTTTCTTCCATATGACGGTTTTGGGCTGAAAACGCGTGTTTTGAAGCTCTGCACAGAAAGTGTTTGCAGACTGCTTAATCCACACACGGGTTTACCTCTGGACGTTGAGTGCACATATTCACAGCCGTTCTGTTAGATAGCTGCGTTTTGGATTTAGAAGCAGATATTTCCCTGTGCTTTCTAACGCTTCTTCCATATGCCGGTATTGGGCTGAAAACGCCTGTTTTGAAACTCTGAACAGAAAGTGTTTGCAGACTGCTGAATCCACACAAGGGTTTAACTCTGGAAGTTGAGTGCACACATTGACAACCGTTCTGTTAGATAGCTGCGTTTTGGATTTAGAAGCAGATATTTCCCTGTGCTTTCTGCTGTTTCTTCCATATGCCGGTATTGGGCTGAAAACGCCTGTTTTGAAACTCTGCACAGAAAGTGTTTGCAGACTGCTGAATCCACACACGCGTTTAACTCTGGAAGTTGAGTGCCCACATTGACAACCGTTCTGTTAGATAGCTGCGTTTTGGATTTAGAAGCAGATATTTCCCTGTGTTTTCTGCTGTTTCTTCCATATGCCGGTATGGGGCTGAAAACGCCTGATTTGAGACTCTGCACAGAAAGTGTTTGCAGACTGCTGAATCCACACATGGGTTTAACTCTGGAAGTTGAGTGTTCACATTGACCACCGTTCTGTTAGATAGCTGCGTTTTGGATTTAGAAGCAGATAGTTCCCTGTGCTTTGTGCTGTTTCTTCCATATGCCAGTATTGGCCTGAAAACGCCTGTTATGAAACTCTGCACAGAAAGTGTTTGCAGACTGATGAATCTGCACACGGGTTTAACTCTGGAAGTTGAGTGCACACATTGACAACCGTTCTGTTAGATAGCTGCGTTTTGGATTTAGAAGCAGATACTTCCCGTTGCTTTCTGCTGTTTCTTCCATATGCTGGTATTGGGCTGAAAACGTCTGTTTTGAAACTCTGCACAGAAAGTGTTTGCAGACTGCTGAAGCCACACATGGGTATAACTATGGAAGCTGAGTGCACACATTGACAACCGTTCTGTTAGATCGCTGCATTTTGGATTTAGAAGCAGATATTTCGCTGTGCTTATTCCCGTTTCTTCCCTATGCCGGTATTGGGCTGAAAACGCCTCTTTTGAGACTCTGCACAGAAAGCGTTTGCCGACTGCTGAATCAACACACTGGTTTAACTCTGGAAGTTGAGTGCACACATTGACAACCGTTCTGTTAGATAGCTGCGCTTTGGATTTAGAAGCAGATATTTCCCTGTACTTTCTGCCATTTCTTCCCTATGCCGGTAAGGGGCTGAAAACGCCTGTTTTGAGAATCTGCACAGAAAGTGTTTCCAGACTGCTAAATCCACACACATGTTTGACTCTGGACATTGAGTGCACACATTGACAACCGTTCTGTTAGATAGCTGCGATTTGGATTTAGAAGCAGATATTTCCCTGTGCTTACTGCCATTTCTTCCATATGCCGGTATGGGGCTGAAACCGCCTGTTTTGAGACTCTGCACAGAAAGTGTTTGCAGACTGCTGAATCCACACACGGGTTTAACTCTGGAAGTTGAATGCACACATTGACAACTGTTCTGTCAGATAGCTGCGTTTTGGATTTAGAAGCTGATATTTCCCTGTGCTTACTGCACTTTCTTCCATATGCCGGAATGGGGCTGAAACCGCCTGTTTTGAGACTCTGCACAGAAAGTGTTTGCAGACTGCTGAATCCACACTCGGGTTTAACTCTGGAAGTTGAGTGCACACATTGACAACTGTTCTGTCAGATAGCTGCGTTTTGGATTTAGAAGCAGATATTTCCCTGTGCTTACTGCACTTTCTTCCATATGCCGGTATGGGGTGAAAACGCCTGTTTTGAGACTCTGCACAGAAAGTCTTTGCAGACTGCTGAATCCACACTCGGGTTTAACTCTGGAAGTTGACAGCACACATTGACAACCGTTCTGTTAGAAAGCTGCGTTTTGGATTTATAAGCAGATATTACCCTGTGTTTTCTGCTGTTTCTTCCATATGACAGTTTTGGTCTGAAAACGCGTGTTTTGAAGCTCTGCACAGAAAGAGTTTGCAGACTGCTTAATCCACACACGGGTTTACCTCTGGACGTTGAGTGCACACATTCACAACCGTTCTGTTAGAGAGCTGCGTTTTGGATTTAGAAGCAGATATTTCCCTGTGCTTTCAAACGTTTCTTCCATATGCCGGTATTGGGCTGAAAACGCCTGTTTTGAAACTCTGCACAGAAAGTGTTTGCAGATTGCTGAATCCACACAAGGGTTTAACTCTGGAATTTGAGTGCACACATTGACAACCGTTCTGTTAGATAGCTGCGTTTTGGATTTAGAAGCAGATACTTCCCGTTGCTTTCTGCTGTTTCTTCCATATGCTGGTATTGGGCTGAAAACGTCTGTTTTGAAACTCTGCACAGAAAGTGTTTGCAGACTGCTGAAGCCACACATGGGTATAACTATGGAAGCTGAGTGCACACATTGACAACCGTTCTGTTAGATCGCTGCATTTTGGATTTAGAAGCAGATATTTCGCTGTGCTTATTCCCGTTTCTTCCCTATGCCGGTATTGGGCTGAAAACGCCTCTTTTGAGACTCTGCACAGAAAGCGTTTGCCGACTGCTGAATCCACACACTGGTTTAACTCTGGAAGTTGAGTGCACACATTGACAACCGTTCTGTTAGATAGCTGCGTTTTGGATTTAGAAGCAGATATTTCCCTGTACTTACTGCCGTTTCTTCCCTATGCCGGTAAGGGGCTGAAAACGCCTGTTTTGAGACTCTGCACAGAAAGTGTTTCCAGACTGCTAAATCCACACACATGTTTGACTCTGGACGTTGAGTGCACACATTGACAACCGTTCTGTTCGATAGCTGCGATTTGGATTTAGAAGCAGATATTTCCCTGTGCTTACTGCCATTTCTTCCATATGCCGGTATGGGGATGAAACCGCCTGTTTTGAGACTCTGCACTGAAAGTGTTTGCAGACTGCTGAATCCACACACGGGTTTAGCTCTGGAAGTTGAGTGCACACATTGACAACCGTTCTGTCAGATAGCTGCGTTTTGGATTTAGAAGCAGATATTTCCCTGTGCTTACTGCACTTTCTTCCATATGCCGGAATGGGGTGAAAACGCCTGTTTTTAGACTCTGCACAGAAAGTCTTTGCAGACTGCTGAATCCACACTCGGGTTTAACTCTGGAAGTTGAGAGCACACATTGACAACCGTTCTGTTAGATAGCTGCGTTTTGGATTTATAAGCAGATATTTCCCTGTGTTTTCTGCTGTTTCTTCCATATGACGGTTTTGGGCTGAAAACGCGTGTTTTGAAGCTCTGCACAGAAAGTGTTTGCAGACTGCTTAATCCACACACGGGTTTACCTCTGGACGTTGAGTGCACACATTCACAACCGTTCTGTTAGAGAGCTGCGTTTTGGATTTAGAAGCAGATATTTCCCTGTGCTTTCTAACGTTTCTTCCATATGCCGGTATTGGGCTGAAAACGCCTGTTTTGAAACTCTGCACAGAAAGTGTTGGCAGATTGCTGAATCCACACAAGGGTTTAACTCTGGAAGTTGAGTGCACACATTGACAACCGTTCTGTTAGATAGCTGCGTTTTGGATTTAGAAGCAGATATTTCCCTGTGCTTTCTGCTGTTTCTTCCATATGCCGGTATTGGGCTGAAAACGCCTGTTTTGAAACTCTGCACAGAAAGTGTTTGCACACTGCTGAATCCACACACGGGTTTAACTCTGGAAGATGAGTGCACACATTGACAACCGTTCTGTTAGATAGCTGCGTTTTGGATTTAGAAGCAGATATTTCCCTGTGCTTTCTGCTGTTTCTTCCATATGCCGGTATTGGGCTGAAAACGCCTGTTTTGAAACTCTGAACAGAAAGTGTTTGCAGACTGCTGAATCCACACACGGGTTTAACTCTGGAAGCTGAGTGCACACATTGACAACCGTTCTGTTAGATAGCTGCGTTTTGGATTTAGAAGCAGATATTTCCCTGTCTTTCTGCTGGTTTTTCCATATGCCGGTATTGGGCTGAAAACGGCTGTTTTGAAACTCTGCACAGAAAGTGTTTGCAGACTGCTGAATCCACACACGGGTTTAACTCTGGAAGTTGAGTGCACACATTGTCAACCGTTCTGTTAGATAGTTGCGTTTTGGATGTAGAAGCAGATATTTCCCTGTGCTTTCTGCTGTTTCTTCCATATGCCGGTATGGGGCTGAAAACGCCTGATTTGAGACTCTGCACAGAAAGTGTTTGCAGACTGCTGAATCCACACATGGGTTTAACTCTGGAAGTTGAGTGTTCACATTGACAACCGTTCTGTTAGATAGCTGCGTTTTGGATTTAGAAGCAGATACTTCCCGTTGCTTTCTGCTGTTTTTTCCATATGCCAGTATTGGCCTGAAAACGCCTGTTATGAAACTCTGCACAGAAAGTGTTTGCAGACTGATGAATCTGCACACGCGTTTAACTCTGGAAGTTGAGTGCACACATTGACAACCGTTCTGTTAGATAGCTGCGTTTTGGATTTAGAAGCACATACTTCCCGTTGCTTTCTGCTGTTTCTTCCATATGCTGGTATTGGGCTGAAAACGTCTGTTTTGAAACTCTGCACAGAAAGTGTTTGCAGACTGCTGAAGCCACACATGGGTATAACTATGGAAGCTGAGTGCACACATTGACAACCGTTCTGTTAGATCGCTGCATTTTGGATTTAGAAGCAGATATTTCGCTGTGCTTATTCCCGTTTCTTCCCTATGCCGGTATTGGGCTGAAAACGCCTCTTTTGAGACTCTGCACAGAAAGCGTTTGCCGACTGCTGAATCCACACACTGGTTTAACTCTGGAAGTTGAGTGCACACATTGACAACCGTTCTGTTAGATAGCTGCGTTTTGGATTTAGAAGCAGATATTTCCCTGTACTTACTGCCGTTTCTTCCCTATGCCGGTAAGGGGCTGAAAACACCTGTTTTGAGACTCTGCACATAAAGTGTTTCCAGACTGCTAAATCCACACACATGTTTGACTCTGGACATTGAGTGCACACATTGACAACAGTTCTGTTAGATAGCTGCGATTTGGATTTAGAAGCAGATATTTCCCTGTGCTTACTGCCATTTCTTCCATATGCCGGTATGGGGCTGAAACCGCCTGTTTTGAGACTCTGCACAGAAAGTGTTTGCAGACTGCTGAATTCACACACGGGTTTAACTCTGGAAATTGAGTGCACACATTGACAATTGTTCTGTCAGATAGCTGCGTTTTGGATTTAGAAGCTGATATATCCCTGTGCTTACTGCAATTTCTTCCATATGCCGGAATGGGGCTGAAACCGCCTGTTTTGAGACTCTGCACAGAAAGTGTTTGCAGACTGCTGAATCCACACTCGGGTTTAACTCTGGAAGTTTAGTGCACACATTGACAACTGTTCTGTCAGATAGCTGCGTTTTGGATTTAGAAGCAGATATTTCCCTGTGCTTACTGCACTTTCTTCCATATGCCGGTATGGGGTGAAAACGCCTGTTTTGAGACTCTGCCCAGAAAGTCTTTGCAGACTGCTGAATCCACACTCGGGTTTAACTCTGGAAGTTGACAGCACACATTGACAACCGTTCTGTTAGATAGCTGCGTTTTGGATTTATAAGCAGATATTTCCCTGTGTTTTCTGCTGTTTCTTCCATATGACGGTTTTGGGCTGAAAACGCGTGTTTTGAAGCTCTGCACAGAAAGTGTTTGCAGACTGCTTAATCCACACACGGGTTTACCTCTGGACGTTGAGTGCACACATTCACAACCGTTCTGTTAGAGAGCTGCGTTTTGGATTTAGAAGCAGATATTTCCCTGGGCTTTCTAACGTTTCTTCCATATGCCGGTATTGGGCTGAAAACGCCTGTTTTGAAACTCTGCACAGAAAGGGTTTGCAGATTGCTGAATCCTCACAAGGGTTTAACTCTGGAAGTTGAGTGCACACATTGACAACCGTTCTGTTAGATAGCTGCGTTTTGGATTTAGAAGCGGATATTTCCCTGTGCTTTCTGCTGTTTCTTCCATATGCCGGTATTGGGCTGAAAACGCCTGTTTTGAAACTATGCACAGAAAGTGTTTGCACACTGCTGAATACACACACGGGTTTAACTCTGGAAGATGAGTGCACACATTGACAACCGTTCTGTTAGATAGCTGCGTTTTGGATTTAGAAGCAGATATTTCCCTGTGCTTTCTGCTGTTTCTTCCATATGCCGGTATTGGGCTGAAAACGCCTGTTTTGAAACTCTGCACAAAAAGTGTTTGCAGACTGCTGAATCCACACACGGGTTTAACTCTGGAAGTTGAGTGCACACATTGTAAACCGTTCTGTTAGATAGTTGCGTTTTGGATGTAGAAGCAGATATTTCCCTGTGCTTTCTGCTGTTTCTTCCATATGCCGGTATGGGGCTGAAAACGCCTGTTTTGAGACTCTGCACAGAAAGTGTTTGCAGACTCCTGAATCCACACATGGGTTTAACTCTGGAAGTTGAGTGTTCACATTGACAACCGTTCTGTTAGATAGCTGCGTTTTGGATTTAGAAACAGATATTTCCCTGTGCTTTGTGCTGTTTTTTCCATATGCCAGTATTGGCCTGAAAACGCCTGTTATGAAACTCTGCACAGAAAGTGTTTGCAGACTGATGAATCTGCACACGGGTTTAATTCTGGAAGTGGAGTGCACACATTGACAACCGTTCTGTTAGATAGCTGCGTTTTGGATTTAGAAGCAGATACTTCCCGTTGCTTTCTGCTGTTTCTTCCACATGCCGGTATGGGGCTGAAACCGCCTGTTTTGAGACTCTGCACAGAAAGAGTTTGCAGACTGCTGAATCCACACACGGGTTTAACTCTGGAAGTTCAGTGCACATATTGACAACTGTTCTGTCAGATAGCTGCGTTTTGGATTTAGAAGCAGATATTTCCCTGTGCTTACTGCACTTTCTTCCATATGCCGGAATGGGGCTGAAACCGCCTGTTTTGAGACTCAGCACAGAAAGTGTTTGCAGACTGCTGAATCCACACTCGGGTTTAACTCTGGAAGTTGAGTGCACACATTGACAACTGTTCTGTCAGATAGCTGCGTTTTGGATTTAGAAGCAGATAATTCCCTGTGCTTACTGCACTTTCTTCCATATGCCGGTATGGGGTGAAAACGCCTGTTTTTAGACTCTGCACAGAAAGTCTTTGCAGACTGCTGAATCCACACTCGGGTTTAACTCTGGAAGTTGAGAGCACACATTGACAACCGTTCTGTTAGATAGCTGCGTTTTGGATTTAGAAGCAGATATTTCCCTGTGTTTTCTGCTGTTTCTTCCATATGACGGTTTTGGGCTGAAAACGCGTGTTTTGAAGCTCTGCACAGAAAGTGTTTGCAGACTGCTTAATCCACACACGGGTTTAACTCTGGACGTTGAGTGAACACATTCACAACCGTTCTGTTAGAGAGCTGCGTTTTGGATTTAGAAGCAGATATTTCCCTGTGCTTTCTAACGTTTCTTCCATATGCCGGTATTGGGCTGAAAACGCCTGTTTTGAAACTCTGCACAGAAAGTGTTTGCAGATTGCTGAATCCACACAAGGGTTTAACTCTAGAAGTTGAGTGCACACATTGACAACCGTTCTGTTAGATAGCTGCGTTTTGGATTTAGAAGCAGATATTTCCCTGTGCTTTCTGCTGTTTCTTCCATATGCCGGTATTGGGCTGAAAACGCCTGTTTTGAAACTCTGCACACAAAGTGTTTGCAGACTGCTGAATCCACACACGGGTTTACCTCTGGAAGATGAGTGCACACATTGACAACCGTTCTGTTAGATAGCTGCGTTTTGGATTTAGAAGCAGATATTTCCCTGTGCTTTCTGCTGTTTCTTTCATATGCCGGTATTGGGCTGAAAACGCCTGTTTTGAAACTCTGCACAGAAAGTGTTTGCAGACTGTTGAATCCACACATGGGTTTAACTCTCTAAGTTGAGTGCACACATTGACAACCGTTCTGTTAGATAGCTGCGTTTTGGATTTAGAAGCAGATATTTCCCTGTGCTTTCTGCTGTTTCTTCCATATGCTGGTATTGGGCTGAAAACGCCTGTTTTGAAACTCTGCACAGAAAGTGTTTGCAGACGGCTGAATCCACACACGGCTTTAACTCTGGAAGATGAGTGCACACATTGACAACCGTTCTGTTAGATAGCTGCGATTTGGATTTAGAAGCAGATATTTCCCTGTGCTTTCTGCTGTTTCTTCCATATGCCGGTATTGGGCTGAAAACGCCTGTTTTGAAACTCTGCACAGAAAGTGTTTGCAGACTGCTGAATCCACACACGGGTTTAACTCTGGAAGTTGAGTGCACACATTGACAACCGTTCTGTTAGATAGCTGCGTTTTGGATTTAGAAGCAGATATTTCCCTGTGCTTTCTAACGTTTCTTCCATATGCCGGTATTGGGCTGAAAACGCCTGTTTTGAAACTCTGCACAGAAAGTGTTTGCAGACTGCTGAATCCACACAAGGGTTTAACTCTGGAAGTTGAGTGCACACATTGACAACCGTTCTGTTAGATAGCTGCGTTTTGGATTTAGAAGCAGATTGTTCCCTGTGCTTTGTGCTGTTTCTTCCATATGCCAGTATTGGCCTGAAAACGCCTGTTTTGAAACTCTGCAAAGAAAGTGTTTGCAGACTGATGAATGCGCACACGGGTTTAACTCTGGAAGTTGAGTGCACACATTGACAACCGTTCTGTTAGATAGCTGCGTTTTGGATTTAGAAGCAGATACTTCCCGTTTCTTTCTGCTGTTTCTTCCATATGCTGGTTTTGGGCTGAAAACGTCTGTTTTGAAACTCTGCGCAGAAAGTGTTTGCAGACTGCTGAAGCCACACACGGGTATAACTATGGAAGCTGAGTGCACACATTGACAACCGTTCTGTTAGATCGCTGCATTTTGGATTTAGAAGCAGATATTTCGCTGTGCTTATTCCCGTTTCTTCCCTATGCCGGTATTGGGCTGAAAACGCCTCTTTTGAGACTCTGCACAGAAAGTGTTTGCAGACTGCTGAATCCACACACGGGTTTAACTCTGGAAGTTGAGTGCACACATTGACAACCGTTCTGTTAGATAGCTGCGTTTTGGATTTAGAAGCAGATATTTCCCTGTGCTTTCTAACGTTTCTTCCATATGCCGGTATTGGGCTGAAAACGCCTGTTTTGAAACTCTGCACAGAAAGTGTTTGCAGACTGCTGAATCCACACAAGGGTTTAACTCTGGAAGTTGAGTGCACACATTGACAACCGTTCTGTTAGATAGCTGCGTTTTGGATTTAGAAGCAGATTGTTCCCTGTGCTTTGTGCTGTTTCTTCCATATGCCAGTATTGGCCTGAAAACGCCTGTTTTGAAACTCTGCAAAGAAAGTGTTTGCAGACTGATGAATGCGCACACGGGTTTAACTCTGGAAGTTGAGTGCACACATTGACAACCGTTCTGTTAGATAGCTGCGTTTTGGATTTAGAAGCAGATACTTCCCGTTTCTTTCTGCTGTTTCTTCCATATGCTGGTTTTGGGCTGAAAACGTCTGTTTTGAAACTCTGCGCAGAAAGTGTTTGCAGACTGCTGAAGCCACACACGGGTATAACTATGGAAGCTGAGTGCACACATTGACAACCGTTCTGTTAGATCGCTGCATTTTGGATTTAGAAGCAGATATTTCGCTGTGCTTATTCCCGTTTCTTCTCTATGCCGGTATTGGGCTGAAAACGCCTCTTTTGAGACTCTGCACAGAAAGTGTTTGCAGACTGCTGAATCCACACACGGGTTTAACTCTGGAAGTTGAGTACACACATTGACAACTGTTCTGTCAGATAGCTGCGTTTTTGATTTAGAAGCAGATATTTCCCTGTGCTTACTGCACTTTCTTCCATATGCCGGAATGGGGCTGAAACCGCCTGTTTTGAGACTCTGCACAGAAAGTGTTTGCAGACTGCTGAATCCACACTCGGGTTTAACTCTGGAAGTTGAGTGCACACATTGACAACTGTTCTGTCAAATAGCTGCGTTTTGGATTTAGAAGCAGATATTTCCCTGTGCTTACTGCACTTTCTTCCATATGCCGGTATGGGGTGAAAACGCCTGTTTTGAGACTCTGCACAGAAAGTCTTTGCAGACTGCTGAATCCACACTCGGGTTAAACTCTGGAAGTTGAGAGCACACATTGACAACCGTTCTGTTAGATAGCTGCGTTTTGGATTTATAAGCAGATATTTCCCTGTGTTTTCTGCTGTTTCTTCCATATGACGGTTTTGGGCTGAAAACGCGTGTTTTGAAGCTCTGCACAGAAAGTGTTTGCAGACTGCTGAATCCACACACGGGTTTAACTCTGGAAGTTGAGTGCACACATTCACAACCGTTCTGTTAGAGAGCTGCGTTTTGGATTTAGAAGCAGATATTTCCCTGTGCTTTCTAACGTTTCTTCCATATGCCGGTATTGGTCTGAAAACGCCTGTTTTGAAACTCTGCACAGAAAGTGTTTGCAGACTGCTGAATCCACACAAGGGTTTAACTCTGGAAGTTGAGTGCACACATTGACAACCGTTATGTTAGATAGCTGCGTTTTGGATTTAGAAGCAGATATTTCCCTGTGCTTTCTGCTGTTTCTTCCATACGCCGGTATTGGGCTGAAAACGCCTGTTTGGAAACTCTGCACAGAAAGTGTTTGCAGACTGCTGAATCCACACACCGGTTTAACTCTGGAAGTTGACTGCACACATTGACAACCGTTCTGTTAGATAGCTGCGTTTTGGATTTAGAAGCAGATATTTCCCTGTGCTTTCTGCTGTTTCTTCCATATGCCGGTATAGGGCTGAAAATGCCTGCTTTGAAACTCTGCGCAGAAAGTGTTTGCAGACTGCTGAATCCACACACCGGTTTAACTCTGGAAGTTGAGTGCACACATTGACAACCGTTCTGTTAGATAGTTGCGTTTTGGATTTAGAAGCAGATATTTCCCTGTGCTTTCTGCTGTTTCTTCCATATGCCGGTATTGGGCTGAAAACGCCTGTTTTGAGACTCTGCACAGAAAGTGTTTGCAGACTGCTGAATCCACACACGGGTTTAACTCTGGAAGTTGAGTGTACACATTGAGAAACATTCTGTTAGATAGCTGCGTTTTGGATTTAGATGCAGTTATTTCCCTGGGCTTACTGCCGTTTCTTCCCTATGCCAGTATAGGGCTGAAAATGCCTGCTTTGGGACTCTGCAAAGAAAGTGTTTTCAGACTGCTGAATCCACACATGGGTTTAACTCTGGAAGTTGAGTGTTCACATTGACAACCGTTCTGTTAGATAGCTGCGTTTTGGATTTAGAAGCAGATAGTTCCCTGTGCTTTGTGCTGTTTCTTCCATATGCCAGTATTGGCCTGAAAACGCCTGTTTTGAAACTCTGCACAGAAAGTGTTTGCAGATTGCTGAATCCACACAAGGGTTTAACTCTAGAAGTTGAGTGCACACATTGACAACCGTTCTGTTAGATAGCTGCGTTTTGGATTTAGAAGCAGATATTTCCCTGTGCTTTCTGCTGTTTCTTCCATATGCCGGTATTGGGCTGAAAACGCCTGTTTTGAAACTCTGCACACAAAGTGTTTGCAGACTGCTGAATCCACACACGGGTTTACCTCTGGAAGATGAGTGCACACATTGACAACCGTTCTGTTAGATAGCTGCGTTTTGGATTTAGAAGCAGATATTTCCCTGTGCTTTCTGCTGTTTCTTTCATATGCCGGTATTGGGCTGAAAACGCCTGTTTTGAAACTCTGCACAGAAAGTGTTTGCAGACTGTTGAATCCACACATGGGTTTAACTCTCTAAGTTGAGTGCACACATTGACAACCGTTCTGTTAGATAGCTGCGTTTTGGATTTAGAAGCAGATATTTCCCTGTGCTTTCTGCTGTTTCTTCCATATGCTGGTATTGGGCTGAAAACGCCTGTTTTGAAACTCTGCACAGAAAGTGTTTGCAGACGGCTGAATCCACACACGGCTTTAACTCTGGAAGATGAGTGCACACATTGACAACCGTTCTGTTAGATAGCTGCGATTTGGATTTAGAAGCAGATATTTCCCTGTGCTTTCTGCTGTTTCTTCCATATGCCGGTATTGGGCTGAAAACGCCTGTTTTGAAACTCTGCACAGAAAGTGTTTGCAGACTGCTGAATCCACACACGGGTTTAACTCTGGAAGTTGAGTGCACACATTGACAACCGTTCTGTTAGATAGCTGCGTTTTGGATTTAGAAGCAGATATTTCCCTGTGCTTTCTAACGTTTCTTCCATATGCCGGTATTGGGCTGAAAACGCCTGTTTTGAAACTCTGCACAGAAAGTGTTTGCAGACTGCTGAATCCACACAAGGGTTTAACTCTGGAAGTTGAGTGCACACATTGACAACCGTTCTGTTAGATAGCTGCGTTTTGGATTTAGAAGCAGATTGTTCCCTGTGCTTTGTGCTGTTTCTTCCATATGCCAGTATTGGCCTGAAAACGCCTGTTTTGAAACTCTGCAAAGAAAGTGTTTGCAGACTGATGAATGCGCACACGGGTTTAACTCTGGAAGTTGAGTGCACACATTGACAACCGTTCTGTTAGATAGCTGCGTTTTGGATTTAGAAGCAGATACTTCCCGTTTCTTTCTGCTGTTTCTTCCATATGCTGGTTTTGGGCTGAAAACGTCTGTTTTGAAACTCTGCGCAGAAAGTGTTTGCAGACTGCTGAAGCCACACACGGGTATAACTATGGAAGCTGAGTGCACACATTGACAACCGTTCTGTTAGATCGCTGCATTTTGGATTTAGAAGCAGATATTTCGCTGTGCTTATTCCCGTTTCTTCCCTATGCCGGTATTGGGCTGAAAACGCCTCTTTTGAGACTCTGCACAGAAAGTGTTTGCAGACTGCTGAATCCACACACGGGTTTAACTCTGGAAGTTGAGTGCACACATTGACAACCGTTCTGTTAGATAGCTGCGTTTTGGATTTAGAAGCAGATATTTCCCTGTGCTTTCTAACGTTTCTTCCATATGCCGGTATTGGGCTGAAAACGCCTGTTTTGAAACTCTGCACAGAAAGTGTTTGCAGACTGCTGAATCCACACAAGGGTTTAACTCTGGAAGTTGAGTGCACACATTGACAACCGTTCTGTTAGATAGCTGCGTTTTGGATTTAGAAGCAGATTGTTCCCTGTGCTTTGTGCTGTTTCTTCCATATGCCAGTATTGGCCTGAAAACGCCTGTTTTGAAACTCTGCAAAGAAAGTGTTTGCAGACTGATGAATGCGCACACGGGTTTAACTCTGGAAGTTGAGTGCACACATTGACAACCGTTCTGTTAGATAGCTGCGTTTTGGATTTAGAAGCAGATACTTCCCGTTTCTTTCTGCTGTTTCTTCCATATGCTGGTTTTGGGCTGAAAACGTCTGTTTTGAAACTCTGCGCAGAAAGTGTTTGCAGACTGCTGAAGCCACACACGGGTATAACTATGGAAGCTGAGTGCACACATTGACAACCGTTCTGTTAGATCGCTGCATTTTGGATTTAGAAGCAGATATTTCGCTGTGCTTATTCCCGTTTCTTCTCTATGCCGGTATTGGGCTGAAAACGCCTCTTTTGAGACTCTGCACAGAAAGTGTTTGCAGACTGCTGAATCCACACACGGGTTTAACTCTGGAAGTTGAGTACACACATTGACAACTGTTCTGTCAGATAGCTGCGTTTTTGATTTAGAAGCAGATATTTCCCTGTGCTTACTGCACTTTCTTCCATATGCCGGAATGGGGCTGAAACCGCCTGTTTTGAGACTCTGCACAGAAAGTGTTTGCAGACTGCTGAATCCACACTCGGGTTTAACTCTGGAAGTTGAGTGCACACATTGACAACTGTTCTGTCAAATAGCTGCGTTTTGGATTTAGAAGCAGATATTTCCCTGTGCTTACTGCACTTTCTTCCATATGCCGGTATGGGGTGAAAACGCCTGTTTTGAGACTCTGCACAGAAAGTCTTTGCAGACTGCTGAATCCACACTCGGGTTAAACTCTGGAAGTTGAGAGCACACATTGACAACCGTTCTGTTAGATAGCTGCGTTTTGGATTTATAAGCAGATATTTCCCTGTGTTTTCTGCTGTTTCTTCCATATGACGGTTTTGGGCTGAAAACGCGTGTTTTGAAGCTCTGCACAGAAAGTGTTTGCAGACTGCTGAATCCACACACGGGTTTAACTCTGGAAGTTGAGTGCACACATTCACAACCGTTCTGTTAGAGAGCTGCGTTTTGGATTTAGAAGCAGATATTTCCCTGTGCTTTCTAACGTTTCTTCCATATGCCGGTATTGGTCTGAAAACGCCTGTTTTGAAACTCTGCACAGAAAGTGTTTGCAGACTGCTGAATCCACACAAGGGTTTAACTCTGGAAGTTGAGTGCACACATTGACAACCGTTATGTTAGATAGCTGCGTTTTGGATTTAGAAGCAGATATTTCCCTGTGCTTTCTGCTGTTTCTTCCATACGCCGGTATTGGGCTGAAAACGCCTGTTTGGAAACTCTGCACAGAAAGTGTTTGCAGACTGCTGAATCCACACACCGGTTTAACTCTGGAAGTTGACTGCACACATTGACAACCGTTCTGTTAGATAGCTGCGTTTTGGATTTAGAAGCAGATATTTCCCTGTGCTTTCTGCTGTTTCTTCCATATGCCGGTATAGGGCTGAAAATGCCTGCTTTGAAACTCTGCGCAGAAAGTGTTTGCAGACTGCTGAATCCACACACCGGTTTAACTCTGGAAGTTGAGTGCACACATTGACAACCGTTCTGTTAGATAGTTGCGTTTTGGATTTAGAAGCAGATATTTCCCTGTGCTTTCTGCTGTTTCTTCCATATGCCGGTATTGGGCTGAAAACGCCTGTTTTGAGACTCTGCACAGAAAGTGTTTGCAGACTGCTGAATCCACACACGGGTTTAACTCTGGAAGTTGAGTGTACACATTGAGAAACATTCTGTTAGATAGCTGCGTTTTGGATTTAGATGCAGTTATTTCCCTGGGCTTACTGCCGTTTCTTCCCTATGCCAGTATAGGGCTGAAAATGCCTGCTTTGGGACTCTGCAAAGAAAGTGTTTTCAGACTGCTGAATCCACACATGGGTTTAACTCTGGAAGTTGAGTGTTCACATTGACAACCGTTCTGTTAGATAGCTGCGTTTTGGATTTAGAAGCAGATAGTTCCCTGTGCTTTGTGCTGTTTCTTCCATATGCCAGTATTGGCCTGAAAACGCCTGTTTTGAAACTCTGCACAGAAAGTATTTGCAGACTGATGAATCCCCACACGGGTTTAACTCTGGAAGTTGAGTGCACACATTGACAACCGTTCTGTTAGATAGCTGCGTTTTGGATTTAGAAGCAGATACTTCCCGTTTCTTTCTGCTGTTTCTTTCATATGCTGGTATTGGGCTGAAAACGTCTGTTTTGAAACTCTGCACAGAAAGTGTTTGCAGACTGCTGAAGCCACACACGGGTATAACTATGGAAGCTGAGTGCACACATTGACAACCGTTCTGTTAGATCGCTGCATTTTGGATTTAGAAGCAGATATTTCGCTGTGCTTATTCCCGTTTCTTCTCTATGCCGGTATTGGGCTGAAAACGCCTCTTTTGAGACTCTGCACAGAAAGCGTTTGCCGACTGCTGAATCCAAACACTGGTTTAACTCTGGAAGTTGAGTGCACACATTGACAACCGTTCTGTTAGGTAGCTGCGTTTTGGATTTAGATGCAGATATTTCCCTGTACTTACTGCCGTTTCTTCCCTATGCCGGTAAGGGGCTGAAAACGCCTGTTTTGAGACTCTGCACAGAAAGTGTTTCCAGACTGCTAAATCCACACACATGTTTGACTCTGGACGTTGAGTGCACACATTGACAACCGTTCTGTTAGATAGCTGCGATTTGGATTTAGAAGCAGATATTTCCCTGTGCTTACTGCCATTTCTTCCATATGCCGGTATGGGGCTGAAACCGCCTGTTTTGAGACTCTGCACAGAAAGACTTTGCAGACTGCTGAATCCACACTCGGGTTTACCTCTGGAAGTTGACAGCACACATTGACAACCGTTCTGTTAGAAAGCTGCGTTTTGGATTTATAAGCAGATATTACCCTGTGTTTTCTGCTGTTTCTTCCATATGACAGTTTTGGGCTGAAAACGCGTGTTTTGAAGCTCTGCACAGAAAGAGTTTGCAGACTGCTTAATCCACACACGGGTTTACCTCTGGACGTTGAGTGCACACATTCACAACCGTTCTGTTAGAGAGCTGCGTTTTGGATTTAGAAGCAGATATTTCCCTGTGCTTTCTAACGTTTCTTCCATATGCCGGTATTGGGCTGAAAACGCCTGTTTTGAAACTCTGCACAGAAAGTGTTTGCAGATTGCTGAATCCACACAAGGGTTTAACTCTGGAATTTGAGTGCACACATTGACAACTGTTCTGTTAGATAGCTGCGTTTTGGATTTAGAAGCAGATATTTCCCTGTGCTTTCTGCTGTTTCTTCCATATGCCGGTATTGGGCTGAAAACGCCTGTTTTGAAACTCTGCACAGAAAGTGTTTGCAGACTGCTGAATCCACACACGGGTTTAACTCTGGAAGATGAGTGCACACATTGACAACCGTTCTGTTAGATAGCTGCGTTTTGGATTTAGAAGCAGATATTTCCCTGTGCTTTCTGCTGTTTCTTCCATATGCCGGTATTGGGCTGAAAATGCCTGTTTTGAAACTCTGCGCAGAAAGTGATTGCAGACTGCTGAATCCACACACGGGTTTAACTCTGGAAGTTGAGTGCACACATTGACAACCGTTCTGTTAGATAGCTGCGTTTTGGATTTAGAAGCAGATAGTTCCCTGTGCTTTGTGCTGTTTCTTCCATATGCCAGTATTGGCCTGAAAACGCCTGTTTTGAAACTCTGCAAAGAAAGTGTTTGCAGACTGATGAATGCGCACACGGGTTTAACTCTGGAAGTTGAGGGCACACATTGACAACCGTTCTGTTAGATAGCTGCGTTTTGGATTTAGAAGCAGATACTTCCCGTTTCTTTCTGCTGTTTCTTCCATATGCTGGTTTTGGGCTGAAAACGTCTGTTTTGAAACTCTGCGCAGAAAGTGTTTGCAGACTGCTGAAGCCACACACGGGTATAACTATGGAAGCTGAGTGCACACATTGACAACCGTTCTGTTAGATCGCTGCATTTTGGATTTAGAAGCAGATATTTCGCTGTGCTTATTCCCGTTTCTTCTCTATGCCGGTATTGGGCTGAAAACGCCTCTTTTGAGACTCTGCACAGAAAGCGTTTGCCGACTGCTGAATCCACACACTGGTTTAACTCTGGAAGTTGAGTGCACACATTGACAACCGTTCTGTTAGATAGCTGCGTTTTGGATTTAGAAGCAGATATTTCCCTGTACTTACTGCCGTTTCTTCCCTATGCCGGTAAGGGGCTGAAAACGCCTGTTTTGAGACTCTGCACAGAAAGTGTTTCCAGACTGCTAAATCCACACACATGTTTGACTCTGGACGTTGAGTGCACACATTGACAACCGTTCTGTTAGATAGCTGCGATTTGGATTTAGAAGCAGATATTTCCCTGTGCTTTCTGCTGTTTCTTCCATATGCCGGTATTGGGCTGAAAACGCCTGTTTTGAGACTCTGCACAGAAAGTGTTTGCAGACTGCTGAATCCACACACGGGTTTAACTCTGGAAGTTGAGTGTACACATTGACAAACATTCTGTTAGATAGCTGCGTTTTGGATTTAGATGCAGTTATTTCCCTGGGCTTACTGCCGTTTCTTCCCTATGCCAGTATAGGGCTGAAAACTCCTGCTTTGGGACTCTGCAAAGAAAGTGTTTTCAGACTGCTGAATCCACACACGGTTTTAACTCTGGAAGTTGAGTGCACACATTGACAACCGTTCTGTTAGATAGCTGCCTTTTGGATTTAGAAGCAGATATTTCCCTGTGCTTTCTGTTGTTTTTTCCATATGCCGGTATTGGGTTGAAAACGCCTGTTTTGAAACTCTGCACAGAAAGTGTTTGCAGACTGCTGAATCCACACACGGGATTAACTCTGGAAGTTGAGTGCACACATTGTCAACCGTTCTGTTAGATAGTTGCATTTTGGATTTAGAAGCAGATATTTCCCTGTGCTTTCTGCTGTTTCTTCCATATGCCGGTATGGGGCTGAAAACGCCTGATTTGAGACTCTGCACAGAAAGTGTTTGCAGACTGCTGAATCCACACATGGGTTTAACTCTGGAAGTTGAGTGTTCACATTGACAACCGTTCTGTTAGATAGCTGCGTTTTGGATTTAGAAGCAGATAGTTCCCTGTGCTTTGTGCTGTTTCTTCCATATGCCAGTATTGGCCTGAAAACGCCTGTTTTGAAACTCTGCACAGAAAGTATTTGCAGACTGATGAATCCGCACACGGGTTTAGCTCTGGAAGTTGAGTGCACACATTGACAACCGTTCTGTTAGATAGCTGCGTTTTGGATTTAGAAGCAGATACTTCGCGTTTCTTTCTGCTGTTTCTTCCATATGCTGGTATTGGTCTGAAAACGTCTGTTTTGAAACTCTGCACAGAAAGTGTTTGCAGACTGCTGAAGCCACACACGGGTATAACTATGGAAGCTGAGTGCACACATTGACAACCGTTCTGTTAGATCGCTGCATTTTGGATTTAGAAGCAGATATTTCGCTGTGCTTATTCCCGTTTCTTCTCTATGCCGGTATTGGGCTGAAAACGCCTCTTTTGAGACTCTGCACAGAAAGCGTTTGCCGACTGCTGAATCCAAACACTGGTTTAACTCTGGAAGTTGAGTGCACACATTGACAACCGTTCTGTTAGGTAGCTGCGTTTTGGATTTAGAAGCAGATATTTCCCTGTAGTTACTGCCGTTTGTTCCCTATGCCGGTAAGGGGCTGAAAACGCCTGTTTTGAGACTCTGCACAGAAAGTGTTTCCAGACTGCTAAATCCACACACATGTTTGACTCTGGACGTTGAGTGCACACATTGACAACCGTTCTGTTAGATAGCTGCGATTTGGATTTAGAAGCAGATATTTCCCTGTGCTTACTGCCATTTCTTCCATATGCCGGTATGGGGCTGAAACCGCCTGTTTTGAGACTCTGCACAGAAAGACTTTGCAGACTGCTGAATCCACACTCGGGTTTAACTCTGGAAGTTGAGAGCACACATTGACAACTGTTCTGTTAGATAGCTGCGTTTTGGATTTATAAGCAGATATTTCCCTGTGTTTTCTGCTGTTTCTACCATATGACGGTTTTGGGCTGAAAACGCGTGTTTTGAAGCTCTGCACAGAAAGTGTTTGCAGACTGCTGAATCCACACACGGGTTTAACTCTGGAAGTTGAGTGTACACATTGACAAACATTCTGTTAGATAGCTGCGTTTTGGATTTAGATGCAGATATTTCCCTGGGCTTACAGCCGTTTCTTCCATATGCCAGTTTAGGACTGAAAACGCCTACTTTGGGACTCTGCAAAGAAAGTGTTTTCAGACTGCTGAGTCCACACACGGGTTTAACTCTGGAAGTTAGTGCACACATTGACAACCGTTCTGTTAGATAGCTGCGTTTTGGATTTATAAGCAGATATTTCCCTGTGTTTTCTGCTGTTTCTTCCATATGACGGTTTTGGGCTGAAAACGCGTGTTTTGAAGCTCTGCACAGAAAGTGTTTGCAGACTGCTTAATCCACACACGGGTTTACCTCTGGACGTTGAGTGCACATATTCACAGCCGTTCTGTTAGATAGCTGCGTTTTGGATTTAGAAGCAGATATTTCCCTGTGCTTTCTAACGCTTCTTCCATATGCCGGTATTGGGCTGAAAACGCCTGTTTTGAAACTCTGAACAGAAAGTGTTTGCAGACTGCTGAATCCACACAAGGGTTTAACTCTGGAAGTTGAGTGCACACATTGACAACCGTTCTGTTAGATAGCTGCGTTTTGGATTTAGAAGCAGATATTTCCCTGTGCTTTCTGCTGTTTCTTCCATATGCCGGTATTGGGCTGAAAACGCCTGTTTTGAAACTCTGCACAGAAAGTGTTTGCAGACTGCTGAATCCACACACGCGTTTAACTCTGGAAGTTGAGTGCCCACATTGACAACCGTTCTGTTAGATAGCTGCGTTTTGGATTTAGAAGCAGATATTTCCCTGTTTTTTCTGCTGTTTCTTCCATATGCCGGTATGGGGCTGAAAACGCCTGATTTGAGACTCTGCACAGAAAGTGTTTGCAGACTGCTGAATCCACACATGGGTTTAACTCTGGAAGTTGAGTGTTCACATTGACCACCGTTCTGTTAGATAGCTGCGTTTTGGATTTAGAAGCAGATAGTTCCCTGTGCTTTGTGCTGTTTCTTCCATATGCCAGTATTGGCCTGAAAACGCCTGTTATGAAACTCTGCACAGAAAGTGTTTGCAGACTGATGAATCTGCACACGGGTTTAACTCTGGAAGTTGAGTGCACACATTGACAACCGTTCTGTTAGATAGCTGCGTTTTGGATTTAGAAGCAGATACTTCCCGTTGCTTTCTGCTGTTTCTTCCATATGCTGGTATTGGGCTGAAAACGTCTGTTTTGAAACTCTGCACAGAAAGTGTTTGCAGACTGCTGAAGCCACACATGGGTATAACTATGGAAGCTGAGTGCACACATTGACAACCGTTCTGTTAGATCGCTGCATTTTGGATTTAGAAGCAGATATTTCGCTGTGCTTATTCCCGTTTCTTCCCTATGCCGGTATTGGGCTGAAAACGCCTCTTTTGAGACTCTGCACAGAAAGCGTTTGTCGACTGCTGAATCCACACACTGGTTTAACTCTGGAAGTTGAGTGCACACATTGACAACCGTTCTGTTAGATAGCTGCGCTTTGGATTTAGAAGCAGATATTTCCCTGTACTTTCTGCCATTTCTTCCCTATGCCGGTAAGGGGCTGAAAACGCCTGTTTTGAGAATCTGCACAGAAAGTGTTTCCAGACTGCTAAATCCACACACATGTTTGACTCTGGACATTGAGTGCACACATTGACAACCGTTCTGTTAGATAGCTGCGATTTGGATTTAGAAGCAGATATTTCCCTGTGCTTACTGCCATTTCTTCCATATGCCGGTATGGGGCTGAAACCGCCTGTTTTGAGACTCTGCACAGAAAGTGTTTGCAGACTGCTGAATCCACACACGGGTTTAACTCTGGAAGTTGAATGCACACATTGACAACTGTTCTGTCAGATAGCTGCGTTTTGGATTTAGAAGCTGATATTTCCCTGTGCTTACTGCACTTTCTTCCATATGCCGGAATGGGGCTGAAACCGCCTGTTTTGAGACTCTGCACAGAAAGTGTTTGCAGACTGCTGAATCCACACTCGGGTTTAACTCTGGAAGTTGAGTGCACACATTGACAACTGTTCTGTCAGATAGCTGCGTTTTGGATTTAGAAGCAGATATTTCCCTGTGCTTACTGCACTTTCTTCCATATGCCGGTATGGGGTGAAAACGCCTGTTTTGAGACTCTGCACAGAAAGTCTTTGCAGACTGCTGAATCCACACTCGGGTTTAACTCTGGAAGTTGACAGCACACATTGACAACCGTTCTGTTAGAAAGCTGCGTTTTGGATTTATAAGCAGATATTACCCTGTGTTTTCTGCTGTTTCTTCCATATGACAGTTTTGGTCTGAAAACGCGTGTTTTGAAGCTCTGCACAGAAAGAGTTTGCAGACTGCTTAATCCACACACGGGTTTACCTCTGGACGTTGAGTGCACACATTCACAACCGTTCTGTTAGAGAGCTGCGTTTTGGATTTAGAAGCAGATATTTCCCTGTGCTTTCAAACGTTTCTTCCATATGCCGGTATTGGGCTGAAAACGCCTGTTTTGAAACTCTGCACAGAAAGTGTTTGCAGATTGCTGAATCCACACAAGGGTTTAACTCTGGAATTTGAGTGCACACATTGACAACCGTTCTGTTAGATAGCTGCGTTTTGGATTTAGAAGCAGATACTTCCCGTTGCTTTCTGCTGTTTCTTCCATATGCTGGTATTGGGCTGAAAACGTCTGTTTTGAAACTCTGCACAGAAAGTGTTTGCAGACTGCTGAAGCCACACATGGGTATAACTATGGAAGCTGAGTGCACACATTGACAACCGTTCTGTTAGATCGCTGCATTTTGGATTTAGAAGCAGATATTTCGCTGTGCTTATTCCCGTTTCTTCCCTATGCCGGTATTGGGCTGAAAACGCCTCTTTTGAGACTCTGCACAGAAAGCGTTTGCCGACTGCTGAATCCACACACTGGTTTAACTCTGGAAGTTGAGTGCACACATTGACAACCGTTCTGTTAGATAGCTGCGCTTTGGATTTAGAAGCAGATATTTCCCTGTACTTTCTGCCATTTGTTCCCTATGCCGGTAAGGGGCTGAAAACGCCTGTTTTGAGACTCTGCACAGAAAGTGTTTCCAGACTGCTAAATCCGCACACATGTTTGACTCTGGACATTGAGTGCACACATTGACAACCGTTCTGTTAGATAGCTGCGTTTTGGATTTAGAAGCAGATAGTTCCCTGTGCTTTGTGCTGTTTCTTCCATATGCCAGTATTGGCCTGAAAACGCCTGTTTTGAAACTCTGCAAAGAAAGTGTTTGCAGACTGATGAATGCGCACACGGGTTTAACTCTGGAAGTTGAGTGCACACATTGACAACCGTTCTGTTAGATAGCTGCGTTTTGGATTTAGAAGCAGATACTTCCCGTTTCTTTCTGCTGTTTCTTCCATATGCTGGTTTTGGGCTGAAAACGTCTGTTTTGAAACTCTGCGCAGAAAGTGTTTGCAGACTGCTGAAGCCACACACGGGTATAACTATGGAAGCTGAGTGCACACATTGACAACCGTTCTGTTAGATCGCTGCATTTTGGATTTAGAAGCAGATATTTCGCTGTGCTTATTCCCGTTTCTTCTCTATGCCGGTATTGGGCTGAAAACGCCTCTTTTGAGACTCTGCACAGAAAGCGTTTGCCGACTGCTGAATCCACACACTGGTTTAACTCTGGAAGTTGAGTGCACACATTGACAACCGTTCTGTTAGATAGCTGCGTTTTGGATTTAGAAGCAGATATTTCCCTGTACTTACTGCCGTTTCTTCCCTATGCCGGTAAGGGGCTGAAAACGCCTGTTTTGAGACTCTGCACAGAAAGTGTTTCCAGACTGCTAAATCCACACACATGTTTGACTCTGGACGTTGAGTGCACACATTGACAACCGTTCTGTTAGATAGCTGCGATTTGGATTTAGAAGCAGATATTTCCCTGTGCTTACTTCCATTTCTTCCATATGCCGGTATGGGGCTGAAACCGCCTGTTTTGAGACTCTGCACAGAAAGTGTTTGCAGACTGCTGAATCCACACACGGGTTTAACTCTGGAAGTTGAGTGCACACATTGACAACTGTTCTGTCAGATAGCTGCGTTTTTGATTTAGAAGCAGATATTTCCCTGTGCTTACTGCACTTTCTTCCATATGCCGGAATGGGGCTGAAACCGCCTGTTTTGAGACTCTGCACAGAAAGTGTTTGCAGACTGCTGAATCCACACTCGGGTTTAACTCTGGAAGTTGAGTGCACACATTGACAACTGTTCTGTCAAATAGCTGCGTTTTGGATTTAGAAGCAGATATTTCCCTGTGCTTTCTGTTGTTTTTTCCATATGCCGGTATTGGGTTGAAAACGCCTGTTTTGAAACTCTGCACAGAAAGTGTTTGCAGACTGCTGAATCCACACACGGGATTAACTCTGGAAGTTGAGTGCACACATTGTCAACCGTTCTGTTAGATAGTTGCATTTTGGATTTAGAAGCAGATATTTCCCTGTGCTTTCTGCTGTTTCTTCCATATGCCGGTATGGGGCTGAAAACGCCTGATTTGAGACTCTGCACAGAAAGTGTTTGCAGACTGCTGAATCCACACATGGGTTTAACTCTGGAAGTTGAGTGTTCACATTGACAACCGTTCTGTTAGATAGCTGCGTTTTGGATTTAGAAGCAGATAGTTCCCTGTGCTTTGTGCTGTTTCTTCCATATGCCAGTATTGGCCTGAAAACGCCTGTTTTGAAACTCTGCACAGAAAGTATTTGCAGACTGATGAATCCGCACACGGGTTTAACTCTGGAAGTTGAGTGCACACATTGACAACCGTTCTGTTAGATAGCTGCGTTTTGGATTTAGAAGCAGATACTTCGCGTTTCTTTCTGCTGTTTCTTCCATATGCTGGTATTGGTCTGAAAACATCTGTTTTGAAACTCTGCACAGAAAGTGTTTGCAGACTGCTGAAGCCACACACGGGTATAACTATGGAAGCTGAGTGCACACATTGACAACCGTTCTGTTAGATCGCTGCATTTTGGATTTAGAAGCAGATATTTCGCTGTGCTTATTCCCGTTTCTTCTCTATGCCGGTATTGGGCTGAAAACGCCTCTTTTGAGACTCTGCACAGAAAGCGTTTGCCGACTGCTGAATCCAAACACTGGTTTAACTCTGGAAGTTGAGTGCACACATTGACAACCGTTCTGTTAGGTAGCTGCGTTTTGGATTTAGAAGCAGATATTTCCCTGTAGTTACTGCCGTTTGTTCCCTATGCCGGTAAGGGGCTGAAAACGCCTGTTTTGAGACTCTGCACAGAAAGTGTTTCCAGACTGCTAAATCCACACACATGTTTGACTCTGGACGTTGAGTGCACACATTGACAACCGTTCTGTTAGATAGCTGCGATTTGGATTTAGAAGCAGATATTTCCCTGTGCTTACTGCCATTTCTTCCATAGGCCGGTATGGGGCTGAAACCGCCTGTTTTGAGACTCTGCACAGAAAGACTTTGCAGACTGCTGAATCCACACTCGGGTTTAACTCTGGAAGTTGAGAGCACACATTGACAACTGTTCTGTTAGATAGCTGCGTTTTGGATTTATAAGCAGATATTTCCCTGTGTTTTCTGCTGTTTCTACCATATGACGGTTTTGGGCTGAAAACGCGTGTTTTGAAGCTCTGCACAGAAAGTGTTTGCAGACTGCTGAATCCACACACGGGTTTAACTCTGGAAGTTGAGTGTACACATTGACAAACATTCTGTTAGATAGCTGCGTTTTGGATTTAGATGCAGATATTTCCCTGGGCTTACAGCCGTTTCTTCCATATGCCAGTTTAGGACTGAAAACGCCTACTTTGGGACTCTGCAAAGAAAGTGTTTTCAGACTGCTGAGTCCACACACGGGTTTAACTCTGGAAGTTAGTGCACACATTGACAACCGTTCTGTTAGATAGCTGCGTTTTGGATTTATAAGCAGATATTTCCCTGTGTTTTCTGCTGTTTCTTCCATATGACGGTTTTGGGCTGAAAACGCGTGTTTTGAAGCTCTGCACAGAAAGTGTTTGCAGACTGCTTAATCCACACACGGGTTTACCTCTGGACGTTGAGTGCACATATTCACAGCCGTTCTGTTAGATAGCTGCGTTTTGGATTTAGAAGCAGATATTTCCCTGTGCTTTCTAACGCTTCTTCCATATGCCGGTATTGGGCTGAAAACGCCTGTTTTGAAACTCTGAACAGAAAGTGTTTGCAGACTGCTGAATCCACACAAGGGTTTAACTCTGGAAGTTGAGTGCACACATTGACAACCGTTCTGTTAGATAGCTGCGTTTTGGATTTAGAAGCAGATATTTCCCTGTGCTTTCTGCTGTTTCTTCCATATGCCGGTATTGGGCTGAAAACGCCTGTTTTGAAACTCTGCACAGAAAGTGTTTGCAGACTGCTGAATCCACACACGCGTTTAACTCTGGAAGTTGAGTGCCCACATTGACAACTGTTCTGTTAGATAGCTGCGTTTTGGATTTAGAAGCAGATATTTCCCTGTGTTTTCTGCTGTTTCTTCCATATGCCGGTATGGGGCTGAAAACGCCTGATTTGAGACTCTGCACAGAAAGTGTTTGCAGACTGCTGAATCCACACATGGGTTTAACTCTGGAAGTTGAGTGTTCACATTGACCACCGTTCTGTTAGATAGCTGCGTTTTGGATTTAGAAGCAGATAGTTCCCTGTGCTTTGTGCTGTTTCTTCCATATGCCAGTATTGGCCTGAAAACGCCTGTTATGAAACTCTGCACAGAAAGTGTTTGCAGACTGATGAATCTGCACACGGGTTTAACTCTGGAAGTTGAGTGCACACATTGACAACCATTCTGTTAGATAGCTGCGTTTTGGATTTAGAAGCAGATACTTCCCGTTGCTTTCTGCTGTTTCTTCCATATGCTGGTATTGGGCTGAAAACGTCTGTTTTGAAACTCTGCACAGAAAGTGTTTGCAGACTGCTGAAGCCACACATGGGTATAACTATGGAAGCTGAGTGCACACATTGACAACCGTTCTGTTAGATCGCTGCATTTTGGATTTAGAAGCAGATATTTCGCTGTGCTTATTCCCGTTTCTTCCCTATGCCGGTATTGGGCTGAAAACGCCTCTTTTGAGACTCTGCACAGAAAGCGTTTGCCGACTGCTGAATCCACACACTGGTTTAACTCTGGAAGTTGAGTGCACACATTGACAACCGTTCTGTTAGATAGCTGCGCTTTGGATTTAGAAGCAGATATTTCCCTGTACTTTCTGCCATTTCTTCCCTATGCCGGTAAGGGGCTGAAAACGCCTGTTTTGAGAATCTGCACAGAAAGTGTTTCCAGACTGCTAAATCCACACACATGTTTGACTCTGGACATTGAGTGCACACATTGACAACCGTTCTGTTAGATAGCTGCGATTTGGATTTAGAAGCAGATATTTCCCTGGGCTTACTGCCATTTCTTCCATATGCCGGTATGGGGCTGAAACCGCCTGTTTTGAGACTCTGCACAGAAAGTGTTTGCAGACTGCTGAATCCACACACGGGTTTAACTCTGGAAGTTGAATGCACACATTGACAACTGTTCTGTCAGATAGCTGCGTTTTGGATTTAGAAGCTGATATTTCCCTGTGCTTACTGCACTTTCTTCCATATGCCGGAATGGGGCTGAAACCGCCTGTTTTGAGACTCTGCACAGAAAGTGTTTGCAGACTGCTGAATCCACACTCGGGTTTAACTCTGGAAGTTGAGTGCACACATTGACAACTGTTCTGTCAGATAGCTGCGTTTTGGATTTAGAAGCAGATATTTCCCTGTGCTTACTGCATTTTCTTCCATATGCCGGTATGGGGTGAAAACGCCTGTTTTGAGACTCTGCACAGAAAGTCTTTGCAGACTGCTGAATCCACACTCGGGTTTAACTCTGGAAGTTGACAGCACACATTGACAACCGTTCTGTTAGAAAGCTGCGTTTTGGATTTATAAGCAGATATTACCCTGTGTTTTCTGCTGTTTCTTCCATATGACAGTTTTGGTCTGAAAACGCGTGTTTTGAAGCTCTGCACAGAAAGAGTTTGCAGACTGCTTAATCCACACACGGGTTTACCTCTGGACGTTGAGTGCACACATTCACAACCGTTCTGTTAGAGAGCTGCGTTTTGGATTTAGAAGCAGATATTTCCCTGTGCTTTCAAACGTTTCTTCCATATGCCGGTATTGGGCTGAAAACGCCTGTTTTGAAACTCTGCACAGAAAGTGTTTGCAGATTGCTGAATCCACACAAGGGTTTAACTCTGGAATTTGAGTGCACACATTGACAACCGTTCTGTTAGATAGCTGCGTTTTGGATTTAGAAGCAGATACTTCCCGTTGCTTTCTGCTGTTTCTTCCATATGCTGGTATTGGGCTGAAAACGTCTGTTTTGAAACTCTGCACAGAAAGTGTTTGCAGACTGCTGAAGCCACACATGGGTATAACTATGGAAGCTGAGTGCACACATTGACAACCATTCTGTTAGATCGCTGCATTTTGGATTTAGAAGCAGATATTTCGCTGTGCTTATTCCCGTTTCTTCCCTATGCCGGTATTGGGCTGAAAACGCCTCTTTTGAGACTCTGCACAGAAAGCGTTTGCCGACTGCTGAATCCACACACTGGTTTAACTCTGGAAGTTGAGTGCACACATTGACAACCGTTCTGTTAGATAGCTGCGCTTTGGATTTAGAAGCAGATATTTCCCTGTACTTTCTGCCATTTGTTCCCTATGCCGGTAAGGGGCTGAAAACGCCTGTTTTGAGACTCTGCACAGAAAGTGTTTCCAGACTGCTAAATCCGCACACATGTTTGACTCTGGACATTGAGTGCACACATTGACAACCGTTCTGTTAGATAGCTGCGTTTTGGATTTAGAAGCAGATAGTTCCCTGTGCTTTGTGCTGTTTCTTCCATATGCCAGTATTGGCCTGAAAACGCCTGTTTTGAAACTCTGCAAAGAAAGTGTTTGCAGACTGATGAATGCGCACACGGGTTTAACTCTGGAAGTTGAGTGCACACATTGACAACCGTTCTGTTAGATAGCTGCGTTTTGGATTTAGAAGCAGATACTTCCCGTTTCTTTCTGCTGTTTCTTCCATATGCTGGTTTTGGGCTGAAAACGTCTGTTTTGAAACTCTGCGCAGAAAGTGTTTGCAGACTGCTGAAGCCACACACGGGTATAACTATGGAAGCTGAGTGCACACATTGACAACCGTTCTGTTAGATCGCTGCATTTTGGATTTAGAAGCAGATATTTCGCTGTGCTTATTCCCGTTTCTTCTCTATGCCGGTATTGGGCTGAAAACGCCTCTTTTGAGACTCTGCACAGAAAGCGTTTGCCGACTGCTGAATCCACACACTGGTTTAACTCTGGAAGTTGAGTGCACACATTGACAACCGTTCTGTTAGATAGCTGCGTTTTGGATTTAGAAGCAGATATTTCCCTGTACTTACTGCCGTTTCTTCCCTATGCCGGTAAGGGGCTGAAAACGCCTGTTTTGAGACTCTGCACAGAAAGTGTTTCCAGACTGCTAAATCCACACACATGTTTGACTCTGGACGTTGAGTGCACACATTGACAACCGTTCTGTTAGATAGCTGCGATTTGGATTTAGAAGCAGATATTTCCCTGTGCTTACTTCCATTTCTTCCATATGCCGGTATGGGGCTGAAACCGCCTGTTTTGAGACTCTGCACAGAAAGTGTTTGCAGACTGCTGAATCCACACACGGGTTTAACTCTGGAAGTTGAGTGCACACATTGACAACTGTTCTGTCAGATAGCTGCGTTTTTGATGTAGAAGCAGATATTTCCCTGTGCTTACTGCACTTTCTTCCATATGCCGGAATGGGGCTGAAACCGCCTGTTTTGAGACTCTGCACAGAAAGTGTTTGCAGACTGCTGAATCCACACTCGGGTTTAACTCTGGAAGTTGAGTGCACACATTGACAACTGTTCTGTCAAATAGCTGCGTTTTGGATTTAGAAGCAGATATTTCCCTGTGCTTACTGCACTTTCTTCCATATGCCGGTATGGGGTGAAAACGCCTGTTTTGAGACTCTGCACAGAAAGTCTTTGCAGACTGCTGAATCCACACTCGGGTTAAACTCTGGAAGTTGAGAGCACACATTGACAACCGTTCTGTTAGATAGCTGCGTTTTGGATTTATAAGCAGATATTTCCCTGTGTTTTCTGCTGTTTCTTCCATATGACGGTTTTGGGCTGAAAACGCGTGTTTTGAAGCTCTGCACAGAAAGTGTTTGCAGACTGCTGAATCCACACACGGGTTTAACTCTGGAAGTTGAGTGCACACATTCACAACCGTTCTGTTAGAGAGCTGCGTTTTGGATTTAGAAGCAGATATTTCCCTGTGCTTTCTAACGTTTCTTCCATATGCCGGTATTGGTCTGAAAACGCCTGTTTTGAAACTCTGCACAGAAAGTGTTTGCAGACTGCTGAATCCACACAAGGGTTTAACTCTGGAAGTTGAGTGCACACATTGACAACCGTTATGTTAGATAGCTGCGTTTTGGATTTAGAAGCAGATATTTCCCTGTGCTTTCTGCTGTTTCTTCCATATGCCGGTATTGGGCTGAAAACGCCTTTTTGGAAACTCTGCACAGAAAGTGTTTGCAGACTGCTGAATCCACACACCGGTTTAACTCTGGAAGTTGACTGCACACATTGACAACCGTTCTGTTAGATAGCTGCGTTTTGGATTTAGAAGCAGATATTTCCCTGTGCTTTCTGCTGTTTCTTCCATATGCCGGTATAGGGCTGAAAATGCCTGCTTTGAAACTCTGCGCAGAAAGTGTTTGCAGACTGCTGAATCCACACACCGGTTTAACTCTGGAAGTTGAGTGCACACATTGACAACCGTTCTGTTAGATAGTTGCGTTTTGGATTTAGAAGCAGATATTTCCCTGTGCTTTCTGCTGTTTCTTCCATATGCCGGTATTGGGCTGAAAACGCCTGTTTTGAGACTCTGCACAGAAAGTGTTTGCAGACTGCTGAATCCACACACGGGTTTAACTCTGGAAGTTGAGTGTACACATTGACAAACATTCTGTTAGATAGCTGCGTTTTGGATTTAGATGCAGTTATTTCCCTGGGCTTACTGCCGTTTCTTCCCTATGCCAGTATAGGGCTGAAAATGCCTGCTTTGGGACTCTGCAAAGAAAGTGTTTTCAGACTGCTGAATCCACACATGGGTTTAACTCTGGAAGTTGAGTGTTCACATTGACAACCGTTCTGTTAGATAGCTGCGTTTTGGATTTAGAAGCAGATAGTTAACTGTGCTTTGTGCTGTTTCTTCCATATGCCAGTATTGGCCTGAAAACGCCTGTTTTGAAACTCTGCACAGAAAGTATTTGCAGACTGATGAATCCCCACACGGGTTTAACTCTGGAAGTTGAGTGCACACATTGACAACCGTTCTGTTAGATAGCTGCGTTTTGGATTTAGAAGCAGATACTTCCCGTTTCTTTCTGCTGTTTCTTCCATATGCTGGTTTTGGGCTGAAAACGTCTGTTTTGAAACTCTGCGCAGAAAGTGTTTGCAGACTGCTGAAGCCACACACGGGTATAACTATGGAAGCTGAGTGCACACATTGACAACCGTTCTGTTAGATCGCTGCATTTTGGATTTAGAAGCAGATATTTCGCTGTGCTTATTCCCGTTTCTTCTCTATGCCGGTATTGGGCTGAAAACGCCTCTTTTGAGACTCTGCACAGAAAGCGTTTGCCGACTGCTGAATCCAAACTCTGGTTTAACTCTGGAAGTTGAGTGCACACATTGACAACCGTTCTGTTAGGTAGCTGCGTTTTGGATTTAGATGCAGATATTTCCCTGTACTTACTGCCGTTTCTTCCCTATGCCGGTAAGGGGCTGAAAACGCCTGTTTTGAGACTCTGCACAGAAAGTGTTTCCAGACTGCTAAATCCACACACATGTTTGACTCTGGACGTTGAGTGCACACATTGACAACCGTTCTGTTAGATAGCTGCGATTTGGATTTAGAAGCAGATATTTCCCTGTGCTTACTGCCATTTCTTCCATATGCCGGTATGGGGCTGAAACCGCCTGTTTTGAGACTCTGCACAGAAAGACTTTGCAGACTGCTGAATCCACACTCGGGTTTAACTCTGGAAGTTGAGAGCACACATTGACAACTGTTCTGTTAGATAGCTGCGTTTCGGATTTATAAGCAGATATTTCCCTGTGTTTTCTGCTGTTTCTTCCATATGACGGTTTTGGGCTGAAAACGCGTGTTTTGAAGCTCTGCACAGAAAGTGTTTGCAGACTGCTTAATCCACACACGGGTTTAACTCTGGAAGTTGAGTGTACACATTGACAAACATTCTGTTAGATAGCTGCGTTTTGGATTTAGATGCAGATATTTCCCTGGGCTTACAGCCGTTTCTTCCATATGCCAGTTTAGGGCTGAAAACGCCTGCTTTGGGACTCTGCAAAGAAAGTGTTTTCAGACTGCTGAGTCCACACACGGGTTTAACTCTGGAAGTTAGTGCACACATTGACAACCGTTCTGTTAGATAGCTGCGTTTTGGATTTATAAGCGGATATTTCCCTGTGTTTTCTGCTGTTTCTTCCATATGACGGTTTTGGGCTGAAAACGCGTGTTTTGAAGCTCTGCACAGAAAGTGTTTGCAGACTGCTTAATCCACACACGGGTTTACCTCTGGACGTTGAGTGCACATATTCACAACCGTTCTGTTAGATAGCTGCGTTTTGGATTTAGAAGCAGATATTTCCCTGTGCTTTCTAACGCTTCTTCCATATGCCGGTATTGGGCTGAAAACGCCTGTTTTGAAACTCTGCACAGAAAGTGTTTGCAGACTGCTGAATCCACACAAGGGTTTAACTCTGGAAGTTGAGTGCACACATTGACAACCGTTCTGTTAGATAGCTGCGTTTTGGATTTAGAAGCAGATATTTCCCTGTGCTTTCTGCTGTTTCTTCCATATGCCGGTATTGGGCTGAAAACGCCTGTTTTGAAACTCTGCACAGAAAGTGTTCGCAGACTGCTGAATCCACACACGCGTTTAACTCTGGAAGTTGAGTGCCCACATTGACAACCGTTCTGTTAGATAGCTGCGTTTTAGATTTAGAAGCAGATATTTCCCTGTGCTTTCTGCTGTTTCTTCCACATGCCGGTATGGGGCTGAAAACGCCTGATTTGAGACTCTGCACAGAAAGTGTTTGCAGACTGCTGAATCCACACATGGGTTTAACTCTGGAAGTTGAGTGTTCACATTGACCACCGTTCTGTTAGATAGCTGCGTTTTGGATTTAGAAGCAGATAGTTCCCTGTGCTTTGTGCTGTTTCTTCCATATGCCAGTATTGGCCTGAAAACGCCTGTTATGAAACTCTGCACAGAAAGTGTTTGCAGACTGATGAATCTGCACACGGGTTTAACTCTGGAAGTTGAGTGCACACATTGACAACCGTTCTGTTAGATAGCTGCGTTTTGGATTTAGAAGCAGATACTTCCCGTTGCTTTCTGCTGTTTCTTCCATATGCTGGTATTGGGCTGAAAACGTCTGTTTTGAAACTCTGCACAGAAAGTGTTTGCAGACTGCTGAAGCCACACATGGGTATAACTATGCAAGCTGAGTGCACACATTGACAACCGTTCTGTTAGATCGCTGCATTTTGGATTTAGAAGCAGATATTTCGCTGTGCTTATTCCCGTTTCTTCCCTATGCCGGTATTGGGCTGAAAACGCCTCTTTTGAGACTCTGCACAGAAAGCGTTTGCCGACTGCTGAATCCACACACTGGTTTAACTCTGGAAGTTGAGTGCACACATTGACAACCGTTCTGTTAGATAGCTGCGCTTTGGATTTAGAAGCAGATATTTCCCTGTACTTTCTGCCATTTCTTCCCTATGCCGGTAAGGGGCTGAAAACGCCTGTTTTGAGACTCTGCACAGAAAGTATTTCCAGACTGCTAAATCCACACACATGTTTGACTCTGGACATTGAGTGCACACATTGACAACCGTTCTGTTAGATAGCTGCGATTTGGATTTAGAAGCAGATATTTCCCTGTGCTTACTGCCATTTCTTCCATATGCCGGAATGGGGCTGAAACCGCCTGTTTTGAGACTCTGCACAGAAAGTGTTTGCAGACTGCTGAATCCACACTCGGGTTTAACTCTGGAAGTTGAGTGCACACATTGACAACTGTTCTGTCAGATAGCTGCGTTTTGGATTTAGAAGCAGATATTTCCCTGTGCTTACTGCACTTTCTTCCATATGCCGGTATGGGGTGAAAACGCCTGTTTTGAGACTCTGCACAGAAAGTCTTTGCAGACTGCTGAATCCACACTCGGGTTTAACTCTGGAAGTTGACAGCACACATTGACAACCGTTCTGTTAGAAAGCTGCGTTTTGGATTTATAAGCAGATATTACCCTGTGTTTTCTGCTGTTTCTTCCATATGACAGTTTTGGGCTGAAAACGCGTGTTTTGAAGCTCTGCACAGAAAGAGTTTGCAGACTGCTTAATCCACACACGGGTTTACCTCTGGACGTTGAGTGCACACATTCACAACCGTTCTGTTAGAGAGCTGCGTTTTGGATTTAGAAGCAGATATTTCCCTGTGCTTTCTAACGTTTCTTCCATATGCCGGTATTGGGCTGAAAACGCCTGTTTTGAAACTCTGCACAGAAAGTGTTTGCAGATTGCTGAATCCACACAAGGGTTTAACTCTGGAATTTGAGTGCACACATTGACAACTGTTCTGTTAGATAGCTGCGTTTTGGATTTAGAAGCAGATATTTCCCTGTGCTTTCTGCTGTTTCTTCCATATGCCGGTATTGGGCTGAAAACGCCTGTTTTGAAACTCTGCACAGAAAGTGTTTGCAGACTGCTGAATCCACACACGGGTTTAACTCTGGAAGATGAGTGCACACATTGACAACCGTTCTGTTAGATAGCTGCGTTTTGGATTTAGAAGCAGATATTTCCCTGTGCTTTCTGCTGTTTCTTCCATATGCCGGTATTGGGCTGAAAATGCCTGTTTTGAAACTCTGCGCAGAAAGTGATTGCAGACTGCTGAATCCACACACGGGTTTAACTCTGGAAGTTGAGTGCACACATTGACAACCGTTCTGTTAGATAGCTGCGTTTTGGATTTAGAAGCAGATAGTTCCCTGTGCTTTGTGCTGTTTCTTCCATATGCCAGTATTGGCCTGAAAACGCCTGTTTTGAAACTCTGCAAAGAAAGTGTTTGCAGACTGATGAATGCGCACACGGGTTTAACTCTGGAAGTTGAGGGCACACATTGACAACCGTTCTGTTAGATAGCTGCGTTTTGGATTTAGAAGCAGATACTTCCCGTTTCTTTCTGCTGTTTCTTCCATATGCTGGTTTTGGGCTGAAAACGTCTGTTTTGAAACTCTGCGCAGAAAGTGTTTGCAGACTGCTGAAGCCACACACGGGTATAACTATGGAAGCTGAGTGCACACATTGACAACCGTTCTGTTAGATCGCTGCATTTTGGATTTAGAAGCAGATATTTCGCTGTGCTTATTCCCGTTTCTTCTCTATGCCGGTATTGGGCTGAAAACGCCTCTTTTGAGACTCTGCACAGAAAGCGTTTGCCGACTGCTGAATCCACACACTGGTTTAACTCTGGAAGTTGAGTGCACACATTGACAACCGTTCTGTTAGATAGCTGCGTTTTGGATTTAGAAGCAGATATTTCCCTGTACTTACTGCCGTTTCTTCCCTATGCCGGTAAGGGGCTGAAAACGCCTGTTTTGAGACTCTGCACAGAAAGTGTTTCCAGACTGCTAAATCCACACACATGTTTGACTCTGGACGTTGAGTGCACACATTGACAACCGTTCTGTTAGATAGCTGCGATTTGGATTTAGAAGCAGATATTTCCCTGTGCTTACTGCCATTTCTTCCATATGCCGGTATGGGGCTGAAACCGCCTGTTTTGAGACTCTGCACAGAAAGTGTTTGCAGACTGCTGAATCCACACACGGGTTTAACTCTGGAAGTTGAGTGCACACATTGACAACTGTTCTGTCAGATAGCTGCGTTTTTGATTTAGAAGCAGATATTTCCCTGTGCTTACTGCACTTTCTTCCATATGCCGGAATGGGGCTGAAACCGCCTGTTTTGAGACTCTGCACAGAAAGTGTTTGCAGACTGCTGAATCCACACTCGGGTTTAACTCTGGAAGTTGAGTGCACACATTGACAACTGTTCTGTCAAATAGCTGCGTTTTGGATTTAGAAGCAGATATTTCCCTGTGCTTACTGCACTTTCTTCCATATGCCGGTATGGGGTGAAAACGCCTGTTTTGAGACTCTGCACAGAAAGTCTTTGCAGACTGCTGAATCCACACTCGGGTTAAACTCTGGAAGTTGAGAGCACACATTGACAACCGTTCTGTTAGATAGCTGCGTTTTGGATTTATAAGCAGATATTTCCCTGTGTTTTCTGCTGTTTCTTCCATATGACGGTTTTGGGCTGAAAACGCGTGTTTTGAAGCTCTGCACAGAAAGTGTTTGCAGACTGCTGAATCCACACACGGGTTTAACTCTGGAAGTTGAGTGCACACATTGACAACCGTTCTGTTAGATAGCTGCGTTTTGGATTTAGAAGCAGATATTTCCCTGTGCTTTCTAACGTTTCTTCCATATGCCGGTATTGGGCTGAAAACGCCTGTTTTGAAACTCTGCACAGAAAGTGTTTGCAGACTGCTGAATCCACACAAGGGTTTAACTCTGGAAGTTGAGTGCACACATTGACAACCGTTATGTTAGATAGCTGCGTTTTGGATTTAGAAGCAGATATTTCCCTGTGCTTTCTGCTGTTTCTTCCATATGCCGGTATTGGGCTGAAAACGCCTGTTTGGAAACTCTGCACAGAAAGTGTTTGCAGACTGCTGAATCCACACACCGGTTTAACTCTGGAAGTTGACTGCACACATTGACAACCGTTCTGTTAGATAGCTGCGTTTTGGATTTAGAAGCAGATATTTCCCTGTGCTTTCTGCTGTTTCTTCCATATGCCGGTATAGGGCTGAAAATGCCTGCTTTGAAACTCTGCGCAGAAAGTGTTTGCAGACTGCTGAAACCACACACCGGTTTAACTCTGGAAGTTGAGTGCACACATTGACAACCGTTCTGTTAGATAGTTGCGTTTTGGATTTAGAAGCAGATATTTCCCTGTGCTTTCTGCTGTTTCTTCCATATGCCGGTATTGGGCTGAAAACGCCTGTTTTGAGACTCTGCACAGAAAGTGTTTGCAGACTGCTGAATCCACACACGGGTTTAACTCTGGAAGTTGAGTGTACACATTGACAAACATTCCGTTAGATAGCTGCGTTTTGGATTTAGATGCAGATATTTCCCTGGGCTTACTGCCGTTTCTTCCCTATGCCAGTATAGGGCTGAAAACGCCTGCTTTGGAACTCTGCAAAGAAAGTGTTTTCAGACTGCTGAATCCACACACGGGTTTAACTCTGGAAGTTGAGTGCACACATTGACAACCGTTCTGTTAGATAGCTGCATTTTGGATTTAGAAGCAGATATTTCCCTGTGCTTTCTGCTGGTTTTTCCATATGCCGGTATTGGGCTGATAACGCCTGTTTTGAAACTCTGAACAGAAAGTGTTTGCAGACTGCTGAATCCACACACGGGTTTAACTCTGGAAGTTGAGTGCACACATTGTCAACCGTTCTGTTAGATAGTTGCGTTTTGGATTTAGAAGCAGATATTTCCCTGTGCTTTCTGCTGTTTCTTCCATATGCCGGTATGGGGCTTAAAACGCCTGCTTTGAGACTCTGCACAGAAAGTGTTTGCAGACTGTTGAATCCACACATGGGTTTAACTCTGGAAGTTGAGTGTTCACATTGACCACCGTTCTGTTAGATAGCTGCGTTTTGGATTTAGAAGCAGATAGTTCCCTGTGCTTTGTGCTGTTTCTTCCATATGCCAGTATTGGCCTGAAAACGCCTGTTTTGAAACTCTGCACATAAAGTGTTTGCAAACTGATGAATCCGCACACGGGTTTAACTCTGGAAGTTGAGTGCACACATTGACAACCGTTCTGTTAGATAGCTGCGTTTTGGATTTAGAAGCAGATATTTCCCTGTACTTACTGCCGTTTCTTCCCTATGCCGGTAAGGGGCTGAAAACGCCTGTTTTGAGACTCTGCACAGAAAGTGTTTCCAGACTGCTAAATCCACACACATGTTTGACTCTGGACGTTGAGTGCACACATTGACAACCGTTCTGTTAGATAGCTGCGATTTGGATTTAGAAGCAGATATTTCCCTGTGCTTACTTCCATTTCTTGCATATGCCGGTATGGGGCTGAAACCGCCTGTTTTGAGACTCTGCACAGAAAGTGTTTGCAGACTGCTGAATCCACACACGGGTTTAACTCTGGAAGTTGAGTGCACACATTGACAACTGTTCTGTCAGATAGCTGCGTTTTTGATTTAGAAGCAGATATTTCCCTGTGCTTACTGCACTTTCTTCCATATGCCGGAATGGGGCTGAAACCGCCTGTTTTGAGACTCTGCACAGAAAGTGTTTGCAGACTGCTGAATCCACACTCGGGTTTAACTCTGGAAGTTGAGTGCACACATTGACAACTGTTCTGTCAAATAGCTGCGTTTTGGATTTAGAAGCAGATATTTCCCTGTGCTTTCTGTTGTTTTTTCCATATGCCGGTATTGGGTTGAAAACGCCTGTTTTGAAACTCTGCACAGAAAGTGTTTGCAGACTGCTGAATCCACACACGGGATTAACTCTGGAAGTTGAGTGCACACATTGTCAACCGTTCTGTTAGATAGTTGCATTTTGGATTTAGAAGCAGATATTTCCCTGTGCTTTCTGCTGTTTCTTCCATATGCCGGTATGGGGCTGAAAACGCCTGATTTGAGACTCTGCACAGAAAGTGTTTGCAGACTGCTGAATCCACACATGGGTTTAACTCTGGAAGTTGAGTGTTCACATTGACAACCGTTCTGTTAGATAGCTGCGTTTTGGATTTAGAAGCAGATAGTTCCCTGTGCTTTGTGCTGTTTCTTCCATATGCCAGTATTGGCCTGAAAACGCCTGTTTTGAAACTCTGCACAGAAAGTATTTGCAGACTGATGAATCCACACTCGGGTTAAACTCTGGAAGTTGAGAGCACACATTGACAACCGTTCTGTTAGATAGCTGCGTTTTGGATTTATAAGCAGATATTTCCCTGTGTTTTCTGCTGTTTCTTCCATATGACGGTTTTGGGCTGAAAACGCGTGTTTTGAAGCTCTGCACAGAAAGTGTTTGCAGACTGCTGAATCCACACACGGGTTTAACTCTGGAAGTTGAGTGCACACATTCACAACCGTTCTGTTAGAGAGCTGCGTTTTGGATTTAGAAGCAGATATTTCCCTGTGCTTTCTAACGTTTCTTCCATATGCCGGTATTGGTCTGAAAACGCCTGTTTTGAAACTCTGCACAGAAAGTGTTTGCAGACTGCTGAATCCACACAAGGGTTTAACTCTGGAAGTTGAGTGCACACATTGACAACCGTTATGTTAGATAGCTGCGTTTTGGATTTAGAAGCAGATATTTCCCTGTGCTTTCTGCTGTTTCTTCCATATGCCGGTATTGGGCTGAAAACGCCTTTTTGGAAACTCTGCACAGAAAGTGTTTGCAGACTGCTGAATCCACACACCGGTTTAACTCTGGAAGTTGACTGCACACATTGACAACCGTTCTGTTAGATAGCTGCGTTTTGGATTTAGAAGCAGATATTTCCCTGTGCTTTCTGCTGTTTCTTCCATATGCCGGTATAGGGCTGAAAATGCCTGCTTTGAAACTCTGCGCAGAAAGTGTTTGCAGACTGCTGAATCCACACACCGGTTTAACTCTGGAAGTTGAGTGCACACATTGACAACCGTTCTGTTAGATAGTTGCGTTTTGGATTTAGAAGCAGATATTTCCCTGTGCTTTCTGCTGTTTCTTCCATATGCCGGTATTGGGCTGAAAACGCCTGTTTTGAGACTCTGCACAGAAAGTGTTTGCAGACTGCTGAATCCACACACGGGTTTAACTCTGGAAGTTGAGTGTACACATTGACAAACATTCTGTTAGATAGCTGCGTTTTGGATTTAGATGCAGTTATTTCCCTGGGCTTACTGCCGTTTCTTCCCTATGCCAGTATAGGGCTGAAAATGCCTGCTTTGGGACTCTGCAAAGAAAGTGTTTTCAGACTGCTGAATCCACACATGGGTTTAACTCTGGAAGTTGAGTGTTCACATTGACAACCGTTCTGTTAGATAGCTGCGTTTTGGATTTAGAAGCAGATAGTTAACTGTGCTTTGTGCTGTTTCTTCCATATGCCAGTATTGGCCTGAAAACGCCTGTTTTGAAACTCTGCACAGAAAGTATTTGCAGACTGATGAATCCCCACACGGGTTTAACTCTGGAAGTTGAGTGCACACATTGACAACCGTTCTGTTAGATAGCTGCGTTTTGGATTTAGAAGCAGATACTTCCCGTTTCTTTCTGCTGTTTCTTCCATATGCTGGTTTTGGGCTGAAAACGTCTGTTTTGAAACTCTGCGCAGAAAGTGTTTGCAGACTGCTGAAGCCACACACGGGTATAACTATGGAAGCTGAGTGCACACATTGACAACCGTTCTGTTAGATCGCTGCATTTTGGATTTAGAAGCAGATATTTCGCTGTGCTTATTCCCGTTTCTTCTCTATGCCGGTATTGGGCTGAAAACGCCTCTTTTGAGACTCTGCACAGAAAGCGTTTGCCGACTGCTGAATCCAAACTCTGGTTTAACTCTGGAAGTTGAGTGCACACATTGACAACCGTTCTGTTAGGTAGCTGCGTTTTGGATTTAGATGCAGATATTTCCCTGTACTTACTGCCGTTTCTTCCCTATGCCGGTAAGGGGCTGAAAACGCCTGTTTTGAGACTCTGCACAGAAAGTGTTTCCAGACTGCTAAATCCACACACATGTTTGACTCTGGACGTTGAGTGCACACATTGACAACCGTTCTGTTAGATAGCTGCGATTTGGATTTAGAAGCAGATATTTCCCTGTGCTTACTGCCATTTCTTCCATATGCCGGTATGGGGCTGAAACCGCCTGTTTTGAGACTCTGCACAGAAAGACTTTGCAGACTGCTGAATCCACACTCGGGTTTAACTCTGGAAGTTGAGAGCACACATTGACAACTGTTCTGTTAGATAGCTGCGTTTCGGATTTATAAGCAGATATTTCCCTGTGTTTTCTGCTGTTTCTTCCATATGACGGTTTTGGGCTGAAAACGCGTGTTTTGAAGCTCTGCACAGAAAGTGTTTGCAGACTGCTTAATCCACACACGGGTTTAACTCTGGAAGTTGAGTGTACACATTGACAAACATTCTGTTAGATAGCTGCGTTTTGGATTTAGATGCAGATATTTCCCTGGGCTTACAGCCGTTTCTTCCATATGCCAGTTTAGGGCTGAAAACGCCTGCTTTGGGACTCTGCAAAGAAAGTGTTTTCAGACTGCTGAGTCCACACACGGGTTTAACTCTGGAAGTTAGTGCACACATTGACAACCGTTCTGTTAGATAGCTGCGTTTTGGATTTATAAGCGGATATTTCCCTGTGTTTTCTGCTGTTTCTTCCATATGACGGTTTTGGGCTGAAAACGCGTGTTTTGAAGCTCTGCACAGAAAGTGTTTGCAGACTGCTTAATCCACACACGGGTTTACCTCTGGACGTTGAGTGCACATATTCACAACCGTTCTGTTAGATAGCTGCGTTTTGGATTTAGAAGCAGATATTTCCCTGTGCTTTCTAACGCTTCTTCCATATGCCGGTATTGGGCTGAAAACGCCTGTTTTGAAACTCTGCACAGAAAGTGTTTGCAGACTGCTGAATCCACACAAGGGTTTAACTCTGGAAGTTGAGTGCACACATTGACAACCGTTCTGTTAGATAGCTGCGTTTTGGATTTAGAAGCAGATATTTCCCTGTGCTTTCTGCTGTTTCTTCCATATGCCGGTATTGGGCTGAAAACGCCTGTTTTGAAACTCTGCACAGAAAGTGTTCGCAGACTGCTGAATCCACACACGCGTTTAACTCTGGAAGTTGAGTGCCCACATTGACAACCGTTCTGTTAGATAGCTGCGTTTTAGATTTAGAAGCAGATATTTCCCTGTGCTTTCTGCTGTTTCTTCCACATGCCGGTATGGGGCTGAAAACGCCTGATTTGAGACTCTGCACAGAAAGTGTTTGCAGACTGCTGAATCCACACATGGGTTTAACTCTGGAAGTTGAGTGTTCACATTGACCACCGTTCTGTTAGATAGCTGCGTTTTGGATTTAGAAGCAGATAGTTCCCTGTGCTTTGTGCTGTTTCTTCCATATGCCAGTATTGGCCTGAAAACGCCTGTTATGAAACTCTGCACAGAAAGTGTTTGCAGACTGATGAATCTGCACACGGGTTTAACTCTGGAAGTTGAGTGCACACATTGACAACCGTTCTGTTAGATAGCTGCGTTTTGGATTTAGAAGCAGATACTTCCCGTTGCTTTCTGCTGTTTCTTCCATATGCTGGTATTGGGCTGAAAACGTCTGTTTTGAAACTCTGCACAGAAAGTGTTTGCAGACTGCTGAAGCCACACATGGGTATAACTATGCAAGCTGAGTGCACACATTGACAACCGTTCTGTTAGATCGCTGCATTTTGGATTTAGAAGCAGATATTTCGCTGTGCTTATTCCCGTTTCTTCCCTATGCCGGTATTGGGCTGAAAACGCCTCTTTTGAGACTCTGCACAGAAAGCGTTTGCCGACTGCTGAATCCACACACTGGTTTAACTCTGGAAGTTGAGTGCACACATTGACAACCGTTCTGTTAGATAGCTGCGCTTTGGATTTAGAAGCAGATATTTCCCTGTACTTTCTGCCATTTCTTCCCTATGCCGGTAAGGGGCTGAAAACGCCTGTTTTGAGACTCTGCACAGAAAGTATTTCCAGACTGCTAAATCCACACACATGTTTGACTCTGGACATTGAGTGCACACATTGACAACCGTTCTGTTAGATAGCTGCGATTTGGATTTAGAAGCAGATATTTCCCTGTGCTTACTGCCATTTCTTCCATATGCCGGAATGGGGCTGAAACCGCCTGTTTTGAGACTCTGCACAGAAAGTGTTTGCAGACTGCTGAATCCACACTCGGGTTTAACTCTGGAAGTTGAGTGCACACATTGACAACTGTTCTGTCAGATAGCTGCGTTTTGGATTTAGAAGCAGATATTTCCCTGTGCTTACTGCACTTTCTTCCATATGCCGGTATGGGGTGAAAACGCCTGTTTTGAGACTCTGCACAGAAAGTCTTTGCAGACTGCTGAATCCACACTCGGGTTTAACTCTGGAAGTTGACAGCACACATTGACAACCGTTCTGTTAGAAAGCTGCGTTTTGGATTTATAAGCAGATATTACCCTGTGTTTTCTGCTGTTTCTTCCATATGACAGTTTTGGGCTGAAAACGCGTGTTTTGAAGCTCTGCACAGAAAGAGTTTGCAGACTGCTTAATCCACACACGGGTTTACCTCTGGACGTTGAGTGCACACATTCACAACCGTTCTGTTAGAGAGCTGCGTTTTGGATTTAGAAGCAGATATTTCCCTGTGCTTTCTAACGTTTCTTCCATATGCCGGTATTGGGCTGAAAACGCCTGTTTTGAAACTCTGCACAGAAAGTGTTTGCAGATTGCTGAATCCACACAAGGGTTTAACTCTGGAATTTGAGTGCACACATTGACAACTGTTCTGTTAGATAGCTGCGTTTTGGATTTAGAAGCAGATATTTCCCTGTGCTTTCTGCTGTTTCTTCCATATGCCGGTATTGGGCTGAAAACGCCTGTTTTGAAACTCTGCACAGAAAGTGTTTGCAGACTGCTGAATCCACACACGGGTTTAACTCTGGAAGATGAGTGCACACATTGACAACCGTTCTGTTAGATAGCTGCGTTTTGGATTTAGAAGCAGATATTTCCCTGTGCTTTCTGCTGTTTCTTCCATATGCCGGTATTGGGCTGAAAATGCCTGTTTTGAAACTCTGCGCAGAAAGTGATTGCAGACTGCTGAATCCACACACGGGTTTAACTCTGGAAGTTGAGTGCACACATTGACAACCGTTCTGTTAGATAGCTGCGTTTTGGATTTAGAAGCAGATAGTTCCCTGTGCTTTGTGCTGTTTCTTCCATATGCCAGTATTGGCCTGAAAACGCCTGTTTTGAAACTCTGCAAAGAAAGTGTTTGCAGACTGATGAATGCGCACACGGGTTTAACTCTGGAAGTTGAGGGCACACATTGACAACCGTTCTGTTAGATAGCTGCGTTTTGGATTTAGAAGCAGATACTTCCCGTTTCTTTCTGCTGTTTCTTCCATATGCTGGTTTTGGGCTGAAAACGTCTGTTTTGAAACTCTGCGCAGAAAGTGTTTGCAGACTGCTGAAGCCACACACGGGTATAACTATGGAAGCTGAGTGCACACATTGACAACCGTTCTGTTAGATCGCTGCATTTTGGATTTAGAAGCAGATATTTCGCTGTGCTTATTCCCGTTTCTTCTCTATGCCGGTATTGGGCTGAAAACGCCTCTTTTGAGACTCTGCACAGAAAGCGTTTGCCGACTGCTGAATCCACACACTGGTTTAACTCTGGAAGTTGAGTGCACACATTGACAACCGTTCTGTTAGATAGCTGCGTTTTGGATTTAGAAGCAGATATTTCCCTGTACTTACTGCCGTTTCTTCCCTATGCCGGTAAGGGGCTGAAAACGCCTGTTTTGAGACTCTGCACAGAAAGTGTTTCCAGACTGCTAAATCCACACACATGTTTGACTCTGGACGTTGAGTGCACACATTGACAACCGTTCTGTTAGATAGCTGCGATTTGGATTTAGAAGCAGATATTTCCCTGTGCTTACTGCCATTTCTTCCATATGCCGGTATGGGGCTGAAACCGCCTGTTTTGAGACTCTGCACAGAAAGTGTTTGCAGACTGCTGAATCCACACACGGGTTTAACTCTGGAAGTTGAGTGCACACATTGACAACTGTTCTGTCAGATAGCTGCGTTTTTGATTTAGAAGCAGATATTTCCCTGTGCTTACTGCACTTTCTTCCATATGCCGGAATGGGGCTGAAACCGCCTGTTTTGAGACTCTGCACAGAAAGTGTTTGCAGACTGCTGAATCCACACTCGGGTTTAACTCTGGAAGTTGAGTGCACACATTGACAACTGTTCTGTCAAATAGCTGCGTTTTGGATTTAGAAGCAGATATTTCCCTGTGCTTACTGCACTTTCTTCCATATGCCGGTATGGGGTGAAAACGCCTGTTTTGAGACTCTGCACAGAAAGTCTTTGCAGACTGCTGAATCCACACTCGGGTTAAACTCTGGAAGTTGAGAGCACACATTGACAACCGTTCTGTTAGATAGCTGCGTTTTGGATTTATAAGCAGATATTTCCCTGTGTTTTCTGCTGTTTCTTCCATATGACGGTTTTGGGCTGAAAACGCGTGTTTTGAAGCTCTGCACAGAAAGTGTTTGCAGACTGCTGAATCCACACACGGGTTTAACTCTGGAAGTTGAGTGCACACATTGACAACCGTTCTGTTAGATAGCTGCGTTTTGGATTTAGAAGCAGATATTTCCCTGTGCTTTCTAACGTTTCTTCCATATGCCGGTATTGGGCTGAAAACGCCTGTTTTGAAACTCTGCACAGAAAGTGTTTGCAGACTGCTGAATCCACACAAGGGTTTAACTCTGGAAGTTGAGTGCACACATTGACAACCGTTATGTTAGATAGCTGCGTTTTGGATTTAGAAGCAGATATTTCCCTGTGCTTTCTGCTGTTTCTTCCATATGCCGGTATTGGGCTGAAAACGCCTGTTTGGAAACTCTGCACAGAAAGTGTTTGCAGACTGCTGAATCCACACACCGGTTTAACTCTGGAAGTTGACTGCACACATTGACAACCGTTCTGTTAGATAGCTGCGTTTTGGATTTAGAAGCAGATATTTCCCTGTGCTTTCTGCTGTTTCTTCCATATGCCGGTATAGGGCTGAAAATGCCTGCTTTGAAACTCTGCGCAGAAAGTGTTTGCAGACTGCTGAAACCACACACCGGTTTAACTCTGGAAGTTGAGTGCACACATTGACAACCGTTCTGTTAGATAGTTGCGTTTTGGATTTAGAAGCAGATATTTCCCTGTGCTTTCTGCTGTTTCTTCCATATGCCGGTATTGGGCTGAAAACGCCTGTTTTGAGACTCTGCACAGAAAGTGTTTGCAGACTGCTGAATCCACACACGGGTTTAACTCTGGAAGTTGAGTGTACACATTGACAAACATTCCGTTAGATAGCTGCGTTTTGGATTTAGATGCAGATATTTCCCTGGGCTTACTGCCGTTTCTTCCCTATGCCAGTATAGGGCTGAAAACGCCTGCTTTGGAACTCTGCAAAGAAAGTGTTTTCAGACTGCTGAATCCACACACGGGTTTAACTCTGGAAGTTGAGTGCACACATTGACAACCGTTCTGTTAGATAGCTGCATTTTGGATTTAGAAGCAGATATTTCCCTGTGCTTTCTGCTGGTTTTTCCATATGCCGGTATTGGGCTGATAACGCCTGTTTTGAAACTCTGAACAGAAAGTGTTTGCAGACTGCTGAATCCACACACGGGTTTAACTCTGGAAGTTGAGTGCACACATTGTCAACCGTTCTGTTAGATAGTTGCGTTTTGGATTTAGAAGCAGATATTTCCCTGTGCTTTCTGCTGTTTCTTCCATATGCCGGTATGGGGCTTAAAACGCCTGCTTTGAGACTCTGCACAGAAAGTGTTTGCAGACTGTTGAATCCACACATGGGTTTAACTCTGGAAGTTGAGTGTTCACATTGACCACCGTTCTGTTAGATAGCTGCGTTTTGGATTTAGAAGCAGATAGTTCCCTGTGCTTTGTGCTGTTTCTTCCATATGCCAGTATTGGCCTGAAAACGCCTGTTTTGAAACTCTGCACATAAAGTGTTTGCAAACTGATGAATCCGCACACGGGTTTAACTCTGGAAGTTGAGTGCACACATTGACAACCGTTCTGTTAGATAGCTGCGTTTTGGATTTAGAAGCAGATATTTCCCTGTACTTACTGCCGTTTCTTCCCTATGCCGGTAAGGGGCTGAAAACGCCTGTTTTGAGACTCTGCACAGAAAGTGTTTCCAGACTGCTAAATCCACACACATGTTTGACTCTGGACGTTGAGTGCACACATTGACAACCGTTCTGTTAGATAGCTGCGATTTGGATTTAGAAGCAGATATTTCCCTGTGCTTACTTCCATTTCTTCCATATGCCGGTATGGGGCTGAAACCGCCTGTTTTGAGACTCTGCACAGAAAGTGTTTGCAGACTGCTGAATCCACACACGGGTTTAACTCTGGAAGTTGAGTGCACACATTGACAACTGTTCTGTCAGATAGCTGCGTTTTTGATTTAGAAGCAGATATTTCCCTGTGCTTACTGCACTTTCTTCCATATGCCGGAATGGGGCTGAAACCGCCTGTTTTGAGACTCTGCACAGAAAGTGTTTGCAGACTGCTGAATCCACACTCGGGTTTAACTCTGGAAGTTGAGTGCACACATTGACAACTGTTCTGTCAAATAGCTGCGTTTTGGATTTAGAAGCAGATATTTCCCTGTGCTTTCTGTTGTTTTTTCCATATGCCGGTATTGGGTTGAAAACGCCTGTTTTGAAACTCTGCACAGAAAGTGTTTGCAGACTGCTGAATCCACACACGGGATTAACTCTGGAAGTTGAGTGCACACATTGTCAACCGTTCTGTTAGATAGTTGCATTTTGGATTTAGAAGCAGATATTTCCCTGTGCTTTCTGCTGTTTCTTCCATATGCCGGTATGGGGCTGAAAACGCCTGATTTGAGACTCTGCACAGAAAGTGTTTGCAGACTGCTGAATCCACACATGGGTTTAACTCTGGAAGTTGAGTGTTCACATTGACAACCGTTCTGTTAGATAGCTGCGTTTTGGATTTAGAAGCAGATAGTTCCCTGTGCTTTGTGCTGTTTCTTCCATATGCCAGTATTGGCCTGAAAACGCCTGTTTTGAAACTCTGCACAGAAAGTATTTGCAGACTGATGAATCCGCACACGGGTTTAACTCTGGAAGTTGAGTGCACACATTGACAACCGTTCTGTTAGATAGCTGCGTTTTGGATTTAGAAGCAGATACTTCGCGTTTCTTTCTGCTGTTTCTTCCATATGCTGGTATTGGTCTGAAAACGTCTGTTTTGAAACTCTGCACAGAAAGTATTTGCAGACTGCTGAAGCCACACACGGGTATAACTATGGAAGCTGAGTGCACACATTGACAACCGTTCTGTTAGATCGCTGCATTTTGGATTTAGAAGCAGATATTTCGCTGTGCTTATTCCCGTTTCTTCTCTATGCCGGTATTGGGCTGAAAACGCCTCTTTTGAGACTCTGCACAGAAAGCGTTTGCCGACTGCTGAATCCAAACACTGGTTTAACTCTGGAAGTTGAGTGCACACATTGACAACCGTTCTGTTAGGTAGCTGCGTTTTGGATTTAGAAGCAGATATTTCCCTGTAGTTACTGCCGTTTGTTCCCTATGCCGGTAAGGGGCTGAAAACGCCTGTTTTGAGACTCTGCACAGAAAGTGTTTCCAGACTGCTAAATCCACACACATGTTTGACTCTGGACGTTGAGTGCACACATTGACAACCGTTCTGTTAGATAGCTGCGATTTGGATTTAGAAGCAGATATTTCCCTGTGCTTACTGCCATTTCTTCCATATGCCGGTATGGGGCTGAAACCGCCTGTTTTGAGACTCTGCACAGAAAGACTTTGCAGACTGCTGAATCCACACTCGGGTTTAACTCTGGAAGTTGAGAGCACACATTGACAACTGTTCTGTTAGATAGCTGCGTTTTGGATTTATAAGCAGATATTTCCCTGTGTTTTCTGCTGTTTCTACCATATGACGGTTTTGGGCTGAAAACGCGTGTTTTGAAGCTCTGCACAGAAAGTGTTTGCAGACTGCTGAATCCACACACGGGTTTAACTCTGGAAGTTGAGTGTACACATTGACAAACATTCTGTTAGATAGCTGCGTTTTGGATTTAGATGCAGATATTTCCCTGGGCTTACAGCCGTTTCTTCCATATGCCAGTTTAGGACTGAAAACGCCTACTTTGGGACTCTGCAAAGAAAGTGTTTTCAGACTGCTGAGTCCACACACGGGTTTAACTCAGGAAGTTAGTGCACACATTGACAACCGTTCTGTTAGATAGCTGCGTTTTGGATTTATAAGCAGATATTTCCCTGTGTTTTCTGCTGTTTCTTCCATATGACGGTTTTGGGCTGAAAACGCGTGTTTTGAAGCTCTGCACAGAAAGTGTTTGCAGACTGCTTAATCCACACACGGGTTTACCTCTGGACGTTGAGTGCACATATTCACAGCCGTTCTGTTAGATAGCTGCGTTTTGGATTTAGAAGCAGATATTTCCCTGTGCTTTCTAACGCTTCTTCCATATGCCGGTATTGGGCTGAAAACGCCTGTTTTGAAACTCTGAACAGAAAGTGTTTGCAGACTGCTGAATCCACACAAGGGTTTAACTCTGGAAGTTGAGTGCACACATTGACAACCGTTCTGTTAGATAGCTGCGTTTTGGATTTAGAAGCAGATATTTCCCTGTGCTTTCTGCTGTTTCTTCCATATGCCGGTATTGGGCTGAAAACGCCTGTTTTGAAACTCTGCACAGAAAGTGTTTGCAGACTGCTGAATCCACACACGCGTTTAACTCTGGAAGTTGAGTGCCCACATTGACAACCGTTCTGTTAGATAGCTGCGTTTTGGATTTAGAAGCAGATATTTCCCTGTGTTTTCTGCTGTTTCTTCCATATGCCGGTATGGGGCTGAAAACGCCTGATTTGAGACTCTGCACAGAAAGTGTTTGCAGACTGCTGAATCCACACATGGGTTTAACTCTGGAAGTTGAGTGTTCACATTGACCACCGTTCTGTTAGATAGCTGCGTTTTGGATTTAGAAGCAGATAGTTCCCTGTGCTTTGTGCTGTTTCTTCCATATGCCAGTATTGGCCTGAAAACGCCTGTTATGAAACTCTGCACAGAAAGTGTTTGCAGACTGATGAATCTGCACACGGGTTTAACTCTGGAAGTTGAGTGCACACATTGACAACCATTCTGTTAGATAGCTGCGTTTTGGATTTAGAAGCAGATACTTCCCGTTGCTTTCTGCTGTTTCTTCCATATGCTGGTATTGGGCTGAAAACGTCTGTTTTGAAACTCTGCACAGAAAGTGTTTGCAGACTGCTGAAGCCACACATGGGTATAACTATGGAAACTGAGTGCACACATTGACAACCGTTCTGTTAGATCGCTGCATTTTGGATTTAGAAGCAGATATTTCGCTGTGCTTATTCCCGTTTCTTCCCTATGCCGGTATTGGGCTGAAAACGCCTCTTTTGAGACTCTGCACAGAAAGCGTTTGCCGACTGCTGAATCCACACACTGGTTTAACTCTGGAAGTTGAGTGCACACATTGACAACCGTTCTGTTAGATAGCTGCGCTTTGGATTTAGAAGCAGATATTTCCCTGTACTTTCTGCCATTTCTTCCCTATGCCGGTAAGGGGCTGAAAACGCCTGTTTTGAGAATCTGCACAGAAAGTGTTTCCAGACTGCTAAATCCACACACATGTTTGACTCTGGACATTGAGTGCACACATTGACAACCGTTCTGTTAGATAGCTGCGATTTGGATTTAGAAGCAGATATTTCCCTGTGCTTACTGCCATTTCTTCCATATGCCGGTATGGGGCTGAAACCGCCTGTTTTGAGACTCTGCACAGAAAGTGTTTGCAGACTGCTGAATCCACACACGGGTTTAACTCTGGAAGTTGAATGCACACATTGACAACTGTTCTGTCAGATAGCTGCGTTTTGGATTTAGAAGCTGATATTTCCCTGTGCTTACTGCACTTTCTTCCATATGCCGGAATGGGGCTGAAACCGCCTGTTTTGAGACTCTGCACAGAAAGTGTTTGCAGACTGCTGAATCCACACTCGGGTTTAACTCTGGAAGTTGAGTGCACACATTGACAACTGTTCTGTCAGATAGCTGCGTTTTGGATTTAGAAGCAGATATTTCCCTGTGCTTACTGCACTTTCTTCCATATGCCGGTATGGGGTGAAAACGCCTGTTTTGAGACTCTGCACAGAAAGTCTTTGCAGACTGCTGAATCCACACTCGGGTTTAACTCTGGAAGTTGACAGCACACATTGACAACCGTTCTGTTAGAAAGCTGCGTTTTGGATTTATAAGCAGATATTACCCTGTGTTTTCTGCTGTTTCTTCCATATGACAGTTTTGGTCTGAAAACGCGTGTTTTGAAGCTCTGCACAGAAAGAGTTTGCAGACTGCTTAATCCACACACGGGTTTACCTCTGGACGTTGAGTGCACACATTCACAACCGTTCTGTTAGAGAGCTGCGTTTTGGATTTAGAAGCAGATATTTCCCTGTGCTTTCAAACGTTTCTTCCATATGCCGGTATTGGGCTGAAAACGCCTGTTTTGAAACTCTGCACAGAAAGTGTTTGCAGATTGCTGAATCCACACAAGGGTTTAACTCTGGAATTTGAGTGCACACATTGACAACCGTTCTGTTAGATAGCTGCGTTTTGGATTTAGAAGCAGATACTTCCCGTTGCTTTCTGCTGTTTCTTCCATATGCTGGTATTGGGCTGAAAACGTCTGTTTTGAAACTCTGCACAGAAAGTGTTTGCAGACTGCTGAAGCCACACATGGGTATAACTATGGAAGCTGAGTGCACACATTGACAACCGTTCTGTTAGATCGCTGCATTTTGGATTTAGAAGCAGATATTTCGCTGTGCTTATTCCCGTTTCTTCCCTATGCCGGTATTGGGCTGAAAACGCCTCTTTTGAGACTCTGCACAGAAAGCGTTTGCCGACTGCTGAATCCACACACTGGTTTAACTCTGGAAGTTGAGTGCACACATTGACAACCGTTCTGTTAGATAGCTGCGCTTTGGATTTAGAAGCAGATATTTCCCTGTACTTTCTGCCATTTGTTCCCTATGCCGGTAAGGGGCTGAAAACGCCTGTTTTGAGACTCTGCACAGAAAGTGTTTCCAGACTGCTAAATCCGCACACATGTTTGACTCTGGACATTGAGTGCACACATTGACAACCGTTCTGTTAGATAGCTGCGTTTTGGATTTAGAAGCAGATAGTTCCCTGTGCTTTGTGCTGTTTCTTCCATATGCCAGTATTGGCCTGAAAACGCCTGTTTTGAAACTCTGCAAAGAAAGTGTTTGCAGACTGATGAATCCCCACACGGGTTTAACTCTGGAAGTTGAGTGCACACATTGACAACCGTTCTGTTAGATAGCTGCGTTTTGGATTTAGAAGCAGATACTTCCCGTTTCTTTCTGCTGTTTCTTCCATATGCTGGTTTTGGGCTGAAAACGTCTGTTTTGAAACTCTGCGCAGAAAGTGTTTGCAGACTGCTGAAGCCACACACGGGTATAACTATGGAAGCTGAGTGCACACATTGACAACCGTTCTGTTAGATCGCTGCATTTTGGATTTAGAAGCAGATATTTCGCTGTGCTTATTCCCGTTTCTTCTCTATGCCGGTATTGGGCTGAAAACGCCTCTTTTGAGACTCTGCACAGAAAGCGTTTGCCGACTGCTGAATCCACACACTGGTTTAACTCTGGAAGTTGAGTGCACACATTGACAACCGTTCTGTTAGATAGCTGCGTTTTGGATTTAGAAGCAGATATTTCCCTGTACTTACTGCCGTTTCTTCCCTATGCCGGTAAGGGGCTGAAAACGCCTGTTTTGAGACTCTGCACAGAAAGTGTTTCCAGACTGCTAAATCCACACACATGTTTGACTCTGGACGTTGAGTGCACACATTGACAACCGTTCTGTTAGATAGCTGCGATTTGGATTTAGAAGCAGATATTTCCCTGTGCTTACTTCCATTTCTTCCATATGCCGGTATGGGGCTGAAACCGCCTGTTTTGAGACTCTGCACAGAAAGTGTTTGCAGACTGCTGAATCCACACACGGGTTTAACTCTGGAAGTTGAGTGCACACATTGACAACTGTTCTGTCAGATAGCTGCGTTTTTGATTTAGAAGCAGATATTTCCCTGTGCTTACTGCACTTTCTTCCATATGCCGGAATGGGGCTGAAACCGCCTGTTTTGAGACTCTGCACAGAAAGTGTTTGCAGACTGCTGAATCCACACTCGGGTTTAACTCTGGAAGTTGAGTGCACACATTGACAACTGTTCTGTCAAATAGCTGCGTTTTGGATTTAGAAGCAGATATTTCCCTGTGCTTACTGCACTTTCTTCCATATGCCGGTATGGGGTGAAAACGCCTGTTTTGAGACTCTGCACAGAAAGTCTTTGCAGACTGCTGAATCCACACTCGGGTTAAACTCTGGAAGTTGAGAGCACACATTGACAACCGTTCTGTTAGATAGCTGCGTTTTGGATTTATAAGCAGATATTTCCCTGTGTTTTCTGCTGTTTCTTCCATATGACGGTTTTGGGCTGAAAACGCGTGTTTTGAAGCTCTGCACAGAAAGTGTTTGCAGACTGCTGAATCCACACACGGGTTTAACTCTGGAAGTTGAGTGCACACATTCACAACCGTTCTGTTAGAGAGCTGCGTTTTGGATTTAGAAGCAGATATTTCCCTGTGCTTTCTAACGTTTCTTCCATATGCCGGTATTGGTCTGAAAACGCCTGTTTTGAAACTCTGCACAGAAAGTGTTTGCAGACTGCTGAATCCACACAAGGGTTTAACTCTGGAAGTTGAGTGCACACATTGACAACCGTTATGTTAGATAGCTGCGTTTTGGATTTAGAAGCAGATATTTCCCTGTGCTTTCTGCTGTTTCTTCCATATGCCGGTATTGGGCTGAAAACGCCTTTTTGGAAACTCTGCACAGAAAGTGTTTGCAGACTGCTGAATCCACACACCCGGTTTAACTCTGGAAGTTGACTGCACACATTGACAACCGTTCTGTTAGATAGCTGCGTTTTGGATTTAGAAGCAGATATTTCCCTGTGCTTTCTGCTGTTTCTTCCATATGCCGGTATAGGGCTGAAAATGCCTGCTTTGAAACTCTGCGCAGAAAGTGTTTGCAGACTGCTGAATCCACACACCGGTTTAACTCTGGAAGTTGAGTGCACACATTGACAACCGTTCTGTTAGATAGTTGCGTTTTGGATTTAGAAGCAGATATTTCCCTGTGCTTTCTGCTGTTTCTTCCATATGCCGGTATTGGGCTGAAAACGCCTGTTTTGAGACTCTGCACAGAAAGTGTTTGCAGACTGCTGAATCCACACACGGGTTTAACTCTGGAAGTTGAGTGTACACATTGACAAACATTCTGTTAGATAGCTGCGTTTTGGATTTAGATGCAGTTATTTCCCTGGGCTTACTGCCGTTTCTTCCCTATGCCAGTATAGGGCTGAAAATGCCTGCTTTGGGACTCTGCAAAGAAAGTGTTTTCAGACTGCTGAATCCACACATGGGTTTAACTCTGGAAGTTGAGTGTTCACATTGACAACCGTTCTGTTAGATAGCTGCGTTTTGGATTTAGAAGCAGATAGTTAACTGTGCTTTGTGCTGTTTCTTCCATATGCCAGTATTGGCCTGAAAACGCCTGTTTTGAAACTCTGCACAGAAAGTATTTGCAGACTGATGAATCCCCACACGGGTTTAACTCTGGAAGTTGAGTGCACACATTGACAACCGTTCTGTTAGATAGCTGCGTTTTGGATTTAGAAGCAGATACTTCCCGTTTCTTTCTGCTGTTTCTTTCATATGCTGGTATTGGGCTGAAAACGTCTGTTTTGAAACTCTGCACAGAAAGTGTTTGCAGACTGCTGAAGCCACACACGGGTATAACTATGGAAGCTGAGTGCACACATTGACAACCGTTCTGTTAGATCGCTGCATTTTGGATTTAGAAGCAGATATTTCGCTGTGCTTATTCCCGTTTCTTCTCTATGCCGGTATTGGGCTGAAAACGCCTCTTTTGAGACTCTGCACAGAAAGCGTTTGCCGACTGCTGAATCCAAACACTGGTTTAACTCTGGAAGTTGAGTGCACACATTGACAACCGTTCTGTTAGGTAGCTGCGTTTTGGATTTAGATGCAGATATTTCCCTGTACTTACTGCCGTTTCTTCCCTATGCCGGTAAGGGGCTGAAAACGCCTGTTTTGAGACTCTGCACAGAAAGTGTTTCCAGACTGCTAAATCCACACACATGTTTGACTCTGGACGTTGAGTGCACACATTGACAACCGTTCTGTTAGATAGCTGCGATTTGGATTTAGAAGCAGATATTTCCCTGTGCTTACTGCCATTTCTTCCATATGCCGGTATGGGGCTGAAACCGCCTGTTTTGAGACTCTGCACAGAAAGACTTTGCAGACTGCTGAATCCACACTCGGGTTTAACTCTGGAAGTTGAGAGCACACATTGACAACTGTTCTGTTAGATAGCTGCGTTTCGGATTTATAAGCAGATATTTCCCTGTGTTTTCTGCTGTTTCTTCCATATGACGGTTTTGGGCTGAAAACGCGTGTTTTGAAGCTCTGCACAGAAAGTGTTTGCAGACTGCTTAATCCACACACGGGTTTAACTCTGGAAGTTGAGTGTACACATTGACAAACATTCTGTTAGATAGCTGCGTTTTGGATTTAGATGCAGATATTTCCCTGGGCTTACAGCCGTTTCTTCCATATGCCAGTTTAGGGCTGAAAACGCCTGCTTTGGGACTCTGCAAAGAAAGTGTTTTCAGACTGCTGAGTCCACACACGGGTTTAACTCTGGAAGTTAGTGCACACATTGACAACCGTTCTGTTAGATAGCTGCGTTTTGGATTTATAAGCGGATATTTCCCTGTGTTTTCTGCTGTTTCTTCCATATGACGGTTTTGGGCTGAAAACGCGTGTTTTGAAGCTCTGCACAGAAAGTGTTTGCAGACTGCTTAATCCACACACGGGTTTACCTCTGGACGTTGAGTGCACATATTCACAACCGTTCTGTTAGATAGCTGCGTTTTGGATTTAGAAGCAGATATTTCCCTGTGCTTTCTAACGCTTCTTCCATATGCCGGTATTGGGCTGAAAACGCCTGTTTTGAAACTCTGCACAGAAAGTGTTTGCAGACTGCTGAATCCACACAAGGGTTTAACTCTGGAAGTTGAGTGCACACATTGACAACCGTTCTGTTAGATAGCTGCGTTTTGGATTTAGAAGCAGATATTTCCCTGTGCTTTCTGCTGTTTCTTCCATATGCCGGTATTGGGCTGAAAACGCCTGTTTTGAAACTCTGCACAGAATGTGTTTGCAGACTGCTGAATCCACACACGCGTTTAACTCTGGAAGTTGAGTGCCCACATTGACAACCGTTCTGTTAGATAGCTGCGTTTTAGATTTAGAAGCAGATATTTCCCTGTGCTTTCTGCTGTTTCTTCCACATGCCGGTATGGGGCTGAAAACGCCTGATTTGAGACTCTGCACAGAAAGTGTTTGCAGACTGCTGAATCCACACATGGGTTTAACTCTGGAAGTTGAGTGTTCACATTGACCACCGTTCTGTTAGATAGCTGCGTTTTGGATTTAGAAGCAGATAGTTCCCTGTGCTTTGTGCTGTTTCTTCCATATGCCAGTATTGGCCTGAAAACGCCTGTTATGAAACTCTGCACAGAAAGTGTTTGCAGACTGATGAATCTGCACACGGGTTTAACTCTGGAAGTTGAGTGCACACATTGACAACCGTTCTGTTAGATAGCTGCGTTTTGGATTTAGAAGCAGATACTTCCCGTTGCTTTCTGCTGTTTCTTCCATATGCTGGTATTGGGCTGAAAACGTCTGTTTTGAAACTCTGCACAGAAAGTGTTTGCAGACTGCTGAAGCCACACATGGGTATAACTATGCAAGCTGAGTGCACACATTGACAACCGTTCTGTTAGATCGCTGCATTTTGGATTTAGAAGCAGATATTTCGCTGTGCTTATTCCCGTTTCTTCCCTATGCCGGTATTGGGCTGAAAACGCCTCTTTTGAGACTCTGCACAGAAAGCGTTTGCCGACTGCTGAATCCACACACTGGTTTAACTCTGGAAGTTGAGTGCACACATTGACAACCGTTCTGTTAGATAGCTGCGCTTTGGATTTAGAAGCAGATATTTCCCTGTACTTTCTGCCATTTCTTCCCTATGCCGGTAAGGGGCTGAAAACGCCTGTTTTGAGACTCTGCACAGAAAGTATTTCCAGACTGCTAAATCCACACACATGTTTGACTCTGGACATTGAGTGCACACATTGACAACCGTTCTGTTAGATAGCTGCGATTTGGATTTAGAAGCAGATATTTCCCTGTGCTTACTGCCATTTCTTCCATATGCCGGTATGGGGCTGAAACCGCCTGTTCTGAGACTCTGCACAGAAAGTGTTTGCAGACTGCTGAATCCACACACGGGTTTAACTCTGGAAGTTGAATGCACACATTGACAACTGTTCTGTCAGATAGCTGCGTTTTGGATTTAGAAGCTGATATTTCCCTGTGCTTACTGCACTTTCTTCCATATGCCGGAATGGGGCTGAAACCGCCTGTTTTGAGACTCTGCACAGAAAGTGTTTGCAGACTGCTGAATCCACACTCGGGTTTAACTCTGGAAGTTGAGTGCACACATTGACAACTGTTCTGTCAGATAGCTGCGTTTTGGATTTAGAAGCAGATATTTCCCTGTGCTTACTGCACTTTCTTCCATATGCCGGTATGGGGTGAAAACGCCTGTTTTGAGACTCTGCACAGAAAGTCTTTGCAGACTGCTGAATCCACACTCGGGTTTAACTCTGGAAGTTGACAGCACACATTGACAACCGTTCTGTTAGAAAGCTGCGTTTTGGATTTATAAGCAGATATTACCCTGTGTTTTCTGCTGTTTCTTCCATATGACAGTTTTGGGCTGAAAACGCGTGTTTTGAAGCTCTGCACAGAAAGAGTTTGCAGACTGCTTAATCCACACACGGGTTTACCTCTGGACGTTGAGTGCACACATTCACAACCGTTCTGTTAGAGAGCTGCGTTTTGGATTTAGAAGCAGATATTTCCCTGTGCTTTCTAACGTTTCTTCCATATGCCGGTATTGGGCTGAAAACGCCTGTTTTGAAACTCTGCACAGAAAGTGTTTGCAGATTGCTGAATCCACACAAGGGTTTAACTCTGGAATTTGAGTGCACACATTGACAACTGTTCTGTTAGATAGCTGCGTTTTGGATTTAGAAGCAGATATTTCCCTGTGCTTTCTGCTGTTTCTTCCATATGCCGGTATTGGGCTGAAAACGCCTGTTTTGAAACTCTGCACAGAAAGTGTTTGCAGACTGCTGAATCCACACACGGGTTTAACTCTGGAAGATGAGTGCACACATTGACAACCGTTCTGTTAGATAGCTGCGTTTTGGATTTAGAAGCAGATATTTCCCTGTGCTTTCTGCTGTTTCTTCCATATGCCGGTATTGGGCTGAAAATGCCTGTTTTGAAACTCTGCGCAGAAAGTGATTGCAGACTGCTGAATCCACACACGGGTTTAACTCTGGAAGTTGAGTGCACACATTGACAACCGTTCTGTTAGATAGCTGCGTTTTGGATTTAGAAGCAGATAGTTCCCTGTGCTTTGTGCTGTTTCTTCCATATGCCAGTATTGGCCTGAAAACGCCTGTTTTGAAACTCTGCAAAGAAAGTGTTTGCAGACTGATGAATGCGCACACGGGTTTAACTCTGGAAGTTGAGGGCACACATTGACAACCGTTCTGTTAGATAGCTGCGTTTTGGATTTAGAAGCAGATACTTCCCGTTTCTTTCTGCTGTTTCTTCCATATGCTGGTTTTGGGCTGAAAACGTCTGTTTTGAAACTCTGCGCAGAAAGTGTTTGCAGACTGCTGAAGCCACACACGGGTATAACTATGGAAGCTGAGTGCACACATTGACAACCGTTCTGTTAGATCGCTGCATTTTGGATTTAGAAGCAGATATTTCGCTGTGCTTATTCCCGTTTCTTCTCTATGCCGGTATTGGGCTGAAAACGCCTCTTTTGAGACTCTGCACAGAAAGCGTTTGCCGACTGCTGAATCCACACACTGGTTTAACTCTGGAAGTTGAGTGCACACATTGACAACCGTTCTGTTAGATAGCTGCGTTTTGGATTTAGAAGCAGATATTTCCCTGTACTTACTGCCGTTTCTTCCCTATGCCGGTAAGGGGCTGAAAACGCCTGTTTTGAGACTCTGCACAGAAAGTGTTTCCAGACTGCTAAATCCACACACATGTTTGACTCTGGACGTTGAGTGCACACATTGACAACCGTTCTGTTAGATAGCTGCGATTTGGATTTAGAAGCAGATATTTCCCTGTGCTTACTGCCATTTCTTCCATATGCCGGTATGGGGCTGAAACCGCCTGTTTTGAGACTCTGCACAGAAAGTGTTTGCAGACTGCTGAATCCACACACGGGTTTAACTCTGGAAGTTGAGTGCACACATTGACAACTGTTCTGTCAGATAGCTGCGTTTTTGATTTAGAAGCAGATATTTCCCTGTGCTTACTGCACTTTCTTCCATATGCCGGAATGGGGCTGAAACCGCCTGTTTTGAGACTCTGCACAGAAAGTGTTTGCAGACTGCTGAATCCACACTCGGGTTTAACTCTGGAAGTTGAGTGCACACATTGACAACTGTTCTGTCAAATAGCTGCGTTTTGGATTTAGAAGCAGATATTTCCCTGTGCTTACTGCACTTTCTTCCATATGCCGGTATGGGGTGAAAACGCCTGTTTTGAGACTCTGCACAGAAAGTCTTTGCAGACTGCTGAATCCACACTCGGGTTAAACTCTGGAAGTTGAGAGCACACATTGACAACCGTTCTGTTAGATAGCTGCGTTTTGGATTTATAAGCAGATATTTCCCTGTGTTTTCTGCTGTTTCTTCCATATGACGGTTTTGGGCTGAAAACGCGTGTTTTGAAGCTCTGCACAGAAAGTGTTTGCAGACTGCTGAATCCACACACGGGTTTAACTCTGGAAGTTGAGTGCACACATTGACAACCGTTCTGTTAGATAGCTGCGTTTTGGATTTAGAAGCAGATATTTCCCTGTGCTTTCTAACGTTTCTTCCATATGCCGGTATTGGGCTGAAAACGCCTGTTTTGAAACTCTGCACAGAAAGTGTTTGCAGACTGCTGAATCCACACAAGGGTTTAACTCTGGAAGTTGAGTGCACACATTGACAACCGTTATGTTAGATAGCTGCGTTTTGGATTTAGAAGCAGATATTTCCCTGTGCTTTCTGCTGTTTCTTCCATATGCCGGTATTGGGCTGAAAACGCCTGTTTGGAAACTCTGCACAGAAAGTGTTTGCAGACTGCTGAATCCACACACCGGTTTAACTCTGGAAGTTGACTGCACACATTGACAACCGTTCTGTTAGATAGCTGCGTTTTGGATTTAGAAGCAGATATTTCCCTGTGCTTTCTGCTGTTTCTTCCATATGCCGGTATAGGGCTGAAAATGCCTGCTTTGAAACTCTGCGCAGAAAGTGTTTGCAGACTGCTGAAACCACACACCGGTTTAACTCTGGAAGTTGAGTGCACACATTGACAACCGTTCTGTTAGATAGTTGCGTTTTGGATTTAGAAGCAGATATTTCCCTGTGCTTTCTGCTGTTTCTTCCATATGCCGGTATTGGGCTGAAAACGCCTGTTTTGAGACTCTGCACAGAAAGTGTTTGCAGACTGCTGAATCCACACACGGGTTTAACTCTGGAAGTTGAGTGTACACATTGACAAACATTCCGTTAGATAGCTGCGTTTTGGATTTAGATGCAGATATTTCCCTGGGCTTACTGCCGTTTCTTCCCTATGCCAGTATAGGGCTGAAAACGCCTGCTTTGGAACTCTGCAAAGAAAGTGTTTTCAGACTGCTGAATCCACACACGGGTTTAACTCTGGAAGTTGAGTGCACACATTGACAACCGTTCTGTTAGATAGCTGCATTTTGGATTTAGAAGCAGATATTTCCCTGTGCTTTCTGCTGGTTTTTCCATATGCCGGTATTGGGCTGATAACGCCTGTTTTGAAACTCTGAACAGAAAGTGTTTGCAGACTGCTGAATCCACACACGGGTTTAACTCTGGAAGTTGAGTGCACACATTGTCAACCGTTCTGTTAGATAGTTGCGTTTTGGATTTAGAAGCAGATATTTCCCTGTGCTTTCTGCTGTTTCTTCCATATGCCGGTATGGGGCTTAAAACGCCTGCTTTGAGACTCTGCACAGAAAGTGTTTGCAGACTGTTGAATCCACACATGGGTTTAACTCTGGAAGTTGAGTGTTCACATTGACCACCGTTCTGTTAGATAGCTGCGTTTTGGATTTAGAAGCAGATAGTTCCCTGTGCTTTGTGCTGTTTCTTCCATATGCCAGTATTGGCCTGAAAACGCCTGTTTTGAAACTCTGCACATAAAGTGTTTGCAAACTGATGAATCCGCACACGGGTTTAACTCTGGAAGTTGAGTGCACACATTGACAACCGTTCTGTTAGATAGCTGCATTTTGGATTTAGAAGCAGGTATTTCCCTGTTCTTTCTGCTGTTTCTTCCATATGCCGGTATTGGGCTGAAAACGCCTGTTTTGAAACTCTGCACAGAAAGTGTTTGCAGACCGCTGAATCCACACACGGCTTTAACTCTGGAAGTTGAGTGCACACATTGACAACCGTTCTGTTAGATAGCTGCGTTTTGGATTTAGAAGCAGATAGTTCCCTGTGCTTTGTGCTGTTTCTTCCATATGCCAGTATTGGCCTGAAAACGCCTGTTTTGAAACTCTGCAAAGAAAGTGTTTGCAGACTGATGAATGCGCACACGGGTTTAACTCTGGAAGTTGAGGGCACACATTGACAACCGTTCTGTTAGATAGCTGCGTTTTGGATTTAGAAGCAGATACTTCCCGTTTCTTTCTGCTGTTTCTTCCATATGCTGGTTTTGGGCTGAAAACGTCTGTTTTGAAACTCTGCGCAGAAAGTGTTTGCAGACTGCTGAAGCCACACACGGGTATAACTATGGAAGCTGAGTGCACACATTGACAACCGTTCTGTTAGATCGCTGCATTTTGGATTTAGAAGCAGATATTTCGCTGTGCTTATTCCCGTTTCTTCTCTATGCCGGTATTGGGCTGAAAACGCCTCTTTTGAGACTCTGCACAGAAAGCGTTTGCCGACTGCTGAATCCACACACTGGTTTAACTCTGGAAGTTGAGTGCACACATTGACAACCGTTCTGTTAGATAGCTGCGTTTTGGATTTAGAAGCAGATATTTCCCTGTACTTACTGCCGTTTCTTCCCTATGCCGGTAAGGGGCTGAAAACGCCTGTTTTGAGACTCTGCACAGAAAGTGTTTCCAGACTGCTAAATCCACACACATGTTTGACTCTGGACGTTGAGTGCACACATTGACAACCGTTCTGTTAGATAGCTGCGATTTGGATTTAGAAGCAGATATTTCCCTGTGCTTACTGCCATTTCTTCCATATGCCGGTATGGGGCTGAAACCGCCTGTTTTGAGACTCTGCACAGAAAGTGTTTGCAGACTGCTGAATCCACACACGGGTTTAACTCTGGAAGTTGAGTGCACACATTGACAACTGTTCTGTCAGATAGCTGCGTTTTTGATGTAGAAGCAGATATTTCCCTGTGCTTACTGCACTTTCTTCCATATGCCGGAATGGGGCTGAAACCGCCTGTTTTGAGACTCTGCACAGAAAGTGTTTGCAGACTGCTGAATCCACACTCGGGTTTAACTCTGGAAGTTGAGTGCACACATTGACAACTGTTCTGTCAAATAGCTGCGTTTTGGATTTAGAAGCAGATATTTCCCTGTGCTTACTGCACTTTCTTCCATATGCCGGTATGGGGTGAAAACGCCTGTTTTGAGACTCTGCACAGAAAGTCTTTGCAGACTGCTGAATCCACACTCGGGTTAAACTCTGGAAGTTGAGAGCACACATTGACAACCGTTCTGTTAGATAGCTGCGTTTTGGATTTATAAGCAGATATTTCCCTGTGTTTTCTGCTGTTTCTTCCATATGACGGTTTTGGGCTGAAAACGCGTGTTTTGAAGCTCTGCACAGAAAGTGTTTGCAGACTGCTGAATCCACACACGGGTTTAACTCTGGAAGTTGAGTGCACACATTGACAACCGTTCTGTTAGATAGCTGCGTTTTGGATTTAGAAGCAGATATTTCCCTGTGCTTTCTAACGTTTCTTCCATATGCCGGTATTGGGCTGAAAACGCCTGTTTTGAAACTCTGCACAGAAAGTGTTTGCAGACTGCTGAATCCACACAAGGGTTTAACTCTGGAAGTTGAGTGCACACATTGACAACCGTTATGTTAGATAGCTGCGTTTTGGATTTAGAAGCAGATATTTCCCTGTGCTTTCTGCTGTTTCTTCCATATGCCGGTATTGGGCTGAAAACGCCTGTTTGGAAACTCTGCACAGAAAGTGTTTGCAGACTGCTGAATCCACACACCGGTTTAACTCTGGAAGTTGACTGCACACATTGACAACCGTTCTGTTAGATAGCTGCGTTTTGGATTTAGAAGCAGATATTTCCCTGTGCTTTCTGCTGTTTCTTCCATATGCCGGTATAGGGCTGAAAATGCCTGCTTTGAAACTCTGCGCAGAAAGTGTTTGCAGACTGCTGAAACCACACACCGGTTTAACTCTGGAAGTTGAGTGCACACATTGACAACCGTTCTGTTAGATAGTTGCGTTTTGGATTTAGAAGCAGATATTTCCCTGTGCTTTCTGCTGTTTCTTCCATATGCCGGTATTGGGCTGAAAACGCCTGTTTTGAGACTCTGCACAGAAAGTGTTTGCAGACTGCTGAATCCACACACGGGTTTAACTCTGGAAGTTGAGTGTACACATTGACAAACATTCCGTTAGATAGCTGCGTTTTGGATTTAGATGCAGATATTTCCCTGGGCTTACTGCCGTTTCTTCCCTATGCCAGTATAGGGCTGAAAACGCCTGCTTTGGGACTCTGCAAAGAAAGTGTTTTCAGACTGCTGAATCCACACACGGGTTTAACTCTGGAAGTTGAGTGCACACATTGACAACCGTTCTGTTAGATAGCTGCATTTTGGATTTAGAAGCAGATATTTCCCTGTGCTTTCTGCTGGTTTTTCCATATGCCGGTATTGGGCTGATAACGCCTGTTTTGAAACTCTGAACAGAAAGTGTTTGCAGACTGCTGAATCCACACACGGGTTTAACTCTGGAAGTTGAGTGCACACATTGTCAACCGTTCTGTTAGATAGTTGCGTTTTGGATTTAGAAGCAGATATTTCCCTGTGCTTTCTGCTGTTTCTTCCATATGCCGGTATGGGGCTTAAAACGCCTGCTTTGAGACTCTGCACAGAAAGTGTTTGCAGACTGTTGAATCCACACATGGGTTTAACTCTGGAAGTTGAGTGTTCACATTGACCACCGTTCTGTTAGATAGCTGCGTTTTGGATTTAGAAGCAGATAGCTCCCTGTGCTTTGTGCTGTTTCTTCCATACGCCAGTATTGGCCTGAAAACGCCTGTTTTGAAACTCTGCACATAAAGTGTTTGCAAACTGATGAATCCGCACACGGGTTTAACTCTGGAAGTTGAGTGCACACATTGACAACCGTTCTGTTAGATAGCTGCATTTTGGATTTAGAAGCAGGTATTTCCCTGTTCTTTCTGCTGTTTCTTCCATATGCCGGTATTGGGCTGAAAACGCCTGTTTTGAAACTCTGCACAGAAAGTGTTTGCAGACCGCTGAATCCACACACGGCTTTAACTCTGGAAGTTGAGTGCACACATTGACAACCGTTCTGTTAGATAGCTGCGTTTTGGATTTAGAAGCAGATATTTCCCTGTGCTTTCTAACGTTTCTTCCATATGCCGGTATTGGGCTGAAAACGCCTGTTTTGAAACTCTGCACAGAAAGTGTTTGCAGACTGCTGAATCCACACAAGGGTTTAACTCTGGAAATTGAGTGCACACATTGACAACCGTTCTGTTAGATAGCTGCGTTTTGGATTTAGAAGCAGATATTTCCCTGTGCTTTCTGCTGTTTCTTCCTTATGCCGGTATTGGGCTGAAAACGCCTGTTTTGAAACTCTGCACAGAAAGTGTTTGCAGACTGCTGAATCCACACACGGGTTTAACTCTGGAAGTTGAGTGCACACATTGACAACCGTTCTGTTAGATAGCTGCGTTTTGGATTTAGAAGCAGATATTTCCCTGTGCTTTCTGCTGTTTCTTCCATATGCCGGTATTGGGCTGAAAATGCCTGTTTTGAAACTCTGCGCAGAAAGTCATTGCAGACTGCTGAATCCACACACGGGTTTAACTCTGGAAGTTGAGTGCACACATTGAAAACCGTTCTGTTAGATAGCTGTGTTTTGTATTTAGAAGCAGATATTTCCCTGTGCTTTCTGCTGTTTCTTCCATATGCCGGTATAGGGCTGAAAATGCCTGCTTTGAACCTCTGCGCAGAAAGTGTTTGCAGACTTCTGAATCCACACACCGGTTTAACTCTGGAAGTTGAGTGCACACATTGACAACCGTTCTGTTAGATAGCTGCGTTTTGGATTTAGAAGCAGATATTTCCCTGAGCTTTCTGCTGTTTCTTCCATATGCCGGTATTGGGCTGAAAACGCCTGTTTTGAGACTCTGCACAGAAAGTGTTTGCAGACTGCTGAATCCACACACGGGTTTAACTCTGGAAGTTGAGTGTACACATTGACAACCATTCTATTAGATAGCTGCGTTTTGGATTTAGATGCAGATATTTCCCTGGGCTTACTGCCGTTTCTTCCATATGCCAGTATAGGGCTGAAAACGCCTGCTTTGGGACACTGCAAAGAAAGTGTTTGCAGACTGCTGAATCCACACACGGGTTTAACTCTGGAAGTTGAGTGCACACATTGACAACCGTTCTGTTAGATAGCTGCGTTTTGGATTTAGAAGCAGATATTCCCCTGTGCTTTCTGCTGGTTTTTCCATATGCCGGTATTGGGCTGAAAACGCCTGTTTTGAAACTCTGCACAGAATGTGTTTGCAGACTGCTGAATCCACACACGGGTTTAACTCTGGAAGTTGAGTGCACACATTGTCAACCGTTCTGTTAGATAGTTGCGTTTTGGATTTAGAAGCAGATATTTCCCTGTGCTTTCTGCTGTTTCTTCCATATGCCGGTATGGGGCTTAAAACGCCTGCTTTGAGACTCTGCACAGAAAGTGTTTGCAGACTGTTGAATCCACACATGGGTTTAACTCTGGAAGTTGAGTGTTCACATTGACCACCGTTCTGTTAGATAGCTGCGTTTTGGATTTAGAAGCAGATAGTTCCCTGTGCTTTGTGCTGTTTCTTCCATATGCCAGTATTGGCCTGAAAACGCCTGTTTTGAAACTCTGCACATAAAGTGTTTGCAAACTGATGAATCCGCACACGGGTTTAACTCTGGAAGTTGAGTGCACACATTGACAACCGTTCTGTTAGATAGCTGCATTTTGGATTTAGAAGCAGGTATTTCCCTGTTCTTTCTGCTGTTTCTTCCATATGCCGGTATTGGGCTGAAAACGCCTGTTTTGAAACTCTGCACAGAAAGTGTTTGCAGACCGCTGAATCCACACACGGCTTTAACTCTGGAAGTTGAGTGCACACATTGACAACCGTTCTGTTAGATAGCTGCGTTTTGGATTTAGAAGCAGATAGTTCCCTGTGCTTTGTGCTGTTTCTTCCATATGCCAGTATTGGCCTGAAAACGCCTGTTTTGAAACTCTGCAAAGAAAGTGTTTGCAGACTGATGAATGCGCACACGGGTTTAACTCTGGAAGTTGAGGGCACACATTGACAACCGTTCTGTTAGATAGCTGCGTTTTGGATTTAGAAGCAGATACTTCCCGTTTCTTTCTGCTGTTTCTTCCATATGCTGGTTTTGGGCTGAAAACGTCTGTTTTGAAACTCTGCGCAGAAAGTGTTTGCAGACTGCTGAAGCCACACACGGGTATAACTATGGAAGCTGAGTGCACACATTGACAACCGTTCTGTTAGATCGCTGCATTTTGGATTTAGAAGCAGATATTTCGCTGTGCTTATTCCCGTTTCTTCTCTATGCCGGTATTGGGCTGAAAACGCCTCTTTTGAGACTCTGCACAGAAAGCGTTTGCCGACTGCTGAATCCACACACTGGTTTAACTCTGGAAGTTGAGTGCACACATTGACAACCGTTCTGTTAGATAGCTGCGTTTTGGATTTAGAAGCAGATATTTCCCTGTACTTACTGCCGTTTCTTCCCTATGCCGGTAAGGGGCTGAAAACGCCTGTTTTGAGACTCTGCACAGAAAGTGTTTCCAGACTGCTAAATCCACACACATGTTTGACTCTGGACGTTGAGTGCACACATTGACAACCGTTCTGTTAGATAGCTGCGATTTGGATTTAGAAGCAGATATTTCCCTGTGCTTACTGCCATTTCTTCCATATGCCGGTATGGGGCTGAAACCGCCTGTTTTGAGACTCTGCACAGAAAGTGTTTGCAGACTGCTGAATCCACACACGGGTTTAACTCTGGAAGTTGAGTGCACACATTGACAACTGTTCTGTCAGATAGCTGCGTTTTTGATGTAGAAGCAGATATTTCCCTGTGCTTACTGCACTTTCTTCCATATGCCGGAATGGGGCTGAAACCGCCTGTTTTGAGACTCTGCACAGAAAGTGTTTGCAGACTGCTGAATCCACACTCGGGTTTAACTCTGGAAGTTGAGTGCACACATTGACAACTGTTCTGTCAAATAGCTGCGTTTTGGATTTAGAAGCAGATATTTCCCTGTGCTTACTGCACTTTCTTCCATATGCCGGTATGGGGTGAAAACGCCTGTTTTGAGACTCTGCACAGAAAGTCTTTGCAGACTGCTGAATCCACACTCGGGTTAAACTCTGGAAGTTGAGAGCACACATTGACAACCGTTCTGTTAGATAGCTGCGTTTTGGATTTATAAGCAGATATTTCCCTGTGTTTTCTGCTGTTTCTTCCATATGACGGTTTTGGGCTGAAAACGCGTGTTTTGAAGCTCTGCACAGAAAGTGTTTGCAGACTGCTGAATCCACACACGGGTTTAACTCTGGAAGTTGAGTGCACACATTGACAACCGTTCTGTTAGATAGCTGCGTTTTGGATTTAGAAGCAGATATTTCCCTGTGCTTTCTAACGTTTCTTCCATATGCCGGTATTGGGCTGAAAACGCCTGTTTTGAAACTCTGCACAGAAAGTGTTTGCAGACTGCTGAATCCACACAAGGGTTTAACTCTGGAAGTTGAGTGCACACATTGACAACCGTTATGTTAGATAGCTGCGTTTTGGATTTAGAAGCAGATATTTCCCTGTGCTTTCTGCTGTTTCTTCCATATGCCGGTATTGGGCTGAAAACGCCTGTTTGGAAACTCTGCACAGAAAGTGTTTGCAGACTGCTGAATCCACACACCGGTTTAACTCTGGAAGTTGACTGCACACATTGACAACCGTTCTGTTAGATAGCTGCGTTTTGGATTTAGAAGCAGATATTTCCCTGTGCTTTCTGCTGTTTCTTCCATATGCCGGTATAGGGCTGAAAATGCCTGCTTTGAAACTCTGCGCAGAAAGTGTTTGCAGACTGCTGAAACCACACACCGGTTTAACTCTGGAAGTTGAGTGCACACATTGACAACCGTTCTGTTAGATAGTTGCGTTTTGGATTTAGAAGCAGATATTTCCCTGTGCTTTCTGCTGTTTCTTCCATATGCCGGTATTGGGCTGAAAACGCCTGTTTTGAGACTCTGCACAGAAAGTGTTTGCAGACTGCTGAATCCACACACGGGTTTAACTCTGGAAGTTGAGTGTACACATTGACAAACATTCCGTTAGATAGCTGCGTTTTGGATTTAGATGCAGATATTTCCCTGGGCTTACTGCCGTTTCTTCCCTATGCCAGTATAGGGCTGAAAACGCCTGCTTTGGGACTCTGCAAAGAAAGTGTTTTCAGACTGCTGAATCCACACACGGGTTTAACTCTGGAAGTTGAGTGCACACATTGACAACCGTTCTGTTAGATAGCTGCATTTTGGATTTAGAAGCAGATATTTCCCTGTGCTTTCTGCTGGTTTTTCCATATGCCGGTATTGGGCTGATAACGCCTGTTTTGAAACTCTGAACAGAAAGTGTTTGCAGACTGCTGAATCCACACACGGGTTTAACTCTGGAAGTTGAGTGCACACATTGTCAACCGTTCTGTTAGATAGTTGCGTTTTGGATTTAGAAGCAGATATTTCCCTGTGCTTTCTGCTGTTTCTTCCATATGCCGGTATGGGGCTTAAAACGCCTGCTTTGAGACTCTGCACAGAAAGTGTTTGCAGACTGTTGAATCCACACATGGGTTTAACTCTGGAAGTTGAGTGTTCACATTGACCACCGTTCTGTTAGATAGCTGCGTTTTGGATTTAGAAGCAGATAGCTCCCTGTGCTTTGTGCTGTTTCTTCCATACGCCAGTATTGGCCTGAAAACGCCTGTTTTGAAACTCTGCACATAAAGTGTTTGCAAACTGATGAATCCGCACACGGGTTTAACTCTGGAAGTTGAGTGCACACATTGACAACCGTTCTGTTAGATAGCTGCATTTTGGATTTAGAAGCAGGTATTTCCCTGTTCTTTCTGCTGTTTCTTCCATATGCCGGTATTGGGCTGAAAACGCCTGTTTTGAAACTCTGCACAGAAAGTGTTTGCAGACCGCTGAATCCACACACGGCTTTAACTCTGGAAGTTGAGTGCACACATTGACAACCGTTCTGTTAGATAGCTGCGTTTTGGATTTAGAAGCAGATATTTCCCTGTGCTTTCTAACGTTTCTTCCATATGCCGGTATTGGGCTGAAAACGCCTGTTTTGAAACTCTGCACAGAAAGTGTTTGCAGACTGCTGAATCCACACAAGGGTTTAACTCTGGAAATTGAGTGCACACATTGACAACCGTTCTGTTAGATAGCTGCGTTTTGGATTTAGAAGCAGATATTTCCCTGTGCTTTCTGCTGTTTCTTCCTTATGCCGGTATTGGGCTGAAAACGCCTGTTTTGAAACTCTGCACAGAAAGTGTTTGCAGACTGCTGAATCCACACACGGGTTTAACTCTGGAAGTTGAGTGCACACATTGACAACCGTTCTGTTAGATAGCTGCGTTTTGGATTTAGAAGCAGATATTTCCCTGTGCTTTCTGCTGTTTCTTCCATATGCCGGTATTGGGCTGAAAATGCCTGTTTTGAAACTCTGCGCAGAAAGTCATTGCAGACTGCTGAATCCACACACGGGTTTAACTCTGGAAGTTGAGTGCACACATTGAAAACCGTTCTGTTAGATAGCTGTGTTTTGTATTTAGAAGCAGATATTTCCCTGTGCTTTCTGCTGTTTCTTCCATATGCCGGTATAGGGCTGAAAATGCCTGCTTTGAACCTCTGCGCAGAAAGTGTTTGCAGACTTCTGAATCCACACACCGGTTTAACTCTGGAAGTTGAGTGCACACATTGACAACCGTTCTGTTAGATAGCTGCGTTTTGGATTTAGAAGCAGATATTTCCCTGAGCTTTCTGCTGTTTCTTCCATATGCCGGTATTGGGCTGAAAACGCCTGTTTTGAGACTCTGCACAGAAAGTGTTTGCAGACTGCTGAATCCACACACGGGTTTAACTCTGGAAGTTGAGTGTACACATTGACAACCATTCTATTAGATAGCTGCGTTTTGGATTTAGATGCAGATATTTCCCTGGGCTTACTGCCGTTTCTTCCATATGCCAGTATAGGGCTGAAAACGCCTGCTTTGGGACACTGCAAAGAAAGTGTTTGCAGACTGCTGAATCCACACACGGGTTTAACTCTGGAAGTTGAGTGCACACATTGACAACCGTTCTGTTAGATAGCTGCGTTTTGGATTTAGAAGCAGATATTCCCCTGTGCTTTCTGCTGGTTTTTCCATATGCCGGTATTGGGCTGAAAACGCCTGTTTTGAAACTCTGCACAGAATGTGTTTGCAGACTGCTGAATCCACACACGGGTTTAACTCTGGAAGTTGAGTGCACACATTGTCAACCGTTCTGTTAGATAGTTGCGTTTTGGATTTAGAAGCAGATATTTCCCTGTGCTTTCTGCTGTTTCTTCCATATGCCGGTATTGGGTTGAAAACGCCTGATTTGAGACTCTGCACAGAAAGTGTTTGCAGACTGCTGAATCCACACATGGGTTTAACTCTGGAAGTTGAGTGTTCACATTGACAACCGTTCTGTTAGATAGCTGCGTTTTGGATTTAGAAGCAGATAGTTCCCTGTGCTTTGTGCTGTTTCTTCCATATGCCAGTATTGGCCTGGAAACGCCTGTTTTGAAACTCTGCACAGAAAGTGTTTGCAGATTGATGAATCCGCACACGGGTTTAACTCTGGAAGTTGAGTGCACACATTGACAACCGTTCTGTTAGATAGCTGCGTTTTGGATTTAGAAGCAGATACTTCCCGTTGCTTTCTGCTGTTTCTTCCATATGCTGGTATTAGGCTGAAAACGTCTGTTTTGAAACTCTGCACAGAAAGTGTTTTCAGGCTGCTGAAGCCACACACGGGTATAACTATGGAAGCTGAGCGCACACATTGACAACCGTTCTGTTAGATCGCTGCATTTTGGATTTAGAAGCAGATATTTCGCTGTGCTTATTCCCGTTTCTTCCCTATGCCGGTATTGGGCTGAAAACGCGTCTTTTGAGACTCTGTACAGAAAGCGTTTGCCGACTGCTGAATCCACACACTGGTTTAACTCTGGAAGTTGAGTGCACACATTGACAACCGTTCTCTTAGGTAGCTGCGTTTTGGATTTAGAAGCAGATATTTCCCTGTACTTACTGCCGTTTCTTCCCTATGCCGGTAAGGGGTTGAAAACGCCTGTTTTGAGACTCTGCACAGAAAGTGTTTCCAGACTGCTAAATCCACACACATGTTTGACTCTGGACGTTGAGTGCACACATTGACAACCGTTCTGTTAGATAGCTGCGATTTGGATTTAGAAGCAGATATTTCCCTGTGCTTACTGCCATTTCTTCCATATGCCGGTATGGGGCTGAAACCGCCTGTTTTGAGACTCTGCACAGAAAGTGTTTGCAGACTGCTGAATCCACACACGGGTTTAACTCTGGAAGTTGAGTGCACACATTGACAACTGTTCTGTCAGATAGCTGCGTTTTGGATTTAGAAGCAGATATTTCCCTGTCCTACTGCACTTTCTTCCATATGCCGGAATGGGGCTGAAACCGCCTGTTTTGAGACTCTGCACAGAAAGTCTTTGCAGACTGCTGAATCCACACACCGGTTTAACTCTGGAAGTTGAGTGCACACATTGACAACTGTTCTGTCAGATAGCTGCGTTTTGGATTTAGAAGCAGATATTTCCCTGTGCTTACTGCACTTTCTTCCATATGCCGGTATGGGGTGAAAACGCCTGTTTTGAGGCTCTGCACAGAAAGTCTTTGCAGATTGCTGAATCCACACTCGGGTTTAACTCTGGAAGTTGAGAGCACACATTGACAACCGTTCTGTTAGATAGCTGCGTTTTGGATTTAGAAGCAGATATTTCCCTGTGCTTTCTGCTGTTTCTTCCATATGCTGGTATTGGGCTGAAAACGCCTGTTTTGAAACTCTGCACAGAAAGTGTTTGCAGACTGCTGAATCCACACTCGGGTTAAACTCTGGAAGTTGAGTGCCCACATTGACAACTGTTCTGTCATATAGCTGCGTTTTGGATTTAGAAGCAGATATTTCCCTGTGCTTACTGCACTTTCTTCCATATGCCGGTATGGGGTGAAAACGCCTGTTTTGAGACTCTGCACAGAAAGTCTTTGCAGACTGCTGAATCCACACTCGGGTTTAACTCTGGAAGTTGAGAGCACACATTGACAACCGTTCTGTTAGATAGCTGCGTTTTGGATTTATAAGCAGATATTTCCCTGTGTTTTCTGCTGTTTCTTCCATATGACGGTATTGGGCTGAAAACGCGTGTTTTGAAGCTCTGCACAGAAAGTGTTTGCAGACTGCTTAATCCACACACGGGTTTACCTCTGGACGTTGAGTGCACACATTCACAACCGTTCTGTTAGAGAGCTGCGTTTTGGATTTAGAAGCAGATATTTCCCTGTGCTTTCTAACGTTTCTTCCATATGCCGGTATTGGGCTGAAAACGCCTGTTTTGAAACACTGCACAGAAAGTGTTTGCAGACTGCTGAATCCACACAAGGGTTTAACTCTGGAAGTTGAGTGCACACATTGACAACCGTTCTGTTAGATAGCTGCGTTTTGGATTTAGAAGCAGATATTTCCCTGTGCTTTCTGCTGTTTCTTCCATATGCCGGTATTGGGCTGAAAACGCCTGTTTTGAAACTCTGCACAGAAAGTGTTTGCAGACTGCTGAATCCACACACCGGTTTAACTCTGGAAGTTGAGTGCACACATTGACAACGGTTCTGTTAGATAGCTGCATTTTGGATTTCGAAGCAGATATTTCCCTGTGCTTTCTGCTGTTTCTTCCATATGCTGGTATAGGTCTGAAAACGCCTGTTTTGAAACTCTGCACAGAAAGTGTTTGCAGACCGCTGAATCCACACACGGCTTTAACTCTGGAAGATGAGTGCACACATTGACAACCGTTCTGTTAGATAGCAGCGTTTTCGATTTAGAAGCAGATATTTCCCTGTGCTTTGTGCTGTTTCTTCCATATGCCGGTATTGGGCTGAAAACGCCTGTTTTGAAACTCTGCACAGAAAGTGTTTGCAGACTGCTGAATCCACACACGGGTTTAACTCTGGAAGTTGAGTGCACACGTTGACAATCGTTCTGTTAGATAGCTGCGTTTTGGATTTAGAAGCAGATATTTCCCTGTGCTTTCTGCTGTTTCTTCCATATGCCGGTATTGGGCTGAAAACGTCTGTTTTGAAACTCTGCACAGAAAGTGTTTGCAGACTGCTGAATCCACACACGGGTTTAACTCTGGAAGTTGAGTGCACACATTGACAATCGTTCTGTTAGATAGCTGCGCTTTGGATTTAGAAGCAGATATTTCCCTGTGCTTTCTGCTGTTTCTTCCATATGCCGGTATTGGGCTGAAAATGCCTGTTTTGAAACTCTGCGCAGAAAGTCATTGCAGACTGCTGAATCCACACACGGGTTTAACTCTGGAAGTTGAGTGCACACATTGACAATCGTTCTGTTAGATAGCTGCGTTTTGGATTTAGAAGCAGATATTTCCCTGTGCTTTCTGCTGTTTCTTCCATATGCCGGTATTGGGCTGAAAACGTCTGTTTTGAAACTCTGCACAGAAAGTGTTTGCAGACTGCTGAATCCACACACGGGTTTAACTCTGGAAGTTGAGTGCACACATTGACAACCGTTCTGTTAGATAGCTGCGTTTTGGATTTAGAAGCAGATATTTCCCTGTGCTTTCTGCTGTTTCTTCCTTATGCCGGTATTGGGCTGAAAACGCCTGTTTTGAAACTCTGCACAGAAAGTGTTTGCAGACTGCTGAATCCACACACGGGTTTAACTCTGGAAGTTGAGTGCACACATTGACAACCGTTCTGTTAGATAGCTGCGTTTTGGATTTAGAAGCAGATATTTCCCTGTGCTTTCTGCTGTTTCTTCCATATGCCGGTATAGGGCTGAAAATGCCTGCTTTGAAACTCTGCGCAGAAAGTGTTTGCAGACTGCTGAATCCACACACGGGTTTAACTCTGGAAGTTGAGTGCACACATTGACAACCGTTCTGTTAGATAGTTGCGTTTTGGATTTAGAAGCAGATATTTCCCTGTGCTTTCTGCTGTTTCTTCCATATGCCGGTATTGGGCTGAAAACGCCTGTTTTGAGACTCTGCACAGAAAGTGTTTGCAGACTGCTGAATCCACACACGGGTTTAACTCTGGAAGTTGAGTGTACACATTGACAAACATTCCGTTAGATAGCTGCGTTTTGGATTTAGATGCAGATATTTCCCTGGTCTTACTGCCGTTTCCTCCCTATGCCAGTATAGGGCTGAAAACGCCTGCTTTGGGACTCTGCAAAGAAAGTGTTTTCAGACTGCTGAATCCACACACGGGTTTAACTCTGGAAGTTGAGTGCACACATTGACAACCGTTCTGTTAGATAGCTGCGTTTTGGATTTAGAAGCAGATATTTCCCTGTGCTTTCTGCTGGTTTTTCCATATGCCGGAATTGGGCTGATAACGCCTGTTTTGAAACTCTGAACAGAAAGTGTTTGCAGACTGCTGAATCCACACACGGGTTTAACTCTGGAAGTTGAGTGCACACATTGACAACTGTTCTGTCAGATAGCTGCGTTTTGGATTTAGAAGCAGATATTTCCCTGTGCTTACTGCCATTTCTTCCATATGCCGGTATGGGGCTGAAACCGCCTGTCTTGAGACTCTGCACAGAAAGTGTTTTCAGACTGCTGAATTCACACACGGGTTTAACTCTGGAAGTTGAGTGCACACAATGACAACCGTTCTGTTAGATAGCTGCGTTTTGGATTTAGAAGCAGATATTTCCCTGTGCTTACTAACGTTTCTTCCATATGCCGGTATTGGGCTGAAAACGCCTGTTTTGAAACTCTGCACAGAAAGTGTTTGCAGACTGCTGAATCCACACAAGGGTTTAACTCTGGAAGTTGAGTGCACACATTGACAACCGTTCTGTTAGATAGCTGCGTTTTGGATTTAGAAGCAGATATTTCCCTGTGCTTTCTGCTGTTTCTTCCTTATGCCGGTATTGGGCTGAAAACGCCTGTTTTGAAGCTCTGCACAGAAAGTGTTTGCAGACTGCTGAATCCACACACGGGTTTAACTCTGGAAGTTGAGTGCACACATTGACAACCGTTCTGTTAGATAGCTGCGTTTTGGATTTAGAAGCAGATATTTCCCTGTGCTTTCTGCTGTTTCTTCCATATGCCGGTATAGGGCTGAAAATGCCTGCTTTGAAACTCTGCGCAGAAAGTGTTTGCAGACTGCTGAATCCACACACGGGTTTAACTCTGGAAGTTGAGTGCACACATTGACAACCGTTCTGTTAGATAGTTGCGTTTTGGATTTAGAAGCAGATATTTCCCTGTGCTTTCTGCTGTTTCTTCCATATGCCGGTATTGGGCTGAAAACGCCTGTTTTGAGACTCTGCACAGAAAGTGTTTGCAGACTGCTGAATCCACACACGGGTTTAACTCTGGAAGTTGAGTGTACACATTGACAAACATTCCGTTAGATAGCTGCGTTTTGGATTTAGATGCAGATATTTCCCTGGTCTTACTGCCGTTTCCTCCCTATGCCAGTATAGGGCTGAAAACGCCTGCTTTGGGACTCTGCAAAGAAAGTGTTTTCAGACTGCTGAATCCACACACGGGTTTAACTCTGGAAGTTGAGTGCACACATTGACAACCGTTCTGTTAGATAGCTGGGTTTTGGATTTAGAAGCAGATATTTCCCTGTGCTTTCTGCTGGTTTTTCCATATGCCGGTATTGGGCTGATAACGCCTGTTTTGAAACTCTGAACAGAAAGTGTTTGCAGACTGCTGAATCCACACACGGGTTTAACTCTGGAAGTTGAGTGCACACATTGACAACTGTTCTGTCAGATAGCTGCGTTTTGGATTTAGAAGTAGATATTTCCCTGTGCTTACTGCCATTTCTTCCATATGCCGGTATGGGGCTGAAACCGCCTGTCTTGAGACTCTGCACAGAAAGTGTTTTCAGACTGCTGAATCCACACACGGGTTTAACTCTGGAAGTTGAGTGCACACAATGACAACCGTTCTGTTAGATAGCTGCACTTTGGATTTAGAAGCAGATATTTCCCTGTGCTTTCTGCTGTTTCTTCCATATGCCGGTATTGGGCTGAAAACGTCTGTTTTGAAACTCTGCACAGAATGTGTTTGCAGACTGCTGAATCCACACACGGGTTTAACTCTGGAAGTTGAGAGCACACATTGACAATCGTTCTGTTAGATAGCTGCGTTTTGGATTTAGAAGCAGATATTTCCCTGTGCTTTCTGCTGTTTCTTCCATATGCCGGTATTGGGCTGAAAATGCCTGTTTTGAAACTCTGCGCAGAAAGTCATTGCAGACTGCTGAATCCAAACACGGGTTTAACTCTGGAAGTTGAGTGCACACATTGACAATCGTTCTGTTAGTTAGCTGCGTTTTGGATTTAGAAGCAGATATTTCCCTGTGCTTTCTGCTGTTTCTTCCATATGCCGGTATTGGGCTGAAAACGTCTGTTTTGAAACTCTGCACAGAAAGTGTTTGCAGACTGCTGAATCCACACACGGGTTTAACTCTGGAAGTTGAGTGCACACATTGACAACCGTTCTGTTAGATAGCTGCGTTTTGGATTTAGAAGCAGATATTTCCCTGTGCTTTCTGCTGTTTCTTCCTTATGCCGGTATTGGGCTGAAAACGCCTGTTTTGAAACTCTGCACAGAAAGTGTTTGCAGACTGCTGAATCCACACACGGGTTTAACTCTGGAAGTTGAGTGCACACATTGACAACCGTTCTGTTAGATAGCTGCGTTTTGGATTTAGAAGCAGATATTTCCCTGTGCTTTCTGCTGTTTCTTCCATATGCCGGTATAGGGCTGAAAATGCCTGCTTTGAAACTCTGCGCAGAAAGTGTTTGCAGACTGCTGAATCCACACACGGGTTTAACTCTGGAAGTTGAGTGCACACATTGACAACCGTTCTGTTAGATAGTTGCGTTTTGGATTTAGAAGCATATATTTCCCTGTGCTTTCTGCTGTTTCTTCCATATGCCGGTATTGGGCTGAAAACGCCTGTTTTGAGACTCTGCACAGAAAGTGTTTGCAGACTGCTGAATCCACACACGGGTTTAACTCTGGAAGTTGAGTGTACACATTGACAAACATTCCATTAGATAGCTGCGTTTTGGATTTAGATGCAGATATTTCCCTGGTCTTACTGCCGTTTCCTCCCTATGCCAGTATAGGGCTGAAAACGCCTGCTTTGGGACTCTGCAAAGAAAGTGTTTTCAGACTGCTGAACCCACACACGGGTTTAACTCTGGAAGTTGAGTGCACACATTGACAAGCGTTCTGTTAGATAGCTGCGTTTTGGATTTAGAAGCAGATATTTCCCTGTGCTTTCTGCTGGTTTTTCCATATGCCGGAATTGGGCTGATAACGCCTGTTTTGAAACTCTGAACAGAAAGTGTTTGCAGACTGCTGAATCCACAAACGGGTTTAACTCTGGAAGTTGAGTGCACACATTGACAACTGTTCTGTCAGATAGCTGCGTTTTGGATTTAGAAGCAGATATTTCCCTGTGCTTACTGCCATTTCTTCCATATGCCGGTATGGGGCTGAAACCGCCTGTCTTGAGACTCTGCACAGAAAGTGTTTTCAAACTGCTGAATCCACACACGGGTTTAACTCTGGAAGTTGAGTGCACACAATGACAACCGTTCTGTTAGATAGCTGCGTTTTGGATTTAGAAGCAGATATTTCCCTGTGCTTTCTAACGTTTCTTCCATATGCCGGTATTGGGCTGAAAACGCCTGTTTTGAAACTCTGCACAGAAAGTGTTTGCAGACTGCTGAATCCACACAAGGGTTTAACTCTGGAAGTTGAGTGCACACATTGACAACCGTTCTGTTAGATAGCTGCGTTTTGGATTTAGAAGCAGATATTTCCCTGTGCTTTCTGCTGTTTCTTCCTTATGCCGGTATTGGGCTGAAAACGCCTGTTTTGAAACTCTGCACTGAAAGTGTTTGCAGACTGCTGAATCCACACACGGGTTTAACTCTGGAAGTTGAGTGCACACATTGACAACCGTTCTGTTAGATAGCTGCGTTTTGGATTTAGAAGCAGATATTTCCCTGTGCTTTCTGCTGTTTCTTCCATATGCCGGTATAGGGCTGAAAATGCCTGCTTTGAAACTCTGCGCAGAAAGTGTTTGCAGACTGCTGAATCCACACACGGGTTTAACTCTGGAAGTTGAGTGCACACATTGACAACCGTTCTGTTAGATAGTTGCGTTTTGGATTTAGAAGCAGATATTTCCCTGTGCTTTCTGCTGTTTCTTCCATATGCCGGTATTGGGCTGAAAACGCCTGTTTTGAGACTCTGCACAGAAAGTGTTTGCAGACTGCTGAATCCACACACGGGTTTAACTCTGGAAGTTGAGTGTACACATTGACAAACATTCCGTTAGATAGCTGCGTTTTGGATTTAGATGCAGATATTTCCCTGGTCTTACTGCCGTTTCCTCCCTATGCCAGTATAGGGCTGAAAACGCCTGCTTTGGGACTCTGCAAAGAAAGTGTTTTCAGACTGCTGAATCCACACACGGGTTTAACTCTGGAAGTTGAGTGCACACATTGACAACCGTTCTGTTAGATAGCTGCGTTTTGGATTTAGAAGCAGATATTTCCCTGTGCTTTCTGCTGGTTTTTCCATATGCCGGTATTGGGCTGATAACGCCTGTTTTGAAACTCTGAACAGAAAGTGTTTGCAGACTGCTGAATCCACACACGGGTTTAACTCTGGAAGTTGAGTGCACACATTGAGAACTGTTCTGTCAGATAGCTGCGTTTTGGATTTAGAAGCAGATATTTCCCTGTGCTTACTGCCATTTCTTCGATATGCCGGTATGGGGCTGAAACCGCCTGTCTTGAGACTCTGCACAGAAAGTGTTTTCAGACTGCTGAATCCACACACGGGTTTAACTCTGGAAGTTGAGTGCACACAATGACAACCGTTCTGTTAGATAGCTGCACTTTGGATTTAGAAGCAGATATTTCCCTGTGCTTTCTGCTGTTTCTTCCATATGCCGGTATTGGGCTGAAAACGTCTGTTTTGAAACTCTGCACAGAATGTGTTTGCAGACTGCTGAATCCACACACGGGTTTAACTCTGGAAGTTGAGTGCACACATTGACAATCGTTTTGTTAGATAGGTGCGTTTTGGATTTAGAAGCAGATATTTCCCTGTGCTTTCTGCTGTTTCTTCCATATGCCGGTATTGGGCTGAAAATGCCTGTTTTGAAACTCTGCGCAGAAAGTGTTTGCAGACTGCTGAATCCACACACCGGTTTAACTCTGGAAGTTGAGTGCACACATTGTCAACCGTTCTGTTAGATAGCTGCGTTTTGGATTTAGAAGCAGATATTTCCCTGAGATTTCTGCTGTTTCTTCCATATGCCGGTATTGGGCTGAAAACGCCTGTTTTGAGACTCTGCACAGAAAGTGTTTGCAGACTGCTGAATCCACACACGGGTTTAACTCTGGAAGTTGAGTGTACACATTGACAACCATTCTATTAGATAGCTGCGTTTTGGATTTAGATGCAGATATTTCCCTGGGCTTACTGCCGTTTCTTCCATATGCCAGTATAGGGCTGAAAACGCCTGCTTTGGGACACTGCAAAGAAAGTGTTTGCAGACTGCTGAATCCACACACGGGTTTAACTCTGGAAGTTGAGTGCACACATTGACAACCGTTCTGTTAGATAGCTGCGTTTTGGATTTAGAAGCAGATATTCCCCTGTGCTTTCTGCTGGTTTTTCCATATGCCGGTATTGGGCTGAAAACGCCTGTTTTGAAACTCTGCACAGAATGTGTTTGCAGACTGCTGAAACCACACACGGGTTTAACTCTGGAAGTTCAGTGCACACATTGTCAACCGTTCTGTTAGATAGTTGCGTTTTGGATTTAGAAGCAGATATTTCCCTGTGCTTTCTGCTGCTTCTTCCATATGCCGGTATTGGGTTGAAAACGCCTGATTTGAGACTCTGCACAGAAAGTGTTTGCAGACTGCTGAATCCACACGTGGGTTTAACTCTGGAAGTTGAGTGTTCACATTGACAACCGTTCTGTTAGATAGCTGCGTTTTGGATTTAGAAGCAGATAGTTCCCTGTGCTTTGTGCTGTTTCTTCCATATGCCAGTATTGGCCTGGAAACGCCTGTTTTGAAACTCTGCACAGAAAGTGTTTGCAGACTGCTGAATCCACACAAGGGTTTAACTCTGGAAGTTGAGTGCACACATTGACAACCGTTCTGTTAGATAGCTGCGTTTTGGATTTAGAAGCAGATATTTCCCTGTGCTTTCTGCTGTTTCTTCCATATGCCGGTATTGGGCTGAAAACGCCTGTTTTGAAACTCTGCACAGAAAGTGTTTGCAGACTGCTGAATCCACACACCGGTTTAACTCTGGAAGTTGAGTGCACACATTGACAACGGTTCTGTTAGATAGCTGCATTTTGGATTTAGAAGCAGATATTTCCCTGTGCTTTCTGCTGTTTCTTCCATATGCTGGTATTGGTCTGAAAACGCCTGTTTTGAAACTCTGCACAGAAAGTGTTTGCAGACCGCTGAATCCACACACGGCTTTAACTCTGGAAGATGAGTGCACACATTGACAACCGTTCTGTTAGATAGCTGCGTTTTCGATTTAGAAGCAGATATTTCCCTGTGCTTTGTGCTGTTCCTTCCATATGCCGGTATTGGGCTGAAAACGCCTGTTTTGAAACTCTGCACAGAAAGTGTTTGCAGACTGCTGAATCCACACACGGGTTTAACTCTGCAAGTTGAGTGCACACATTGACAATCGTTCTGTTAGATAGCTGCGTTTTGGATTTAGAAGCAGATATTTCCCTGTGCTTTCTGCTGTTTCTTCCATATGCCGGTATTGGGCTGAAAACGCCTGTTTTGAAACTCTGCACAGAAAGTGTTTGCAGACTGCTGAATCCACACACGGGTTTAACTCTGGAAGTTGAGTGCACACATTGACAATCGTTCTGTTAGATAGCTGCGTTTTGGATTTAGAAGCAGATATTTCCCTGTGCTTTCTGCTGTTTCTTCCATATGCCGGTATTGGGCTGAAAATGCCTGTTTTGAAACTCTGCACAGAAAGTGTTTGCAGACTGCTGAATCCACACACGGGTTTAACTCTGGAAGTTGAGTGCACACATTGACAACCGTTCTTTTAGATAGCTGCGTTTTGGATTTAGAAGCAGATATTTCCCTGTGCTTTCTGCTGTTTCTTCCATATGCCGGTATAGGGCTGAAAATGCCTGCTTTGAAACTCTGCGCAGAAAGTGTTTGCAGACTGCTGAATCCACACACCGGTTTAACTCTGGAAGTTGAGTGCACACAGTGACAACCGTTCTGTTAGATAGCTGCGTTTTGGATTTAGAAGCAGATATTTCCCTGAGCTTTCTGCTGTTTCTTGCATATGCCAGTATTGGGCTGAAAACGCCTGTTTTGAAACTCTGCACAGAAAGTGTTTGCAGACTGCTGAATCCACACACCGGTTTAACTCTGGAAGTTGAGTGCACACATTGACAACGGTTCTGTTAGATAGCTGCATTTTGGATTTAGAAGCAGATATTTCCCTGTGCTTTCTGCTGTTTCTTCCATATGCTGGTATTGGTCTGAAAACGCCTGTTTTGAAACTCTGCACAGAAAGTGTTTGCAGACCGCTGAATCCACACACGGCTTTAACTCTGGAAGATGAGTGCACACATTGACAACCGTTCTGTTAGATAGCTGCGTTTTCGATTTAGAAGCAGATATTTCCCTGTGCTTTGTGCTGTTCCTTCCATATGCCGGTATTGGGCTGAAAACGCCTGTTTTGAAACTCTGCACAGAAAGTGTTTGTAGACTGCTGAATCCACACACGGGTTTAACTCTGGAAGTTGAGTGTACACATTGACAACCATTCTATTAGATAGCTGTGTTTTGGATTTAGATTCAGATATTTCCCTGGGCTTACTGCCGTTTCTTCCATATGCCAGTATAGGGCTGAAAACGCCTGCTTTGGGACACTGCAAAGAAAGTGTTTGCAGACTGCTGAATCCACACACGGGTTTAACTCTGGAAGTTGAGTGCACACATTGACAACCGTTCTGTTAGATAGCTGCGTTTTGGATTTAGAAGCAGATATTTCCCTGTGCTTTCTGCTGGTTTTTCCATAAGCCGGTATTGGGCTGAAAACGCCTGTTTTGAAACTCTGCACAGAATGTTTTTGCAGACTGCTGAATCCACACACGGGTTTAACTCTGGAAGTTGAGTGCACACATTGTCAACCGTTCTGTTAGATAGTTGCGTTTTGGATTTAGAAGCAGATATTTCCCTGTGCTTTCTGCTGTTTCTTCCATATGCCGGTATGGGGTTGAAAACGACTGATTTGAGACTCTGCACAGAAAGTGTTTGCAGACTGCTGAATCCACACATGGGTTTAACTCTGGAAGTTGAGTGTTCACATTGACAACCGTTCTGTTAGATAGCTGCGTTTTGGATTTAGAAGCAGATAGTTCCCTGTGCTTTGTGCTGTTTCTTCCATATGCCAGTATTGGCCTGGAAACGCCTGTTTTGAAACTCTGCACAGAAAGTGTTTGCAGACTGATGAATCCGCACACTGGTTTAACTCTGGAAGTTGAGTGCACACATTGACAACCGTTCTGTTAGATAGCTGCGTTTTGGATTTAGAAGCAGATACTTCCCGTTGCTTTCTGCTGTTTCTTCCATATGCTGGTATTAGGCTGAAAACGTCTGTTTTGAAACTCTGAACAGAAAGTGTTTTCAGGCTGCTGAAGCCACACACGGGTATAACTATGGAAGCTGAGTGCACACATTGACAACCGTTCTGTTAGATCGCTGCATTTTGGATTTAGAAGCAGATATTTCGCTGTGCTTATTCCCGTTTCTTCCCTATGCCGGTATTGGGCTGAAAACGCGTCTTTTGAGACTCTGCACAGAAAGCGTTTGCCGACTGCTGAATCCACACACTGGTTTAACTCTGGAAGTTGAGTGCACACATTGACAACCGTTCTCTTAGATAGCTGCGTTTTGGATTTAGAAGCAGATATTTCCCTGTACTTACTGCCGTTTCTTCCCTATGCCGGTAAGGGGTTGAAAACGCCTGTTTTGAGACTCTGCACAGAAAGAGTTTCCAGACTGCTAAATCCACACACATGTTTGACTCTGGACGTTGAGTGCACACATTGACAACCGTTCTGTTATATAGCTGCGATTTGGATTTAGAAGCAGATATTTCCCTGTGCTTACTGCCATTTCTTCCATATGCCGGTATGGGGCTGAAACCGCCTGTTTTGAGACTCTGCACAGAAAGTGTTTGCAGACTGCTGAATCCACACACGGGTTTAACTCTGGAAGTTGAGTGCACACATTGACAACTGTTCTGTCAGATAGCTGCGTTTTGGGTTTAGAAGCAGATATTTCCCTGTCCTACTGCACTTTCTTCCATATGCCGGAATGGGGCTGAAACCGCCTGTTTTGAGACTCTGCACATAAAGTCTTTGCAGACTGCTGAATCCACACTCGGGTTTAACTCTGGAAGTTGAGAGCACACATTGACAACCGTTCTGTTAGATAGCTGCGTTTTGGATTTATAAGCAGATATTTCCCTGTGTTTTCTGCTGTTTCTTCCATATGACGGTTTTGGGCTGAAAACGCGTGTTTTGAAGCTCTGCACAGAAAGTGTTTGCAGACTGCTTAATCCACACACGGGTTTACCTCTGGACGTTGAGGGAACACATTCACAACCGTTCTGTTAGAGAGCTGCGTTTTGGATTTAGAAGCAGATATTTCCCTGTGCTTTCCAACGTTTCTTCCATATGTCGGTATTGGGCTGAAAACGCCTGTTTTGAAACTCTGCACAGAAAGTGTTTGCAGACTGCTGAATCCACACAACGGTTTAACTCTGGAAGTTGAGTGCACACATTGACAACCGTTCTGTTAGATAGCTGCGTTTTGGATTTAGAAGCAGATATTTCCCTGTGCTTTCTGCTGTTTCTTCCATATGCCGGTAATGGGCTGAAAACGCCTGTTTTGAAACTCTGCACAGAAAGTGTTTGCAGACTACTGAATCCACACACGGGTTAAACTCTGGAGGTTGAGTGCACACATTGACAACCGATCTGTTAGATAGCTGCGTTTTGGATTTAGAAGCAGATATTTCCCTGTGCTTACTGCACTTTCTTCCATATGCCGGTATGGGGTGAAAACGCCTGTTTTGAGACTCTGCACAGAAAGTCTTTGCAGACTGCTGAATCCACACTCGGGTTTAACTCTGGAAGTTGAGAGCACACATTGACAACCGTTCTGTTAGATAGCTGCGTTTTGGATTTATAAGCAGATATTTCCCTGTGTTTTCTGCTGTTTCTTCCATATGACGGTATTGGGCTGAAAACGCGTGTTTTGAAGCTCTGCACAGAAAGTGTTTGCAGACTTCTTAATCCACACACGGGTTTACCTCTGGAGGTTGAGTGCACACATTCACAACCGTTCTGTTAGAGAGCTGCGTTTTGGATTTAGAAGCAGATATTTCCCTGTGCTTTCTAACGTTTCTTCCTTATGCCGGTATTGGGCTGAAAACGCCTGTTTTGAAACTCTGCACAGAAAGTGTTTGCAGACTGCTGAATCCACAGAAGGGTTTAACTCTGGAAGTTGAGTGCACACATTGACAACCGTTCTGTTAGATAGCTGCGTTTTGGATTTAGAAGCAGATATTTCCCTGTGCTTTCTGCTGTTTCTTCCATATGCCGCTATTGGGCTGAAAACGCCTGTTTTGAAACTCTGCACAGAAAGTGTTTGCAGACTGCTGAATCCACACACCGGTTTAACTCTGGAAGTTGAGTGCACACATTGACAACCGTTCTGTTAGATAGCTGCATTTTGTATTTAGAAGCAGATATTTCCCTGTGCTTTCTGCTGTTTCTTCCATATGCTGGTATTGGGCTGAAAACGCCTGTTTTGAAACTCTGCACAGAAAGTGTTTGCAGACCGCTGAATCCACACACGGCTTTAACTCTGGAAGATGAGTGCACACATTGACAACCGTTCTGTTAGATAGCTGCGTTTTGGATTTAGAAGCAGATATTTCCCTGTGATTTCTGCTGTTTCTTCCATATGCCGGTATTGGGCTGAAAACGCCTGTTTTGAAACTCTGCACAGAAAGTGTTTGCAGACTGCTGAATCCACACACGGGTTTAACTCTGGAAGTTGAGTGCACACATTGACAACCGTTCTGTTAGATAGCTGCGTTTTGGATTTAGAAGCAGATATTTCCCTGTGCTTTCTGCTGTTTCTTCCATATGCCGGTATTGGGCTGAAAATGCCTGTTTTGAAACTCTGCGCAGAAAGTCATTGCAGACTGCTGAATCCACACACGGGTTTAACTCTGGAAGTTGAGTGCACACATTGACAACCGTTCTGTTAGATAGCTGCGTTTTGGATTTAGAAGCAGATATTTCCCTGTGCTTTCTGCTGTTTCTTCCATATGCCGGTATTGGGCTGAAAACGCCTGTTTTGAGACTCTGCACAGAAAGTGTTTGCAGACTGCTGCATCCACACACGGGTTTAACTCTGGAAGTTGAGTGCACACATTGACAACCGTTCTGTTAGATAGCTGCGTTTTGGATTTAGAAGCAGATATTTCCCTGTGCTTTCTGCTGGTTTTTCCATATGCCGGTATTGGGCTGAAAACGCCTGTTTTGAAACTCTGCACAGAAAGTGTTTGCAGACTGCTGAATCCACACACGGGTTTAACTCTGGAAGTTGAGTGCACACATTGTCAACCGTTCTGTTAGATAGCTGCGTTTTGGATTTAGAAGCAGATATTTCCCTGTGCTTTCTGCTGTTTCTTCCATATGCCGGTATGGGGCTGAAAACGCCTGATTTGAGACTCTGCACAGAAAGTGTTTGCAGACTGCTGAATCCACACATGGGTTTAACTCTGGAAGTTGAGTGTTCACATTGACAACCGTTCTGTTAGATAGCTGCGTTTTGGATTTAGAAGCAGATAGTTCCCTGTGCTTTGTGCTGTTTCTTCCATATGCCAGTATTGGCCTGAAAACGCCTGTTTTGAAACTCTGCACAGAAAGTGTTTGCAGACTGATGAATCCGCACACGGGTTTAATTCTGGAAGTTGAGTGCACACATTGACAACCGTTCTGTTAGATAGCTGCGTTATGGATTTGAAGCAGATACTTCCCGTTGCTTTCTGCTGTTTCTTCCATATGCTGGTATTGGGCTGAAAACGTCTGTTTTGAAACTCTGCACAGAAAGTGTTTGCAGACTGCTGAAGCCACACACGGGTATAACTATGGAAGGTGAGTGCACACATTGACAACCGTTCTGTTAGATCGCTGCATTTTTTATTTAGAAGCAGATATTTCGCTCTGCTTTTTCCCGTTTCTTCCCTATGCCGGTATTGGGCTGAAAACGCCTCTTTTGAGACTCTGCACAGAAAGCGTTTGCCGACTGCTGAATCCACACACTGGTTTAACTCTGGAAGTTGAGTGCACACATTGACAACCGTTCTGTTAGATAGCTGCGTTTTGGATTTAGAAGCAGATATTTCCCTGTACTTACTGCCGTTTCTTCCCTATGCCGGTAAGGGGCTGAAAACGCCTGTTTTGAGACTCTGCACAGAAAGTGTTTCCAGACTGCTAAATCCACACACATGTTTGACTCTGGACGTTGAGTGCACACATTGACAACCGTTCTGTTATATAGCTGCGATTTGGATTTAGAAGCAGATATTTCCCTGTGCTTACTGCCATTTCTTCCATATGCCGGTATTGGGCTGAAACCGCCTGTTTTGAGACTCTGCACAGAAAGTGTTTGCAGACTGCTGAATCCACACACGGGTTTACCTCTGGAAGTTGAGTGCACACATTGACAACCGTTCTGTTAGATAGCTGCGTTTTGGATTTAGAAGCAGATATTTCCCTGTGCTTTCTGCTGTTTCTTCCATATGCCGGTATTGGGCTGAAAATGCCTGTTTTGAAACTCTGCGCAGAAAGTGATTGCAGACTGCTGAATCCACACACTGGTTTAACTCTGGAAGTTGAGTGCACACATTGACAATCGTTCTGTTAGATAGCTGCGTTTTGGATTTAGAAGCAGATATTTCCCTGTGCTTTCTGCTGTTTCTTCCATATGCCGGTATGGGGCTGAAAACGCCTGATATGAGACTCTGCACAGAAAGTGTTTGCAGACTGCTGAATCCACACACGGGTTTAACTCTGGAAGTTGAGTGCACACATTGACAACTGTTCTGTCAGATAGCTGCGTTTTGGATTTAGAAGCAGATATTTCCCTGTGCTTACTGCACTTTCTTCCATATGCCGGAATGGGGCTGAAACCGCCTGTTTTGAGACTCTGCACAGAAAGTGTTTGCAGACTGCTGAATCCACACTCTGGTTTAACTCTGGAAGTTGAGTGCACACATAGACAACTGTTCTGTCAGATAGCTGCGTTTTGGATTTAGAAGGAGATATTTCCCTGTGCTTACTGCACTTTCTTCCATATGCCGGTATGGGGTGAAAACGCCTGTTTTGAGACTCTGCACAGAAAGTCTTTGCAGACTGATGAATCCACACTCGGGTTTAACTCTGGAAGTTGAGAGCACACATTGACAACCGTTCTGTTAGATAGCTGCGTTTTGGATTTAGAAGCAGATATTTCCCTGTGTTTTCTGCTGTTTCTTCCATATGACGGTTTTGGGCTGAAAACGCGTGTTTTGAAGCTCTGCACAGAAAGTGTTTGCAGACTGCTTAATACACACACGGGTTTACCTCTGGACGTTGAGTGCACACATTCACAACCGTTCTGTTAGAGAGCTGCGTTTTGGATTTAGAAGCAGATATTTCCCTGTGCTTTCTAACGTTTCTTCCATATGCCGGTATTGGGCTGAAAACGCCTGTTTTGAAACTCTGCACAGAAAGTGTTTGCAGACTGCTGAATCCACACAAGGGTTTAACTCTGGAAGTTGAGTGCACACATTGACAACCGTTCTGTTAGATAGCTGCGTTTTGGATTTAGAAGCAGATATTTCCCTGTGCTTTCTGCTGTTTCTTCCATATGCCGGTATTGGGCTGAAAACGCCTGTTTTGAAACTCTGCACAGAAAGTATTTGCAGACTGCTGAATCCACACACGGGTTTAACTCTGGAAGATGAGTGCACACATTGACAACCGTTCTGTTAGATAGCTGCGTTTTGGATTTAGAAGCAGATATTTCCCTGTGCCTTCTGCTGTTTCTTCCATATGCCGGTATTGGGCTGAAAACGCCTGTTTTGAAACTCTGCACAGAAATTGTTTGCAGACTGCTGAATAAACACACGGGTTTAACTCTGGAAGTGGAGTGCACACATTGACAACCGTTCTGTTAGATAGCTGCGTTTTGGATTTAGAAGCAGATATTTCCCTGTGCTTTCTGCTGTTTCTTCCATATGCTGGTTTTGGGCTGAAAACGCCTGTTTTGAAACTCTGCACAGAAAGTGTTTGCAGACCGCTGAATCCACACACGGCTTTAACTCTGGAAGATGAGTGCACACATTGAAAATCGTTCTGTTAGATAGCTGCGTTTTGGATTTAGAAGCAGATATTTCCCTGTGCTTTCTGCTGTTTCTTCCATATGCCGGTATTGGGCTGAAAACGCCTGTTTTGAAACTCTGCACAGAAAGTGTTTGCAGACTGCTGAATCCACACACGGGTTTAACTCTGGAAGTTGAGTGCACACATTAACAACCGTTCTGTTAGATAGCTGCGTTTTGGATTTAGAAGCAGATATTTCCCTGTGCTTTCTGCTGTTTCTTCCATATGCCGGTACTGGGCTGAAAACGCCTGTTTTGAAACTCTGCACAGAAAGTGTTTGCAGACTGCTGAATCCACACACGGGTTTAACTCTGGAAGTGGAGTCCACACATTGACAACCGTTCTGTTAGATAGCTGCGTTTTGGATTTAGAAGCAGATATTTCCCTGTGCTTTCTGCTGTTTCTTCCTTATGCCGGTATTGGGCTGAAAACGCCTGTTTTGAAACTCTGCACAGAAAGTGTTTGCAGAGTGCCGAATCCACACACGGGTTTAACTCTGGAAGTTGAGTGCACACATTGACAACCGTTCTGTTAGATAGCTGCGTTTTGGATTTAGAAGCAGATATTTCCCTGTGCTTTCTGCTGTTTCTTCCATATGCCGGTATTGGGCTGAAAACGCCTGTTTTGAAACTCTGCACAGAAAGTGTTTGCAGACTGCTGAATCCACACAAGGGTTTAACTCTAGAAGTTCAGTGCACACATTGACAACCGTTCTGTTAGATAGCTGCGTTTTGGATTTAGAAGCAGATATTTCCCTGTGCTTTCTGCTGTTTCTTCCATATGCCGGTATTGGCCTGAAAACGCCTGTTTTGAAACTCTGCACAGAAAGTGTTTGCAGACTGCTGAATCCAAACACGGGTTTAACTCTGGAAGTTGAGTGCACACATTGACAACCGTTCTGTTAGATAGCTGCGTTTTGGATTTAGAAGCAGATATTTCCCTGTGCTTTCTGCTGTTTCTTCCATATGCCGGTATTGGGCTGAAAACGCCGGTTTTGAAACTCTGCACAGAAAGTGTTTGCAGAGTGCCGAATCCACACACGGGTTTAACTCTGGAAGTTGAGTGCACACATTGACAACCGTTCTGTTAGATAGCTGCGTTTTGGATTTAGAAGCAGATATTTCCCTGTGCTTTCTGCTGTTTCTTCCATATGCCGGTATTGGGCTGAAAACGCCTGTTTTGAAACTCTGCACAGAAAGTGTTTGCAGACTGCTGAATCCACACAAGGGTTTAACTCTAGAAGTTCAGTGCACACATTGACAACCGTTCTGTTAGATAGCTGCGTTTTGGATTTAGAAGCAGATATTTCCCTGTGCTTTCTGCTGTTTCTTCCATATGCCGGTATTGGGCTGAAAACGCCTGTTTTGAAACTCTGCACAGAAAGTGTTTGCAGACTGCTGAATCCACACACGGGTTTAACTCTGGAAGTGGAGTCCACACATTGACAACCGTTCTGTTAGATAGCTGCGTTTTGGATTTAGAAGCAGATATTTCCCTGTGCTTTCTGCTGTTTCTTCCATATGCCGGTATTGGCCTGAAAACGCCTGTTTTGAAACTCTGCACAGAAAGTGTTTGCAGAGTGCCGAATCCACACACGGGTTTAACTCTGGAAGTGGAGTGCACACATTGACAACCGTTCTGTTAGATAGCTTCGTTTTGGATTTAGAAGCAGATATTTCCCTGTGCTTTCTGCTGTTTCTTCCATATGCTGGTTTTGGACTGAAAACGCCGGTTTTGAAACTCTGCACAGAAAGTGTTTGCAGACTGCTGAATCCACACACGGGTTTAACTCTGGAAGTTGAGTGCACACATTGACAACCGTTCTGTTAGAAAGCTGCGTTTTGGATTTAGAAGCAGATATTTCCCTGTGCTTTCTTCTGTTTCTTCCATATGCCGGTATTGGGCTGAAAACGCAGGTTTTGAAACTCTGCACAGAAAGTGTTTGCAGACTGCTGAATCCACACACGGGTTTAACTCTGCAAGTTGAGTGCCCACATTGACAACCGTTCTGTTAGATAGCTGCGTTTTGGATTTAGAAGCAGATATTTCCCTGTGCTTTCTGCTGTTTCTTCCTTATGCCGGTATTGGGCTGAAAACGCCTGTTTTGAAACTCTGTACAGAAAGTGTTTGCAGACTGCTGAATCCACACAAGGGTTTAACTCTGGAATTTGAGTGCACACACTGACAACGGTTCTGTTATACAGCTGCGTTTTGGATTTAGAAGCAGATATTTCCCTCTGCTTTCTGCTGTTTCTTCAATACGCAGGTATTGGGCTGAAAACGCCTGTTTTGAAACTCTGCACAGAAAGTGTTTACAGACTGCTGAATCCACACACCGGTTTATCTCTGGAAGTGGAGTGCACACATTGACAACCGTTCTGTTAGATAGCTGCGTTTTGGATTTAGAAGCAGATATTTCCCTGTGCTTTCTGCTGTTTCTTCCATATGCCGGTATTGGGCTGAAAACGCCGGTTTCGAAACTCTGCACAGAAAGTGTTTGCAGACTGCTGAATCCACACACGGGTTTAACTGCGGAAGTGGAGTGCACACATTGACAACCGTTCTGTTAGATAGCTGCGTTTTGGATTTAGAAGCAGATATTTCCCTGTGCTTTCTGCTGTTTCTTCCATATGCCGGTATTGGGCTGAAAACGCCTGTTTTGAAACACTGCACAGAAAGTGTTTGCAGACTGCTGAATCCACACAAGGGTTTAACTCTGGAATTTGAGTGCACACATTGACAACCGTTCTGTTAGATATCTTCGCTTTGGATTTAGAAGCAGATATTTCCCTGTGCTTTCTGCTGTTTCTTCCATATGCCGGTATTGGGCTGAAAACGCCTGTTTTGAAACTCTGCACAGAAAGTGTTTGCAGACTGCTGAATCCACTCACGGGTTTAACTCTGGAAGTGGAGTGCACACATTGACAACCGTTCTGTTAGATAGCTGCGTTTTCGATTTAGAAGCAGATATTTCCCTGTGCTTTCTGCTGTTTCTTCCATATGCCGGTATTGGGCTGAAAACGCCTGTTTTGAAACTCTGCACAGAAAGTGTTTGCAGACTGCTGAATCCACACACGGGTTTAACTCTGGAAGTGGAGTGCACACATTGACAACCGTTCTGTTAGATAGCTGCGTTTTGGATTTAGAAGCAGATATTTCCCTGTGCTTTCTGCTGTTTCCTCCATATGCAGGTATTGGGCTGAAAACGACTGTTTTGAAACTCTGCACAGAAAGTGTTTGCAGAGTGCCGAATACACACACGGGTTTAACTCTGGAAGTTGAGTGCACACATTGACAACCGTTCTGTTACACAGCTGCGTTTTGGATTTAGAAGCAGATATTTCCCTGTGCTTTCTGCTGTTTCTTCAATACGCAGGTATTGGGCTGAAAACGCCTGCTTTGAAACTCTGCACAGAAAGTGTTTGCAGACTGCTGAATCCACACACGGGTTTATCTCTGGAAGTGGCGTGCACACATTGACAACCGTTCTGTTAGATAGCTGCGTTTTGGATTTAGAAGCAGATATTTCCCTGTGCTTTCTGCTGTTTCTTCCATATGCCGGTATTGGGCTGAAAACGCCTGTTTCGAAACTCTGCACAGAAAGTGTTTGCAGACTGCTGAATCCACACACGGGTTTAACTCTGGAAGTGGAGTGCACACATTGACAACCGTTCTGTTAGATAGCTGCGTTTTGGATTTAGAAGCAGATATTTCCCTGTGCTTTCTGCTGTTTCTTCCATATGCCGGTATTGGGCTGAAAACGCCTGTTTTGAAACTCTGCACAGAAAGTGTTTGCAGACTGCTGAATCCACACACGGGTTTAACTCTGGAAGTGGAGTGCACACATTGACAACCGTTCTGTTAGATAGCTGCGTTTCGGATTTAGAAGCAGATATTTCCCTGTGCTTTCTGCTGTTTCTTCCATATGCTGGTATTGGGCTGAAAACGCCGGTTTTGAAACTCTGCACAGAAAGTGTTTGCAGACCGCTGAATCCACACACGGGTTTAACTGTGGAAGTGGAGTGCACACATTGACAACCGTTCTGTTAGATAGCTGCGTTTTGGATTTAGAAGCAGATATTTCCCTGTGCTTTCTGCTGTTTCTTCCATATGCCGGTATTGGGCTGAAAACGCCTGTTTTGAAACACTGCACAGAAAGTGTTTGCAGACTGCTGAATCCACACAAGGGTTTAACTCTGGAATTTGAGTGCACACATTGACAACCGTTCTGTTAGATAGCTTCGTTTTGGATTTAGAAGCAGATATTTCCCTGTGCTTTCTGCTGTTTCTTCCATATGCCGGTATTGGGCTGAAAACGCCTGTTTTGAAACTCTGCACAGAAAGTGTTTGCAGACTGCTGAATCCACACACGGGTTTAACTCTGGAAGTTGAGTGCACACATTGACAACCGTTCTGTTAGATAGCTGCGTTTTGGATTTAGAAGCAGATATTTCCCTGTGCTTTCTGCTGTTTCTTCCTTATGCCGGTATTGGGCTGAAAACGCCTGTTTTGAAACTCTGTACAGAAAGTTTTTGCAGACTGCTGAATCCACACAAGGGTTTAACTCTGGAATTTCAGTGCACACACTGACAACGGTTCTGTTAGATAGCTTCGTTTTGGATTTAGAAGCAGATATTTCCCTGTGCTTTCTGCTGTTTCTTCCATATGCCGGTATTGGGCTGAAAACGCCGGTTTTAAAACTCTGCACCGAAAGTGTTTGCAGAGTGCCGAATCCACACACGGGTTTAACTCTGGAAGTTGGGTGCACACATTGACAACCGTTCTGTTAGATAGCTGCGTTTTGGATTTAGAAGCAGATATTTCCCTGTGCTTTCTGCTGTTTCTTCCATATGCCGGTATTGGGCTGAAAACGCCTGTTTTGAAACTCTGCACAGAAAGTGTTTGCAGACTGCTGAATCCACACAAGGGTTTAACTCTAGAAGTTCAGTGCACACATTGACAACCGTTCTGTTAGATAGCTGCGTTTTGGATTTAGAAGCAGATATTTCCCTGTGCTTTCTGCTGTTTCTTCCATATGCCGGTATTGGGCTGAAAACGCCGGTTTTGAAACTCTGCACAGAAAGTGTTTGCAGACTGCTGAATCCACACACGGGTTTAACTCTGGAAGTTGAGTGCACACATTGACAACCGTTCTGTTAGATAGCTGCGTTTTGGATTTAGAAGCAGATATTTCCCTGTGCTTTCTGCTGTTTCTTCCATATGCCGGTATTGGGCTGAAAACGCCTGTTTTGAAACTCTGCACAGAAAGTGTTTGCAGACTGCTGAATCCACACACGGGTTTAACTCTGGAACTTGAGTGCACACATTGACAACCGTTCTGTTAGATAACTGCGTTTTGGATTTAGAAGCAGATATTTACCTGTGCTTTCTGCTGTTTCTTCCATATGCCGGTATTGGGCTGAAAACGCCTGTTTTGAAACTCTGCACAGAAAGTGTTTGCAGACTGCTGAATCCACACACGGGTTTAACTCTGGAAGTTGAGTGCACACATTGACAACCGTTCTGTTAGATAGCTGCGTTTTGGATTTAGAAGCAGATATTTCCCTGTGCTTTCTGCTGTTTCTTCCATATGCCGGTATTGGGCTGAAAACGCCTGTTTTGAAACTCTGCACAGAAAGTGTTTGCAGACTGCTGAATCCACACACGGGTTTAACTCTGGAAGTGGAGTGCACACATTGACAACCGTTCTGTTAGATAGCTGCGTTTTGGATTTAGAAGCAGATATTTCCCTGTGCTTTCTGCTGTTTCCTCCATATGCAGGTATTGGGCTGAAAACGACTGTTTTGAAACTCTGCACAGAAAGTGTTTGCAGAGTGCCGAATACACACACGGGTTTAACTCTGGAAGTTGAGTGCACACATTGACAACCGTTCTGTTACACAGCTGCGTTTTGGATTTAGAAGCAGATATTTCCCTGTGCTTTCTGCTGTTTCTTCAATACGCAGGTATTGGGCTGAAAACGCCTGCTTTGAAACTCTGCACAGAAAGTGTTTGCAGACTGCTGAATCCACACACGGGTTTATCTCTGGAAGTGGCGTGCACACATTGACAACCGTTCTGTTAGATAGCTGCGTTTTGGATTTAGAAGCAGATATTTCCCTGTGCTTTCTGCTGTTTCTTCCATATGCCGGTATTGGGCTGAAAACGCCTGTTTCGAAACTCTGCACAGAAAGTGTTTGCAGACTGCTGAATCCACACACGGGTTTAACTCTGGAAGTTGAGTGCACACATTGACAACCGTTCTGTTAGATAGCTCCGTTTTGGATTTAGAAGCAGATATTTCCCTTTGCTTTCTGCTGTTTCTTCCATATGCCGGTATTGGGCTGAAAACGCCTGTTTTGAAACTCTGCACAGAAAGTGTTTGCAGACTGCTGAATCCACACACGGGTTTAACTCTGGAAGTTGAGTGCACACATTGACAACCGTTCTGTTAGATAGCTGCGTTTTGGATTTAGAAGCAGATATTTCCCTGTGCTTTCTGCTGTTTCTTCCATATGCCGGTATTGGGCTGAAAACGCCTGTTTTGAAACTCTGCACAGAAAGTGTTTGCAGACTGCTGAATCCACACACCGCTTTAACTCTGGAAGTTGAGTGCACACATTGACAACCGTTCTGTTAGATAGCTCCGTTTTGGATTTAGAAGCAGATATTTCCCTGTGCTTTCTGCTGTTTCTTCCATATGCCGGTATTGGGCTGAAAACGCCTGTTTTGAAACTCTGCACAGAAAGTGTTTGCAGACTGCTGAATCCACACACCGCTTTAACTCTGGAAGTTGAGTGCAACCATTGACAACCGTTCTGTTAGATAGCTGCTTTTGGATTTAGAAGCAGATATTTCCCTGTGCTTTCTGCTGTTTCTTCCATATGCCGGTATTGGGCTGAAAACGCCTGTTTTGAAACTCTGCACAGAAAGTGTTTGCAGACTGCTGAATCCACACACGGGTTTAACTCTGGAAGTGGAGTGCACACATTGACAACCGTTCTGTTAGATAGCTGCGTTTTGGGTTTAGAAGCAGATATTTCCCTGTGCTTTCTGCTGTTTCTTCCATATGCCGGTATTGGGCTGAAAACGCCTGTTTTGAAACTCTGCACAGAAAGTGTTTGCAGACTGCTGAATCCACACACGGGTTTAACTCTGGAAGTGGAGTGCACACATTGACAACCGTTCTGTTAGATAGCTGCGTTTTGGATTTAGAAGCAGATATTTCCCTGTGCTTTCTGCTGTTTCTTCCATATGCCGGTATTGGGCTGAAAACGCCTGTTTTGAAACTCTGCACAGAAAGTGTTTGCAGACTGCTGAATCCACACACGGGTTTAACTCTGGAAGTGGAGTGCACACATTGACAACCGTTCTGTTAGATAGCTGCGTTTCGGATTTAGAAGCAGATATTTCCCTGTTCTTTCTGCTGTTTCTTCCATATGCTGGTATTGGGCTGAAAACGCCGGTTTTGAAACTCTGCACAGAAAGTGTTTGCAGACCGCTGAATCCACACACGGGTTTAACTGTGGAAGTGGAGTGCACACGTTGGCAACCGTTCTGTTAGATAGCTGCGTTTTGGATTTAGAAGCAGATATTTCCCTGTGCTTTCTGCTGTTTCTTCCATATGCCGGTATTGGGCTGAAAACGCCTGTTTTGAAACACTGCACAGAAAGTGTTTGCAGACTGCTGAATCCACACAAGGGTTTAACTCTGGAATTTGAGTGCACACATTGACAACCGTTCTGTTAGATAGCTTCGTTTTGGATTTAGAAGCAGATATTTCCCTGTGCTTTCTGCTGTTTCTTCCATATGCCGGTATTGGGCTGAAAACGCCTGTTTTGAAACTCTGTACAGAAAGTGTTTGCAGACTGCTGAATCCACACAAGGGTTTAACTCTGGAATTTCAGTGCACACACTGACAACGGTTCTGTTAGATAGCTTCGTTTTGGATTTAGAAGCAGATATTTCCCTGTGCTTTCTGCTGTTTCTTCCATATGCCGGTATAGGGCTGAAAACGCCTGTTTTGAAACTCTGCACAGAGAGTGTTTGCAGACTGCTGAATCCACACACGGGTTTAACTCTGGAAGTTGAGTGCACACATTGACAACCGTTCTGTTAGATAGCTGCGTTTTGGATTTAGAAGCAGATATTTCCCTGTGCTTTCTGCTGTTTCTTCCATATGCCGGTATTGGGCTGAAAACGCCGGTTTTAAAACTCTGCACCGAAAGTGTTTGCAGAGTGCCGAATCCACACACGGGTTTAACTCTGGAAGTTGGGTGCACACATTGACAACCGTTCTGTTAGATAGATGCGTTTTGGATTTAGAAGCAGATATTTCCCTGTGCTTTCTGCTGTTTCTTCCATATGCCGGTATTGGGCTGAAAACGCCTGTTTTGAAACTCTGCACAGAAAGTGTTTGCAGACTGCTGAATCCACACAAGGGTTTAACTCTAGAAGTTCAGTGCACACATTGACAACCGTTCTGTTAGATAGCTGCGTTTTGGATTTAGAAGCAGATATTTCCCTGTGCTTTCTGCTGTTTCTTCCATATGCCGGTATTGGGCTGAAAACGCCTGTTTTGAAACTCTGCACAGAAAGTGTTTGCAGACTGCGGAATCCACACACGGGTTTAACTCTGGAAGTTGAGTGCACACATTGACAACCGTTCTGTTAGATAGCTGCGTTTTGGATTTAGAAGCAGATATTTCCCTGTGCTTTCTGCTGTATCTTCCATATGCCGGTATTGGACTGAAAACGCCTGTTTTGAAACTCTGCACAGAAAGTGTTTGCAGACTGCCGAATCCACACACGGGTTTAACTCTGGAACTTGAGTGCACACATTGACAACCGTTCTGTTAGATAACTGCGTTTTGGATTTAGAAGCAGATATTTACCTGTGCTTTCTGCTGTTTCTTCCATATGCCGGTATTGGGCTGAAAACGCCTGTTTTGAAACTCTGCACAGAAAGTGTTTGCAGACTGCTGAATCCACACACGGGTTTAACTCTGGAAGTTGAGTGCACACATTGACAACCGTTCTGTTAGATAGATGCGTTTTGGATTTAGAAGCAGATATTTCCCTGTGCTTTCTGCTGTTTCTTCCATATGCCGGTATTGGGCTGAAAACGCCGGTTTTGAAACTCTGCACAGAAAGTGTTTGCAGAGTGCCGAATAACCACACGGGTTTAACTCTGGAAGTTGAGTGCACACATTGACAACCGTTCTGTTAGATAGCTGCGTTTTGGATTTAGAAGCAGATATTTCCCTGTGCTTTCTGCTGTTTCCTCCATATGCAGGTATTGGGCTGAAAACGACTGTTTTGAAACTCTGCACAGAAAGTGTTTGCAGAGTGCCGAATACACACACGGGTTTAACTCTGGAAGTTGAGTGCACACATTGACAACCGTTCTGTTACACAGCTGCGTTTTGGATTTAGAAGCAGATATTTCCCTGTGCTTTCTGCTGTTTCTTCAATACGCAGGTATTGGGCTGAAAACGCCTGCTTTGAAACTCTGCACAGAAAGTGTTTGCAGACTGCTGAATCCACACACGGGTTTATCTCTGGAAGTGGCGTGCACACATTGACAACCGTTCTGTTAGATAGCTGCGTTTTGGATTTAGAAGCAGATATTTCCCTGTGCTTTCTGCTGTTTCTTCCATATGCCGGTATTGGGCTGAAAACGCCTGTTTCGAAACTCTGCACAGAAAGTGTTTGCAGACTGCTGAATCCACACACGGGTTTAACTCTGGAAGTGGAGTGCACACATTGACAACCGTTCTGTTAGATAGCTGCGTTTTGGATTTAGAAGCAGATATTTCCCTGTGCTTTCTGCTGTTTCTTCCATATGCCGGTATTGGGCTGAAAACGCCGGTTTTGAAACTCTGCACAGAAAGTGTTTGCAGACTGTTGAATCCACACACGGGTTTAACTCTGGAAGTTGAGTGCACACATTGACAACCGTTCTGTTAGATAGCTCCGTTTTGGATTTAGAAGCAGATATTTCCCTTTGCTTTCTGCTGTTTCTTCCATATGCCGGTATTGGGCTGAAAACGCCTGTTTTGAAACTCTGCACAGAAAGTGTTTGCAGACTGCTGAATCCACACACGGGTTTAACTCTGGAAGTTGAGTGCACACATTGACAACCGTTCTGTTAGATAGCTGCGTTTTGGATTTAGAAGCAGATATTTCCCTGTGCTTTCTGCTGTTTCTTCCATATGCCGGTATTGGGCTGAAAACGCCTGTTTTGAAACTCTGCACAGAAAGTGTTTGCTGACTGCTGAATCCACACACGGGTTTAACTCTGGAAGTGGAGTGCACACATTGACAACCGTTCTGTTAGATAGCTGCGTTTTGGGTTTAGAAGCAGATATTTCCCTGTGCTTTCTGCTGTTTCTTCCATATGCCGGTATTGGGCTGAAAACGCCTGTTTTGAAACTCTGCACAGAAAGTGTTTGCAGACTGCTGAATCCACACACGGGTTTAACTCTGGAAGTGGAGTGCACACATTGACAACCGTTCTGTTAGATAGCTGCGTTTTGGATTTAGAAACAGATATTTCCCTGTGCTTTCTGCTGTTTCTTCCATATGCCGGTATTGGGCTGAAAACGCCTGTTTTGAAACTCTGCACAGAAAGTGTTTGCAGACTGCTGAATCCACACACGGGTTTAACTCTGGAAGTGGAGTGCACACATTGACAACCGTTCTGTTAGATAGCTGCGTTTCGGATTTAGAAGCAGATATTTCCCTGTGCTTTCTGCTGTTTCTTCCATATGCTGGTGTTGGGCTGAAAACGCCGGTTTTGAAACTCTGCACAGAAAGTGTTTGCAGACCGCTGAATCCACACACGGGTTTAACTGTGGAAGTGGAGTGCACACATTGACAACCGTTCTGTTAGATAGCTGCGTTTTGGATTTAGAAGCAGATATTTCCCTGTGCTTTCTGCTGTTTCTTCCATATGCCGGTATTGGGCTGAAAACGCCTGTTTTGAAACACTGCACAGAAAGTGTTTGCAGACTGCTGAATCCACACAAGGGTTTAACTCTGGAATTTGAGTGCACACATTGACAACCGTTCTGTTAGATAGCTTCGTTTTGGATTTAGAAGCAGATATTTCCCTGTGCTTTCTGCTGTTTCTTCCATATGCCGGTATTGGGCTGAAAACGCCTGTTTTGAAACTCTGCACAGAAAGTGTTTGCAGACTGCTGAATCCACACACGGGTTTAACTCTGGAAGTTGAGTGCACACATTGACAACCGTTCTGTTAGATAGCTGCGTTTTGGATTTAGAAGCAGATATTTCCCTGTGCTTTCTGCTGTTTCTTCCTTATGCCGGTATTGGGCTGAAAACGCCTGTTTTGAAACTCTGTACAGAAAGTTTTTGCAGACTGCTGAATCCACACAAGGGTTTAACTCTGGAATTTCAGTGCACACACTGACAACGGTTCTGTTAGATAGCTTCGTTTTGGATTTAGAAGCAGATATTTCCCTGTGCTTTCTGCTGTTTCTTCCATATGCCGGTATAGGGCTGAAAACGCCTGTTTTGAAACTCTGCACAGAGAGTGTTTGCAGACTGCTGAATCCACACACGGGTTTAACTCTGGAAGTTGAGTGCACACATTGACAACCGTTCTGTTAGATAGCTGCGTTTTGGATTTAGAAGCAGATATTTCCCTGTGCTTTCTGCTGTTTCTTCCATATGCCGGTATTGGGCTGAAAACGCCGGTTTTAAAACTCTGCACCGAAAGTGTTTGCAGAGTGCCGAATCCACACACGGGTTTAACTCTGGAAGTTGGGTGCACACATTGACAACCGTTCTGTTAGATAGCTGCGTTTTGGATTTAGAAGCAGATATTTCCCTGTGCTTTCTGCTGTTTCTTCCATATGCCGGTATTGGGCTGAAAACGCCTGTTTTGAAACTCTGCACAGAAAGTGTTTGCAGACTGCTGAATCCACACAAGGGTTTAACTCTAGAAGTTCAGTGCACACATTGACAACCGTTCTGTTAGATAGCTGCGTTTTGGATTTAGAAGCAGATATTTCCCTGTGCTTTCTGCTGTTTCTTCCATATGCCGGTATTGGGCTGAAAACGCCTGTTTTGAAACTCTGCACAGAAAGTGTTTGCAGACTGCTGAATCCACACACGGGTTTAACTCTGGAAGTTGAGTGCACACATTGACAACCGTTCTGTTAGATAGCTGCGTTTTGGATTTAGAAGCAGATATTTCCCTGTGCTTTCTGCTGTTTCTTCCATATGCCGGTATTGGGCTGAAAACGCCTGTTTTGAAACTCTGCACAGAAAGTGTTTGCAGACGGCTGAATCCACACACGGGTTTAACTCTGGAACTTGAGTGCACACATTGACAACCGTTCTGTTAGATAACTGCGTTTTGGATTTAGAAGCAGATATTTACCTGTGCTTTCTGCTGTTTCTTCCATATGCCGGTATTGGGCTGAAAACGCCTGTTTTGAAACTCTGCACAGAAAGTGTTTGCAGACTGCTGAATCCACACACGGGTTTAACTCTGGAAGTTGAGTGCACACATTGACAACCGTTCTGTTAGATAGCTGCGTTTTGGATTTAGAAGCAGATATTTCCCTGTGCTTTCTGCTGTTTCTTCCATATGCCGGTATTGGGCTGAAAACGCCTGTTTTGAAACTCTGCACAGAAAGTGTTTGCAGACTGCTGAATCCACACACGGGTTTAACTCTGGAAGTGGAGTGCACACATTGACAACCGTTCTGTTAGATAGCTGCGTTTTGGATTTAGAAGCAGATATTTCCCTGTGCTTTCTGCTGTTTCCTCCATATGCAGGTATTGGGCTGAAAACGACTGTTTTGAAACTCTGCACAGAAAGTGTTTGCAGAGTGCCGAATACACACACGGGTTTAACTCTGGAAGTTGAGTGCACACATTGACAACCGTTCTGTTACACAGCTGCGTTTTGGATTTAGAAGCAGATATTTCCCTGTGCTTTCTGCTGTTTCTTCAATACGCAGGTATTGGGCTGAAAACGCCTGCTTTGAAACTCTGCACAGAAAGTGTTTGCAGACTGCTGAATCCACACACGGGTTTATCTCTGGAAGTGGCGTGCACACATTGACAACCGTTCTGTTAGATAGCTGCGTTTTGGATTTAGAAGCAGATATTTCCCTGTGCTTTCTGCTGTTTCTTCCATATGCCGGTATTGGGCTGAAAACGCCTGTTTCGAAACTCTGCACAGAAAGTGTTTGCAGACTGCTGAATCCACACACGGGTTTAACTCTGGAAGTTGAGTGCACACATTGACAACCGTTCTGTTAGATAGCTCCGTTTTGGATTTAGAAGCAGATATTTCCCTTTGCTTTCTGCTGTTTCTTCCATATGCCGGTATTGGGCTGAAAACGCCTGTTTTGAAACTCTGCACAGAAAGTGTTTGCAGACTGCTGAATCCACACACGGGTTTAACTCTGGAAGTTGAGTGCACACATTGACAACCGTTCTGTTAGATAGCTGCGTTTTGGATTTAGAAGCAGATATTTCCCTGTGCTTTCTGCTGTTTCTTCCATATGCCGGTATTGGGCTGAAAACGCCTGTTTTGAAACTCTGCACAGAAAGTGTTTGCAGACTGCTGAATCCACACACCGCTTTAACTCTGGAAGTTGAGTGCACACATTGACAACCGTTCTGTTAGATAGCTCCGTTTTGGATTTAGAAGCAGATATTTCCCTGTGCTTTCTGCTGTTTCTTCCATATGCCGGTATTGGGCTGAAAACGCCTGTTTTGAAACTCTGCACAGAAAGTGTTTGCAGACTGCTGAATCCACACACCGCTTTAACTCTGGAAGTTGAGTGCAACCATTGACAACCGTTCTGTTAGATAGCTGCTTTTGGATTTAGAAGCAGATATTTCCCTGTGCTTTCTGCTGTTTCTTCCATATGCCGGTATTGGGCTGAAAACGCCTGTTTTGAAACTCTGCACAGAAAGTGTTTGCAGACTGCTGAATCCACACACGGGTTTAACTCTGGAAGTGGAGTGCACACATTGACAACCGTTCTGTTAGATAGCTGCGTTTTGGGTTTAGAAGCAGATATTTCCCTGTGCTTTCTGCTGTTTCTTCCATATGCCGGTATTGGGCTGAAAACGCCTGTTTTGAAACTCTGCACAGAAAGTGTTTGCAGACTGCTGAATCCACACACGGGTTTAACTCTGGAAGTGGAGTGCACACATTGACAACCGTTCTGTTAGATAGCTGCGTTTTGGATTTAGAAGCAGATATTTCCCTGTGCTTTCTGCTGTTTCTTCCATATGCCGGTATTGGGCTGAAAACGCCTGTTTTGAAACTCTGCACAGAAAGTGTTTGCAGACTGCTGAATCCACACACGGGTTTAACTCTGGAAGTGGAGTGCACACATTGACAACCGTTCTGTTAGATAGCTGCGTTTCGGATTTAGAAGCAGATATTTCCCTGTTCTTTCTGCTGTTTCTTCCATATGCTGGTATTGGGCTGAAAACGCCGGTTTTGAAACTCTGCACAGAAAGTGTTTGCAGACCGCTGAATCCACACACGGGTTTAACTGTGGAAGTGGAGTGCACACGTTGACAACCGTTCTGTTAGATAGCTGCGTTTTGGATTTAGAAGCAGATATTTCCCTGTGCTTTCTGCTGTTTCTTCCATATGCCGGTATTGGGCTGAAAACGCCTGTTTTGAAACACTGCACAGAAAGTGTTTGCAGACTGCTGAATCCACACAAGGGTTTAACTCTGGAATTTGAGTGCACACATTGACAACCGTTCTGTTAGATAGCTTCGTTTTGGATTTAGAAGCAGATATTTCCCTGTGCTTTCTGCTGTTTCTTCCATATGCCGGTATTGGGCTGAAAACGCCTGTTTTGAAACTCTGTACAGAAAGTGTTTGCAGACTGCTGAATCCACACAAGGGTTTAACTCTGGAATTTCAGTGCACACACTGACAACGGTTCTGTTAGATAGCTTCGTTTTGGATTTAGAAGCAGATATTTCCCTGTGCTTTCTGCTGTTTCTTCCATATGCCGGTATAGGGCTGAAAACGCCTGTTTTGAAACTCTGCACAGAGAGTGTTTGCAGACTGCTGAATCCACACACGGGTTTAACTCTGGAAGTTGAGTGCACACATTGACAACCGTTCTGTTAGATAGCTGCGTTTTGGATTTAGAAGCAGATATTTCCCTGTGCTTTCTGCTGTTTCTTCCATATGCCGGTATTGGGCTGAAAACGCCGGTTTTAAAACTCTGCACCGAAAGTGTTTGCAGAGTGCCGAATCCACACACGGGTTTAACTCTGGAAGTTGGGTGCACACATTGACAACCGTTCTGTTAGATAGATGCGTTTTGGATTTAGAAGCAGATATTTCCCTGTGCTTTCTGCTGTTTCTTCCATATGCCGGTATTGGGCTGAAAACGCCTGTTTTGAAACTCTGCACAGAAAGTGTTTGCAGACTGCTGAATCCACACAAGGGTTTAACTCTAGAAGTTCAGTGCACACATTGACAACCGTTCTGTTAGATAGCTGCGTTTTGGATTTGGAAGCAGATATTTCCCTGTGCTTTCTGCTGTTTCTTCCATATGCCGGTATTGGGCTGAAAACGCCTGTTTTGAAACTCTGCACAGAAAGTGTTTGCAGACTGCGGAATCCACACACGGGTTTAACTCTGGAAGTTGAGTGCACACATTGACAACCGTTCTGTTAGATAGCTGCGTTTTGGATTTAGAAGCAGATATTTCCCTGTGCTTTCTGCTGTATCTTCCATATGCCGGTATTGGGCTGAAAACGCCTGTTTTGAAACTCTGCACAGAAAGTGTTTGCAGACTGCCGAATCCACACACGGGTTTAACTCTGGAACTTGAGTGCACACATTGACAACCGTTCTGTTAGATAACTGCGTTTTGGATTTAGAAGCAGATATTTACCTGTGCTTTCTGCTGTTTCTTCCATATGCCGGTATTGGGCTGAAAACGCCTGTTTTGAAACTCTGCACAGAAAGTGTTTGCAGACTGCTGAATCCACACACGGGTTTAACTCTGGAAGTTGAGTGCACACATTGACAACCGTTCTGTTAGATAGATGCGTTTTGGATTTAGAAGCAGATATTTCCCTGTGCTTTCTGCTGTTTCTTCCATATGCCGGTATTGGGCTGAAAACGCCGGTTTTGAAACTCTGCACAGAAAGTGTTTGCAGAGTGCCGAATAACCACACGGGTTTAACTCTGGAAGTTGAGTGCACACATTGACAACCGTTCTGTTAGATAGCTGCGTTTTGGATTTAGAAGCAGATATTTCCCTGTGCTTTCTGCTGTTTCTTCCATATGCCGGTATTGGGCTGAAAACGCCTGTTTTGAAACTCTGCACAGAAAGTGTTTGCAGACTGCTGAATCCACACAACGGTTTAACTCTAGAAGTTCAGTGCACACATTGACAACCGTTCTGTTAGATAGCTGCGTTTTGGATTTAGAAGCAGATATTTCCCTGTGCTTTCTGCTGTTTCTTCCATATGCCGGTATTGGGCTGAAAACGCCTGTTTTGAAACTCTGCACAGAAAGTGTTTGCAGACTGCTGAATCCACACACGGGTTTAACTCTGGAAGTGGAGTCCACACATTGACAACCGTTCTGTTAGATAGCTGCGTTTTGGATTTAGAAGCAGATATTTCCCTGTGCTTTCTGCTGTTTCTTCCATATGCCGGTATTGGGCTGAAAACGCCTGTTTTGAAACTCTGCACAGAAAGTGTTTGCAGAGTGCCGAATCCACACACGGGTTTAACTCTGGAAGTGGAGTGCACACATTGACAACCGTTCTGTTAGATAGCTGCGTTTTGGATTTAGAAGCAGATATTTCCCTGTGCTTTCTGCTGTTTCTTCCATATGCTGGTATTGGGCTGAAAACGCCGGTTTTGAAACTCTGCACAAAAAGTGTTTTCAGACTGCTGAATCCACACACGGGTTTAACTCTGGAAGTTGAGTGCACACATTGACAACCGTTCTGTTAGAAAGCTGCGTTTTGGATTTAGAAGCAGATATTTCCCTGTGCTTTCTGCTGTTTCTTCCTTATGCCGGTATTGGGCTGAAAACGCCTGTTTTGAAACTCTGTACAGAAAGTGTTTGCAGACTGCTGAATCCACACAAGGGTTTAACTCTGGAATTTGAGTGCACACACTGACAACGGTTCTGTTAGATAGCTTCGTTTTGGATTTAGAAGCAGATATTTCCCTGTGCTTTCTGCTGTTTCTTCCATATGCCGGTATAGGGCTGAAAACGCCTGTTTTGAAACTCTGCACAGAGAGTATTTGCAGACTGCTGAATCCACACACGGGTTTAACTCTGGAAGTTGAGTGCACACATTGACAACCGTTCTGTTAGATAGCTGCGTTTTGGATTTAGAAGCAGATATTTCCCTGTGCTTTCTGCTGTTTCTTCCATATACCGGTATTGGGCTGAAAACGCCGGTTTTAAAACTCTGCACCGAAAGTGTTTGCAGAGTGCCGAATCCACACACGGGTTTAACTCTGGAAGTTGAGTGCACACATTGACAACCGTTCTGTTAGATAGCTGCGTTTTGGATTTAGAAGCAGATATTTCCCTGTGCTTTCTGCTGTTTCTTCCATATGCCGGTATTGGGCTGAAAACGCCTGTTTTGAAACTCTGCACAGAAAGTGTTTGCAGACTGCTGAATCCACACACGGGTTTAACTCTGCAAGTTGAGTGCCCACATTGACAACCGTTCTGTTAGATAGCTGCGTTTTGGATTTAGAAGCAGATATTTCCCTGTGCTTTCTGCTGTTTCTTCCTTATGCCGGTATTGGGCTGAAAACGCCTGTTTTGAAACTCTGTACAGAAAGTGTTTGCAGACTGCTGAATCCACACAAGGGTTTAACTCTGGAATTTGAGTGCACACACTGACAACGGTTCTGTTAGATAGCTTCGTTTTGGATTTAGAAGCAGATATTTCCCTGTGCTTTCTGCTGTTTCTTCCATATGCCGGTATAGGGCTGAAAACGCCTGTTTTGAAACTCTGCACAGAGAGTGTTTGCAGACTGCTGAATTCACACACGGGTTTAACTCTGGAAGTTGAGTGCACACATTGACAACCGTTCTGTTAGATAGCTGCGTTTTGGATTTAGAAGCAGATATTTCCCTGTGCTTTCTGCTCTTTCTTCCATATGCCGGTATTGGGCTAAAAACGCCGGTTTTAAAACTCTGCACCGAAAGTGTTTGCAGAGTGCCGAATCCACACACGGGTTTAACTCTGGAAGTTGAGTGCACACATTGACAACCGTTCTGTTAGATAGCTGCGTTTTGGATTTAGAAGCAGATATTTCCCTGTGCTTTCTGCTGTTTCTTCCATATGCCGGTATTGGGCTGAAAACGCCTGTTTTGAAACTCTGCACAGAAAGTGTTTGCAGACTGCTGAATCCACACACCGCTTTAACTCTGGAAGTTGAGTGCACACATTGACAACCGTTCTGTTAGATAGCTCCGTTTTGGATTTAGAAGCAGATATTTCCCTGTGCTTTCTGCTGTTTCTTCCATATGCCGGTATTGGGCTGAAAACGCCTGTTTTGAAACTCTGCACAGAAAGTGTTTGCAGACTGCTGAATCCACACACCGCTTTAACTCTGGAAGTTGAGTGCAACCATTGACAACCGTTCTGTTAGATAGCTGCTTTTGGATTTAGAAGCAGATATTTCCCTGTGCTTTCTGCTGTTTCTTCCATATGCCGGTATTGGGCTGAAAACGCCTGTTTTGAAACTCTGCACAGAAAGTGTTTGCAGACTGCTGAATCCACACACGGGTTTAACTCTGGAAGTGGAGTGCACACATTGACAACCGTTCTGTTAGATAGCTGCGTTTTGGGTTTAGAAGCAGATATTTCCCTGTGCTTTCTGCTGTTTCTTCCATATGCCGGTATTGGGCTGAAAACGCCTGTTTTGAAACTCTGCACAGAAAGTGTTTGCAGACTGCTGAATCCACACACGGGTTTAACTCTGGAAGTGGAGTGCACACATTGACAACCGTTCTGTTAGATAGCTGCGTTTTGGATTTAGAAGCAGATATTTCCCTGTGCTTTCTGCTGTTTCTTCCATATGCCGGTATTGGGCTGAAAACGCCTGTTTTGAAACTCTGCACAGAAAGTGTTTGCAGACTGCTGAATCCACACACGGGTTTAACTCTGGAAGTGGAGTGCACACATTGACAACCGTTCTGTTAGATAGCTGCGTTTCGGATTTAGAAGCAGATATTTCCCTGTGCTTTCTGCTGTTTCTTCCATATGCTGGTATTGGGCTGAAAACGCCGGTTTTGAAACTCTGCACAGAAAGTGTTTGCAGACCGCTGAATCCACACACGGGTTTAACTGTGGAAGTGGAGTGCACACATTGACAACCGTTCTGTTAGATAGCTGCGTTTTGGATTTAGAAGCAGATATTTCCCTGTGCTTTCTGCTGTTTCTTCCATATGCCGGTATTGGGCTGAAAACGCCTGTTTTGAAACACTGCACAGAAAGTGTTTGCAGACTGCTGAATCCACACAAGGGTTTAACTCTGGAATTTGAGTGGACACATTGACAACCGTTCTGTTAGATAGCTTCTTTTTGGATTTAGAAGCAGATATTTCCCTGTGCTTTCTGCTGTTTCTTCCATATGCCGGTATTGGGCTGAAAACGCCTGTTTTGAAACTCTGCACAGAAAGTGTTTGCAGACTGCTGAATCCACACACGGGTTTAACTCTGGAAGTTGAGTGCACACATTGACAACCGTTCTGTTAGATAGCTGCGTTTTGGATTTAGAAGCAGATATTTCCCTGTGCTTTCTGCTGTTTCTTCCTTATGCCGGTATTGGGCTGAAAACGCCTGTTTTGAAACTCTGTACAGAAAGTGTTTGCAGACTGCTGAATCCACACAAGGGTTTAACTCTGGAATTTGAGTGCACACACTGACAACGGTTCTGTTAGATAGCTTCGTTTTGGATTTAGAAGCAGATATTTCCCTGTGCTTTCTGCTGTTTCTTCCATATGCCGGTATAGGGCTGAAAACGCCTGTTTTGAAACTCTGCACAGAGAGTGTTTGCAGACTGCTGAATCCACACACGGGTTTAACTCTGGAAGTTGAGTGCACACATTGATAACCGTTCTGTTAGATAGCTGCGTTTTTGATTTAGAAGCAGATATTTCCCTGTGCTTTCTGCTGTTTCTTCCATATGCCGGTATTGGGCTGAAAACGCCGGTTTTAAAACTCTGCACCGAAAGTGTTTGCAGAGTGCCGAATCCACACACGGGTTTAACTCTGGAAGTTGGGTGCACACATTGACAACCGTTCTGTTAGATAGCTGCGTTTTGGATTTACAAGCAGATATTTCCCTGTGCTTTCTGCTGTTTCTTCCATATGCCGGTATTGGGCTGAAAACGCCTGTTTTGAAACTCTGCACAGAAAGTGTTTGCAGACTGCTGAATCCACACAAGGGTTTAACTCTAGAAGTTCAGTGCACACATTGACAACCGTTCTGTTAGATAGCTGCGTTTTGGATTTAGAAGCAGATATTTCCCTGTGCTTTCTGCTGTTTCTTCCATATGCCGGTATTGGGCTGAAAACGCCTGTTTTGAAACTCTGCACAGAAAGTGTTTGCAGACTGCTGAATCCACACACGGGTTTAACTCTGGAAGTTGAGTGCACACATTGACAACCGTTCTGTTAGATAGCTGCGTTTTGGATTTAGAAGCAGATATTTCCCTGTGCTTTCTGCTGTTTCTTCCATATGCCGGTATTGGGCTGAAAACGCCGGTTTTGAAACTCTGCACAGAAAGTGTTTGCAGAGTGCCGAATCCACACACGGGTTTAACTCTGGAAGTTGAGTGCACACATTGACAACCGTTCTGTTAGATAGCTGCGTTTTGGATTTAGAAGCAGATATTTCCCTGTGCTTTCTGCTGTTTCTTCCATATGCCGGTATTGGGCTGAAAACGCCTGTTTTGAAACTCTGCACAGAAAGTGTTTGCAGACTGCTGAATCCACACAAGGGTTTAACTCTAGAAGTTCAGTGCACACATTGACAACCGTTCTGTTAGATAGCTGCGTTTTGGATTTAGAAGCAGATATTTCCCTGTGCTTTCTGCTGTTTCTTCCATATGCCGGTATTGGGCTGAAAACGCCTGTTTTGAAACTCTGCACAGAAAGTGTTTGCAGACTGCTGAATCCACACACGGGTTTAACTCTGGAAGTGGAGTCCACACATTGACAACCGTTCTGTTAGATAGCTTCGCTTTGGATTTAGAAGCAGATATTTCCCTGTGCTTTCTGCTGTTTCTTCCATATGCCGGTATTGGGCTGAAAACGCCTGTTTTGAAACTCTGCACAGAAAGTGTTTGCAGAGTGCCGAATCCACACACGGGTTTAACTCTGGAAGTGGAGTGCACACATTGACAACCGTTCTGTTAGATAGCTGCGTTTTGGATTTAGAAGCAGATATTTCCCTGTGCTTTCTGCTGTTTCTTCCATATGCTGGTATTGGGCTGAAAACGCCGGTTTTGAAACTCTGCACAAAAAGTGTTTGCAGACTGCTGAATCCACACACGGGTTTAACTCTGGAAGTTGAGTGCACACGTTGACAACCGTTCTGTTAGAAAGCTGCGTTTTGGATTTAGAAGCAGATATTTCCCTGTGCTTTCTTCTGTTTCTTCCATATGCCGGTATTGGGCTGAAAACGCAGGTTTTGAAACTCTGCACAGAAAGTGTTTGCAGACTGCAGAATCCACACACGGGTTTAACTCTGCAAGTTGAGTGCCCACATTGACAACCGTTCTGTTAGATAGCTGCGTTTTGGATTTAGAAGCAGATATTTCCCTGTGCTTTCTGCTGTTTCTTCCTTATGCCGGTATTGGGCTGAAAACGCCTGTTTTGAAACTCTGTACAGAAAGTGTTTGCAGACTGCTGAATCCACACAAGGGTTTAACTCTGGAATTTGAGTGCACACACTGACAACGGTTCTGTTAGATAGCTTCCTTTTGGATTTAGAAGCAGATATTTCCCTGTGCTTTCTGCTGTTTCTTCCATATGCCGGTATAGGGCTGAAAACGCCTGTTTTGAAACTCTGCACAGAGAGTGTTTGCAGACTGCTGAATCCACACACGGGTTTAACTCTGGAAGTTGAGTGCACACATTGACAACCGTTCTGTTAGATAGCTGCGTTTTGGATTTAGAAGCAGATATTTCCCTGTGCTTTCTGCTGTTTCTTCCATATGCCGGTATTGGGCTGAAAACGCCGGTTTTAAAACTCTGCACCGAAAGTGTTTGCAGAGTGCCGAATCCACACACGGGTTTAACTCTGGAAGTTGAGTGCACACATTGACAACCGTTCTGTTAGATAGCTGCGTTTTGGATTTAGAAGCAGATATTTCCCTGTGCTTTCTGCTGTTTCTTCCATATGCCGGTATTGGGCTGAAAACGCCTGTTTTGAAACTCTGCACAGAAAGTGTTTGCAGACTGCTGAATCCACACACGGGTTTAACTCTGGAAGTTGAGTGCACACATTGACAACCGTTCTGTTAGATAGCTGCGTTTTGGATTTAGAAGCAGATATTTACCTGTGCTTTCTGCTGTTTCTTCCATATGCCGGTATTGGGCTGAAAACGCCTGTTTTGAAACTCTGCACAGAAAGTGTTTGCAGACTGCTGAATCCACACACGGGTTTAACGCTGGAAGTTGAGTGCACACATTGACAACCGTTCTGTTAGATAGCTGCGTTTTGGATTTAGAAGCAGATATTTCCCTGTGCTTTCTGCTGTTTCTTCCATATGCCGGTATTGGGCTGAAAACGCCGGTTTTGAAACTCTGCACAGAAAGTGTTTGCAGAGTGCCGAATCCACACACGGGTTTAACTCTGGAAGTTGAGTGCACACATTGACAACCGTTCTGTTAGATAGCTGCGTTTTGGATTTAGAAGCAGATATTTCCCTGTGCTTTCTGCTGTTTCTTCCATATGCCGGTATTGGGCTGAAAACGCCGGTTTTGAAACTCTGCACAGAAAGTGTTTGCAGACTGCTGAATCCACACACGGGTTTAACTCTGCAAGTTGAGTGCCCACATTGACAACCGTTCTGTTAGATAGCTGCGTTTTGGATTTAGAAGCAGATATTTCCCTGTGCTTTCTGCTGTTTCTTCCTTATGCCGGTATTGGGCTGAAAACGCCTGTTTTGAAACTCTGTACAGAAAGTGTTTGCAGACTGCTGAATCCACACAAGGGTTTAACTCTGGAATTTGAGTGCACACACTGACAACGGTTCTGTTAGATAGCTTCGTTTTGGATTTAGAAGCAGATATTTCCCTGTGCTTTCTGCTGTTTCTTCCATATGCCGGTATAGGGCTGAAAACGCCTGTTTTGAAACTCTGCACAGAGAGTGTTTGCAGACTGCTGAATCCACACACGGGTTTAACTCTGGAAGTTGAGTGCACACATTGACAACCGTTCTGTTAGATAGCTGCGTTTTGGATTTAGAAGCAGATATTTCCCTGTGCTTTCTGCTGTTTCTTCCATATGCCGGTATTGGGCTGAAAACGCCGGTTTTAAAACTCTGCACCGAAAGTGTTTGCAGAGTGCCGAATCCACACACGGGTTTAACTCTGGAAGTTGAGTGCACACATTGACAACCGTTCTGTTAGATAGCTGCGTTTTGGATTTAGAAGCAGATATTTCCCTGTGCTTTCTGCTGTTTCTTCCATATGCCGGTATTGGGCTGAAAACGCCTGTTTTGAAACTCTGCACAGAAAGTGTTTGCAGACTGCTGAATCCACACACGGGTTTAACTCTGGAAGTTGAGTGCACACATTGACAACCGTTCTGTTCGATAACTGCGTTTTGGATTTAGAAGCAGATATTTACCTGTGCTTTCTGCTGTTTCTTCCATATGCCGGTATTGGGCTGAAAACGCCTGTTTTGAAACTCTGCACAGAAAGTGTTTGCAGACTGCTGAATCCACACACGGGTTTAACGCTGGAAGTTGAGTGCACACATTGACAACCGTTCTGTTAGATAGCTGCGTTTTGGATTTAGAAGCAGATATTTCCCTGTGCTTTCTACTGTTTCTTCCATATGCCGGTATTGGGCTGAAAATGCCGGTTTTGAAACTCTGCACAGAAAGTGTTTGCAGAGTGCCGAATCCACACACGGGTTTAACTCTGGAAGTTGAGTGCACACATTGACAACCGTTCTGTTAGATAGCTGCGTTTTTGATTTAGAAGCAGATATTTCCCTGTGCTTTCTGCTGTTTCTTCCATATGCCGGTATTGGGCTGAAAACGCCTGTTTTGAAACTCTGCACAGAAAGTTTTTGCAGAGTGCCGAATACACACACGGGTTTAACTCTGGAAGTTGAGTGCACACATTGACAACCGTTCTGTTAGATAGCTGCGTTTTGGATTTAGAAGCAGATATTTCCCTGTGCTTTCTGCTGTTTCTTCCATATGCCGGTATTGGGCTGAAAACGCCTGTTTTGAAACTCTGCACAGAAAGTGTTTGCAGACTGCTGAATCCACACACGGGTTTGACTCTGGAAGTTGAGTGCACACATTGACAACCGTTCTGTTAGATAACTGCGTTTTGGATTTAGAAGCAGATATTTCCCTGTGCTTTCTGCTGTTTCTTCCATATGCCGGTATTGGGCTGAAAACGCCTGTTTTGAAAGTCTGCACAGAAAGTGTTTGCAGACTGCTGAATCCACACACGGGTTTATCTCTGGAAGTTGAGTGCACACATTGACAACCGTTCTGTTAGATAGCTGCGTTTTGGATTTAGAAGCAGATATTTCCCTGTGCTTTCTGCTGTTTCTTCCATATGCCGGTATTGGGCTGAAAACGCCGGTTTTGAAACTCTGCACAGAAAGTGTTTGCAGAGTGCCGAATCCACACACGGGTTTAACTCTGGAAGTGGAGTGCACACATTGACAACCGTTCTGTTAGATAGCTGCGTTTTGGATTTAGAAGCAGATATTTCCCTGTGCTTTCTGCTGTTTCTTCCATATGCCGGTATTGGGCTGAAAACGCCTGTTTTGAAACTCTGCACAGAAAGTGTTTGCAGACTGCTGAATCCACACACGGGTTTAACTCTGGAAGTGGAGTGCACACATTGACAACCGTTCTGTTAGATAGCTGCTTTTTGGATTTAGAAACAGATATTTCCCTGTGCTTTCTGCTGTTTCTTCCATATGCCGGTATTGGGCTGAAAACGCCTGTTTTGAAACTCTGCACAGAAAGTGTTTGCAGAGTGCCGAATACACACACGGGTTTAACTCTGGAAGTTGAGTGCACACATTGACAACCGTTCTGTTATACAGCTGCGTTTTGGATTTAGAAGCAGATATTTCCCTGTGCTTTCTGCTGTTTCTTCAATACGCAGGTATTGGGCTGAAAACGCCTGTTTTGAAACTCTGCACAGAAAGTGTTTGCAGACTGCTGAATCCACACACCGGTTTATCTCTGGAAGTGGAGTGCACACATTGACAACCGTTCTGTTAGATAGCTGCGTTTTGGATTTAGAAGCAGATATTTCCCTGTGCTTTCTGCTGTTTCTTCCATATGCCGGTATTGGGCTGAAAACGCCTGTTTCGAAACTCTGCACAGAAAGTGTTTGCAGACTGCTGAATCCACACACGGGTTTAACTCTGGAAGTTGAGTGCACACATTGACAACCGTTCTGTTAGATAGCTGCGTTTTGGATTTAGAAGCAGATATTTCCCTGTGCTTTCTGCTGTTTCTTCCATATGCCGGTATTGGGCTGAAAACGCCGGTTTTGAAACTCTGCACAGAAAGTGTTTGCAGACTGTTGAATCCACACACGGGTTTAACTCTGGAAGTTGAGTGCACACATTGACAACCGTTCTGTTAGATAGCTCCGTTTTGGATTTAGAAGCAGATATTTCCCTTTGCTTTCTGCTGTTTCTTCCATTTGCCGGTATTGGGCTGAAAACGCCTGTTTTGAAACTCTGCACAGAAAGTGTTTGCAGACTGCTGAATCCACACACCGCTTTAACTCTGGAAGTTGAGTGCACACACTGACAACCGTTCTGTTAGATAGCTCCGTTTTGGATTTAGAAGCAGATATTTCCCTGTGCTTTCTGCTGTTTCTTCCATATGCCGGTATTGGGCTGAAAACGCCTGTTTTGAAACTCTGCACAGAAAGTGTTTGCAGACTGCTGAATCCACACTCCGGTTTAACTCTGGAAGTTGAGTGCACACATTGACAACCGTTCTGTTGGATAGCTGCATTTTGGATTTAGAAGCAGATATTTCCCTGTGCTTTCTGCTGTTTCTTCCATATGCCGGTATTGGGCTGAAAACTCCTGTTTTGAAACTCTGCACAGAAAGTGTTTGCAGACTGCTGAATCCACACACGGGTTTAACTCTGGAAGTGGAGTGCACACATTGACAACCGTTCTGTTAGATAGCTGCGTTTTGGATTTAGAAGCAGATATTTCCCTGTGCTTTCTGCTGTTTCTTCCATATGCTGGTATTGGGCTGAAAACGCCGGTTTTGAAACTCTGCACAGAAAGTGTTTGCAGACTGCTGAATCCACACACGGGTTTAACTGTGGAAGTGGAGTGCACACATTGACAACCGCTCTGTTAGATAGCTGCGTTTTGGATTTAGAAGCAGATATTTCCCTGTGCTTTCTGCTGTTTCTTCCATATGCCGGTATTGGGCTGAAAACGCCTGTTTTGAAACTCTGCACAGAAAGTGTTTGCAGACTGCTGAATCCACACACGGGTTTAACTCTGGAATTTGAGTGCACACATTGACAACCGTTCTGTTAGATATCTTCGCTTTGGATTTAGAAGCAGATATTTCCCTGTGCTTTCTGCTCTTTCTTCCATATGCCGGTATTGGGCTGAAAACGCCTGTTTTGAAACTCTGCACAGAAAGTGTTTGCAGACTGCTGAATCCACACACGGGTTTAACTCTGGAAGTGGAGTGCACACATTGACAACCGTTCTGTTAGATAGCTGCGTTTTCGATTTAGAAGCAGATATTTCCCTGTGCTTTCTGCTGTTTCTTCCATATGCCGGTATTGGGCTGAAAACGCCTGTTTTGAAACTCTGCACAGAAAGTGTTTGCAGACTGCTGAATCCACACACGGGTTTAACTCTGGAAGTGGAGTGCACACATTGACAACCGTTCTGTTAGATAGCTGCGTTTTGGATTTAGAAGCAGATATTTCCCTGTGCTTTCTGCTGTTTCCTCCATATGCAGGTATTGGGCTGAAAACGCCTGTTTTGAAACTCTGCACAGAAAGTGTTTGCAGAGTGCCGAATACACACACGGGTTTAACTCTGGAAGTTGAGTGCGCACATTGACAACCGTTCTGTTATACAGCTGCGTTTTGGATTTAGAAGCAGATATTTCCCTGTGCTTTCTGCTGTTTCTTCAATACGCAGGTATTGGGCTGAAAACGCCTGCTTTGAAACTCTGCACAGAAAGTGTTTGCAGACTGCTGAATCGACACACGGGTTTATCTCTGGAAGTGGAGTGCACACATTGACAACCGTTCTGTTAGATAGCTGCGTTTTGGATTTAGAAGCAGATATTTCCCTGTGCTTTCTGCTGTTTCTTCCATATGCCGGTATTGGGCTGAAAACGCCTGTTTAGAAACTCTGCACAGAAAGTGTTTGCAGACTGCTGAATCCACACACGGGTTTAACTCTGGAAGTTGAGTGCACACATTGACAACCGTTCTGTTAGATAGCTGCGTTTTGGATTTAGAAGCAGATATTTCCCTGTGCTTTCTGCTGTTTCTTCCATATGCCGGTATTGGGCTGAAAACGCCGGTTTTGAAACTCTTCACAGAAAGTGTTTGCAGACTGCTGAATCCACACACGGGTTTAACTCTGGAAGTTGAGTGCACACATTGACAACCGTTCTGTTAGATAGCTGCGTTTTGGATTTAGAAGCAGATATTTCCCTGTGCTTTCTGCTGTTTCTTCCATATGCCGGTATTGGGCTGAAAACGCCTGTTTTGAAACTCTGCACAGAAAGTGTTTGCAGACTGCTGAATCCACACACCGCTTTAACTCTGGAAGTTGAGTGCACACATTGACAACCGTTCTGTTAGATAGCTCCGTTTTGGATTTAGAAGCAGATATTTCCCTGTGCTTTCTGCTGTTTCTTCCATATGCCGGTATTGGGCTGAAAACGCCTGTTTTGAAACTCTGCACAGAAAGTGTTTGCAGACTGCTGAATCCACACACCGCTTTAACTCTGGAAGTTGAGTGCACACATTGACAACCGTTCTGTTAGATAGCTGCTTTTGGATTTAGAAGCAGATATTTCCCTGTGCTTTCTGCTGTTTCTTCCATATGCCGGTATTGGGCTGAAAACGCCTGTTTTGAAACTCTGCACAGAAAGTGTTTGCAGACTGCTGAATCCACACACGGGTTTAACTCTGGAAGTGGAGTGAACACATTGACAACCGTTCTGTTAGATAGCTGCGTTTTGGGTTTAGAAGCAGATATTTCCCTGTGCTTTCTGCTGTTTCTTCCATATGCCGGTATCGGGCTGAAAACGCCTGTTTTGAAACTCTGCACAGAAAGTGTTTGCAGACTGCTGAATCCACACACGGGTTTAACTCTGGAAGTGGAGTGCACACATTGACAACCGTTCTGTTAGATAGCTGCGTTTTGGATTTAGAAGCAGATATTTCCCTGTGCTTTCTGCTGTTTCTTCCATATGCCGGTATTGGGCTGAAAACGCCTGTTTTGAAACTCTGCACAGAAAGTGTTTGCAGACTGCTGAATCCACACACGGGTTTAACTCTGGAAGTGGAGTGCACACATTGACAACCGTTCTGTTAGATAGCTTCGTTTTGGATTTAGAAGCAGATATTTCCCTGTGCTTTCTGCTGTTTCTTCCATATGCCGGCATTGGGCTGAAAACGCCTGTTTTGAAACTCTGCACAGAAAGTGTTTGCAGACTGCTGAATCCACACACGGGTTTAACTCTGGAAGTTGAGTGCACACATTGACAAACGTTCTGTTAGATAGCTGCGTTTTGGATTTAGAAGCAGATATTTCCCTGTGCTTTCTGCTGTTTCTTCCTTATGCCGGTATTGGGCTGAAAACGCCTGTTTTGAAACTCTGTACAGAAAGTGTTTGCAGACTGCTGAATCCACACAAGGGTTTAACTCTGGAATTTGAGTGCACACACTGACAACGGTTCTGTTAGATAGCTTCGTTTTGGATTTAGAAGCAGATATTTCCCTGTGCTTTCTGCTGTTTCTTCCATATGCCGGTATAGGGCTGAAAACGCCTGTTTTGAAACTCTGCACAGAGAGTGTTTGCAGACTGCTGAATCCACACACGGGTTTAACTCTGGAAGTTGAGTGCACACATTGACAACCGTTCTGTTAGATAGCTGCGTTTTGGATTTAGAAGCAGATATTTCCCTGTGCTTTCTGCTGTTTCTTCCATATGCCGGTATTGGGCTGAAAACGCCGGTTTTAAAACTCTGCACCGAAAGTGTTTGCAGAGTGCCGAATCCACACACGGGTTTAACTCTGGAAGTTGAGTGCACACATTGACAACCGTTCTGTTAGATAGCTGCGTTTTGGATTTAGAAGCAGATATTTCCCTGTGCTTTCTGCTGTTTCTTCCATATGCCGGTATTGGGCTGAAAACGCCTGTTTTTAAACTCTGCACAGAAAGTGTTTGCAGACTGCTGAATCCACACAAGGGTTTAACTCTAGAAGTTCAGTGCACACATTGACAACCGTTCTGTTAGATAGCTGCGTTTTGGATTTAGAAGCAGATATTTCCCTGTGCTTTCTGCTGTTTCTTCCATATGCCGGTATTGGGCTGAAAACGCCTGTTTTGAAACTCTGCACAGAAAGTGTTTGCAGACTGATGAATCCACACACGGGTTTAACTCTGGAAGTTGAGTGCACACATTGACAACCGTTCTGTTAGATAGCTGCGTTTTGGATTTAGAAGCAGATATTTCCCTGTGCTTTCTGCTGTTTCTTCCATATGCCGGTATTGGGCTGAAAACGCCTGTTTTGAAACTCTGCAAAGAAAGTGTTTGCAGACTGCTGAATCCACACACGGGTTTAACTCTGGAAGTTGAGTGCACACATTGACAACCGTTCTGTTAGATAACTGCGTTTTGGATTTAGAAGCAGATATTTACCTGTGCTTTCTGCTGTTTCTTCCATATGCCGGTATTGGGCTGAAAACGCCTGTTTTGAAACTCTGCACAGAAAGTGTTTGCAGACTGCCGAATCCACACACGGGTTTAACTCTGGAAGTTGAGTGCACACATTGACAACCGTTCTGTTAGATAGCTGCGTTTTGGATTTAGAAGCAGATATTTCCCTGTGCTTTCTGCTGTTTCTTCCATATGCCGGTATTGGGCTGAAAACGCCGGTTTTGAAACTCTGCACAGAAAGTGTTTGCAGAGTGCCGAATCCACACACGGGTTTAACTCTGGAAGTTGAGTGCACACATTGACAACCGTTCTGTTAGATAGCTGCGTTTTGGATTTAGAAGCAGATATTTCCCTGTGCTTTCTGCTGTTTCTTCCATATGCCGGTATTGGGCTGAAAACGCCTGTTTTGAAACTCTGCACAGAAAGTGTTTGCAGACTGCTGAATCCACACAAGGGTTTAACTCTAGAAGTTCAGTGCACACATTGACAACCGTTCTGTTAGATAGCTGCGTTTTGGATTTAGAAGCAGATATTTCCCTGTGCTTTCTGCTGTTTCTTCCATATGCCGGTATTGGGCTGAAAACGCCTGTTTTGAAACTCTGCACAGAAAGTGTTTGCAGACTGCTGAATCCACACACGGGTTTAACTCTGGAAGTTGAGTGCACACATTGACAACCGTTCTTTTAGATAGCTGCGTTTTGGATTTAGAAGCAGATATTTCCCTGTGCTTTCTGCTGTTTCTTCCATATGCCGGTATTGGGCTGAAAACGCCTGTTTTGAAACTCTGCACAGAAAGTGTTTGCAGACTGCTGAATCCACACATGGGTTTAACTCTGGAAGTTGAGTGCACACATTGACAACCGTTCTGTTAGATAACTGCGTTTTGGATTTAGAAGCAGATATTTACCTGTGCTTTCTGCTATTTCTTCCATATGCCGGTATTGGGCTGAAAACGCCTGTTTTGAAACTCTGCACAGAAAGTGTTTGCAGACTGCTGAATCCACACACGGGTTTAACTCTGGAAGTTGAGTGCACACATTGACAACCGTTCTGTTAGATAGCTGCGTTTTGGATTTAGAAGCAGATATTTCCCTGTGCTTTCTGCTGTTTCTTCCATATGCCAGTATTGGGCTGAAAACGCCGGTTTTGAAACTCTGCACAGAAAGTGTTTGCAGAGTGCCGAATCCACACACGGGTTTAACTCTGGAAGTTGAGTGCACACATTGACAACCGTTCTGTTAGATAGCTGCATTTTGGATTTAGAAGCAGATATTTCCCTGTGCTTTCTGCTGTTTCTTCCATATGCCGGTATTGGGCTGAAAACGCCTGTTTTGAAACTCTGCACAGAAAGTGTTTGCAGACTGCTGAATCCACACACGGGTTTAACTCTGGAAGTGGAGTGCACACATTGACAACCGTTCTGTTAGATAGCTGCGTTTTGGATTTAGAAACAGATATTTCCCTGTGCTTTCTGCTGTTTCTTCCATATACCGGTATTGGGCTGAAAACGCCTGTTTTGAAACTCTGCACAGAAAGTGTTTGCAGACTGCTGAATCCACACACGGCTTTAACTCTGGAAGTGGAGTGCACACATTGACAACCGTTCTGTTAGATAGCTGCGTTTTGGATTTAGAAGCAGATATTTCCCTGTGCTTTCTGCTGTTTCTTCCATATGCCGGTATTGGGCTGAAAACGCCTGTTTTGAAACTCTGCACAGAAAGTGTTTGCAGACTGCTGAATCCACACACGGGTTTAACTCTGGAAGTTGAGTGCACACATTGACAACCGTTCTGTTAGAAAGCTGCGTTTTGGATTTAGAAGCAGATATTTCCCTGTGCTTTCTGCTGTTTCTTCCATATGCCGGTATTGGGCTGAAAACGCAGCTTTTGAAACTCTGCACAGAAAGTGTTTGCATACTGCTGAATCCACACACGGGTTTAACTCTGCAAGTTGAGTGCACACATTGACAACCGTTCTGTTAGATAGCTGCGTTTTGGATTTAGAAGCAGATATTTCCCTGTGCTTTCTGCTGTTTCTTCCATATGCCGGTATTGGGCTGAAAACGCCTGTTTTGAAACTCTGCACAGAAAGTGTTTGCAGACTGCTGAATCCACACAAGGGGTTAACTCTGGAATTTGAGTGCACACACTGACAACGATTCTGTTAGATAGCTTCGTTTTGGATTTAGAAGCAGATGTTTCCCTGTGCTTTCTGCTGTTTCTTCCATATGCCGGTATTGGGCTGAAAACGCCTGTTTTGAAACTCTGCACAGAGAGTGTTTGCAGACTGCTGAATCCACACGCGGGTTTAACTCTGGAAGTTGAGTGCACACATTGACATCCGTTCTGTTAGATAGCTGCGTTTTGGATTTAGAAGCAGATATTTCCCTGTGCTTTCTGCTGTTTCTTCCATAGGCCGGTATTGGGCTGAAAACGCCGGTTTTGAAACTCTGCACAAAAAGTGTTTGCAGAGTGCCGAATCCACACACGGGTTTAACTCTGGAAGTTGAGTGCACACATTGACAACCGTTCTGTTAGATAGCTGCGTTTTGGATTTAGAAGCAGATATTTCCCTGTGCTTTCTGCTCTTTCTTCCATATGCCGGTATTGGGCTGAAAACGCCTGTTTTGAAACTCTGCACAGAAAGTGTTTGCAGACTGCTGAATCCACACACGGGTTTAACTCTAGAATTTCAGTGCACACATTGACAACCGTTCTGTTAGATAGCTGCGTTTTGGATTTAGAATCAGATATTTCCCTGTGCTTTCTGCTGTTTCTTCCATATGCCGGTATTGGGCTGAAAACGCCTGTTTTGAAACTCTGCACAGAAAGGGTTGCAGACTGCTGAATCCACACACGGGTTTAACTCTGGAAGTTGAGTGCACACATTGACAACCGTTATGTTAGATAGCTGCGTTTTGGATTTAGAAGCAGATATTTCCCTGTGCTTTCTGCTGTTTCTTCCATGTCGGTATTGGGCTGAAAACGCCTGTTTTGAAACTCTGCACAGAAAGTGTTTGCAGACTGCTGAATCCACACACGGGTTTAACTCTGGAAGTGGAGTGCACACATTGACAACCGTTCTGTTAGATAGCTGCGTTTTGGATTTAGAAGCAGATATTTCCCTGTGCTTTCTGCTGTTTCTTCCATATGCCGGTATTGGGCTGAAAACGCCTGTTTTGAAACTCTGCACAGAAAGTTTTTGCAGAGTGCCGAATACACACACGGGTTTAACTCTGGAAGTTGAGTGCACACATTGACAACCGTTCTGTTAGATAGCTGCGTTTTGGATTTAGAAGCAGATATTTCCCTGTGGTTTCTGCTGTTTCTTCCATATGCCGGTATGGGGCTGAAAACGCCGGTTTTGAAACTCTGCACAAAAAGTGTTTGCAGAGTGCCGAATCCACACACGGGTTTAACTCTGGAAGTTGAGTGCACACATTGACAACCGTTCTGTTAGATAGCTGCATTTTGGATTTAGAAGCAGATATTTCCCTGTGCTTTCTGCTCTTTCTTCCATATGCCGGTATTGGGCTGAAAACGCCTGTTTTGAGACTCTGCACAGAAAGTGTTTGCAGACTGCTGAATCCACACACGGGTTTAACTCTGGAAGTGGAGTGCACACATTGACAACCGTTCTGTTAGATAGCTGCGTTTTGGATTTAGAAACAGATATTTCCCTGTGCTTTCTGCTGTTTCTTCCATATACCGGTATTGGGCTGAAAACGCCTGTTTTGAAACTCTGCACAGAAAGTGTTTGCAGACTGCTGAATCCACACACGGCTTTAACTCTGGAAGTGGAGTGCACACATTGACAACCGTTCTGTTAGATAGCTGCGTTTTGGATTTAGAAGCAGATATTTCCCTGTGCTTTCTGCTGTTTCTTCCATATGCCGGTATTGGGCTGAAAACGCCTGTTTTGAAACTCTGCACAGAAAGTGTTTGCAGACTGCTGAATCCACACACGGGTTTAACTCTGGAAGTTGAGTGCACACATTGACAACCGTTCTGTTAGAAAGCTGCGTTTTGGATTTAGAAGCAGATATTTCCCTGTGCTTTCTGCTGTTTCTTCCATATGCCGGTATTGGGCTGAAAACGCAGCTTTTGAAACTCTGCACAGAAAGTGTTTGCATACTGCTGAATCCACACACGGGTTTAACTCTGCAAGTTGAGTGCACACATTGACAACCGTTCTGTTAGATAGCTGCGTTTTGGATTTAGAAGCAGATATTTCCCTGTGCTTTCTGCTGTTTCTTCCTTATGCCGGTATTGGGCTGAAAACGCCTGTTTTGAAACTCTGCACAGAAAGTGTTTGCAGACTGCTGAATCCACACAAGGGGTTAACTCTGGAATTTGAGTGCACACACTGACAACGATTCTGTTAGATAGCTTCGTTTTGGATTTAGAAGCAGATGTTTCCCTGTGCTTTCTGCTGTTTCTTCCATATGCCGGTATTGGGCTGAAAACGCCTGTTTTGAAACTCTGCACAGAGAGTGTTTGCAGACTGCTGAATCCACACGCGGGTTTAACTCTGGAAGTTGAGTGCACACATTGACATCCGTTCTGTTAGATAGCTGCGTTTTGGATTTAGAAGCAGATATTTCCCTGTGCTTTCTGCTGTTTCTTCCATAGGCCGGTATTGGGCTGAAAACGCCGGTTTTGAAACTCTGCACAAAAAGTGTTTGCAGAGTGCCGAATCCACACACGGGTTTAACTCTGGAAGTTGAGTGCACACATTGACAACCGTTCTGTTAGATAGCTGCGTTTTGGATTTAGAAGCAGATATTTCCCTGTGCTTTCTGCTCTTTCTTCCATATGCCGGTATTGGGCTGAAAACGCCTGTTTTGAAACTCTGCACAGAAAGTGTTTGCAGACTGCTGAATCCACACACGGGTTTAACTCTAGAAGTTCAGTGCACACATTGACAACAGTTCTGTTAGATAGCTGCGTTTTGGATTTAGAATCAGATATTTCCCTGTGCTTTCTGCTGTTTCTTCCATATGCCGGTATTGGGCTGAAAACGCCTGTTTTGAAACTCTGCACAGAAAGGGTTGCAGACTGCTGAATCCACACACGGGTTTAACTCTGGAAGTTGAGTGCACACATTGACAACCGTTATGTTAGATAGCTGCGTTTTGGATTTAGAAGCAGATATTTCCCTGTGCTTTCTGCTGTTTCTTCCATGTCGGTATTGGGCTGAAAACGCCTGTTTTGAAACTCTGCACAGAAAGTGTTTGCAGACTGCTGAATCCACACACGGGTTTAACTCTGGAAGTGGAGTGCACACATTGACAACCGTTCTGTTAGATAGCTGCGTTTTGGATTTAGAAGCAGATATTTCCCTGTGCTTTCTGCTGTTTCTTCCATATGCCGGTATTGGGCTGAAAACGCCGGTTTTGAACCTCTGCACAAAAAGTGTTTGCAGAGTGCCGAATCCACACACGGGTTTAACTCTGGAAGTTGAGTGCACACATTGACAACCGTTCTGTTAGATAACTGCGTTTTGGATTTAGAAGCAGATATTTCCCTGTGCTTTCTGCTGTTTCTTCCATATGCCGGTATTGGGCTGAAAACGCCTGTTTTGAAACTCTGCACAGAAAGTTTTTGCAGAGTGCCGAATACACACACGGGTTTAACTCTGGAAGTTGAGTGCACACATTGACAACCGTTCTGTTAGATAGCTGCGTTTTGGATTTAGAAGCAGATATTTCCCTGTGGTTTCTGCTGTTTCTTCCATATGCCGGTATGGGGCTGAAAACGCCGGTTTTGAAACTCTGCACAAAAAGTGTTTGCAGAGTGCCGAATCCACACACGGGTTTAACTCTGGAAGTTGAGTGCACACATTGACAACCGTTCTGTTAGATAGCTGCGTTTTGGATTTAGAAGCAGATATTTCCCTGTGCTTTCTGCTCTTTCTTCCATATGCCGGTATTGGGCTGAAAACGCCTGTTTTGAAACTCTGCACAGAAAGTGTTTGCAGACTGCTGAATCCACACACGGGTTTAACTCTAGAAGTTCAGTGCACACATTGACAACCGTTCTGTTAGATAGCTGCGTTTTGGATTTAGAAGCAGATATTTCCCTGTGCTTTCTGCTGTTTCTTCCATATGCCGGTATTGGGCTGAAAACGCCTGTTTTGAAACTCTGCACAGAAAGGGTTGCAGACTGCTGAATCCACACACGGGTTTAACTCTGGAGGTTGAGTGCACACATTGACAACCGTTATGTTAGATAGCTGCGTTTTGGATTTAGAAGCAGATATTTCCCTGTGCTTTCTGCTGTTTCTTCCATGTCGGTATTGGGCTGAAAACGCCTGTTTTGAAACTCTGCACAGAAAGTGTTTGCAGACTGCTGAATCCACACACGGGTTTAACTCTGGAAGTTGAGTGCACACATTGACAACCGTTCTGTTAGATAGCTGCGTTTTGGATTTAGAAGCAGATATTTCCCTGTGCTTTCTGCTGTTTCTTCCATATGCCGGTATTGGGCTGAAAACGCCGGTTTTAAAACTCTGCACAAAAAGTGTTTGCAGAGTGCCGAATCCACACACGGGTTTAACTCTGGAAGTGGAGTGCACACATTGACAACCGTTCTGTTAGATAGCTGCGTTTTGGATTTAGAAGCAGATATTTCCCTGTGCTTTCTGCTGTTTCTTCCATATGCCGGTATTGGGCTGAAAACGCCTGTTTTGAAACTCTGCACAGAGAGTGTTTGCAGACTGCTGAATCCACACGCGGGTTTAACTCTGGAAGTTGAGTGCACACATTGACATCCGTTCTGTTAGATAGCTGCGTTTTGGATTTAGAAGCAGATATTTCCCTGTGCTTTCTGCTGTTTCTTCCATAGGCCGGTATTGGGCTGAAAACGCCGGTTTTGAAACTCTGCACAAAAAGTGTTTGCAGAGTGCCGAATCCACACACGGGTTTAACTCTGGAAGTTGAGTGCACACATTGACAACCGTTCTGTTAGATAGCTGCGTTTTGGATTTAGAAGCAGATATTTCCCTGTGCTTTCTGCTCTTTCTTCCATATGCCGGTATTGGGCTGAAAACGCCTGTTTTGAAACTCTGCACAGAAAGTGTTTGCAGACTGCTGAATCCACACACGGGTTTAACTCTAGAAGTTCAGTGCACACATTGACAACCGTTCTGTTAGATAGCTGCGTTTTGGATTTAGAATCAGATATTTCCCTGTGCTTTCTGCTGTTTCTTCCATATGCCGGTATTGGGCTGAAAACGCCTGTTTTGAAACTCTGCACAGAAAGGGTTGCAGACTGCTGAATCCACACACGGGTTTAACTCTGGAAGTTGAGTGCACACATTGACAACCGTTATGTTAGATAGCTGCGTTTTGGATTTAGAAGCAGATATTTCCCTGTGCTTTCTGCTGTTTCTTCCATGTCGGTATTGGGCTGAAAACGCCTGTTTTGAAACTCTGCACAGAAAGTGTTTGCAGACTGCTGAATCCACACACGGGTTTAACTCTGGAAGTGGAGTGCACACATTGACAACCGTTCTGTTAGATAGCTGCGTTTTGGATTTAGAAGCAGATATTTCCCTGTGCTTTCTGCTGTTTCTTCCATATGCCGGTATTGGGCTGAAAACGCCGGTTTTGAACCTCTGCACAAAAAGTGTTTGCAGAGTGCCGAATCCACACACGGGTTTAACTCTGGAAGTTGAGTGCACACATTGACAACCGTTCTGTTAGATAACTGCGTTTTGGATTTAGAAGCAGATATTTCCCTGTGCTTTCTGCTGTTTCTTCCATATGCCGGTATTGGGCTGAAAACGCCTGTTTTGAAACTCTGCACAGAAAGTTTTTGCAGAGTGCCGAATACACACACGGGTTTAACTCTGGAAGTTGAGTGCACACATTGACAACCGTTCTGTTAGATAGCTGCGTTTTGGATTTAGAAGCAGATATTTCCCTGTGGTTTCTGCTGTTTCTTCCATATGCCGGTATGGGGCTGAAAACGCCGGTTTTGAAACTCTGCACAAAAAGTGTTTGCAGAGTGCCGAATCCACACACGGGTTTAACTCTGGAAGTTGAGTGCACACATTGACAACCGTTCTGTTAGATAGCTGCGTTTTGGATTTAGAAGCAGATATTTCCCTGTGCTTTCTGCTCTTTCTTCCATATGCCGGTATTGGGCTGAAAACGCCTGTTTTGAAACTCTGCACAGAAAGTGTTTGCAGACTGCTGAATCCACACACGGGTTTAACTCTAGAAGTTCAGTGCACACATTGACAACCGTTCTGTTAGATAGCTGCGTTTTGGATTTAGAAGCAGATATTTCCCTGTGCTTTCTGCTGTTTCTTCCATATGCCGGTATTGGGCTGAAAACGCCTGTTTTGAAACTCTGCACAGAAAGGGTTGCAGACTGCTGAATCCACACACGGGTTTAACTCTGGAGGTTGAGTGCACACATTGACAACCGTTATGTTAGATAGCTGCGTTTTGGATTTAGAAGCAGATATTTCCCTGTGCTTTCTGCTGTTTCTTCCATGTCGGTATTGGGCTGAAAACGCCTGTTTTGAAACTCTGCACAGAAAGTGTTTGCAGACTGCTGAATCCACACACGGGTTTAACTCTGGAAGTTGAGTGCACACATTGACAACCGTTCTGTTAGATAGCTGCGTTTTGGATTTAGAAGCAGATATTTCCCTGTGCTTTCTGCTGTTTCTTCCATATGCCGGTATTGGGCTGAAAACGCCGGTTTTAAAACTCTGCACAAAAAGTGTTTGCAGAGTGCCGAATCCACACACGGGTTTAACTCTGGAAGTGGAGTGCACACATTGACAACCGTTCTGTTAGATAGCTGCGTTTTGGATTTAGAAGCAGATATTTCCCTGTGCTTTCTGCTGTTTCTTCCATATGCCGGTATTGGGCTGAAAACGCCTGTTTTGAAACTCTGCACAGAAAGTGTTTGCAGACTGCTGAATCCACACACGGGTTTAACTCTGGAAGTGGAGTGCACACATTGACAACCGTTCTGTTAGGTAGCTGCGTTTTGGATTTAGAAGCAGATATTTCCCTGTGCTTTCTGCTGTTTCTTCCATATGCCGGTATTGGGCTGAAAACGCAGGTTTTGAAACTCTGCACAGAAAGTGTTTGCAGAGTGCCGAATCCACACACGGGTTTAACTCTGGAAGTTGAGTGCACACATTGACAACCGTTGTGTTAGATAACTGCGTTTTGGATTTAGAAGCAGATATTTCCCTGTGCTTTCTGCCGTTTCTTCCATATGCCGGTATTGGGCTGAAAACGCCTGTTTTGAAACTCTGCACAGAAAGTGTTTGCAGAGTGCTGAATCCACACACGGGTTTAACTCTGGAAGTTGAGTGCACACATTGACAACCGTTCTGTTAGATAGCTGCGTTTTGGATTTAGAAGCAGATATTTCCCTGTGCTTTCTGCTGTTTCTTCCATATGCCGGTATTGGGCTGAAAACGCAGGTTTTGAAACTCTGCACAGAAAGTGTTTGCAGAGTGCCGAATCCACACACGGGTTTAACTCTGGAAGTTGAGTGCACACATTGACAACCGTTCTGTTAGATAGCTGCGTTTTGGATTTAGAAGCAGATATTTCCCTGTGCTTTCTGCTGTTTCTTCCATATGCCGGTATTGGGCTGAAAACGCCTGTATTGAAACTCTGCACAGAAAGTGTTTGCAGACTGCTGAATCCACACGCGGGTTTAACTCTGGAATTTCAGTGCACACATTGACAACCGTTCTGTTAGATAGCTGCGTTTTGGATTTAGAAGCAGATATTTCCCTGTGCTTTCTGCTGTTTCTTCCATATGCCGGTATTGGGCTGAAAACGCCTGTTTTGAAACTCTGCACAGAAAGGGTTGCAGACTGCTGAATCCACACACGGGTTTAACTCTGGAGGTTGAGTGCACACATTGACAACCGTTATGTTAGATAGCTGCGTTTTGGTTTTAGAAGCAGATATTTCCCTGTGCTTTCTGCTGTTTCTTCCATGTCGGTATTGGGCTGAAAACGCCTGTTTTGAAACTCTGCACAGAAAGTGTTTGCAGACTGCTGAATCCACACACGGGTTTAACTCTGGAAGTTGAGTGCACACATTGACAACCGTTCTGTTAGCTAGCTGCGTTTTGGATTTAGAAGCAGATATTTCCCTGTGCTTTCTGCTGTTTCTTCCATATGCCGGTATTGGGCTGAAAACGCCGGTTTTAAAACTCTGCACAAAAAGTGTTTGCAGAGTGCCGAATCCACACACGGGTTTAACTCTGGAAGTGGAGTGCACACATTGACAACCGTTCTGTTAGATAGCTGCGTTTTGGATTTAGAAGCAGATATTTCCCTGTGCTTTCTGCTGTTTCTTCCATATGCCGGTATTGGGCTGAAAACGCCTGTTTTGAAACTCTGCACAGAGAGTGTTTGCAGACTGCTGAATCCACACGCGGGTTTAACTCTGGAAGTTGAGTGCACACATTGACATCCGTTCTGTTAGATAGCTGCGTTTTGGATTTAGAAGCAGATATTTCCCTGTGCTTTCTGCTGTTTCTTCCATAGGCCGGTATTGGGCTGAAAACGCCGGTTTTGAAACTCTGCACAAAAAGTGTTTGCAGAGTGCCGAATCCACACACGGGTTTAACTCTGGAAGTTGAGTGCACACATTGACAACCGTTCTGTTAGATAGCTGCGTTTTGGATTTAGAAGCAGATATTTCCCTGTGCTTTCTGCTCTTTCTTCCATATGCCGGTATTGGGCTGAAAACGCCTGTTTTGAAACTCTGCACAGAAAGTGTTTGCAGACTGCTGAATCCACACACGGGTTTAACTCTAGAAGTTCAGTGCACACATTGACAACCGTTCTGTTAGATAGCTGCGTTTTGGATTTAGAATCAGATATTTCCCTGTGCTTTCTGCTGTTTCTTCCATATGCCGGTATTGGGCTGAAAACGCCTGTTTTGAAACTCTGCACAGAAAGGGTTGCAGACTGCTGAATCCACACACGGGTTTAACTCTGGAAGTTGAGTGCACACATTGACAACCGTTATGTTAGATAGCTGCGTTTTGGATTTAGAAGCAGATATTTCCCTGTGCTTTCTGCTGTTTCTTCCATGTCGGTATTGGGCTGAAAACGCCTGTTTTGAAACTCTGCACAGAAAGTGTTTGCAGACTGCTGAATCCACACACGGGTTTAACTCTGGAAGTGGAGTGCACACATTGACAACCGTTCTGTTAGATAGCTGCGTTTTGGATTTAGAAGCAGATATTTCCCTGTGCTTTCTGCTGTTTCTTCCATATGCCGGTATTGGGCTGAAAACGCCGGTTTTGAACCTCTGCACAAAAAGTGTTTGCAGAGTGCCGAATCCACACACGGGTTTAACTCTGGAAGTTGAGTGCACACATTGACAACCGTTCTGTTAGATAACTGCGTTTTGGATTTAGAAGCAGATATTTCCCTGTGCTTTCTGCTGTTTCTTCCATATGCCGGTATTGGGCTGAAAACGCCTGTTTTGAAACTCTGCACAGAAAGTTTTTGCAGAGTGCCGAATACACACACGGGTTTAACTCTGGAAGTTGAGTGCACACATTGACAACCGTTCTGTTAGATAGCTGCGTTTTGGATTTAGAAGCAGATATTTCCCTGTGGTTTCTGCTGTTTCTTCCATATGCCGGTATGGGGCTGAAAACGCCGGTTTTGAAACTCTGCACAAAAAGTGTTTGCAGAGTGCCGAATCCACACACGGGTTTAACTCTGGAAGTTGAGTGCACACATTGACAACCGTTCTGTTAGATAGCTGCGTTTTGGATTTAGAAGCAGATATTTCCCTGTGCTTTCTGCTCTTTCTTCCATATGCCGGTATTGGGCTGAAAACGCCTGTTTTGAAACTCTGCACAGAAAGTGTTTGCAGACTGCTGAATCCACACACGGGTTTAACTCTAGAAGTTCAGTGCACACATTGACAACCGTTCTGTTAGATAGCTGCGTTTTGGATTTAGAAGCAGATATTTCCCTGTGCTTTCTGCTGTTTCTTCCATATGCCGGTATTGGGCTGAAAACGCCTGTTTTGAAACTCTGCACAGAAAGGGTTGCAGACTGCTGAATCCACACACGGGTTTAACTCTGGAGGTTGAGTGCACACATTGACAACCGTTATGTTAGATAGCTGCGTTTTGGATTTAGAAGCAGATATTTCCCTGTGCTTTCTGCTGTTTCTTCCATGTCGGTATTGGGCTGAAAACGCCTGTTTTGAAACTCTGCACAGAAAGTGTTTGCAGACTGCTGAATCCACACACGGGTTTAACTCTGGAAGTTGAGTGCACACATTGACAACCGTTCTGTTAGATAGCTGCGTTTTGGATTTAGAAGCAGATATTTCCCTGTGCTTTCTGCTGTTTCTTCCATATGCCGGTATTGGGCTGAAAACGCCGGTTTTAAAACTCTGCACAAAAAGTGTTTGCAGAGTGCCGAATCCACACACGGGTTTAACTCTGGAAGTGGAGTGCACACATTGACAACCGTTCTGTTAGATAGCTGCGTTTTGGATTTAGAAGCAGATATTTCCCTGTGCTTTCTGCTGTTTCTTCCATATGCCGGTATTGGGCTGAAAACGCCTGTTTTGAAACTCTGCACAGAAAGTGTTTGCAGACTGCTGAATCCACACACGGGTTTAACTCTGGAAGTGGAGTGCACACATTGACAACCGTTCTGTTAGGTAGCTGCGTTTTGGATTTAGAAGCAGATATTTCCCTGTGCTTTCTGCTGTTTCTTCCATATGCCGGTATTGGGCTGAAAACGCAGGTTTTGAAACTCTGCACAGAAAGTGTTTGCAGAGTGCCGAATCCACACACGGGTTTAACTCTGGAAGTTGAGTGCACACATTGACAACCGTTGTGTTAGATAACTGCGTTTTGGATTTAGAAGCAGATATTTCCCTGTGCTTTCTGCCGTTTCTTCCATATGCCGGTATTGGGCTGAAAACGCCTGTTTTGAAACTCTGCACAGAAAGTGTTTGCAGAGTGCTGAATCCACACACGGGTTTAACTCTGGAAGTTGAGTGCACACATTGACAACCGTTCTGTTAGATAGCTGCGTTTTGGATTTAGAAGCAGATATTTCCCTGTGCTTTCTGCTGTTTCTTCCATATGCCGGTATTGGGCTGAAAACGCAGGTTTTGAAACTCTGCACAGAAAGTGTTTGCAGAGTGCCGAATCCACACACGGGTTTAACTCTGGAAGTTGAGTGCACACATTGACAACCGTTCTGTTAGATAGCTGCGTTTTGGATTTAGAAGCAGATATTTCCCTGTGCTTTCTGCTGTTTCTTCCATATGCCGGTATTGGGCTGAAAACGCCTGTATTGAAACTCTGCACAGAAAGTGTTTGCAGACTGCTGAATCCACACGCGGGTTTAACTCTGGAATTTCAGTGCACACATTGACAACCGTTCTGTTAGATAGCTGCGTTTTGGATTTAGAAGCAGATATTTCCCTGTGCTTTCTGCTGTTTCTTCCATATGCCGGTATTGGGCTGAAAACGCCTGTTTTGAAACTCTGCACAGAAAGTGTTTGCAGACTGCTGAATCCACACACGGGTTTAACTCTGGAAGTTGAGTGGACACATTGACAACCGTTCTGTTAGGTAGCTGCGTTTTGGATTTAGAAGCAGATATTTCCCTGTGCTTTCTGCTGTTTCTTCCATATGCCGGTATTGGGCTGAAAACGCAGGTTTTGAAACTCTGCACAGAAAGTGTTTGCAGACTGCTGAATCCACACACGGGTTTAACTCTGGAAGTGGAGTGCACACATTGACAACCGTTCTGTTAGATAGCTGCGTTTTGGGTTTAGAAGCAGATATTTCCCTGTGCTTTCTGCTGTTTCTTCCATATGCCGGTAAAGGGCTGAAAACGCCTGTTTTGAAACTTTGCACCGAAAGTATTTGCAGAGTGCCGAATCCACACACGGGTTTAACTCTGGAAGTGGAGTGCACACATTGACAACCATTCTGTTAGATAGCTGCGTTTTGGATTTAGAAGCAGATATTTCCCTGTGCTTTCTGCTGTTTCTTCCATATGCCGGTATTGGGCTGAAAACGCCTGTTTTGAAACTCTGCACAGAAAGTGTTTGCAGACTGCTGAATCCACACACGGGTTTAACTCTGGAAGTGGAGTGCACACATTGACAACCGTTCTGTTAGATAGCTGCGTTTTGGATTTAGAAGCAGATATTTCCCTGTGCTTTCTGCTGTTTCTTCCATATGCCGGTATTGGGCTGAAAACGCCTGTTTTGAAACTCTGCACAGAAAGTGTTTGCAGACTGCTGAATCCACACACGGGTTTAACTCTGGAAGTGGAGTGCACACATTGACAACCGTTCTGTTAGATAGCTGCGTTTTGGATTTAGAAGCAGATATTTCCCTGTGCTTTCTGCTGTTTCTTCCATATGCCGGTATTGGGCTGAAAACGCCTGTTTTGAAACTCTGCACAGAAAGTGTTTGCAGACTGCTGAATCCACACACGGGTTTAACTCTGGAAGTCGAGTGCACACATTGACAACCGTTCTGTTAGATAGCTGCTTTTTGGATTTAGAAACAGATATTTCCCTGTGCTTTCTGCTGTTTCTTCCATATGCCGGTATTGGGCTGAAAACGCCGGTTTTGAAACTCTGCACAGAAAGTGTTTGCAGAGTGCCGAATACACACACGGGTTTAACTCTGGAAGTTGAGTGCACACATTGACAACCGTTCTCTTATACAGTTGCGTTTTTGATTTAGAAGCAGATATTTCCCTGTGCTTTCTGCTGTTTCTTCAATACGCAGGTATTGGGCTGAAAACGCCTGTTTTGAAACTCTGCACAAAAAGTGTTTGCAGACTGCTGAATCCACACACGGGTTTATCTCTGGAAGTGGAGTGCACACATTGACAACCGTTCTGTTAGATAGCTGCGTTTTGGATTTAGAAGCAGATATTTCCCTGTGCTTTCTGCTGTTTCTTCCATATGCCGGTATTGGGCTGAAAACGCCTGTTTTGAAACTCTGCACAGAAAGTGTTTGCAGAGTGCTGAATCCACACACGGGTTTAACTCTGGAAGTTGAGTGCACACATTGACAACCGTTCTGTTAGATAGCTGCGTTTTGGATTTAGAAGCAGATATTTCCCTGTGCTTTCTGCCGTTTCTTCCATATGCCGGTATTGGGCTGAAAACGCCGGTTTTAAAACTCTGCACCGAAAGTGTTTGCAGAGTGCCGAATCCACACACGGGTTTAACTCTGGAAGTTGGGTGCACACATTGACAACCGTTCTGTTAGATAGCTGCGTTTTGGATTTAGAAGCAGATATTTCCCTGTGCTTTCTGCTGTTTCTTCCATATGCCGGTATTGGGCTGAAAACGCCTGTTTTGAAACTCTGCACAGAAAGTGTTTGCAGACTGCTGAATCCACACAAGGGTTTAACTCTAGAAGTTCAGTGCACACATTGACAACCGTTCTGTTAGATAGCTGCGTTTTGGATTTAGAAGCAGATATTTCCCTGTGCTTTCTGCTGTTTCTTCCATATGCCGGTATTGGGCTGAAAACGCCTGTTTTGAAACTCTGCACAGAAAGTGTTTGCAGACTGCTGAATCCACACACGGGTTTAACTCTGGAAGTGGAGTCCACACATTGACAACCGTTCTGTTAGATAGCTTCGCTTTGGATTTAGAAGTAGATATTTCCCTGTGCTTTCTGCTGTTTCTTCCATATGCCGGTATTGGGCTGAAAACGCCTGTTTTGAAACTCTGCACAGAAAGTGTTTGCAGACTGCTGAATCCACACACGGGTTTAACTCTGCAAGTTGAGTGCCCACATTGACAACCGTTCTGTTAGATAGCTGCGTTTTGGATTTAGAAGCAGATATTTCCCTGTGCTTTCTGCTGTTTCTTCCTTATGCCGGTATTGGGCTGAAAACGCCTGTTTCGAAACTCTGTACAGAAAGTGTTTGCAGACTGCTGAATCCACACAAGGGTTTAACTCTGGAATTTGAGTGCACACACTGACAACGGTTCTGTTAGATAGCTTCCTTTTGGATTTAGAAGCAGATATTTCGCTGTGCTTTCTGCTGTTTCTTCCATATGCCGGTATAGGGCTGAAAACGCCTGTTTTGAAACTCTGCACAGAGAGTGTTTGCAGACTGCTGAATCCACACACGGGTTTAACTCTGGAAGTTGAGTGCACACATTGACAACCGTTCTGTTAGATAGCTGCGTTTTTGATTTAGAAGCAGATATTTCCCTGTGCTTTCTGCTGTTTCTTCCATATGCCGGTATTGGGCTGAAAACGCCGGTTTTAAAACTCTGCACCGAAAGTGTTTGCAGAGTGCCGAATCCACACACGGGTTTAACTCTGGAAGTTGAGTGCACACATTGACAACCGTTCTGTTAGATAGCTGCGTTTTGGATTTAGAAGCAGATATTTCCCTGTGCTTTCTGCTGTTTCTTCCATATGCCGGTATTGGGCTGAAAACGCCTGTTTTGAAACTCTGCACAGAAAGTGTTTGCAGACTGCTGAATCCACACACGGGTTTAACTCTGGAAGTTGAGTGCACACATTGACAACCGTTCTGTTAGATAACTGCGTTTTGGATTTAGAAGCAGATATTTACCTGTGCTTTCTGCTGTTTCTTCCATATGCCGGTATTGGGCTGAAAACGCCTGTTTTGAAACTCTGCACAGAAAGTGTTTGCAGACTGCTGAATCCACACACGGGTTTAACGCTGGAAGTTGAGTGCACACATTGACAACCGTTCTGTTAGATAGCTGCGTTTTGGATTTAGAAGCAGATATTTCCCTGTGCTTTCTGCTGTTTCTTCCATATGCCGGTATTGGGCTGAAAACGCCGGTTTTGAAACTCTGCACAGAAAGTGTTTGCAGAGTGCCGAATCCACACACGGGTTTAACTCTGGAAGTTGAGTGCATACATTGACAACCGTTCTGTTAGATAGCTGCCTTTTGGATTTAGAAGCAGATATTTCCCTGTGCTTTCTGCTGTTTCTTCCATATGCCGGTATTGGGCTGAAAACGCCTGTTTTGAAACTCTGCACAGAAAGTGTTTGCAGACTGCTGAATCCACACACGGGTTTAACTCTGCAAGTTGAGTGCCCACATTGACAACCGTTCTGTTAGATAGCTGCGTTTTGGATTTAGAAGCAGATATTTCCCTGTGCTTTCTGCTGTTTCTTCCTTATGCCGGTATTGGGCTGAAAACGCCTGTTTTGAAACTCTGTACAGAAAGTGTTTGCAGACTGCTGAATCCACACAAGGGTTTAACTCTGGAATTTGAGTGCACACACTGACAACGGTTCTGTTAGATAGCTTCGTTTTGGATTTAGAAGCAGATATTTCCCTGTGCTTTCTGCTGTTTCTTCCATATGCCGGTATTGGGCTGAAAACGCCTGTTTTGAAACTCTGCACAGAGAGTGTTTGCAGACTGCTGAATCCACACACGGGTTTAACTCTGGAAGTTGAGTGCACACATTGACAACCGTTCTGTTAGATAGCTGCGTTTTGGATTTAGAAGCAGATATTTCCCTGTGCTTTCTGCTGTTTCTTCCATATGCCGGTATTGGGCTGAAAACGCCGGTTTTAAAACTCTGCACCGAAAGTGTTTGCAGAGTGCCGAATCCACACACGGGTTTAACTCTGGAAGTTGAGTGCACACATTGACAACCGTTCTGTTAGATAGCTGCGTTTTGGATTTAGAAGCAGATATTTCCCTGTGCTTTCTGCTGTTTCTTCCATATGCCGGTATTGGGCTGAAAACGCCTGTTTTGAAACTCTGCACAGAAAGTGTTTGCAGACTGCTGAATCCACACTCCGGTTTAACTCTGGAAGTTGAGTGCACACATTGACAACCGTTCTGTTAGATAGCTGCATTTTGGATTTAGAAGCAGATATTTCCCTGTGCTTTCTGCTGTTTCTTCCATATGCCGGTATTGGGCTGAAAACTCCTGTTTTGAAACTCTGCACAGAAAGTGTTTGCAGACTGCTGAATCCACAAACGGGTTTAACTCTGGAAGTGGAGTGCACACATTGACAACCGTTCTGTTAGATAGCTGCGTTTTGGATTTAGAATCAGATATTTCCCTGTGCTTTCTGCTGTTTCTTCCATATGCCGGTATTGGGCTGAAAACGCCTGTTTTGAAACTCTGCACAGAAAGTGTTTGCAGACTGCTGAATCCACACACGGGTTTAACTCTGGAAGTTGAGTGCACACATTGACAACCGTTCTGTTAGATAACTGCGTTTTGGATTTAGAAGCAGATATTTACCTGTGCTTTCTGCTGTTTCTTCCATATGCCGGTATTGGGCTGAAAACGCCTGTTTTGAAACTCTGCACAGAAAGTGTTTGCAGACTGCTGAATCCACACACGGGTTTAACGCTGGAAGTTGAGTGCACACATTGACAACCGTTCTGTTAGATAGCTGCGTTTTGGATTTAGAAGCAGATATTTCCCTGTGCTTTCTGCTGTTTCTTCCATATGCCGGTATTGGGCTGAAAACGCCGGTTTTGAAACTCTGCACAGAAAGTGTTTGCAGAGTGCCGAATCCACACACGGTTTTAACTCTGGAAGTTGAGTGCACACATTGACAACCGTTCTGTTAGATAGCTGCGTTTTGGATTTAGAAGCAGATATTTCCCTGTGCTTTCTGCTGTTTCTTCCATATGCCGGTATTGGGCTGAAAACGCCTGTTTTGAAACTCTGCACAGAAAGTTTTTGCAGAGTGCCGAATACACACACGGGTTTAACTCTGGAAGTTGAGTGCACACATTGACAACCGTTCTGTTAGATAGCTGCGTTTTGGATTTAGAAGCAGATATTTCCCTGTGCTTTCTGCTGTTTCTTCCATATGCCGGTATTGGGCTGAAAACGCCTGTTTTGAAACTCTGCACAGAAAGTGTTTGCAGACTGCTGAATCCACACACGGGTTTAACTCTGGAAGTTGAGTGCACACATTGACAACCGTTCTGTTAGATAACTTCGTTTTGGATTTAGAAGCAGATATTTCCCTGTGCTTTCTGCTGTTTCTTCCATATGCCGGTATTGGGCTGAAAACGCCTGTTTTGAAAGTCTGCACAGAAAGAGTTTGCAGACTGCTGAATCCACACACGGGTTTATCTCTGGAAGTTGAGTGCACACATTGACAACCGTTCTGTTAGATAGCTGCGTTTTGGATTTAGAAGCAGATATTTCCCTGTGCTTTCTGCTGTTACTTCCATATGCCGGTATTGGGCTGAAAACGCCGGTTTTGAAACTCTGCACAGAAAGTGTTTGCAGAGTGCCGAATCCACACACGGGTTTAACTCTGGAAGTTGAGTGCACACATTGACAACCGTTCTGTTAGATAGCTGCGTTTTGGATTTAGAAGCAGATATTTCCCTGTGCTTTCTGCTGTTTCTTCCATATGCCGGTATTGGGCTGAAAACGCCGGTTTTGAAACTCTGCACAGAAAGTTTTTGCAGAGTGCCGAATACACACACGGGTTTAACTCTGGAAGTTGAGTGCACACATTGACAACCGTTCTGTTAGATAGCTGCGTTTTGGATTTAGAAGCAGATATTTCCCTGTGCTTTCTGCTGTTTCTTCCATATGCCAGTATTGGGCTGAAAACGCCTGTTTTGAAACTCTGCACAGAAAGTGTTTGCAGACTGCTGAATCCACACACGGGTTTAACTCTGGAAGTGGAGTGCACACATTGACAACCGTTCTGTTAGATAGCTGCGTTTTGGATTTAGAAGCATATATTTCCCTGTGCTTTCTGCTGTTTCTTCCATATGCCGGTATTGGGCTGAAAACGCCTGTTTTGAAACTCTGCACAGAAAGTGTTTGCAGACTGCTGAATCCACACACGGGTTTAACTCTGGAATTGGAGTGCACACATTGACAACCGTTCTGTTAGATAGCTGCTTTTTGGATTTAGAAACAGATATTTCCCTGTGCTTTCTGCTGTTTCTTCCATATGCCGGTATTGGGCTGAAAACGCCTGTTTTGAAACTCTGCACAGAAAGTGTTTGCAGAGTGCCGAATCCACACACGGGTTTAACTCTGGAAGTTGAGTGCACACATTGACAACCGTTCTGTTATACAGCTGCGTTTTGGATTTAGAAGCAGATATTTCCCTGTGCTTTCTGCTGTTTCTTCAATACGCAGGTATTGGGCTGAAAACGCCTGTTTTGAAACTCTGCACAGAAAGTGTTTGCAGACTGCTGAATCCACACACCGGTTTATCTCTGGAAGTGGAGTGCACACATTGACAACCGTTCCGTTAGATAGCTGCGTTTTGGATTTAGAAGCAGATATTTCCCTGTGCTTTCTGCTGTTTCTTCCATATGCCGGTATTGGGCTGAAAACGCCTGTTTCGAAACTCTGCACAGAAAGTGTTTGCAGACTGCTGAATCCACACACGGGTTTAACTCTGGAAGTGGAGTGCACACATTGACAACCTTTCTGTTAGATAGCTGCGTTTTGGATTTAGAAGCAGATATTTCCCTGTGCTTTCTGCTGTTTCTTCCATATGCCGGTATTGGGCTGAAAACGCCGGTTTTGAAACTCTGCACAGAAAGTGTTTGCAGACTGTTGAATCCACACACGGGTTTAACTCTGGAAGTTGAGTGCACACATTGACAACCGTTCTGTTAGATAGCTCCGTTTTGGATTTAGAAGCAGATATTTCCCTTTGCTTTCTGCTGTTTCTTCCATATGCCGGTATTGGGCTGAAAACGCCTGTTTTGAAACTCTGCACAGAAAGTGTTTGCAGACTGCTGAATCCACACACCGCTTTAACTCTGGAAGTTGAGTGCACACACTGACAACCGTTCTGTTAGATAGCTCCGTTTTGGATTTAGAAGCAGATATTTCCCTGTGCTTTCTGCTGTTTCTTCCATATGCCGGTATTGGGCTGAAAACGCCTGTTTTGAAACTCTGCACAGAAAGTGTTTGCAGACTGCTGAATCCACACTCCGGTTTAACTCTGGAAGTTGAGTGCACACATTGACAACCGTTCTGTTAGATAGCTGCATTTTGGATTTAGAAGCAGATATTTCCCTGTGCTTTCTGCTGTTTCTTCCATATGCCGGTATTGGGCTGAAAACTCCTGTTTTGAAACTCTGCACAGAAAGTGTTTGCAGACTGCTGAATCCACACACGGGTTTAACTCTGGAAGTGGAGTGCACACATTGACAACCGTTCTGTTAGATAGCTGCGTTTTGGATTTAGAAGCAGATATTTCCCTGTGCTTTCTGCTGTTTCTTCCATATGCTGGTATTGGGCTGAAAACGCCGGTTTTGAAACTCTGCACAGAAAGTGTTTGCAGACTGCTGAATCCACACACGGGTTTAACTGTGGAAGTGGAGTGCACACATTGACAACCGTTCTGTTAGATAGCTGCGTTTTGGATTTAGAAGCAGATATTTCCCTGTGCTTTCTGCTGTTTCTTCCATATGCCGGTATTGGGCTGAAAACGCCGGTTTTGAAACACTGCACAGAAAGTGTTTGCAGACTGCTGAATCCACACAAGGGTTTAACTCTGGAATTTGAGTGCACACATTGACAACCGTTCTGTTAGATATCTTCGCTTTGGATTTAGAAGCAGATATTTCCCTGTGCTTTCTGCTGTTTCTTCCATATGCCGGTATTGGGCTGAAAACGCCTGTTTTGAAACTCTGCACAGAAAGTGTTTGCAGACTGCTGAATCCACACACGGGTTTAACTCTGGAAGTGGAGTGCACACATTGACAACCGTTCTGTTAGATAGCTGCGTTTTGGATTTAGAAGCAGATATTTCCCTGTGCTTTCTGCTTTTTCCTCCATATGCAGGTATTGGGCTGAAAACGCCTGTTTTGAAACTCTGCACAGAAAGTGTTTGCAGAGTGCCGAATACACACACGGGTTTAACTCTGGAAGTTGAGTGCACACATTGACAACCGTTCTGTTATACAGCTGCGTTTTGGATTTAGAAGCAGATATTTCCCTGTGCTTTCTGCTGTTTCTTCAATACGCAGGTATTGGGCTGAAAACGCCTGCTTTGAAACTCTGCACAGAAAGTGTTTGCAGACTGCTGAATCGACACACGGGTTTATCTCTGGAAGTGGAGTGAACACATTGACAACCGTTCTGTTAGATAGCTGCGTTTTGGATTTAGAAGCAGATATTTCCCTGTGCTTTCTGCTGTTTCTTCCATATGCCGGTATTGGGCTGAAAACGCCTGTTTTGAAACTCTGCACAGAAAGTGTTTGCAGACTGCTGAATCCACACACGGGTTTAACTCTGGAAGTTGAGTGCACACATTGACAACCGTTCTGTTAGATAGCTGCGTTTTGGATTTAGAAGCAGATATTTCCCTGTGCTTTCTGCTGTTTCTTCCATATGCCGGTATTGGGCTGAAAACGCCGGTTTTGAAACTCTGCACAGAAAGTGTTTGCAGACTGCTGAATCCACACACGGGTTTAACTCTGGAAGTTGAGTGCACACATTGACAACCGTTCTGTTAGATAGCTGCGTTTTGGATTTAGAAGCAGATATTTCCCTGTGCTTTCTGCTGTTTCTTCCATATGCCGGTATTGGGCTGAAAACGCCTGTTTTGAAACTCTGCACAGAAAGTGTTTGCAGACTGCTGAATCCACACACCGCTTTAACTCTGGAAGTTGAGTGCACACATTGACAACCGTTCTGTTAGATAGCTCCGTTTTGGATTTAGAAGCAGATATTTCCCTGTGCTTTCTGCTGTTTCTTCCATATGCCGGTATTGGGCTGAAAACGCCTGTTTTGAAACTCTGCACAGAAAGTGTTTGCAGACTGCTGAATCCACACACCGCTTTAACTCTGGAAGTTGAGTGCACACATTGACAACCGTTCTGTTAGATAGCTGCGTTTTGGGTTTAGAAGCAGATATTTCCCTGTGCTTTCTGCTGTTTCTTCCATATGCCGGTATCGGGCTGAAAACGCCTGTTTTGAAACTCTGCACAGAAAGTGTTTGCAGACTGCTGAATCCACACACGGGTTTAACTCTGGAAGTGGAGTGCACACATTGACAACCGTTCTGTTAGATAGCTGCGTTTTGGATTTAGAAGCAGATATTTCCCTGTGCTTTCTGCTGTTTCTTCCATATGCCGGTATTGGGCTGAAAACGCCTGTTTTGAAACTCTGCACAGAAAGTGTTTGGAGACTGCTGAATCCACACACGGGTTTAACTCTGGAAGTGGAGTGCACACATTGACAACCGTTCTGTTAGATAGCTGCGTTTCGGATTTAGAAGCAGATATTTCCCTGTGCTTTCTGCTGTTTCTTCCATATGCTGGTATTGGGCTGAAAACGCCGGTTTTGAAACTCTGCACAGAAAGTGTTTGCAGACCGCTGAATCCACACACGGGTTTAACTGTGGAAGTGGAGTGCACACATTGACAACCGTTCTGTTAGTTAGCTGCGTTTTGGATTTAGAAGCAGATATTTCCCTGTGCTTTCTGCTGTTTGTTCCATATGCCGGTATTGGGCTGAAAACGCCTGTTTTGAAACACTGCACAGAAAGTGTTTGCAGACTGCTGAATCCACACAAGGGTTTAACTCTGGAATTTGAGTGCACACATTGACAACCGTTCTGTTAGATAGCTTCGTTTTGGATTTAGAAGCAGATATTTCCCTGTGCTTTCTGCTGTTTCTTCCATATGCGGCATTGGGCTGAAAACGCCTGTTTTGAAACTCTGCACAGAAAGTGTTTGCAGACTGCTGAATCCACACACGGGTTTAACTCTGGAAGTTGAGTGCACACATTGACAAACGTTCTGTTAGATAGCTGCGTTTTGGATTTAGAAGCAGATATTTCCCTGTGCTTTCTGCTGTTTCTCTCCTTATGCCGGTATTGGGCTGAAAACGCCTGTTTTGAAACTCTGTACAGAAAGTGTTTGCAGACTGCTGAATCCACACAAGGGTTTAACTCTGGAATTTGAGTGCACACACTGACAACGGTTCTGTTAGATAGCTTCGTTTTGGATTTAGAAGCAGATATTTCCCTGTGCTTTCTGCTGTTTCTTCCATATGCCGGTATAGGGCTGAAAACGCCTGTTTTGAAACTCTGCACAGAGAGTGTTTGCAGACTGCTGAATCCACACACGGGTTTAACTCTGGAAGTTGAGTGCACACATTGACAACCGTTCTGTTAGATAGCTGCGTTTTGGATTTAGAAGCAGATATTTCCCTGTGCTTTCTGCTGTTTCTTCCATATGCCGCTTTTGGCCTGAAAATGCCGGTTTTAAAACTCTGCACCGAAAGTGTTTGCAGAGTGCCGAATCCACACACGGGTTTAACTCTGGAAGTTGAGTGCACACATTGACAACCGTTCTGTTAGATAGCTGCGTTTTGGATTTAGAAGCAGATATTTCCCTGTGCTTTCTGCTGTTTCTTCCATATGCCGGTATTGGGCTGAAAACGCCTGTTTTGAAACTCTGCACAGAAAGTGTTTGCAGACTGCTGAATCCACACAAGGGTTTAACTCTAGAAGTTCAGTGCACACATTGACAACCGTTCTGTTAGATAGCTGCGTTTTGGATTTAGAAGCAGATATTTCCCTGTGCTTTCTGCTGTTTCCTCCATATGCAGGTATTGGGCTGAAAACGCCTGTTTTGAAACTCTGCACAGAAAGTGTTTGCAGACTGCTGAATCCACACACGGGTTTAACTCTGGAAGTTGAGTGCACACATTGACAACCGTTCTTTTAGATAGCTGCGTTTTGGATTTAGAAGCAGATATTTCCCTGTGCTTTCTGCTGTTTCTTCCATATGCCGGTATTGGGCTGAAAACGCCTGTTTTGAAACTCTGCACAGAAAGTGTTTGCAGACTGCTGAATCCACACACCCGCTTTAACTCTGGAAGTTGAGTGCACACATTGACAACCGTTCTGTTAGATAGCTGCGTTTTGGGTTTAGAAGCAGATATTTCCCTGTGCTTTCTGCTGTTTCTTCCATATGCCGGTATCGGGCTGAAAACGCCTGTTTTGAAACTCTGCACAGAAAGTGTTTGCAGACTGCTGAATCCACACACGGGTTTAACTCTGGAAGTGGAGTGCACACATTGACAACTGTTCTGTTAGATAGGTGCGTTTTGGATTTAGAAGCAGATATTTCCCTGTGCTTTCTGCTGTTTCTTCCATATGCCGGTATTGGGCTGAAAACGCCTGTTTTGAAACTCTGCACAGAAAGTGTTTGCAGACTGCTGAATCCACACACGGGTTTAACTCTGGAAGTGGAGTGCACACATTGACAACCGTTCTGTTAGATAGCTGCGTTTCGGATTTAGAAGCAGATATTTCCCTGTGCTTTCTGCTGTTTCTTCCATATGCTGGTATTGGGCTGAAAACGCCGGTTTTGAAACTCTGCACAGAAAGTGTTTGCAGACCGCTGAATCCACACACGGGTTTAACTGTGGAAGTGGAGTGCACACATTGACAACCGTTCTGTTAGTTAGCTGCGTTTTGGATTTAGAAGCAGATATTTCCCTGTGCTTTCTGCTGTTTGTTCCATATGCCGGTATTGGGCTGAAAACGCCTGTTTTGAAACACTGCACAGAAAGTGTTTGCAGACTGCTGAATCCACACAAGGGTTTAACTCTGGAATTTGAGTGCACACATTGACAACCGTTCTGTTAGATAGCTTCGTTTTGGATTTAGAAGCAGATATTTCCCTGTGCTTTCTGCTGTTTCTTCCATATGCCGGCATTGGGCTGAAAACGCCTGTTTTGAAACTCTGCACAGAAAGTGTTTGCAGACTGCTGAATCCACACACGGGTTTAACTCTGGAAGTTGAGTGCACACATTGACAAACGTTCTGTTAGATAGCTGCGTTTTGGATTTAGAAGCAGATATTTCCCTGTGCTTTCTGCTGTTTCTTCCTTATGCCGGTATTGGGCTGAAAACGCCTGTTTTGAAACTCTGTACAGAAAGTGTTTGCAGACTGCTGAATCCACACAAGGGTTTAACTCTGGAATTTGAGTGCACACACTGACAACGGTTCTGTTAGATAGCTTCGTTTTGGATTTAGAAGCAGATATTTCCCTGTGCTTTCTGCTGTTTCTTCCATATGCCGGTATAGGGCTGAAAACGCCTGTTTTGAAACTCTGCACAGAGAGTGTTTGCAGACTGCTGAATCCACACACGGGTTTAACTCTGGAAGTTGAGTGCACACATTGACAACCGTTCTGTTAGATAGCTGCGTTTTGGATTTAGAAGCAGATATTTCCCTGTGCTTTCTGCTGTTTCTTCCATATGCCGCTTTTGGGCTGAAAACGCCGGTTTTAAAACTCTGCACCGAAAGTGTTTGCAGAGTGCCGAATCCACACACGGGTTTAACTCTGGAAGTTGAGTGCACACATTGACAACCGTTCTGTTAGATAGCTGCGTTTTGGATTTAGAAGCAGATATTTCCCTGTGCTTTCTGCTGTTTCTTCCATATGCCGGTATTGGGCTGAAAACGCCTGTTTTGAAACTCTGCACAGAAAGTGTTTGCAGACTGCTGAATCCACACAAGGGTTTAACTCTAGAAGTTCAGTGCACACATTGACAACCGTTCTGTTAGATAGCTGCGTTTTGGATTTAGAAGCAGATATTTCCCTGTGCTTTCTGCTGTTTCCTCCATATGCAGGTATTGGGCTGAAAACGCCTGTTTTGAAACTCTGCACAGAAAGTGTTTGCAGACTGCTGAATCCACACACGGGTTTAACTCTGGAAGTTGAGTGCACACATTGACAACCGTTCTTTTAGATAGCTGCGTTTTGGATTTAGAAGCAGATATTTCCCTGTGCTTTCTGCTGTTTCTTCCATATGCCGGTATTGGGCTGAAAACGCCTGTTTTGAAACTCTGCACAGAAAGTGTTTGCAGACTGCTGAATCCACACATGGGTTTAACTCTGGAAGTTGAGTGCACACATTGACAACCGTTCTGTTAGATAACTGCGTTTTGGATTTAGAAGCAGATATTTACCTGTGCTTTCTGCTGTTTCTTCCATATGCCGGTATTGGGCTGAAAACGCCTGTTTTGAAACTCTGCACAGAAAGTGTTTGCAGACTGCTGAATCCACACACGGGTTTAACTCTGGAAGTTGAGTGCACACATTGACAACCGTTCTGTTAGATAGCTGCGTTTTGGATTTAGAAGCAGATATTTCCCTGTGCTTTCTGCTGTTTCTTCCATATGCCGGTATTGGGCTGAAAACGCCGGTTTTGAAACTCTGCACAGAAAGTGTTTGCAGAGTGCCGAATCCACACACGGGTTTAACTCTGGAAGTTGAGTGCACACATTGACAACCGTTCTGTTAGATAGCTGCGTTTTGGATTTAGAAGCAGATATTTCCCTGTGCTTTCTGCTGTTTCTTCCATATGCCGGTATTGGGCTGAAAACGCCTGTTTTGAAACTCTGCACAGAAAGTGTTTGCAGACTGCTGAATCCACACACGGGTTTAACTCTGGAAGTGGAGTGCACACATTGACAACCGTTCTGTTAGATAGCTGCGTTTTGGATTTAGAAACAGATATTTCCCTGTGCTTTCTGCTGTTTCTTCCATATACCGGTATTGGGCTGAAAACGCCTGTTTTGAAACTCTGCACAGAAAGTGTTTGCAGACTGTTGAATCCACACACGGCTTTAACTCTGGAAGTGGAGTGCACACATTGACAACCGTTCTGTTAGATAGCTGCGTTTTGGATTTAGAAGCAGATATTTCCCTGTGCTTTCTGCTGTTTCTTCCATATGCCGGTATTGGGCTGAAAACGCAGGTTTTGAAACTCTGCACAGAAAGTGTTTGCAGAGTGCCGAATCCACACACGGGTTTAACTCTGGAAGTTGAGTGCACACATTGACAACCGTTCTGTTAGATAGCTGCGTTTTGGATTTAGAAGCAGATATTTCCCTGTGCTTTCTGCTGTTTCTTCCATATGCCGGTATTGGGCTGAAAACGCCTGTTTTGAAACTCTGCACAGAAAGTGTTTGCAGACTGCTGAATCCACACGCGGGTTTAACTCTGGAATTTGAGTGCACACATTGACAACCGTTCTGTTAGATAGCTGCGTTTTGGATTTAGAAGCAGATATTTCCCTGTGCTTTCTGCTGTTTCTTCCATATGCCGGTATTGGGCTGAAAACGCCTGTTTTGAAACTCTGCACAGAAAGTGTTTGCAGACTGCTGAATCCACACACGGGTTTAACTCTGGAAGTGGAGTGCACACATTGACAACCGTTCTATTAGGTAGCTGCGTTTTGGATTTAGAAGCAGATATTTCCCTGTGCTTTCTGCTGTTTCTTCCATATGCCGGTATTGGGCTGAAAACGCAGGTTTTGAAACTCTGCACAGAAAGTGTTTGCAGACTGCTGAATCCACACACGGGTTTAACTCTGGAAGTGGAGTGCACACATTGACAACCGTTCTGTTAGATAGCTGCGTTTTGGGTTTAGAAGCAGATATTTCCCTGTGCTTTCTGCTGTTTCTTCCATATGCCGGTAAAGGGCTGAAAACGCCTGTTTTGAAACTTTGCACCGAAAGTGTTTGCAGAGTGCCGAATCCACACACGGGTTTAACTCTGGAAGTGGAGTGCACACATTGACAACCATTCTGTTAGATAGCTGCGTTTTGGATTTAGAAGCAGATATTTCCCTGTGCTTTCTGCTGTTTCTTCCATATGCCGGTATTGGGCTGAAAACGCCTGTTTTGAAACTCTACACAGAAAGTGTTTGCAGACTGCTGAATCCACACACGGGTTTAACTCTGGAAGTGGAGTGCACAAATTGACAACCGTTCTGTTAGATAGCTGCGTTTTGGATTTAGAAGCAGATATTTCCCTGTGCTTTCTGCTGTTTCTTCCATATGCCGGTATTGGGCTGAAAACGCCTGTTTTGAAACTCTGCACAGAAAGTGTTTGCAGACTGCTGAATCCACACACGGGTTTAACTCTGGAAGTGGAGTGCACACATTGACAACCGTTCTGTTAGATAGCTGCGTTTTGGATTTAGAAGCAGATATTTCCCTGTGCTTTCTGCTGTTTCTTCCATATGCCGGTATTGGGCTGAAAACGCCTGTTTTGAAACTCTGCACAGAAAGTGTTTGCAGACTGCTGAATCCACACACGGGTTTAACTCTGGAAGTCGAGTGCACACATTGACAACCGTTCTGTTAGATAGCTGCTTTTTGGATTTAGAAACAGATATTTCCCTGTGCTTTCTGCTGTTTCTTCCATATGCCGGTATTGGGCTGAAAACGCCGGTTTTGAAACTCTGCACAGAAAGTGTTTGCAGAGTGCCGAATACACACACGGGTTTAACTCTGGAAGTTGAGTGCACACATTGACAACCGTTCTCTTATACAGTTGCGTTTTTGATTTAGAAGCAGATATTTCCCTGTGCTTTCTGCTGTTTCTTCAATACGCAGGTATTGGGCTGAAAACGCCTGTTTTGAAACTCTGCACAAAAAGTGTTTGCAGACTGTTGAATCCACACACGGGTTTATCTCTGGAAGTGGAGTGCACACATTGACAACCGTTCTGTTAGATAGCTGCGTTTTGGATTTAGAAGCAGATATTTCCCTGTGCTTTCTGCTGTTTCTTCCATATGCCGGTATCGGGCTGAAAACGCCTGTTTTGAAACTCTGCACAGAAAGTGTTTGCAGACTGCTGAATCCACACACGGGTTTAACTCTGGAAGTGGAGTGCACACATTGACAACCGTTCTGTTAGGTAGCTGCGTTTTGGATTTAGAAGCAGATATTTCCCTGTGCTTTCTGCTGTTTCTTCCATATGCCGGTATTGGGCTGAAAACGCAGGTTTTGAAACTCTGCACAGAAAGTGTTTGCAGACTGCTGAATCCACACACGGGTTTAACTCTGGAAGTGGAGTGCACACATTGACAACCGTTCTGTTAGATAGCTGCGTTTTGGGTTTAGAAGCAGATATTTCCCTGTGCTTTCTGCTGTTTCTTCCATATGCCGGTAAAGGGCTGAAAACGCCTGTTTTGAAACTTTGCACCGAAAGTGTTTGCAGAGTGCCGAATCCACACACGGGTTTAACTCTGGAAGTGGAGTGCACACATTGACAACCATTCTGTTAGATAGCTGCGTTTTGGATTTAGAAGCAGATATTTCCCTGTGCTTTCTGCTGTTTCTTCCATATGCCGGTATTGGGCTGAAAACGCCTGTTTTGAAACTCTACACAGAAAGTGTTTGCAGACTGCTGAATCCACACACGGGTTTAACTCTGGAAGTGGAGTGCACACATTGACAACCGTTCTGTTAGATAGCTGCGTTTTGGATTTAGAAGCAGATATTTCCCTGTGCTTTCTGCTGTTTCTTCCATATGCCGGTATTGGGCTGAAAACGCCTGTTTTGAAACTCTGCACAGAAAGTGTTTGCAGACTGCTGAATCCACACACGGGTTTAACTCTGGAAGTGGAGTGCACACATTGACAACCGTTCTGTTAGATAGCTGCGTTTTGGATTTAGAAGCAGATATTTCCCTGTGCTTTCTGCTGTTTCTTCCATATGCCGGTATTGGGCTGAAAACGCCTGTTTTGAAACTCTGCACAGAAAGTGTTTGCAGACTGCTGAATCCACACACGGGTTTAACTCTGGAAGTCGAGTGCACACATTGACAACCGTTCTGTTAGATAGCTGCTTTTTGGATTTAGAAACAGATATTTCCCTGTGCTTTCTGCTGTTTCTTCCATATGCCGGTATTGGGCTGAAAACGCCGGTTTTGAAACTCTGCACAGAAAGTGTTTGCAGAGTGCCGAATACACACACGGGTTTAACTCTGGAAGTTGAGTGCACACATTGACAACCGTTCTCTTATACAGTTGCGTTTTTGATTTAGAAGCAGATATTTCCCTGTGCTTTCTGCTGTTTCTTCATTACGCAGGTATTGGGCTGAAAACGCCTGTTTTGAAACTCTGCACAAAAAGTGTTTGCAGACTGTTGAATCCACACACGGGTTTATCTCTGGAAGTGGAGTGCACACATTGACAACCGTTCTGTTAGATAGCTGCGTTTTGGATTTAGAAGCAGATATTTCCCTGTGCTTTCTGCTGTTTCTTCCATATGCCGGTATCGGGCTGAAAACGCCTGTTTTGAAACTCTGCACAGAAAGTGTTTGCAGACTGCTGAATCCACACACGGGTTTAACTCTGGAAGTGGAGTGCACACATTGACAACCGTTCTGTTAGGTAGCTGCGTTTTGGATTTAGAAGCAGATATTTCCCTGTGCTTTCTGCTGTTTCTTCCATATGCCGGTATTGGGCTGAAAACGCAGGTTTTGAAACTCTGCACAGAAAGTGTTTGCAGACTGCTGAATCCACACACGGGTTTAACTCTGGAAGTGGAGTGCACACATTGACAACCGTTCTGTTAGATAGCTGCGTTTTGGGTTTAGAAGCAGATATTTCCCTGTGCTTTCTGCTGTTTCTTCCATATGCCGGTAAAGGGCTGAAAACGCCTGTTTTGAAACTTTGCACCGAAAGTGTTTGCAGAGTGCCGAATCCACACACGGGTTTAACTCTGGAAGTGGAGTGCACACATTGACAACCATTCTGTTAGATAGCTGCGTTTTGGATTTAGAAGCAGATATTTCCCTGTGCTTTCTGCTGTTTCTTCCATATGCCGGTATTGGGCTGAAAACGCCTGTTTTGAAACTCTACACAGAAAGTGTTTGCAGACTGCTGAATCCACACACGGGTTTAACTCTGGAAGTGGAGTGCACACATTGACAACCGTTCTGTTAGATAGCTGCGTTTTGGATTTAGAAGCAGATATTTCCCTGTGCTTTCTGCTGTTTCTTCCATATGCCGGTATTGGGCTGAAAACGCCTGTTTTGAAACTCTGCACAGAAAGTGTTTGCAGACTGCTGAATCCACACACGGGTTTAACTCTGGAAGTGGAGTGCACACATTGACAACCGTTCTGTTAGATAGCTGCGTTTTGGATTTAGAAGCAGATATTTCCCTGTGCTTTCTGCTGTTTCTTCCATATGCCGGTATTGGGCTGAAAACGCCTGTTTTGAAACTCTGCACAGAAAGTGTTTGCAGACTGCTGAATCCACACACGGGTTTAACTCTGGAAGTCGAGTGCACACATTGACAACCGTTCTGTTAGATAGCTGCTTTTTGGATTTAGAAACAGATATTTCCCTGTGCTTTCTGCTGTTTCTTCCATATGCCGGTATTGGGCTGAAAACGCCGGTTTTGAAACTCTGCACAGAAAGTGTTTGCAGAGTGCCGAATACACACACGGGTTTAACTCTGGAAGTTGAGTGCACACATTGACAACCGTTCTCTTATACAGTTGCGTTTTTGATTTAGAAGCAGATATTTCCCTGTGCTTTCTGCTGTTTCTTCATTACGCAGGTATTGGGCTGAAAACGCCTGTTTTGAAACTCTGCACAAAAAGTGTTTGCAGACTGTTGAATCCACACACGGGTTTATCTCTGGAAGTGGAGTGCACACATTGACAACCGTTCTGTTAGATAGCTGCGTTTTGGATTTAGAAGCAGATATTTCCCTGTGCTTTCTGCTGTTTCTTCCATATGCCGGTATTGGGCTGAAAACGCCTGTTTTGAAACTCTGCACAGAAAGTGTTTGCAGAGTGCTGAATCCACACACGGGTTTAACTCTGGAAGTTGAGTGCACACATTGACAACCGTTCTGTTAGATAGCTGCGTTTTGGATTTAGAAGCAGATATTTCCCTGTGCTTTCTGCCGTTTCTTCCATATGCCGGTATTGGGCTGAAAACGCCGGTTTTAAAACTCTGCACCGAAAGTGTTTGCAGAGTGCCGAATCCACACACGGGTTTAACTCTGGAAGTTGGGTGCACACATTGACAACCGTTCTGTTAGATAGCTGCGTTTTGGATTTAGAAGCAGATATTTCCCTGTGCTTTCTGCTGTTTCTTCCATATGCCGGTATTGGGCTGAAAACGCCTGTTTTGAAACTCTGCACAGAAAGTGTTTGCAGACTGCTGAATCCACACAAGGGTTTAACTCTAGAAGTTCAGTGCACACATTGACAACCGTTCTGTTAGATAGCTGCGTTTTGGATTTAGAAGCAGATATTTCCCTGTGCTTTCTGCTGTTTCTTCCATATGCCGGTATTGGGCTGAAAACGCCTGTTTTGAAACTCTGCACAGAAAGTGTTTGCAGACTGCTGAATCCACACACGGGTTTAACTCTGGAAGTTGAGTGCACACATTGACAACCGTTCTGTTAGATAGCTGCGTTTTGGATTTAGAAGCAGATATTTCCCTGTGCTTTCTGCTGTTTCTTCCATATGCCGGTATTGGGCTGAAAACGCCTGTTTTGAAACTCTGCACAGAAAGTGTTTGCAGACTGCTGAATCCACACAAGGGTTTAACTCTAGAAGTTCAGTGCACACATTGACAACCGTTCTGTTAGATAGCTGCGTTTTGGATTTAGAAGCAGATATTTCCCTGTGCTTTCTGCTGTTTCTTCCATATGCCGGTATTGGGCTGAAAACGCCTGTTTTGAAACTCTGCACAGAAAGTGTTTGCAGAGTGCCGAATCCACACACGGGTTTAACTCTGGAAGTGGAGTGCACACATTGACAACCGTTCTGTTAGATAGCTGCGTTTTGGATTTAGAAGCAGATATTTCCCTGTGCTTTCTGCTGTTTCTTCCATATGCTGGTATTGGGCTGAAAACGCCGGTTTTGAAACTCTGCACAAAAAGTGTTTGCAGACTGCTGAATCCACACACGGGTTTAACTCTGGAAGTTGAGTGCACACATTGACAACCGTTCTGTTAGAAAGCTGCGTTTTGGATTTAGAAGCAGATATTTCCCTGTGCTTTCTTCTGTTTCTTCCATATGCCGGTATTGGGCTGAAAACGCAGGTTTTGAAACTCTGCACAGAAAGTGTTTGCAGACTGCTGAATCCACACACGGGTTTAACTCTGCAAGTTGAGTGCCCACATTGACAACCGTTCTGTTAGATAGCTGCGTTTTGGATTTAGAAGCAGATATTTCCCTGTGCTTTCTGCTGTTTCTTCCTTATGCCGGTATTGGGCTGAAAACGCCTGTTTTGAAACTCTGTACAGAAAGTGTTTGCAGACTGCTGAATCCACACAAGGGTTTAACTCTGGAATTTGAGTGCACACACTGACAACGGTTCTGTTAGATAGCTTCCTTTTGGATTTAGAAGCAGATATTTCGCTGTGCTTTCTGCTGTTTCTTCCATATGCCGGTATAGGGCTGAAAACGCCTGTTTTGAAACTCTGCACAGAGAGTGTTTGCAGACTGCTGAATCCACACACGGGTTTAACTCTGGAAGTTGAGTGCACACATTGACAACCGTTCTGTTAGATAGCTGCGTTTTGGATTTAGAAGCAGATATTTCCCTGTGCTTTCTGCTGTTTCTTCCATATGCCGGTATTGGGCTGAAAACGCCGGTTTTGAAACTCTGCACAGAAAGTGTTTGCAGAGTGCCGAATCCACACACGGGTTTAACTCTGGAAGTTGAGTGCACACATTGACAACCGTTCTGTTAGATAGCTGCGTTTTGGATTTAGAAGCAGATATTTCCCTGTGCTTTCTGCTGTTTCTTCCATATGCCGGTATTGGGCTGAAAACGCCTGTTTTGAAACTCTGCACAGAAAGTGTTTGCAGACTGCTGAATCCACACACGGGTTTAACTCTGCAAGTTGAGTGCCCACATTGACAACCGTTCTGTTAGATAGCTGCGTTTTGGATTTAGAAGCAGATATTTCCCTGTGCTTTCTGCTGTTTCTTCCTTATGCCGGTATTGGGCTGAAAACGCCTGTTTTGAAACTCTGTACAGAAAGTGTTTGCAGACTGCTGAATCCACACAAGGGTTTAACTCTGGAATTTGAGTGCACACACTGACAACGGTTCTGTTAGATAGCTTCGTTTTGGATTTAGAAGCAGATATTTCCCTGTGCTTTCTGCTGTTTCTTCCATATGCCGGTATAGGGCTGAAAACGCCTGTTTTGAAACTCTGCACAGAGAGTGTTTGCAGACTGCTGAATCCACACATGGGTTTAACTCTGGAAGTTGAGTGCACACATTGACAACCGTTCTGTTAGATAGCTGCGTTTTGGATTTAGAAGCAGATATTTCCCTGTGCTTTCTGCTGTTTCTTCCATATGCCGGTATTGGGCTGAAAACGCCGGTTTTAAAACTCTGCACCGAAAGTGTTTGCAGAGTGCCGAATCCACACACGGGTTTAACTCTGGAAGTTGAGTGCACACATTGACAACCGTTCTGTTAGATAGCTGCGTTTTGGATTTAGAAGCAGATATTTCCCTGTGCTTTCTGCTGTTTCTTCCATATGCCGGTATTGGGCTGAAAACGCCTGTTTTGAAACTCTGCACAGAAAGTGTTTGCAGACTGCTGAATCCACACTCCGGTTTAACTCTGGAAGTTGAGTGCACACATTGACAACCGTTCTGTTAGATAGCTGCATTTTGGATTTAGAAGCAGATATTTCCCTGTGCTTTCTGCTGTTTCTTCCATATGCCGGTATTGGGCTGAAAACTCCTGTTTTGAAACTCTGCACAGAAAGTGTTTGCAGACTGCTGAATCCACACACGGGTTTAACTCTGGAAGTGGAGTGCACACATTGACAACCGTTCTGTTAGATAGCTGCGTTTTGGATTTAGAAGCAGATATTTCCCTGTGCTTTCTGCTGTTTCTTCCATATGCCGGTATTGGGCTGAAAACGCCTGTTTTGAAACTCTGCACAGAAAGTGTTTGCAGACTGCTGAATCCACACACGGGTTTAACTCTGGAAGTTGAGTGCACACATTGACAACCGTTCTGTTAGATAACTGCGTTTTGGATTTAGAAGCAGATATTTACCTGTGCTTTCTGCTGTTTCTTCCATATGCCGGTATTGGGCTGAAAACGCCTGTTTTGAAACTCTGCACAGAAAGTGTTTGCAGACTGCTGAATCCACAAACGGGTTTAACGCTGGAAGTTGAGTGCACACATTGACAACCGTTCTGTTAGATAGCTGCGTTTTAGATTTAGAAGCAGATATTTCCCTGTGCTTTCTGCTGTTTCTTCCATATGCCGGTATTGGGCTGAAAACGCCGGTTTTGAAACTCTGCACAGAAAGTGTTTGCAGAGTGCCGAATCCACACACGGTTTTAACTCTGGAAGTTGAGTGCACACATTGACAACCGTTCTGTTAGATAGCTGCGTTTTGGATTTAGAAGCAGATATTTCCCTGTGCTTTCTGCTGTTTCTTCCATATGCCGGTATTGGGCTGAAAACGCCTGTTTTGAAACTCTGCACAGAAAGTTTTTGCAGAGTGCCGAATACACACACGGGTTTAACTCTGGAAGTTGAGTGCACACATTGACAACCGTTCTGTTAGATAGCTGCGTTTTGGATTTAGAAGCAGATATTTCCCTGTGCTTTCTGCTGTTTCTTCCATATGCCGGTATTGGGCTGAAAACGCCTGTTTTGAAACTCTGCACAGAAAGTGTTTGCAGACTGCTGAATCCACACACGGGTTTAACTCTGGAAGTTGAGTGCACACATTGACAACCGTTCTGTTAGATAACTGCGTTTTGGATTTAGAAGCAGATATTTCCCTGTGCTTTCTGCTGTTTCTTCCATATGCCGGTATTGGGCTGAAAACGCCTGTTTTGAAAGTCTGCACAGAAAGTGTTTGCAGACTGCTGAATCCACACACGGGTTTATCTCTGGAAGTTGAGTGCACACATTGACAACCGTTCTGTTAGATAGCTGCGTTTTGGATTTAGAAGCAGATATTTCCCTGTGCTTTCTGCTGTTACTTCCATATGCCGGTATTGGGCTGAAAACGCCGGTTTTGAAACTCTGCACAGAAAGTGTTTGCAGAGTGCCGAATCCACACACGGGTTTAACTCTGGAAGTTGAGTGCACACATTGACAACCGTTCTGTTAGATAGCTGCGTTTTGGATTTAGAAGCAGATATTTCCCTGTGCTTTCTGCTGTTTCTTCCATATGCCGGTATTGGGCTGAAAACGCCGGTTTTGAAACTCTGCACAGAAAGTTTTTGCAGAGTGCCGAATACACACACGGGTTTAACTCTGGAAGTTGAGTGCACACATTGACAACCGTTCTGTTAGATAGCTGCGTTTTGGATTTAGAAGCAGATATTTCCCTGTGCTTTCTGCTGTTTCTTCCATATGCCAGTATTGGGCTGAAAACGCCTGTTTTGAAACTCTGCACAGAAAGTGTTTGCAGACTGCTGAATCCACACACGGGTTTAACTCTGGAAGTGGAGTGCACACATTGACAACCGTTCTGTTAGATAGCTGCGTTTTGGATTTAGAAGCATATATTTCCCTGTGCTTTCTGCTGTTTCTTCCATATGCCGGTATTGGGCTGAAAACGCCTGTTTTGAAACTCTGCACAGAAAGTGTTTGCAGACTGCTGAATCCACACACGGGTTTAACTCTGGAATTGGAGTGCACACATTGACAACCGTTCTGTTAGATAGCTGCTTTTTGGATTTAGAAACAGATATTTCCCTGTGCTTTCTGCTGTTTCTTCCATATGCCGGTATTGGGCTGAAAACGCCTGTTTTGAAACTCTGCACAGAAAGTGTTTGCAGAGTGCCGAATACACACACGGGTTTAACTCTGGAAGTTGAGTGCACACATTGACAACCGTTCTGTTATACAGCTGCGTTTTGGATTTAGAAGCAGATATTTCCCTGTGCTTTCTGCTGTTTCTTCAATACGCAGGTATTGGGCTGAAAACGCCTGTTTTGAAACTCTGCACAGAAAGTGTTTGCAGACTGCTGAATCCACACACCGGTTTATCTCTGGAAGTGGAGTGCACACATTGACAACCGTTCCGTTAGATAGCTGCGTTTTGGATTTAGAAGCAGATATTTCCCTGTGCTTTCTGCTGTTTCTTCCATATGCCGGTATTGGGCTGAAAACGCCTGTTTCGAAACTCTGCACAGAAAGTGTTTGCAGACTGCTGAATCCACACACGGGTTTAACTCTGGAAGTGGAGTGCACACATTGACAACCGTTCTGTTAGACAGCTGCGTTTTGGATTTAGAAGCAGATATTTCCCTGTGCTTTCTGCTGTTTCTTCCATATGCCGGTATTGGGCTGAAAACGCCGGTTTTGAAACTCTGCACAGAAAGTGTTTGCAGACTGTTGAATCCACACACGGGTTTAACTCTGGAAGTTGAGTGCACACATTGACAACCGTTCTGTTAGATAGCTCCGTTTTGGATTTAGAAGCAGATATTTCCCTTTGCTTTCTGCTGTTTCTTCCATATGCCGGTATTGGGCTGAAAACGCCTGTTTTGAAACTCTGCACAGAAAGTGTTTGCAGACTGCTGAATCCACACACCGCTTTAACTCTGGAAGTTGAGTGCACACACTGACAACCGTTCTGTTAGATAGCTCCGTTTTGGATTTAGAAGCAGATATTTCCCTGTGCTTTCTGCTGTTTCTTCCATATGCCGGTATTGGGCTGAAAACGCCTGTTTTGAAACTCTGCACAGAAAGTGTTTGCAGACTGCTGAATCCACACTCCGGTTTAACTCTGGAAGTTGAGTGCACACATTGACAACCGTTCTGTTAGATAGCTGCATTTTGGATTTAGAAGCAGATATTTCCCTGTGCTTTCTGCTGTTTCTTCCATATGCCGGTATTGGGCTGAAAACTCCTGTTTTGAAACTCTGCACAGAAAGTGTTTGCAGACTGCTGAATCCACACACGGGTTTAACTCTGGAAGTGGAGTGCACACATTGACAACCGTTCTGTTAGATAGCTGCGTTTTGGATTTAGAAGCAGATATTTCCCTGTGCTTTCTGCTGTTTCTTCCATATGCTGGTATTGGGCTGAAAACGCCGGTTTTGAAACTCTGCACAGAAAGTGTTTGCAGACTGCTGAATCCACACACGGGTTTAACTGTGGAAGTGGAGTGCACACATTGACAACCGTTCTGTTCGATAGCTGCGTTTTGGATTTAGAAGCAGATATTTCCCTGTGCTTTCTGCTGTTTCTTCCATATGCCGGTATTGGGCTGAAAACGCCTGTTTTGAAACACTGCACAGAAAGTGTTTGCAGACTTCTGAATCCACACAAGGGTTTAACTCTGGAATTTGAGTGCACACATTGACAACCGTTCTGTTAGATATCTTCGCTTTGGATTTAGAAGCAGATATTTCCCTGTGCTTTCTGCTGTTTCTTCCATATGCCGGTATTGGGCTGAAAACGCCTGTTTTGAAACTCTGCACAGAAAGTGTTTGCAGACTGCTGAATCCACACACGGGTTTAACTCTGGAAGTGGAGTGCACACATTGACAACCGTTCTGTTAGATAGCTGCGTTTTGGATTTAGAAGCAGATATTTCCCTGTGCTTTCTGCTGTTTCCTCCATATGCAGGTATTGGGCTGAAAACGCCTGTTTTGAAACTCTGCACAGAAAGTGTTTGCAGAGTGCCGAATACACACACGGGTTTAACTCTGGAAGTTGAGTGCACACATTGACAACCGTTCTGTTATACAGCTGCGTTTTGGATTTAGAAGCAGATATTTCCCTGTGCTTTCTGCTGTTTCTTCAATACGCAGGTATTGGGCTGAAAACGCCTGCTTTGAAACTCTGCACAGAAATTGTTTGCAGACTGCTGAATCGACACACGGGTTTATCTCTGGAAGTGGAGTGAACACATTGACAACCGTTCTGTTAGATAGCTGCGTTTTGGATTTAGAAGCAGATATTTCCCTGTGCTTTCTGCTGTTTCTTCCATATGCCGGTATTGGGCTGAATACGCCGGTTTCGAAACTCTGCACAGAAAGTGTTTGCAGACTGCTGAATCCACACACGGGTTTAACTGCGGAAGTGGAGTGCACACATTGACAACCGTTCTGTTAGATAGCTGCGTTTTGGATTTAGAAGCAGATATTTCCCTGTGCTTTCTGCTGTTTCTTCCATATGCCGGTATTGGGCTGAAAACGCCGGTTTTGAAACTCTGCACAGAAAGTGTTTGCAGACTGCTGAATCCACACACGGGTTTAACTCTGGAAGTTGAGTGCACACATTGACAACCGTTCTGTTAGATAGCTGCGTTTTGGATTTAGAAGCAGATATTTCCCTGTGCTTTCTGCTGTTTCTTCCATATGCCGGTATTGGGCTGAAAACGCCTGTTTTGAAACTCTGCACAGAAAGTGTTTGCAGACTGCTGAATCCACACACCGCTTTAACTCTGGAAGTTGAGTGCACACATTGACAACCGTTCTGTTAGATAGCTGCGTTTTGGATTTAGAAGCAGATATTTCCCTGTGCTTTCTGCTGTTTCTTCCATATGCCGGTATTGGGCTGAAAACGCCTGTTTTGAAACTCTGCACAGAAAGTGTTTGCAGACTGCTGAATCCACACACCGCTTTAACTCTGGAAGTTGAGTGCACACATTGACAACCGTTCTGTTAGATAGCTGCTTTTGGATTTAGAAGCAGATATTTCCCTGTGCTTTCTGCTGTTTCTTCCATATGCCGGTATTGGGCTGAAAACGCCTGTTTTGAAACTCTGCACAGAAAGTGTTTGCAGACTGCTGAATCCACACACGGGTTTAACTCTGGAAGTGGAGTGAACACATTGACAACCGTTCTGTTAGATATCTGCGTTTTGGGTTTAGAAGCAGATATTTCCCTGTGCTTTCTGCTGTTTCTTCCATATGCCGGTATCGGGCTGAAAACGCCTGTTTTGAAACTCTGCACAGAAAGTGTTTGCAGACTGCTGAATCCACACACGGGTTTAACTCTGGAAGTGGAGTGCACACATTGACAACCGTTCTGTTAGATAGCTGCGTTTTGGATTTAGAAGCAGATATTTCCCTGTGCTTTCTGCTGTTTCTTCCATATGCCGGTATTGGGCTGAAAACGCCTGTTTTGAAACTCTGCACTGAAAGTGTTTGCAGACTGCTGAATCCACACACGGGTTTAACTCTGGAAGTGGAGTGCACACATTGACAACCGTTCTGTTAGATAGCTGCGTTTCGGATTTAGAAGCAGATATTTCCCTGTGCTTTCTGCTGTTTCTTCCATATGCTGGTATTGGGCTGAAAACGCCGGTTTTGAAACTCTGCACAGAAAGTGTTTGCAGACCGCTGAATCCACACACGGGTTTAACTGTGGAAGTGGAGTGCACACATTGACAACCGTTCTGTTAGTTAGCTGCGTTTTGGATTTAGAAGCAGATATTTCCCTGTGCTTTCTGCTGTTTGTTCCATATGCCGGTATTGGGCTGAAAACGCCTGTTTTGAAACACTGCACAGAAAGTGTTTGCAGACTGCTGAATCCACACAAGGGTTTAACTCTGGAATTTGAGTGCACACATTGACAACCGTTCTGTTAGATAGCTTCGTTTTGGATTTAGAAGCAGATATTTCCCTGTGCTTTCTGCTGTTTCTTCCATATGCCGGCATTGGGCTGAAAACGCCTGTTTTGAAACTCTGCACAGAAAGTGTTTGCAGACTGCTGAATCCACACACGGGTTTAACTCTGGAAGTTGAGTGCACACATTGACAACCGTTATGTTAGATAGCTGCGTTTTGGATTTAGAAGCAGATATTTCCCTGTGCTTTCTGCTGTTTCTTCCTTATGCCGGTATTGGGCTGAAAACGCCTGTTTTGAAACTCTGTACAGAAAGTGTTTGCAGACTGCTGAATCCACACAAGGGTTTAACTCTGGAATTTGAGTGCACACACTGACAACGGTTCTGTTAGATAGCTTCGTTTTGGATTTAGAAGCAGATATTTCCCTGTGCTTTCTGCTGTTTCTTCCATATGCCGGTATAGGGCTGAAAACGCCTGTTTTGAAACTCTGCAAAGAGAGTGTTTGCAGACTGCTGAATCCACACACGGGTTTAACTCTGGAAGTTGAGTGCACACATTGACAACCGTTCTGTTAGATAGCTGCGTTTTGGATTTAGAAGCAGATATTTCCCTGTGCTTTCTGCTGTTTCTTCCATATGCCGGTATTGGGCTGAAAACGCCTGTTTTGAAACTCTGCACAGAAAGTGTTTGCAGACTGCTGAATCCACACAAGGGTTTAACTCTAGAAGTTCAGTGCACACATTGACAACCGTTCTGTTAGATAGCTGCGTTTTGGATTTAGAAGCAGATATTTCCCTGTGCTTTCTGCTGTTTCTTCCATATGCCGGTATTGGGCTGAAAACGCCTGTTTAGAAACTCTGCACAGAAAGTGTTTGCAGACTGCTGAATCCACACACGGGTTTAACTCTGGAAGTTGAGTGCACACATTGACAACCGTTCTGTTAGATAACTGCGTTTTGGATTTAGAAGCAGATATTTACCTGTGCTTTCTGCTGTTTCTTCCATATGCCGGTATTGGGCTGAAAACGCCTGTTTTGAAACTCTGCAAAGAAAGTGTTTGCAGACTGCTGAATCCACACACGGGTTTAACTCTGGAAGTTGAGTGCACACATTGACAACCGTTCTGTTAGATAGCTGCGTTTTGGATTTAGAAGCAGATATTTCCCTGTGCTTTCTGCTGTTTCTTCCATATGCCGGTATTGGGCTGAAAACGCCGGTTTTGAAACTCTGCACAGAAAGTGTTTGCAGAGTGCCGAATCCACACACGGGTTTAACTCTGGAAGTTGAGTGCACACATTGACAACCGTTCTGTTAGATAGCTGCGTTTTGGATTTAGAAGCAGATATTTCCCTGTGCTTTCTGCTGTTTCTTCCATATGCCGGTATTGGGCTGAAAACGCCTGTTTTGAAACTCTGCACAGAAAGTGTTTGCAGACTGCTGAATCCACACACGGGTTTAACTCTGGAAGTGGAGTGCACACATTGACAACCGTTCTGTTAGATAGCTGCGTTTTGGATTTAGAAACAGATATTTCCCTGTGCTTTCTGCTGTTTCTTCCATATACCGGTATTGGGCTGAAAACGCCTGTTTTGAAACTCTGCACAGAAAGTGTTTGCAGACTGCTGAATCCACACACGGCTTTAACTCTGGAAGTGGAGTGCACACATTGACAACCGTTCTGTTAGATAGCTGCGTTTTGGATTTAGAAGCAGATATTTCCCTGTGCTTTCTGCTGTTTCTTCCATATGCCGGTATTGGGCTGAAAACGCCTGTTTTGAAACTCTGCACAGAAAGTGTTTGCAGACTGCTGAATCCACACACGGGTTTAACTCTGGAAGTTGAGTGCACACATTGACAACCGTTCTGTTAGAAAGCTGCGTTTTGGATTTAGAAGCAGATATTTCCCTGTGCTTTCTGCTGTTTCTTCCATATGCCGGTATTGGGCTGAAAACGCAGGTTTTGAAACTCTGCACAGAAAGTGTTTGCATACTGCTGAATCCACACACGGGTTTAACTCTGCAAGTTGAGTGCACACATTGACAACCGTTCTGTTAGATAGCTGCGTTTTGGATTTAGAAGCAGATATTTCCCTGTGCTTTCTGCTGTTTCTTCCTTATGCCGGTATTGGGCTGAAAACGCCTGTTTTGAAACTCTGCACAGAAAGTGTTTGCAGACTGCTGAATCCACACAAGGGGTTAATTCTGGAATTTGAGTGCACACACTGACAACGATTCTGTTAGATAGCTTCGTTTTGGATTTAGAAGCAGATGTTTCCCTGTGCTTTCTGCTGTTTCTTCCATATGCCGGTATTGGGCTGAAAACGCCTGTTTTGAAACTCTGCACAGAGAGTGTTTGCAGACTGCTGAATCCACACGCGGGTTTAACTCTGGAAGTTGAGTGCACACATTGACAACCGTTCTGTTAGATAGCTGCGTTTTGGATTTAGAAGCAGATATTTCCCTGTGCTTTCTGCTATTTCTTCCATATGCCGGTATTGGGCTGAAAACGCCTGTTTTGAAACTCTGCACAGAAAGTGTTTGCAGAGTGCCGAATCCACACTCCGGTTTAACTCTGGAAGTTGAGTGCACACATTGACAACCGTTCTGTTAGATAGCTGCGTTTTGGATTTAGAAGCAGATATTTCCCTGTGCTTTCTGCTATTTCTTCCATATGCCGGTATTGGGCTGAAAACGCCTGTTTTGAAACACTGCACAGAATGTGTTTGCAGACTGCTGAATCCACACACGGGTTTAACTCTGGAAGTGGAGTGCACACATTGACAACCGTTCTGTTCGATAGCTGCGTTTTGGATTTAGAAGCAGATATTTCCCTGTGCTTTCTGCTGTTTCTTCCATATGCCGGTATTGGGCTGAAAACGCCTGCTTTGAAACTCTGCACAGAAAGTGTTTGCAGACTGCTGAATCCACACACGGGTTTAACTCTGGAAGTTGAGTGCACACATTGACAACCGTTCTGTTAGATAGCTGCGTTTTGGATTTAGAAGCAGATATTTCCCTGTGCTTTCTGCTATTTCTTCCATATGCCGGTATTGGGCTGAAAACGCCTGTTTTGAAACTCTGCACAGAATGTGTTTGCAGACTGCTGAATCCACACACGGGTTTAACTCTGGAAGTTCAGTGCACACATTGACAACCGTTCTGTTAGATAGCTGCGTTTTGGATTTAGAAGCAGATATTTCCCTGTGCTTTCTGCTGTTTCTTCCATATGCCGGTATTGGGCTGAAAACGCCTGTTTTGAAACTCTGCACAGAAAGTGTTTGCAGACTGCTGAATCCACACACGGGTTTAACTCTGGAAGTGGAGTGCACACATTGACAACCGTTCTGTTAGATAGCTGCGTTTTGGATTTAGAAGCAGATATTTCCCTGTGCTTTCTGCTGTTTCTTCCATATGCCGGTATTGGGCTGAAAACGCCTGTTTTGAAACTCTGCACAGAAAGTGTTTGCAGACTGCTGAATCCACACACGGGTTTAACTCTGGAAGTGGAGTGCACACATTGACAACCGTTCTGTTAGATTGCTGCGTTTTGGATTTAGAAGCAGATATTTCCCTGTGCTTTCTGCTGTTTCTTCCATATGCCGGTATTGGGCTGAAAACGCCTGTTTTGAAACTCTGCACAGAAAGTGTTTGCAGACTGCTGAATCCACACACGGGTTTAACGCTGGAAGTTGAGTGCACACATTGACAACCGTTCTGTTAGATAGCTGCGTTTTGGATTTAGAAGCAGATATTTCCCTGTGCTTTCTGCTGTTTCTTCCATATGCCGGTATTGGGCTGAAAACGCCGGTTTTGAAACTCTGCACAGAAAGTGTTTGCAGAGTGCCGAATCCACACACGGGTTTAACTCTGGAAGTTGAGTGCACACATTGACAACCGTTCTGTTAGATAGCTGCGTTTTGGATTTAGAAGCAGATATTTCCCTGTGCTTTCTGCTGTTTCTTCCATATGCCGGTATTGGGCTGAAAACGCCTGTTTTGAAACTCTGCACAGAAAGTGTTTGCAGACTGCTGAATCCACACACGGGTTTAACTCTGCAAGTTGAGTGCCCACATTGACAACCGTTCTGTTAGATAGCTGCGTTTTGGATTTAGAAGCAGATATTTCCCTCTGCTTTCTGCTGTTTCTTCCATATGCCGGTATTGGGCTGAAAACGCCTGTTTTGAAACTCTGCACAGAAAGTGTTTGCAGACTGCTGAATCCACACACGGGTTTAACTCTGGAAGTTAAGTGCACACATTGACAACCGTTCTGTTAGATAGCTGCGTTTTGGATTTAGAAGCAGATATTTCCCTGTGCTTTCTGCTGTTTCTTCCATATGCCGGTATTGGGCTGAAAACGCCTGTTTTGAAACTCTGCACAGAAAGTGTTTGCAGACTGCTGAATCCACACACGGGTTTAACTCTGGAAATGGAGTGCACACATTGACAACCGTTCTGTTAGATAGCTGCGTTTTGGATTTAGAAGCAGATATTTCCCTGGGCTTTCTGCTGATTCTTCCATATGCCAGTATTGGGCTGAAAACGCCGGTTTTGAAACTCTGCACAGAAAGTGTTTGCAGACTGCTGAATCCACACACGGGTTTAACTCTGGAAGTTGAGTGCACACATTGACAACCGTTCTGTTAGATAGCTGCGTTTTGGATTTAGAAGCAGATATTTCCCTGTGCTTTCTGCTGTTTCTTCCATATGCCGGTATTGGGCTGAAAACGCCTGTTTTGAAACTCTGCACAGAAAGTGTTTGCAGACTGCTGAAGCCACACACAGGTTTAATTCTGGAAGTGGAGTGCACACATTGACAACCGTTCTGTTAGATAGCTGCGTTTTGGATTTAGAAGCAGATATTTCCCTGTGCTTTCTGCTGTTTCTTCCATATGCCGGTATTGGGCTGAAAACGCCTGTTTTGAAACTCTGCACAGAAAGTGTTTGCAGACTGCTGAATTCACACACCGGTTTAACTCTGGAAGTTGAGTGCACACATTGACAACCGTTCTGTTAGATAGCTGCGTTTTGGATTTAGAAGTAGATAATTCCCTCTGCTTTCTGCTGTTTCTTCCATATGCCGGTATTGGGCTGAAAACGCCTGTTTTGAAACTCTGCACAGAAAGTGTTTGCAGACTGCTGAATCCAAACACGGGTTTAACTCTGGAACTTGAGTGCACACATTGACAACCGTTCTGTTAGATAGCTGCGTTTTGGATTTAGAAGCAGATATTTCCCTGGGCTTTCTGCTGTTTCTTCCATATGCCGGTATTGGGCTGAAAACGCCTGTTTTGAAACTCTGCACAGAAAGTGTTTGCAGACTGCTGAATCCACACACGGGTTTAACTCTGGAAGTTGAGTGCACACATTGACAACCGTTCTGTTAGATAGCTGCGTTTTGGATTTAGAAGCAGATATTTCCCTGTGCTTTCTGCTGTTTCTTCTTATGCCGGTATTGGGCTGAAAACGCCTGTTTTGAAACTCTGCACAGAAAGTGTTTGCTGACTGCTGAATGCACACACGGATTTAACTCCGGAAGTTGAGTGCACACATTGACAACCGTTCTGTTAGATAGCTGCGTTTTGGATTTAGAAGCTGATACTTCCCTGTGCTTTCTGCTGTTTCTTCCATATGCCGGTATTGGGCTGAAAACGCCTGTTTTGAAACTCTGCACAGAAAGTGTTTGCTGACTGCTGAATTCACACACGGGTTTAACTCTGGAAGTTGAGTGCACACATTGACAACCGTTCTGTTAGATAGCTGCGTTTTGGATTTAGAAGCTGATATTTCCCTGTGCTTTCTGCTGTTTCTTCCATATGCCGGTATTGGGCTGAAAACGCCTGTTTTGAAACTCTGCACAGAAAGTGTTTGCAGACTGCTGAATTCACACACGGGTTTAACTCTGGAAGTGGAGAGCACACATTGACAACCGTTCTGTTAGATAGCTGCGTTTTGGATTTAGAAGCAGATATTTCCCTGTGCTTTCTGCTGTTTCTTCCATATGCCGGTA